>NC_135630.1:49039554-49704831 GCF_053574225.1 Canis aureus
CACTTCCAAACTTATTTTATGAGGCCAGCATTATACTATACCCTACCAGACAAGGACCCTATAAGGAAAGAAAAATATAGGCCAGTATTTCTGATGAACATAGATGCAAAAATCCTAAATAGAATATTAGCAAACCAAATTCAAGAACACTTTAAAAAGATCATATGTGATGATCAAGTGGAATTTATCCCAAGAATGTAATGATAGCTCAAACTCTGCAAATCAATCAATGTTATACACTGCATTAACAAAATGAAGGATAAAAATCATATGATCATGTCAGTAGTTGCATAAGTGTTGGCAAAATTCAACACCCATTCATGAAAAAACTCAAAACTCCACAAAGAAGGTTCATATACTTCAACATAATGAAGCACAGATATAGCAAGCCCACACCTAACATCATATTCAACAGTATGTTAGTATGTTAAAAGAGTTGAAATTTTTTCCTTTCAGTTCTGAATCAATATAAGAATGTCTTCTCCTGCCCACTTTTATTCAACATAGTATTGTAAGTCCTTGTCAGAGCAATTAGGCAAGAAAAATAAATGAAAGGCATCCAAGTCAGGAAGGAAGAAGTAAAGTTTTCTCTATTAGAAAGTGACATGATATTATATGTAGAAAATTCTAAAGCCTCCAGCAAAAGAACCATTTAGAACTGATAAGTAAATTTGGTAAACTGGCAGGATTCAGGATTCAAAATCAATATATAGAAACCAGTTACATTTTTATACATTAAAAACAAACTATCACAAAGAGAAATCAAGAAAACAATCCCTGTATAATAGTATTAAAAGGAATAAAATACTTAAGAACATTTAACCAAGGAGGTGAAAGTTCTAACACTGAAAACTATAAGACAATGAGGAAAGAAATTGAAGAAGAAACAAATAAATGGGAAACTTTTTGTGCTTATGGATTGGAAGAATTAATATTGTTAAAATGTTTATAATACCCAATCTACTAATTCAAGGCAATCCCTATCAAAGTTCCAAAAGCACTTTTTCATAGGAATAGAACAAACAATCCTAAAATTTATATGGAAGAATGAAAAGTTAAAGCAATCTTGAGAAATAGGAACAAAGCTGGAGACATCACCTTCCTGATTTCAAACCACATTACAAAACTATTATCATCAAAACAATATAGTATTGGCATAAAAGCTGATGAATAGATAAATAGAACAGAAGTAAGAGCCCAGAAAAAAATTTAATTTGTACATATATGATCAACTAACTTTCAAAAAATGAGCCAGGGAAATAAGTGTCTTCAAGAAATGTATTGAGAAAACGGATAGTCACATGCAAAAGAATGAAAGTGAACCCGTCTGACACTATACACAAAAGCCAACTCAAAAATGATTGAAGGCTAACATGTAAGACCAGAAGCCCTAAAACTCCCAGAAGAAAATAGTGCATAAGCTCTTAGACACTGATCCTAGAAATGCTCTTAGACATTGGTCTTAGAAATGACTTTTCATTTGATTCCAAAAGCAAAAGCAATAAAAGCAAGTTAAACAAATGGGAATTTTATTAAGCTAAAAAGCTTCTGTACAGCAAAGGAAACAATAAAAAATATAAAAAGTAGCCCAACATCACTAATTATCAGTAAATACAAATAAAACCATAGTGAGATATCACTTTTATGTGATAAAATGTATATTATCAATAGACAAGAAATAACACATACTGATGAGGGCAAGAAGAAAAGTGTAACTTCCTGGACCATCAGTGGTTTATGTGAACTGGAGCAGCCTCTATGAAACAAACAGTACACAGATTCCTTCAGAAATTAACAATAGAACTATCATATGTTCCAGTAATTCCACTTCTAGGTTTATATCCAAATTAAACAAAACCATTATCTCGAAGAACTATCTGAAGAAAATGTGATCTACATATGCATAAGAAAGAGAAAGAAGGAATCCTTCCATTTTTGACAACATAGATGAACCTGGAGGGCATCATAGTAAGTGAAATAAGCTAGAAAGACAGAGACCAACAGTATAACTTACATGTAGAAGTAAAAGAAAACAAAAAGTTGGACTCATAGAAACAAGGTAGGAACCACAGAATGGTTTCCAAGGGATTAGGATGGAGGAACTAGGATGATGTTGACAAATGCTACAAACTTTCAGTTATGAGTACGTTTTTAGGATTTAATGTTTAACGTGGTGACTACAGCTGATAACACTGTATTGCATAATTAAATTTGGTAAGAGAGTAGAACTTAAATGTTCTCACACACAAATAAATGTGAGGTGATGGATATGTTAACTACGGGAGAATCTTTTCACAATGTATGTGTATATTGAATCATCAGATTGTACATTTTAAATATCATACTTTTATTTGTCAATAATACCTCAATAAAGCTGAAAACAATAAAATATCTTGTGTTAACAAATTTCTTAAAAAGCCCTTTGAAGTTTTTCCATTTCCTCCTCTTTAAAGAATAAAGGTCAGTTTTACTAAACTAATTGAATATCATGGATAATTTCCCTAAGTTTCCTCCCTATTCATTCATTATAATCCTATTATTAGATAGAAGTTATAGGTATAATTAATATGTAAAATATGAACTAGGAGTCTGCATTTATTTCTTTAGTGTAACACTGCTGGGAAGAGGAATGAGATATTTTTCTCTTCTGCTACTAGACTCTACAGACAACTCCTTCCTCCCTAACAGTTGTAACAGCTCTACCTTTTCCAGAATGAGTGAATGAAAAATTTTGATCTGCTGAGTGATATCTATTTTCTTTGCAACTCCATATTATCACCTTTATATTAGAATTTAATGCCCAACTATCAGTTGCTTTGATTGTGTACCATTACTTAAAAAAAAAAAAAAAAAGATTTTATTTATTTATTCATGAGCAACACAGAGGCAGAGACATAGGCAGAGGGAGAAGCAGGCTCCCTGAGGGGAGCCCATATGGGACTCCATCCCAGGACCCTGGGATCAGGCCCTGAGGCAAAAGCAGATGCTCAACCACTGAGCCACCCAGGTGCCCCTATTGTGTATTATTACTTAACTATCATTCCACACTGCAGCTGCTGGCTACCATTACTACTACTACTAACCATATGATTTATTCACAGTTAATAGATTATGGATGCTAGCAAAGAAGATCGCATACATAGTTTAATTAAATACTTAGAAAAATTCTGTGAGGTAGGTGTCATTACTCCCTTTTATACAGATGAGTAAACATATTTGTGCATATGGTGACCCATAAATGTGCACAAAGTAACAACAATAAGAGTTAAAAGCATTTACCCTGTTTCAACAACAGTTCTAAAGTTTCACCTCTATAACTTCATTTAACCCTTACAACAACTTCAAGAAACAGAAACCAGCATTATCCACATTTTATAGCACAGAAAGTAAGGCACATAGCTGCTAGATTTCACATGTAGGAGCCAGGATTAAAACAAATGCATTTCTTGGAGGCTTTAGAGGGTAGGATTACTTTGCTGTCTCAGACAGCCACATCCAATTCAAAAGAGCAGGGGTACTTACTCTGTCAAAGAGCCCCAAATCTCTGAGTTACAAGTCCAAAGTAAAGGGAAAAGTTTCTTTTACTGCCTAGGTCCTTTGCTTTGCCTTTAGGGGTGAACTGCACTTTACTGGAATTACATCCTGAGATTACATTCCGGGCCAGAAAGACCGGTATGTGTATTCCCTTCTTCCTTTGTTGATTTCACGTTTGCATTGTTTCGTGTGCTTTTATGAAAATTCAACAGGAAATGTGAATTAAACAGTTATCTGGCTGCCATGTTACTATGAAGCATTTTATCACTCCATGAGTAATTCATAATGCTTCCAACTAAAACAATTTGGGAATATGTAAGTGATGAATCACTGAATTCTACACCTGAAACCAATTTTACCATGTGTGTTAACTAATTAGAATTTAAATTAAAACTTGAAAAAAAAAAAAAAGCAGTTGGGAAATTTCTCTTTGACAGTGATTTAAGAATCACTCCAGTCTATGTGTCTTTAATTTTCCCTTCCTCTCTTATGTCATTCTAGCTTTCAAATCTGACCATACTAATCCTTTGCACAACATCTTTTAATGACTCTGCGTAGGCTATTGGACGAACTCAAAACCAATTACCTGGAAGGCAATGCCCTTAATGATCTGGCTACTGCCCAAATACATAGCCTCTTGCTTTTCTGCTCCTCCTTTTTCACTTTGAATTTCAACAATCCTCAACTATTTCTCAGGTTTGTCCATGTAGGGGTACATGCACTGTACATGAAACGCTTCAATTCATCCTTTAGTTGTTCTTAAATACTCCCCTAAACTTGACATTGCCCCTGCCTTTCTTTCCTCCTGTTTTTCCTTCCTTAGTACTTTGTACAAAATATTGTACAACATACTGTCTAGAACAGTAAATGTCAATTAATTCACAAAATTCAATTACAGTGAGTGTTCATAATGTGACAGGGGTCTTCATTAAGAATCTCTCCTCACCACCCTGCCCACTTTTGGAGCTCCATAGTTCCTGTGGGAAGAGTGCTCTCAACTCTGTTCTACACCTGAATGCTACCTTCCTTGTTTCTACTCGTTGATCTGAGGCCCTATATTGATATCTTCTCCTGAGACTTTTCAGGCTTTCTGTTTCACTTATTTCTAGATTGAATTTTGAAGTCCATCTTTCTAATTTCATTTTTTGTTGTTGTTTTTGTTGTTTGTTTTATGTTGTATTGTTGTTGGTTTTTTTTGGCCACAAATACACCCAATAGCACATATCCAGCCTCCTGAAATCTCAGTCTAGGAAAAGCATTAGAGGCCTCACTATAAATGACAGTCATTTTTTTATTTTACTTTTTTGTTTGTTTGTTTAATCCATCTTGAAGGAAGGAATTATGTTTATGCTTGGCATAGAAAAAAAAAATATATATACATAATCCTAATTAAATAAATGAACAACTAAATTAAATTAAATTGTTATTGCTACCTTGGTCACTACAGGGTGATTTTTGACACTGGTATTCTATTCAATTTTCTCTCAAGTGGTTATGGTCTAAGAGAGTGCTTTATAAATTGTACTCTGTGGAGTCCTCAGAGGGTGATATGGGTATGCTGGAGGCAGGGGATGAAAGACTAGGAGGGCCAAGCAGGCAGAGCTCCAAGCAGCTCACATGCATTTCAAGCAGAGAAAATCCCCTAGTGTGCATTTTATGTGTTGGACTTCTTCCAAATATTTCAGCTGAACAAATGTTTCCAAGACTAAAAAAAAATTTAAAACTCCAAAACCACTGATGCAAAGCTAAACTGAAAAGTGGCAAAGGGTAACTTCCATAGCACTTAAACCCACTTACCTTGTCTCAATTGTACTTTAATAAATTTCCATGAACTCGAAACTTTTCTGACTATGATACTGAATTTGCCAAGAAGACAAACAAACCATTACATGCTTGGCAAAGTTGCTTCTACATCTTTAATGATGACAGACTTCCCAAGAATATCTGATGGACCAAATCTGCATAAGCAAAAGGATTTATTTACTCCAGCATTTCTTCACATAGGAAATTCGATGATTTAATAATTCCATACCACTTTAACTCCTTGGCACCTAGAACTTGAAATGCCTCCTGACTGAAAGACAATTGCCAACAATGAACACCTTGGAAAATGCTAATGCAAAAGGATTAGTAAGCTAGTGCAGATAAAATGAATTATGCTTAGTACTTACAGGTTTTCTATGGGCAGTAGTAGGATAAATGAGGTATTATTAGTACTGTACATTTTGTGCCAGAGGCAATATCTAGCACTGTAGTGCTTTGTGCTACTTGATATGCCAGCCTCCACAGTATGTTCTTCCAAGCTGATGCTGACAGAGCAAAGTAACACACAGAGACAAAATCCTTTAAGTTCCTGTGTTCCTTGAAATAAAGGAAGATAAAAAATCAATGCATTATGTTAATTTGAGAATCAAATAAAAATGTACTGTGGATTTTTTTTTAACCTATCTCCTATGGCTATTAATCCACACCAAAAAAAAAAAAAAAAAATCAAAGGAAATGGTTAATCCATTAAAAAGGACTTAAACATTTCAAAGATACTTTTGAATTTTATTTTATTCTTTTCTTTTCTCCTCACTGATAATCCTCATGTTTTCAAAGGAAAGAGGCCTCTTGAGATTTAAGTGATTTCTCTCATGGTGTCAGTATCTGTAGCAGAGACATCTAGAGACAGTTTGCAGTTTTATGACCCTTTAAGGAAAAGTGGTAAAATGTCATCTCTGCTTTTCCTAAATAGATGGCATATTGATAGCAATGAACATTATTTGCCAACATTAGCAAAGAACGAATGCTCCATTTCAAATCTCAGTACTGAGAATATAAGGACAAGAAGCTAGCTATACGATGAGGACACTGCATGTTTATGAAAGTTATGCTTTGATCCAATGAGACCTAAATTGATATGTCATACACTTTGCCTTCATTAACGTGTGTTATCACTCAACTTCCTGCCAGAAAGTTCCACATCATCTTCCACTTTTTAAATTAGGCACAGTAGACTAGATAAGAACATTACATTAGTTTGAGAAATATATTTGCCAGTAAATGGTTTTTATGCAAGAACATATGCACCCCAAATATTTGAAAATTAGCCTATTGTAAACACTACAAATCATTTTAAAGTTACCTCTATACTCACAGAGTGCAGAGTCTGCTAAAGCATCATTTTAGAAGTTGTAGCAACAGATAATAAAATATTACAGAATCAAGCTTTCACTTTCTCTTATTAACTCTCAATGTGTGATGTGAGCCTGCAATATGAGTAAAGAAAATCATCCCTATTGATCCATTGCAATGATTAATGAATTCATTCATTCATGCATCTATTTATTTAGCTGTCCACTTATCTGTCACCCTGAGTGTGACATAACCGTGTAGGTGCTAAGACCCCAACATACAATCCACATTCTGCTCTTGAGGGCATGGCGGTAATATGGCATAGAAAATAACATGGGCAATAGAAATGTAAGAAGATCCAGGATAGAAGTGAATTTCGGGTGCTATGGCAGCAGAAGCCAGAAGTTAATTTGATGAGTTCTTTAGTTATTCCAGTGACCAAATGTTTCCAGGAGAATTTGAGAAGACTTGTGTTCCCTTCATAATCCCTTGCTTGGATTTGGAGCCATCTCTGTATCTGATTACTCTTCAGCCATAAACTTCCTGTACCAGGGCTTTACCATCACTACTCAATTGCTCAGAGAAGTTGTCTTCTGCTCAGGTTCCTTCATATTTTTATAAAGATTTTGTTTATTTATTCATGAAAGACAAAGAGAGAGGCAGAGACATAGGCAGAGGGAGAAGTAGGCTCCCCACAGGCAACCCAATGCAGAAGTCGATCCCAGGACCCCCGGGACCACAATCTGAGCAGAAGACAGATGCTCAACCACTGAGCCAGCCAGGTGCCCTTCAGCTTTCTTCATATATGAGAGGATTTTTAAATTTCTTTCTTGAAAGTCAAACATTCCTTTGTCCTAATTTCACAGAGCTTCCCTTAGGTTCTTAATGTAGCCAGAATTTCAGTTTCCACCATCAGAATCCAGTCCCAATATTATAGTCCTTATTTAAACTGAAACTTGCAGCTGTACAACTTGCCAGCATTCTTCACATTCCCGATTCACTTGTATCTGCTAATTAAAAATAAAAAGTACACCAGCCCTACAGAAAATTAGAGCCCTCTTCCCAATCATTGACATGTCGGTATCAAAAGTCCAACTGAGTTTTAAGAATGCTATGATTTTCAACTCATATTCTAAAAGATTTAAAAGTAATAACCATCCCCAAAATTTAACATAGGATAGATGCCATGACAACATTGTTTTCAGACACAGAACTTGTGACAAAAATTTTGTAACTTTATAATCACTTCACTTAGAAAGCATTCAAATGTTAAAAAAAATAAATTTTGTTTCTTACAGGCTGCCTTTTCCTACTGTGAATTTGGCTGCTGCAATCCCAAGAAATAAAAGCTCTCCCTTGGATAGCATTAGTCATCACTTTCTCATTATTAAGCCTCCTAAAACACTGACTCATACTGATTTTCTTCCTCCATACCTCATTTCAGAATATCTCTCCTTGTCACTATGCATTAATGCATAGCAAATTCCATAATATGTTTTCTATTTACCCCTGTAGCTATCTCTTGCATATGGTAATTCAAAACTTCACATTAGGCCCAAACTACCATATCCCACAATACAATAAGTTAGTCAAAGAGGTAGGAGAGCAAGTAGAATGAATTGTATTTATTATACATTGAAAAGAAAATGAGATAAAGAAAGTAAAAAATATTTACATGTATGTAATCAGATAATAATTTTCTCTGTTTGTCCTTTATGGATAGTTACTTTTTCCCAGTGAAAGCTGGTAGTCCATTCTCTAGAAACATCTATAGTATCTAAAGATGTTCTTGGGCAGCGGGTAGCTCAGTGGTTTAGTGCCACCTTCAGCCCAGAGTGTGACCCTGGGGAGCTGGGATCAAGTCCCACATCAGGCTCCCTCCAAGGAGCCTGCTTCTCACTCTGCCTGTGTCCCTGCCTCTCTTTCTCTCTGTGTCTCTCATGAATAAATAAATAAAATCTTTTTGTTAATAAATAAAATCTTAAAAAAAAATCTTTAGAAAAAAAGATGTTCTTTAGTACTATCTAGATTAACAATTATCCAATCAGTCATCAACTGCCTCTTGAATCCATTGATTCATTTTAAAAACATTTATTGAGAAGCTACTATGGGTCTATCACTACAAAGGAACTGAAGATATAGTGATGGCTGTGACAGATGTCATCTTTGGCTTCATGGAGCCTGTGATTTACCGGAAAAGACATTTTACACAATGTTTACTCACATGATTAATTGATATCAACAATAAGAAATGATAGTAAGTAAAATTAGAAGACGAGGTGTACATATAAACGAACCCTAAAATATTTTGGAGAGTTGATTATAGCTTCTCTGAGGAAGCTGAGATCTAAAAGATGAATTAGTCACTGAATACAGTGAGAATAACACTGTAGGCTGGCAAACATAAGGAAGAATGGTCTAAATACTATCAGGGCATAAGAAAATCTAGCTCCTTTAATTAGCTATTAAAAAGCCAATGTTCCTAGAGAGAGGAGGGAGCAAGAATGAGACAGTATAAGATCAAGCAGTATATCTATATTTTGTATATTAGCACAGAGCATGAATAAACATTGGGATATCCTTCAGAGCTTTCAACAGATAATATGTGGCATGAATAAGATCTTACGTCACAAAGACCACTCTAATAGTTACATGAATGGATTAAAGGTAGGTCAAGAATCATTGTGGATGGCCTCACAACCCAGCAATTATACTCCCAAGTAGCTACCAAAAAGAAATTAAAATATATGTCCATATAAACATTTGAACATGAAGCTAATATTATCATAGTAGCCAAAAAGTGGAAATGACTCAAATATCCATCAGCCGATAAATGGAGAAACAAAATGTGATATATTCACACAATGGAATACTAGTCAGAAATAAAAAGGGATTAAATACTGGTGCATGGAACAACATAAATGAACCTCAAAAGCATTATGCTAAGTCAAAGAAGAAAGAAGCAAAAGACCACATATTATATAATCAAGTGTATATGATATCTAGAAAAGGCAAATATATAGCTAGTGACTAATTAGTGATTTTCTGAAGGATGGGGGTCTGGGGTAGAAGAGGGATTGAGAGTTTTACTGTAAATGAGCATGAAGGATCCTATTGGGATGATGAAAAATCTCCTAAACTGATTATGATGATGGTTACATGTCTCAGGAATTTACTAAGAATCACTGAATTGTATAGTTAAAAACAGGTAAATTTTATGATATATAAGTTATATCCCAAAAGAGTTGTTAAAAACAAAATTCATATGGGTGTATTTGAAAATCATTTAAGAACTACAGTAGACTCGATGTTATGATTGACTTGGGTTTATAGCCCAAGTGGAGAGACTGTGTATGTTTCTGGCAGGAACAACAGTGTGGATTATGGATCAGATTGTGCAGTGGGGAGATAATTATGCCAGTTATAAACACATCCTGATTATTCCACCTTTACAAGTCAAGTTGTTACTCTTTTACTAAAACATTGGCAATGCCCACTCTTAGAAATAAGGCTAAAATACAGAATACTAACATCAAATCTAGCACCATCTTCCAGGTACACTGCTCTTTTAATGCTTTTTATTTACGACAAATCCATGCCAAAGGTGTAGACTATGGAGATTTCTCTGGTAATCCTGGGCTTGGTAGATGCCATGGTGACTTTCAGTTCTATAGCACCCAAACAACTCCACAAAAATTAACAAAGGTATAATGCTAATCTGAGACAGTAGCACACCCTCTTGGCTTTGAAGAGACATAGATTGTATATGCACACATATTACAGGAATCTTATTACAATAAAAAATGTATTCTAAAAAAAACATGCCATGTATCCTTCTACTTTCTTTATATATTTTGATTTGGGCCCAAGACAACCTGCTAATTTGGATTATCAGTCTAATTGCTAAATAATGTACAAAAGGCCCAGACAAGTATAGACTGTGGTTTCCATCTTTTTTACTATGTGGCAAGTTTGTTCATGCTATTCAATCTTTAATACATCATAATACACAACTCTTTATTCCTTTCATAATTAAACATAAATCAGATACAAAAGGAAAAAGAATCCCTAAATATGAAAGACCATGTTATCATTTCTCAACTGCATTAAGAGGCATTTGTTTTAAACATTGAAAACTCAATATTTTCTTATCTGGGTAGTCAGAAGTAAATTTTCTATGGAATCACTGTGTTCCCATGTATAGAAACTCAAAAAAAAAAAAAAAAAGAAACATATTTTCTTGCATCTCTTTTTCCTTAACTATTATTATTGAGTACTTACTATGTGCTATGCTTCTCTACAACTTTATAATTTCTTTCTATACTTTTAAAAGTTACTTCTTAAAAAAAATAAAAAATAATAAAATAAAATAAAATAAAAATAATAAAAAAATAAAAGTTACTTCTTTACCCAACCAACCACTCTAACTGATACAGGCTTTAGCGTTTTAGAAATCCCAGCCCTTAATGTTACAAAGATTTCAAGACTTGAATTCTCTATGTCTTTATTTTTGTAACTGTCATCACTTGAACTGTAGAATTATTACCTAAAGCAGAAAAAATGCACATGCTTTGGAACAAGAGCTGTGTAGACTAAGAAAAGGAGACAATCAGAAATACTTTGTCCAGCTATTTTTCACAGCACTTATTTGACCCATGATAAAACCCCCATTCACTTGTACAATCAATTTTGATTTTTAGAATTATATGTCCTGATTAATGGAGGTATAAAACTGCATGATATATGCTGGAAACTACAATATATTCAATGTTGATGATGAATAACACTTAAAGCAAAGTATATTAAGAGACAAGGCAGGAGGAAGAAACTGCTCTAGGTATTTATTAAAAATGCCTATTTTATTCTGAAGATATTTTGTACACAATTAAATGTTTTAAGCATTGAAATGATATGCTAATATTTGCATTTTTAGAGAGATTGCTTTGATAGTAGAATGGCATATTAATTTGAAACAGACAGGACATGGAGCTATGTCAGAGACTGTTGTCATAGTCAAGGTGAATAATGATTAAAGCCAGTATTAAAAGAGAATAGTAATGATGATGGAGAGGTAATTCTATAAGAAATATTTCAGAAGTAGAATCTGAAATTATTGGCATTGTATTGTATGTAGGGAAGTGTGAAGTATCAAGGATAATTCCAGGTAATAATATTGAATAACTCATTGAATAGAAGGGCCTTCAACAGAGAAACAGAGTACACAAGAGGAAAAGGTTGGGAGGATAATTAATTCTCGTTAGTGCCTACACGTGATTCTCTATAATAAAACAGAATTTCAAATGCAGGGAAGTTGAGTTGATTCTAGAAAGCATTATAAAAGGAGGCCATCGACTTTTTATTGCTATATAGACATAACAGTGTGTGTTTTCAACTCCTTCTCTCAAAGGCTCTCCTAATCAGGATCTTGAAATGATAAGTTAATTTGAACAACATTCTTAGAATTGTAGAGTTCCAAGTATACCATCATTTCACACCACTTGTATCAAGTAACAAACCAGAAAGGACTATGGTATCTCAACTAAGGAAAGTTTTAAAAGAATTTATAAACATCAGTGTGTGAGCTACTTTTAAAATTTCAATAAATTCCTTTCCTTTCAAATTTATTAAATAAACAATATTTTGAGTCACTGTTATGCATTTGAGTACCTGCCTGGATCTGCAGAAATAATCAGTGGAATTGCCTTGGTCTTATCCAAATGCAAGAATAGACTTAGGATTTAATGTCCCTTCATTTCCTACCAAACTGTTCCTCCTCTTGAATACTATAGCTTATGTGCTGCTACCCTTTTAGACTGGAGATTTCAACTTTCCGTATCTCTTCATTATGTGTCTAAAAAGTTGATAATTCCAGCACAGATTCATATTCGGCCTCATACCCTAAACCAGTAAAACATAAGGATCGTGTCCATAACTATTACACATACAGTATTTTGCACATTTACTTATTTAAAAGGATTCTTTTTGTAAAATGATTATTTTTCCTTTAGATATTAAAATATTGTACAAGGTTTGTATAATTCATTAACATTTATTTTAAGTGCCACACCAATGTGATGCTATAAGAGCTGTTATACCCACTTCACAGATGAAAAACTTCAAGTTCAGAGTGGTCACAGAGCTGAGTTCTTATCTGAAAATGCAATAAAATATTCTTATCCTTCTAAAATATACTTCTATAGCATAATTAATTCTTTTATGATTTCTTTTTTCCTCTGTACATCAATTCTGATTATCTCTGTGTGCTTCAAGGAACAGAAAATGACAGAGTCTTCAAAATTCTAGTCAGGGGCATGACTTCAGCATTGCCAATTTTCCCATAGAAACTGTTAAAATTATTAACAATTACTTAAAGTTTCAAGTAACAGCTGTGTCACTTTTACATTTTATTGATGCTGCTTTTTTTTATCTACTTTGGGTTTTTACAGTCTTTTTATTTCTTCCAAAAGACTGCAAAAAATATTCTTCAAGTTTATATTTTTCCACAGAGAATTGAGAAGTATTATTGCTAGTATTTATTTCACCAAAAAATGTATTGCTTTTTTTCATAAAAAAAAAATGACACTTTGGGATCTAAATTGAGCATTTTCAAGACTTTGTAAATTTTCATCCCTTTGTTTTGACAAAAAAAAGGAAAAAAGTAAAATTCCTATTATTGTTTCTGAAATGAGAAGAGATACACAATTCTCAAAGCTGATGTTTCTGTCTCCACAACTACATTGCTCACTTTCTAAAACATAAATGTGGCTGTGAGGGTCTCAAAACAGCAGAGTTGAGTAACAAATAGCAGAGGATAAAACATATGTGTTCTTCTGGACTGAACCTCAAAGCATAATCCCATCAATGGAGTATAATAGAGGGTCAGATGTAGAAAGTCATTTTTGATTCAACTCAAGTTCCTTATTTCATAGAAGATGAAATTAAAGCTCAAAGAAATGGAATATGTTAAGTCAAGTCTTTATTTGTCACAACCCATGAAATATATAGCAATGAAACCTTACTGCTACCTCTTGTATCTGATATCAATGTACTTTTCATGCTGGAGTTTAGCCAAAGAATGGAAATGAAGAATGAGATATATTTAAGTTGTTCTTCAGAAAAAAATCAATATACAATCAACAAATATTTATTGAGTGTGTACTATGTATAACTCTGTCAGTTACATCAAGAAGTTGCCAACTATAGTAGCTCATGAAATAGATTACTTGCAGTAACATTCTTAACTCATTTTATGGTTAGAGTTAGCTTGGTTCTCTTCATTTTCTCTTTCCAACTGTGATGAAAGATACTACTGAAACATCATATCCAAAGATCATATCCTGTCAAACCATGAATTTTATTTCAATTTCCAAGAGGGTTTCTGTGTGGGTGTTTCAACATTCATTAATTGCACTTGAGCCATATTTTAAAAATATTTTACCTTACCTGAATGTCTTTCATATAAGGTTCCCCAAGGATACTACAAATGAGCAAGAGTCACTTTCAAGTTTCAAAACAGTTCTGCTAGACTGACTAATGGGGTTTAAAGGTCCCCAAATCAAGATGATGTAAAATTCACTGGACTTCTGAGCAGGCAATCACAGTAAGGTTTTGAAACAAGATTATAATCATCATTGGAGTTGGCTATAATAAAGGAAAGATGGAAGTAAATCTTAAGGGAATGAGTCACAAAAACCAGACTTGTACCTGTGTGTAGAGTTTTAGCATTTCAGAAGTGGGAGGAAAATTAGCTGTCATTTATTGTAAATTACTTCCCACTACATGTGAAGAAATTGAGGCCAAGAGAGGGCAAGGGACATATTCTACATCATACACTGAAGTGGAAGAGAAGCAAACATTACAGTCTATTTATTCTGATTTTAATAATTATGGCTATATAAACACTAAATGTGCTTCTTTGTGAGGCAATCTATTATAAAATATATCATTGGTTCATTTATGATTACACTGAGTTTAATCTGCTTTCCATAAATGTCGATAGTCATCACAAAGCTAACCTAAGTGCATTGCACATGAGAACTTGTTCATATAGGCATTAATATCTATTCATTCTCCCCTAATTATTTCCTCCCTTTGGCTCTCAGTGAACCTTACACATTTCACTTCACCACTGTGATCTGATTTTAAAACACAGTAAAACTAAACCTCTCTTCTTCCTTCTCCCTTAAAACTGTTTTATTTGTTTTAGTTTAAGCAGGGTAAAAAAAAAAAAATCATGTTAATTTGCATTGAGTTTACTGTCAAATGAAACCCTTAACAGAAGTACAAACCTGTGGAATGGAATGGGGCATTAACCATCATCTCATTTAGCTATCCCTTTATGCTTGAATCTCCCCTGCAAAATACCCCCTTGAAGTGGCTGTCCCCTGCCTACATTTGAACAGTTCTAGTGATAGGGTACATATTACTTCTCAGGAGAGTTTTTTTGATGTTCAAATAACTCTAGCCAGAAGCTCTTCCTTATTTGGTGCTGAAATCCATATCCCTGTAGTATACAAAAATTGGTCCTACTTTGCATTCTTGGGGCCATATAGCCTCATGGCAATACTTCACATATTTACAAGCAGCTGTCTAGTTCTCTTTAAATCTTTCCTACTCCAAATGAAATGTTCCTTATTTCCCTCAACTGTTCTTACATAATAAGGTTTAGAGTCTCCCTTAACTCTCTTGATTATCTAATTTCTGTTTTCTGAAACAAACTCAATTTGTTTATATCTCATTTCAACTACTATATAAAGAATAAAAAGTGTTTCTTCAGATGTATCTGGCTACTGCCAAATATTTTACTTAATATAGGGTAGTAATAAATTCCAAGGTCACAATTTTCTTTTTGATGACTACTGCTTTCTAAAGATTCATGTGAAACTTGCTAATAGCTAAATCTCCTACCTCTTTTTCTAGATGTGCTCCTGCTGCATCTTTTCCATGCTAAATCTCTGCCATTAGGACTTCAGAACCAAGTATGAACATCTATCAATTCACCTTAAATTTTCCTGTCTTAAATTTGATCCTGGGGGTTTACTTGTCATGTTTTTGGGAAGAGAGATGCTGATTTGGTCCTCCATATATTTATTATTTCTTCCACTTCATTCTGTCAGCAGTAGTATAAATATATCTTTGATTTATTTATTAAGTCATTGCCTTTAAAGAATACAAAGAACAAAATGGGGCTAAGGGTAAAGTTCTACTGTACATACCTAGAGACTTCTCTTTAGTGTATAATTCCATTCATCAGTCATATGGACCTTTATTTTATTTTTTAGATTTTATTTATTTATTTGAGAGAGACAGACAGGGAGAGAGAGAGCATGAGCAGTGGGAGGGGCAGAGAGAAAGGGAGAAGCAGACTCCTCACTGAGCATGGAGCCCTATGTGGGACTCGATCCCAGGACCCCCAAGTTCATGACCTGAGCTGAAGGCAGATGCTTAACCAACTGAGCCACCCAGGTGCCCCATGGACCTTTCTTCAAATAAAATATAGTGTGGAAGCACAACAATTAAAGCAGAGCTTATCATATTGAAGAGCTATGCATATAAATGCACACATACACACACTTCTAATTTCTTGTCTTTTCTGGGTCAGTGACATTCTCCCAAGTACCTCCATGAGATCTTTAGGGAATTCCAGAACATAGTTCGAATCACAACAATAACTACATTTTGGAAATTATTCTCATATAAGTAATGATTCCATCTGTATTATCTGGAATAGAAGATTATCATGAGATACTAATAAATGTTTAATAAGAATTAAGTTACATGATATATTCTTTCTCAAATTAGTCTTTAGATAAATTTTAATGAAATTCCCAGTGGAATTTTATTTTTAAGTGGATAAAATAATTTTAAAGTTCATGTGAAAAATTAAAATTCACAAACTTATAGAAAAATTAGAAAACAAATAATCATAAAGCTATAAAATTATAACAGTAAGGGTAACAGTCAATATCCAAATTAATATAATTATTTATGTATACATATTTAATGTCCATAATAATGATTGGAAATCCATGTTAAAAAATGCCTTAGCTGTATCTTTTATTTTATTTTATTTATTTATTCATGAGACACACAGAGAGAGAGAGAGGCAGAGACATAGGCAGAGGGAGAAGCAGGCTCCCTGTGGAGAGCCTGATGCGGGACTCAATCCCAGGACCCCAGGATCATTACCTGAGCCAAAGACAGACATTCAACCACTGAGCCACCCCCATGCCCTCTTAGTTATTTCACCAAAATAAATTCCAGATAGAATAAACATTTTTAGGGGAGGAGTTAAGATGCATAGTAGTAGGGGGACCCTATGTTTGTCTCATCCCTCAAATACAACTAGAGAATTATCTAATCATTCTGAATATCTGAGAAATCAACTAGAGATCTTAGAAAAAAAATGCAGCAAGTCAACAAGTAGAAATGTTTAGAAGGTAGGAGGTGTGGAGATGAATCTAGTGTAATATATATAGCTCAGGATACTGCAGAGGGGAAGGAGTTCAAATAACGAGGCTATAGTAAAGTATCATAAGCAAAGGAACACAAAATAAGAACTTTTAGAAGTCTGCTAGTGAGGATGATGCCTGGCTTAAAGGTGATCATGTAGTAAGTGAAGCAGAATCACAGGTGTGATAGTGTGGTCTCAGGATCCCCAGGACCACAAGAATGGGGGTGCCTGAGTGCAGTAGGGTTCCCAAGCATCAGAATGGGGAGGCCTGTGGAGAACGGGGGGTCTAGGTACCGGCTTTCTGCTCTGCATTGCCATATACTGCGAACTGCTGCTCGGTTGTGCAATTGCTTTCCTGGGAGGCACCCAGCAAAAGGCAGAAGCATGGCAAGGCCACCTTCCCTCTCCTGGGAGAAATAGTGCAGGTCTGCACCACAAGAGTCCATAAAACTTGGAGTCTTGATAACTCAGTCACATACCTGAGATAAAAATGCTTGGTCACAGAGTTCTGATGGAAACCAGGGAGACAAAAGTGTTTGATTGCTTTTCTGTGAAGGCTCACTGAGGAGTAGGGAGTCCAAACTTTCAGCTTCTGGATTAAAAAAACAGCTACAGCCATATTCCTCTGGCCCGTCAGTGCTGAAAGCCTTCAGGGAGCAAAACACTGCCACCTAATAGAGTCCAGAGCTCTTTCTTTTCTTTTTTTTTTTTTTTTTTAAGATTTTATTTATTTACTAATGAGAGATAGAGAGAGAGAGAGAGAGAGAGGGTGTGGCAGAGACACAGGCAGAGGGAGAAGCAGGCTCCATGCAGGGAGCCCCACATGGGACTCGATCCCGGGTCTCCAGGACCAGGCCCTGGGCTGAAGGCAGTGCTAAACCACTGAGCTACCTGGGCTGCCCGAGTCCAGAGCTCTTATACTGAGCTTTGCCTCTGCACACTGGAGGCCCATTTCCACTAGGGCAAATCCACCTGAGAATCAGTGCAACAGGCTCCTCCGCCAGAAGATTAGCACAAAAAACTCAGTCTGACCAAGTTTACTGATTATAAAGGACTGCTAAGCTTCAGCTCTGGGAGAAACAGAATATAGCATTCTATGCATTTTTATTCTTTATTTTCTTAGTATTATTTTTTCAATTCTTAAGTTTTATTTTTATATATGCTTTGTATATATGTTATTTTTGTTTCCTTTAATTGTATTTTATTATATATGTACTCATTGTTAAATATATATATATATATATATATATATATATATATATACACTTATTTTGGGATCTAGTTTCTTTTAACAAGCACATCAAAACACACCCAGGTTCTAAGTTTTTCATTTTATTTTGTTTTGTTTCTGTGGGTGTTCTTGTTGTTGTTTTTGTCTCTTTCTCTTTCTTTCTTCTTTTCTTTAATGGACAAAATGACAGGCCTGAGAAATTCACCCCAGAAGAAAAAACAGGGGGTAGTACTTACTGCCAGGGATTTAATCAATATGGATATAAGTAAGATGTGTGAACTACAATTTAAAACAGCAATTATAGAGATACTAGCTGGGTTTGAAAAAAGCACGGAAGACACTAGAGAATCCCTTCCTATAGAGATAAAACAACTAAAATCTAGTCAGGCTGAAATTAAAAATACTGTTACTGAGATACAGTCCCAAGTAGAGGCCATAAAGCAAGGATAAATGAAGCAGGAGTGTGAATCAATGATATAGATGATGAAATGATGGAAAATAAGGAAGCTGAAAAGAAGAGGGGGAAAAACTATTAAATCTCGAATCTTAGAGTACTCAGCAATTCCATGAAGTAAAATAATATCTGTATTGTAGGCATCCCAGAAATAAGGAGCAAGAAAGAGGGGCAGAAGTTTTATTTAAATAAATTATAGCTGAGAACTTCCCTAATCTTGGAAAGGAAACAGACATTCAAGTCTAGGGGGCACAGGGAACCCCTCTCAAAATAAAAAAAAAAAAAATAGGTAAACACTTAGATGTATTATAGTGAAGCTTGCAAATTGCAAAGATCGAGAGAAAATTCTAAAAGCAACTTGGGACAAGAGGTCCTTAACCTACAAGGGTAGACACATAAAGCTGGCAGCAGACCTGTCTATAGAGACCTGGTAGGCAGGAAAGGACTGGCATGATATATTTAACATGCTAAATGGGAAAAACATGCAGCCAAGAATGACAGCAAGTATGTCATTAAGAATAGAAAGAGAGTTAAAGATTTTCCAAGACAAACAACAACTAAAGGAATTTGTGAACATTAAACCAGCCCTGCAAGAAATATTAAAGGGGATCCTTTGAGTGGAGAGAGAGCCTAAAAGTGACAAAAACCAGAAAGGAACAGAGATAATCTACAGTAACAGTGACTTTACAAGTAATACAATGACACTAATCTTTCAATAGGTACTCTAAATGTAAACGGACTAAATGCTACAATCAAAAGGCATAGGGCATCAAAATGGATAAAAAACAATATCCATGGATATGCAGCTTGCAAGAGACTCATTTTAGACCCAAAGATACCTCCAGGTTGAAAGTGAGTGAGTGGAGAACTATTTAGCATGTTAATGGACATTAAAAGAAAGCTAGAGTAGCCATTCTTATATAAGACAAACTAGATTTTAAAACAAAGACAAGGGATCCCTGGGTGGCGCAGCAGTTTGGCACCTGCCTTTGGCCCAGGGCGTGATCCTGGAGACCCGGGATTGAATCCCACATCGGGCTCCTGGTGCATGGAGCCTGCTTCTCCCTCTGCCTGTGTCTCTGCCTCTTTCTCTCTCTCTCTCTCTGTGACTATCATAAATAAATAAAAATTTAAAAAAATATTAAAAAAATAAAACAAAGACAATAAGAGATGAAGACTACAAAATAATAAGACATAAAAAGCAAAAAACAAAAAACAAAATAATAAGACATGAAGAAGGACACTGTATCATAATAAAAGGGTCTACCTATCCAACAAGGAGATCTAACAATTGTAAATATTTACAACCTTAACTCAGGAGCATCCAAATATATAAACCAATTGATAATAAAATTAAAGAAACTCGTTGATAATATTACAATAATAGTAGGGGATTTTAACACCCCACTCAGAGCAATGGAAAGATAATCTAAGCAGAAGATCAAAAAGGAAACAAGGGCTTTGAATGACACATTGGACCAGATGGACTTAACATATATTCAGAGCATTTCATCCTAAAGCAGCAGAATACACATTCTTTTTGAGTGCACATGGAACATTCTCCAGAATAGATCACATACTGGGCCACAAATTGGGTTTCAACCAGCACAAAAAGACTGAGATCATACCATACATATTTTCAGACTACAACACTATGAAACTTGTAATCAAATCACAAGAAAA
This sequence comes from Canis aureus, assembly GCF_053574225.1. Classification (NCBI taxonomy): domain Eukaryota; kingdom Metazoa; phylum Chordata; class Mammalia; order Carnivora; family Canidae; genus Canis; species Canis aureus. Next base: position 49,060,027 of record NC_135630.1, read on the forward strand.
AATTTTAAAGTACCACAAATATATGAAGGTTAAGGAACGTCCTACTAAAGAATGAATTGATCAAACAGAAAAAAATAAGGATTATAAAAAAATACAAGGGAGCTAACGAAAATGAAAACACAACAGTTCAAAACCTTAGGAATATAGCAAAGGTGGTCCTAATAGGGAAGTATATAGCAATACAGGCCTTCATCAGGAAGCAAGAAATGTCATATATACAACCTAACCTTACACCTGAGTAAGCTCGAAAAAGAACAGCAAATAAATCCTAAACAAAGCAGGAGAAGGAAAATAATAATGATCAGAGCAGAAATCAATGATATAGAAATTTAAGAAGAAAAAAAAACAAAAACAGTGGAACACATCAACAAAACTAGAAGCTAATTCTTTGAAAGAATGAATAAGATCAATAAACTCCTAGCCAGACTTATCAAAAAGAAAAAAGATCCAGATATATCAAATCATGGATGAAAAGAGGAGACAAAACACAACCAACACTGCCGAAATACAATTATAAGGGAATAGCATGAGCAATAATATGCCAACAAATTAGGCAATTGAGAAGAAATGGATGCATTCCTAGAAACATACACTACCAAAACTGAAACAGAAAGAAACAGAAAACCTGAAGAGACACATTATCAGCAAAGACATTGAACCAGTAATCAAAAATCTCCCAAAAAACAAGAGTGGAATTCTACCAAACAAATTAATATTTATTCTGAAACAGATCCAAAAGTAGACATGGAGGGAAGACCCCAACTCATTCTATGAGGCTAACATTACCTTGATCCTAAAAGTAGACAAACACCCTACTAAAAAGAAGATTACAAACCAATATTCCTGATGAACAGGGATGTAAAAATTCTAAGATACTCACTAATAGGATCCAACAGTAAATTAAAAGAATTAGTCACTATGACCAAGTGGGATTTATTCCTAGGCTGCAAAGTTGGTTCAAATCCACAAAACAATCAATGTGATACACCACATTAATAAGAAAAAGGACAAGAACCATATAATCCCCTCAATAGATGCAGAAGAAGCATTTGACAAAATGCAGCATCCTTTCTTGATAAAAACCTTCTGCCACGTAGGGATAGATGGAACATACCACAAAATCATAAAATCCATATATAAAATACCCACAGTGAATATCATCCTCAATGGGGAAAAACTGAGACTTTTACCCCCAAGGTCAGGAACATGACAGGGATGTCCTGTCTCATCACTATTGTTCAATATGGTTACTGGAAGTCCTAGCCTCAGCAATCAGGCAACAAAAAGCACTAAACGACATCCATATCAGCAAAAGAAGTCAAACTCCCACTCTTCGTAGATGATATGATTCTTTATGTAGAAAATCCAAAAGATTCCATCGTAAAATTGCTAGAACTGATACAGAAATTCAGCAAAGCCACAGGATATAATATCAATGAACAGAAGTCAGTCTCATTTCTATACACTAACAATGAGTCAGAAGAAAGAGAAATCCAAGAATTGATCCCATTTACAATTGCACCAAAAAACACAAGATACCTAGGAATAAACCTAACCAAAGAGGTAAAGATTCTATACTCTAAAAACTATAGGACACTTGTGAAAGAGATTGAGGAAGACACAAAAAAAATTGAAAAACATTCCATGTTCATGGATTGGAATAACAAATATTGTTAAAATGTCTAAGCTATCCAAAGCAATCTATACATTTTATGCAATGCGTATAAAATATCATCAACATTTTCCCAGAGCTGGAACAAATAAGCCTAAAATTTGTATGGAACCAACAACAACAAAAACAACAACAACAACAAAAATTTTGTACGGAACCAGGAAAGACCCCAAATAGTCAAAGGAATGTTGAAAAAGAAAACTAAAGCTGGCGGCATTACAATTCCAAACTTTAAGCTGTATCACAAAGCTGTAATCATCAAGATGGTAGTGGCACAAAAACAGACACATAGATCAATAGAACAGAGCAGAGAACCCCAAAATGGAACCTCAACTCTATGGTCAATTAATTTTTGACAAAGTCAGAAAGAATATTCAATGGAAAAAATGACAATCTCTTCAACAAATGGTGTTGGGAAAACTGAACAGCCATATGAAAAAGAATGAAACTGCACCATGTTCTTACACTATACACAAAAATAAACTCAAAATGGATGAAAGACTTAAAGGTGAGGCAGGAATCCACAAAAATCCTAGAGAATGAAAAAACAAAAAAAAAAAAAGAAAAAAAATCCTAGAGAATGCGGGCAGCAATCTCTTTGATCTAGATTGTGGCAACTTCTTGCTAGACACATCTCCAAAGGCAAGGGAAACAAAAGCAAAAATGAATTATTGGGACTTCATCAGGATAAAAAGCTTTTGCACAGCAAAAGAAATGATCAAGAAAACTAAAAGGCAACCTACGGAATGGGAGAAGGTATTCATTCACAAGTGACATCGGATAAAGGTCTAGCATCCAAAATCAACATCAGTTCAATCTGAACTTACCAAACTCAACGCCGAAGAAAACAAAAAAAGTCCAGTGAAGATATGGGCAGAAGACATAAAAAGACATTTCTCCAAAGAGGATATACAAATGGCCAAAGACTCATGAAAAAATGCTCAACATCACTCAGCATCAGGGAAACACAGATCAAAACCACAATGAGATACCATCTCACACTTGTCAGAATTGGGGTTCCTGAGTGGATCAGTGGTTGAGCATCTGCCTTTGGTTCAGGTCATGATCCCACAGTCCTGGGATCAAGTCCCACATTGAGCTCCCCACAGGGAGCCTGCTTCTCCCTCTGCCTATGTCTCTGCCTCTCTCTGTGTCTCTCATGAATAAATAAACAAAATCTTTTTTTATTTAATTGCCAAAATTAACAACTAGGGAAACAGCAGATGTTGGTGAGGGTGTGGATAAAGGGGAATCCTGTTCCACTGCTGGTAGGAATGTGAACTGGTGCCACCACTCTGGAAAACAGTATGGAGGCTCCTTAGAAAGTTAAAAATAGAAATACCCTAATAACCTAGCAATTACACTACTAGGCATTTATCCAAAAATAGTGATTCGAAGGGGCTTAAGCACTCCAATATTATAGCAGCAATGTCCACAATAGTCAAACAATAGCACAGATGCCCATCGACAGATAAATGGATAAAGAAGATGTGGTATATATATTCAATGGAGTATTACTCAGCCATACAAAAGAATGAAATGTTGCCATTAGCAGCAACATGGATGGAAGTAGAAGATAGTATGCTAAGTGAAGTAAAACAGAGAAAGACAAACACCATACAATTTTACTCCAATGTGAAATTTAAGAAACAAAACAGATGACTATGGGGGAAAGGAAGGCAAAATAAAATGAGATGAAAACAGAGAGGGAGGCAAACCATAAGAGACTCTTAACTATAGGAAGCAAACTGAAAGTTGCTGGAGGGGAGGGTCGGGGGGATGGGATATATTGGGTGATGGGCATTAAGGAAGGCACTTGATCTGATGAGCACTGGGTGTTATATGCAACTGATGAATCACTAAATTCTACACACAAAACTAATAATACATTATGTTAACTAAATTGAATTTAAATATTTTTTAAAGTCAATATAGAAATCTAAAAAAAAATAAAAGGTTTTTATGTAGAAATAATTCACAATTGCTAGGATGAAATGTAAGTGACTCTTCATCTAATACCTTTAATGCATTAATCCAATGGCAGTAACCATAAATTCTGTGACTAATTTAAAAGTTATATGTGAAATAATAGAACATAATTAAAAATTGAATTGCATAAAAGAACAATATTAGAAATGACATAAATAGCTTTACAAAACAAAATAATTTCCTAGGGATCCCTGGGTGGCGCAGCGGTTTAGCGCCTGCCTTTGGCCCAGGGCGCGATCCTGGAGACCCGGGATCGAATCCCACGTCAGGCTCCCGGGGCATGGAGCCTGCTTCTCCCTCTGCCTGTGTCTCTGCCTCTCTCTCTCTCTGTGACTATCATAAATCAATAAAAATTAAAAAAGAAAAAAAAAACTTTAAAAAAAAAAAATTATTTCCTAAGCTACATAAGAAAATTAATATAAAACATGGATAGGCAATTCATAAAAGAGGAACTATAAATGAGCAATAAACCTGAGAGTTATCAATCTCTCTGCAATTAAACTGACAAGATTCTCCATAATTTATGTTGCCAAATCTTTAGAAGACTGTTAATACCATATAAATGTGTCAGAAAATGGGTACTTTTTTTCTCTCTACGTGAAAGCAATAGATTATCTTTTGGGTGAGGCCAATTTGAAAACAAATTGGTGTCAATTTTGCTGTAGCCATACAATGAATAATAAAAGTGATTTTAAAAGATAATATAGGTGCATAATTATAATAATTTTAATAATTTATGCAAAATTATAGAAACAAGCCAGGAAAAGAGTAGATTACATCCCATTTCAGTTAAAAGTACATGTAAAAACAAATATATGTCTACTTTTTCCTGTTTAGAAAAATTAGCCCTAGGCTTTGCCTTCTGTATTTCAATCTTCACTTATACTCAAAAATGTATAACAATTTCTTAAAAATTTGCAGTTATAAATAAGAATCTTTTTTAGTACTTAGGTATGCAAGTACTTGAGGAAGTTAAAAGCTAATACTATATTGAGTTCAATATAATATTTTACAAAACACTTAAATTATTAAAAATATGCATGAGGTATTATCAATACTGTTGAAGTCTGGTAGGTAATGGCAAACCATAAATACTGAAAAATTCTAACCTCCCTAGTCCAACTACTTCAATAACACGGAGAACCACACATCATTATTTTTCCTAATTTCACATATAAATAATTACTACTAATCATGAAATGTTTACTATGTACCACACACTCTACCATTGAAAAAAATAACTTGTTGCCTTACTTTTATTATAAACTCTACATACATTACCTCATTTCAATTCTTCATAATAACTGGATTATGTGGATAATCCAGTTATGTGGATTTTATTATCATCATTTTATAATTCAAAGAAAGAAGCTGAGCGATTAAATGATTTTCTAAAGATTTATCATACAAATATATAAAGGACAGAACCAAGATTCAAAGTCCAGTGTGTCCTTCTTTCGAGCTTGGGGCTCATTTTAACATGCCATGTTGCACTGCAGGAATTACTTTACCTAAGTCAGTTACAAAGAAAGGAATGTAATAGTAGGACCATTTATAATACAAATAAAATAACATGAGCTCTCTATTCTTTAAAAAAGGGAAAAGTTTGAAGGGAAAATATTTACACCATTTCTATCCATGAAATAAAGATCTGTTGCAACTGAGAACCAAAAACGGACTAGAGTTTCTGTCTTGGACAAAAAAAGGAGGTTGAATGGGAAGAGGGATATCTGGATCTTGTTATCTCATAAAAGAAAGCAAACTAATTCATTCAATCCATGTGAGCAGTAACCTGCTTTAAGAAGCACTGGACTGGGAATGAACTGTGTTCTACTTGTCTTTCTTCCTATTTGTGACACCCCAAGCAAATACCTGGACTTTGCACACAAGGTTTAAGTTGCAAAATGAACATGGTGCATTAATCTTCAATTAGCATTCTTATCTGATGTTTCAATCACATTCTGATCCAAGAGGAAAATGAGACACCTTAAACACCTTAAAATAGTTTTATCTATTATGGGTTCATTAGGTAAAAAGATATTAGTAGCCTTTTGTAGAACTTCAACAACTATTTTGTCAAAAACTATAGGATAATGTAAGGACTGTGAGCTTTAGCATAAGAAAAATCCATTTAAATTCAACTTCACTATTCTTTATGTGGGCAATTCTATTCCCTAAACTGTAAACCACATGAAAACAAAGACATGAGTACACTCTTTACTACTGATTACCAAGAACTTTTGCAGGGCTTATATATAGTACAGTGCTCAATATAAGGAAAAACTGATTAATAAATTAATTTAACTCTTTAAATCTAAATGTAGCTAGCAATACCTACATCACAGGGTTGTTGCAAGAATGACTTAGATAATAGATGTAAAGGAAGGGCTCAATAAAGTTTTTCCCAATTCTAACTAAAGAAATAGATACTATCTATGTCATGATTATGCCACTCATTGCATTATCCAGAAGTCTCAGCTAAACCTAACAAAAAGGATGCTGAAAAAGATAATGAGAACACTCTACACCTAACATATTATATAAATGTGTGGTCTCTGAATTATTGATATATTTCTCTTCTTTCATTTCTCAACATCAGGATTATGGAACCATGAACAAACATACCTTGGATTGCTAAACAGCACTGCTTATTTCTGAGGATGTGCCCTCAATTTCGAAACTTAACTAGAGTCCAACTTTTATGTTTTCTACATTTCATTTGGATGATAACTGTGAGTACACTCACCTACTGTGTCTTTGCATTCTTCTCAATTGAGACTTTTCTCTGATCGCAAATTGCTTGCGGTTCTTTCTCTTCCTTAAAGAAACCAAAACAACACAACACAAAATCTAAAAAGCTACTGACAAAGGCTTGTCATTATTTTCTTTCTTCCTGAGAACCAGCATGTGAAAACTACAAAGAAAATCTCTTTACCCTCAACCTCAGGCAATTTAGTGTCAACCCTAGATAATTACATTCATAATTTCTCTCTTCTCTAATCTCAAAAGAATCCAAATAGGAGTTTTATGTCAATAGACACCCTACCAAAATAACATGCCCTTTTAATTTTTATGAATATCATGGTAGATACAAGTGTAATTGCAGCTTCTTCTCTATAACATAGAAATCAAATCGATTAAGAGATGTTGCTTGTACTGCTTTTTGTTCACTAGAAATGAGTATAGCATACTGATGTGATCTGTCATTAAATATATATGTGTATATATTATATATAATTTCATATATAGAGTAGTAGAGTGGAAGAGGACTTTAGCATCTAATTTTATAGATGTCTTGGATTGGGTTCTCCTGAAGAAACTCAGATGAGGATTTGCAGCAAGGAAGCACCCTCAGATGGGTAAGGAAATAGGAGAGGCAAGAAAGGGAAGAAGTCAAATATGGGTGCAATTTCAAGCAAAGTCTTTCCCTCAGACTAATCATGAAGGGGAACTCCGGAATGTAAATAACACCTCAGAGTTTATTCCAACCAGAAGATAAGAATTGTGCCCTCCCACTTCTGCACAAGGCAGTCTTTGGCTAAGGGCTGCTGCAGGGCCACCTAAATTCCCATGTGCTTTTCGCCCTACATTTTCTAGTAAAATGTGCCCTGTATTATAAAGAGTAGCAGAAGTACAAGTTATTAGGGAAGAAAGAACACAGATGTTGGGGAAGGAGCATACAGAAACAATACAAGGATCCCAGGGGATCTGACTGGAGCACCGACAGTGTTTGATACAAGGGATGAGGAAACTGGGTTGCAAGATAACTTATGTAAAATAGACAAGTCATAGAGTTAAACAGTGATAGAATCTCAGTCTCTTGAGACTGAGAAAATCCAGGACATGGTTGTGTTGATTTAAAGCAAATACCAGGATATGAACCACAGATAATCCCAACTAATTTAAATAAAGACAGATTTGTTAGTTTATGACTTGTCTTGCAATTTTCCCATATGGCAAGAGTAATTTAAAAATTATTGTTTTGGACCCTTCTGCTGCTAATGATATTTACAGTTCTAATTCATTTCCACTTTTAAGAACTCAGTTGAGCAGGCATTCATTCACACTTTGTTTTGAGAGACTTTTTTAAAAAATTCATTTTCTAGAGAAAACAATATAAATTACATGACAAATTAATTTGCTAATTCCACAAACAAAATTTAAAATTATAGATCCCTTCAAATTTTAACATAATAACATACTATTTTCCTAACATACACATTTGTGCTAGCTCATTTTTACTTAGTAGCCCCCAAATTTTTGCACATATTATGCCAGTCAAGAGTGTTATGAATGAAACTTCCTAAGTCTTTAGCATCTAGGAAAGGACTCTGTCTTTCACAGTTTTCATATTTGGACTTACATTAGATATTCTTCAATGAATATGTGCCCCATGTGATTGTGGTTTACAACGTATAATAATGAAACTGGTTGTGATACAATTATTGTTTCAACTTTCCTTAAAAATAGTTTTTATTATGAACTTTATTATTATCTTTTTTTTTTTTTAATTTAAGCCACCAGGAACAAAACTGGGAGAGAATTACAGAGGCATACTAAAAGATGCTTGAAAAGTTATTTCTTTTTTTTATGAGCAGATTTTCATTACTTGTCTACACAAAAGGAAAAAAAAAAAGTAGATAGAAACCCTGATAAGTAACAAACTATTCCCATTCTCTTTGTTTATGAAGGAAAAGAAGTGAGAACTCCTCTGCTATGAGGACAGATATCATACAACAGGATGGTTCTCTCTTCACCAGGAGGGTGGAAGTTGGTTTGACAATTGCTAATATAATTTATTTTAATAGCCTAAAAGAACACAAGAAGTCTTCTCAAGTTTACATTGTTATGTTTTGCATGAGGTGTATGAAAGCAATTGAAATGAAATGTGAAAGATATAAAGATTATGGTTAACACCTGGCACAGCACTTTTGCACAGTAGGCATTTAAAAGAGTGTATTGAATCTGCATATGTCTCCCTCTTAAAAATAATATAAATGCAAAGTTAATTCTTGATAATATATAATAAATACTATATTTAGATTGTGTTTCCATGATGTTGTCCTTGATTTTTTTTTTCTGACTCTTATTTACCTTTGTGTTTTCCACTCCCTAAAACTTTCTGTCCAGCAATGGGCCTTAGAAACCCAAATCCTTATTAGTTATCTCTCATCTTTGCCAGCCCATGAAATGTATGAAGATACATACAAAGGACAAAAACTCCTAAGCAAACCTTGTCCACTTATCCCCACCTATTCATCATTATTTAATTTAACATGAGGTGACAGGTCAGGATTTTAGACACACACACACATTACGTGCAAACTCAAAACTCTTTTCTAAAACCATATAGAAATAATTATTTTACTCATAACCTTTGGAGATATTTCATACTACTGGTTTCCTGATTGGTACTGATAATGAATATTTGATATTTATGTATACAATGTAGGTAGTGCCTTTTTCTTTTTTTAAAGATTTTATTTATTTATTCATGAGAGACAGAAAGAGAGAGAGGCAGAGACACAGGCAGAGGGAGAAGCAGGCTCCAAGCAGGGAGCCGGACGTGGGACTCAATCCCGGGTCTCCAGGACCACGCCCTGGGCTGAAGCTGGTGCTAAACCACTTGGACCACCGGGGCTGCCCCAGGTAGTGCCTTTTAATGAAACAAAATACATTATTTACTTAATAAGTAAGGTATTATACAAGTGGAGAATTAATCTCTGGAACATTTTATTTAACCTAGTGGTGGGACACCAGATGGCAGTGTCATGGCACATATACTGTTGCTTGAAAAGTGGATTTGAGCACTATTTAGACTTAAATAAAATCTATAATAAATGCTTAAATCACTGTCTTTTATAATAGATGCTATGTAGAATCCTATTTTTAGAATTGAGGATTTCTACCTTTCTTATATCCTAAAAATACATTATTCTAGTTTTATGTAAGAAAGTAGTTTCTATGAAAGTTTATTCATACATTAGTTTCTTTTTAATGAGATATCTATTTGTGATAATTACATTTTTTGTATAAAAAAATCTAAGAGTGTCCCCTAGGTGGAAATAAACAAACAAAAAAAAATATTTTGAGATGATTAGGTAGCTTGAACACCATTTCTAAAGCAAACAAGTAACAAAGAACCAAGCTTGAAATACATTCACACCAGCTCATGTAAGTGCATCTATTTGAAATATTATATTTATGTATGGATCAGAACTACTGGGGCTGCATGTGGATACTGTACCATATTATTCCATCTATGCCAACATCAAAGAAAAATTGCACCCCACTTGAAGAAAAAGAGTCAGTAAAGGACTTAAGGATTTCCTTTTTTTTTTTTTTTTTTTTTTGAAATGTACTCTTAAGGAAGGAAGTGAATTAAGACAGAATAAAACCATAATAATAGAAGAAAAATGTGGGATCCCTGGGTGGCGCAGCGGTTTGGCGCCTGCCTTTGGCCCAGGGCGCGATCCTGGAGACCCGGGATCGAATCCCACGTCGGGCTCCCGGCGCATGGAGCCTGCTTCTCCCTCTGCCTGTGTCTCTGCCTCTCTCTCTCTCTGTGACTATCATAAATAAATAAAAATTAAAAAAAATATTAAAAAAAAAATAGAAGAAAAATGTGATAATGAAGAGGTTAGGAGAGTAGCATGAACTGGAAAAAGATACTTTACTGAGTTGTGCTATAGTCATATAAAAAAATAAATGGAATATTTTGCTTCACTCATGACACTATCTGCGGAAACTCCCCCCAAATACACAGAAATTGCAATCCACTATTAAAAAAATAATTACAAGACCACAGTATTTCCATCTTTCTACTAAAATTATCATGCCTTGGGTACCTACCTGGCTGGCACAATAGGAAGAGGATGCGACTATTGATCTCAGTGACATGAGTAAGCCCCGTGTTGGGTGTAGAGACTACAAAAAACAAACAAATAAACAAAAACCACAAATAAATAAACTTTTAAAAATTATCATACTTTTTAGTCACAGATGATTCTAGATAAAACTGTCTCCATTTTCATAGACGAGTTGCTTTGTTTCTGTTTTAATATTATATTGCTTTAATTTCATATTTTATGGCTTAAAGCTCTTCAGCTAATAGATTATTTCCCTGCAAATGCTCATTTTTTACTTAAATATATACAGGGATTCACAAAGCTTATGGCTTTTAGAGACAATTTTCATGTTACCTAAAAATCATTCCATGTTGTGATAATGATTGTAATTATCAGACAACCCCTAATAACAGGGAGTTCTTCTGCAGTTGCACTCATCTTGAAATTCTAAGTCCTTTCTAACAACTGCTAAAGCCTGTCATAGCACAGCTACTAACACTTGAATTCTTCTGCAAGTGTCTCCCAGAACAACTCCAACCTAATACTGTCAGTTAGCTATGGAGAGTTCACTTATTTCTTATGCTAATTAAGAAAGAATCCCAAGAACTGCAGGAGCAGAAGATGTGGCCAAAATACCAGAATATGGGGACATTTAATCTCACATAATGAACTTAAAATGAACTTGGGAAGAATGTAAATTCCAGGAAGAAGAATCTATGAAAGTTTTCAGATCCATGGCATGCTGTGGAGTATACTTTTACTCTACAATGGAACTCCAGGAGCAGTGCCTGAGAACAGAAACAAATGAGAATTGAGTGAAGAAAAGAAAAAGAAAGAACCAACGTTTGTTTTCTCATCTGTCTCCCAGTTGTGAGTAACCTTAAACTCATTCTTCATGAAAAACCAAGGAAGGGAAGACACTAACATTTGTTTGAACAAATACTATATGCCAAGTAATGTCCGTATGTATTCCCTATAGAGTGTCATCTTTATACAATTCTTCCAGATAGATAATATAAACAATTAGATGAAAAAATAAGTGAGTAATGGTAAATGCCAGAAGTAGAACTTATTTTAAGTCAGGGCTGATGCTATAAGGTCAAACTAACTGCCTCTCAGTGATGGAATAAGCTATTGATTGTTATGACCTACTGATTTTCAAAAGTTACAGAGTGAGGACTTGTGGCTTCCAAGCTGACAGATAAAAAACTTGAAAGTCATCACTCTCATCTGCACAATAAGAAAAAACCTGAACAAACCAGAAATCAACAACTCTTCTTAAATCCATTAAAGAATTGTGGTCTGAGGGCACACTGCTGCCACCCACACAGAAGAGACAGGCCAATGTAGAGCATCACAGCTTACTAGGAATACAAGCCCAGGAGTAGATTCCTGCAGCTGGAGCTGGTGTCAGTAGGAACATTTAAACTATAATTACATTGACTGGAGGATCAGTGTGGAGTAGCTTGAGAGTTAAAAACTGAGGGGGCTGTCTTGGGAGACTCCATGTATTTTGTAAATTTTACCTCCAAGAGCTCCACAAGGTTCTCACTGTGAAGATAGGAGAAAAAAAAAAAATCTCATTCTGCTTCTGGCAGGCATTCGGTCTTGAAAAAAAAAAATACTATTTTTTAATATCCCCAGAGTCCTATGTTCTCTTTAATAAGGCCTGTCCTCAAGAAAAGGAAACATGATACCAAAAATTAACACTTAGATTTCACCAAAGTCTAACTTGCCCCAGAGGAAGGGAAGTATCCAACACCAGCCTTCCTGGCTCACCTATGGACAGCAGGGGACTGAGAAACATTTGTCAAGATCGCAGCCCAGTAATGTTCCTGACTAAAAGACTAAGATATAATCTTCTAACTACCTAACCTACACCTAACCACCTACGTCAACAGGGTTCCTATATAATAATAGGAAATTATAGCTGAAAAACTGCAATCTTCAGACCCTGTTTAACAAACAATCTCTAGGGAAATTCAAAAGCAACAGAAGATGAAAAAGCAAGAATACCAGAAGAAATGTTAGTTTCTGATATTACAGCTACAGCAGATAGTAAACACAGCCTAATTCCTAGCCAGATAAACATAAAAATGCCACACTAAAGGACTATTTTCCCCATTTCCTTTTACCTACTATATCATGTATGACTGTAAACAAAAAATTTCAAGTCATGCTAAAAGGTAAAAAATAGTCCAAAGAGATACTGCAAGCACTAGATTCAGATTCAGATATGACTGGAAATTATCGAATTTGGTAATTATCAAAATTATCAAATTATCAAAATTATCAAATTATCAAAATTTTTTATAATTATGATTAAACTCTAAGGCCTCTCCTAGAAAATGTAGACAGCATGCAAGAACAGATGTGTAAATGTAAGCAGAGTGGTATATATAAACTCTGAGCAGAATCAAAAGGAAATCTTAGAAGTTAAAAACAATGTGATAGGACTGAGGAATGCTTTGGTGTGTTTATCAGTAGACTGGCAGGGCCATAGAAAGAAAAAGTGATCTTAAAGAGGTTAATAGAAACTTTCCAAGTAGAAAAGCAAAGAGAAAAATGAATAGAAAAACAAACAAACCTGGAATATCCAAGAACTGTGGGACACTTAAAAATGGTGTACCATACATGAAAAGGATATACCAAAAGGAAGAGAAAGAGAGAAAGAAACATAAGAAATATTAAATACAAATGGCTGAGCATTTTCCAAAATGATGACAGAAAAACATATCTCCAGGATACTCTAAGAATTATGTATTGGATAAATATATTCTTAAAAAATTATACCTATACATATTATATTTAAACTTCAGAAAAATCAAAGACAAAGAAAAGCCTTGAAAAGGAGACCGCTTTGGGAAGTAGGAGGAGGGAGGTACTTCACCTATAGAGGAACAAAAATAATAGTCATATTAGACCTTTCTTCAGACACCATGTAAGCAAGAGAAGACTGGGGTAAGATATTTAAAGTTCTGAAAGAAGAAAAACAAGCTAGAATTATATATCCAGCAAAATTATCTTTCAGAAGTAGAGAAGAAATACTTTATCACACAAACAAATATGAAGGACATTTGTCACCAGAAGACTTGATCTGCAAGAAATGTTGAAAGTTTTTCCGAGAGAAGAAAAATTTTAAAGGTCAGAAAATGTTGTGAGTTAGATCTACATTAAAAAAAAAAAAAAGGGATCCCTGGTGGCGCAGCGGTTTAGCACCTGCCTTTGGCCCAGGGCACAATCCTGGAGACCCGGGATCGAATCCCACGTTGGGCTCCCAGTGCATGGAGCCTGCTTCTCCCTCTGCCTATGTCTCTGCCTCTCTCTCTCTCTCTGTGACTGTCATAAATAAAATAAAAAATTTAAAAAAAAAAGGCTTTAGGAAAGTAATAAATGAAGATATAATAAAATATTTTTTCTTATTCCTAATTGAGCTAATGGAAAGCAGCAGTTTGTTTAAAATAATAACAGCAACAATGTTTTAGGTGATGATAGCTCAGGGATGAGAGAAATAAATGACAGCAGTGTAATAATGGGTGGGAGGGAAGAATTGGGACTATTCTGTAATAAATTGCCTACATTATCAGGGAAGCACTATAGTGCTACTGAAAGTGTCCATGAAGTATAAATGACTATTGCAAGTTCAGACAACCATTAAAAAATTAAAAGTCACAGAGCATGTGTAAGAGAATCTTCCTCTTCCTCTCTCTCTCAATATTGTCCAATTTGATTTTCTGTGTCCAGGTATAGTGCAAAGGTCTCCCAGGTTAGGTTTCAGCTCATTGGTGGGAAAGATATACTGCAATTTTCAATAATTCCAAGAGAATGGAACAAAAGCTGAACTCTGACATTCAAAAATGCAATGTGTTCTTTACTTCAGCTTAACCAAAGTGAACAAATAGGAACGTAACAAATATACCAGGGAACATGGCAGAGATCATCCATCATAAAGAGTGCTCAAAAATCTTCTACTTGGAACAGACTGTTTTGAAAAGTGAACACGCAACCCTAGAGGTTTTTGATCTTAGATGAAGCCTGTTGATCAATCAAAGGTTTGTGCCTGTCTGCCATTTTCTGTAATAATAACAAGACAAGCAGTGAGGTTAAAGCAATGGTTGCGCAGTAGATTAAGAAATCAGTATGTCATGACACAAAATATTTCCTTGTCTTTTTTATGCTCATTCTCTCATCAGTTAAGTCATATCTCCATGTAAAATTATGGAAAAAAATAATAAATGGGAGGTGTAAACTGTAAATTGTTTAAATAACCATTTCAGAAGAATGTGGCTACAACGTAGAGAAAAATAGCTACGCACTTAAAGGAAACATGCCATCAGTATTTGCTTCTCTTTCTAGCCAAGCCAAATATGAGTTGGACAGATTCACACATGTTACTCTATTGGTATTGAAATGAGTATTTCAATTATCATTCCCTCCAATCTCTAATCAGAAATCCAATCTGTTCTTTTAGAAAAAAGCTCCTGGCTTAAAATTTTTTAATCTCTGCAAAACTGTTTTACACCCACATTGTTTTCTTTAATAGCTCCATCCTCTTAACTGCTAAAGTTTTATGTGTATTTATGTAAGGCTTGGAGTGTATCATGCATTATGCATCCTGCTGTTAGCTTCAGGGCAACAGGGGCAGTGCTCCATGAATGCAAGGGCATCTATTGAAAGTTTATGGATGATTTGGCATCTTTCCTCCAAATTAGTAATGATTTTCAAGCGGAAAAAAAAAAATAGATCCCAATGTGGGAAGAGAAAACATTATGAAAAGGAGAAAAAAGTAAAAAATGTCTCCCCAAGCCTTCTATTCCAAAATATGTCACCTTTTTTTTATTGTGAATTTTATTTTATTGCAGTCCGGTTCCAAGTATCATTTTCCTAGCCCCACCGAGTAAACCTCAGAAAGTGCACCGTTCCTAATTTCCTGCCTTTTTGGTATGAGTTACTATAACTTCTTCTGAAAAAGCCTCCTACCTGGTCTCTCCACTTTCCTCCTTGCCCCATAGTCTACACTGTCAGAATAATTCTTAACATGCAAGGAAGAAAATCTAGAGCCTTCCACAGCTTCAGTGTGAGGATGCAATCAAAACCTTCCAAAGGCCTAAAGTCCTACCATGATCCTCACTGTCCTCTCTACCTTTTCTTCCTCCTCCTGCTCCTCCTCACTCACCCTGCTTCAGGACTCTAGTCTTTGCTGTTTCTGGAGTACAATGGGCACATTCCTGTCTGAGGGCCTTTGCACTGGTTATTCCCTCTGCCAAAAATGCTCTTTACCCATGTAACATAAATGGCTAATTTCCCTACCTCTTTTAGGATATTACACCAATATCACCATCCTTCTGATACCTACTTTGAATGCTTTACTTAAAATAGCCAATCTACTCTCACACTTGCATGTTTGGTGCCCCATATTCTCATCTTTTTTTCTTTACTTATTTATTTGGTTGCTTGTTTTCTTATATGTGCCCCTCAGCTCTAATGTAGGAGTTACAAAAATGGAAATCTTTGGATTTTGTTAGTTGATAACCCCAGCACCAATACTGCCTGGTATACATTGGGCGCAGACTATATGTGTTGAATCAAATTGCTAAATTTCTTGACAAATTCCCTACCGACCTATCCCCAGCATCGGTCTTCCTGTACATTCAATATTTTGCCAAACACACAATCTCACAGATGATGAAACAAAAAAAGTCTTTTAAATCTTTATTGCAAGCTATATTTCTGATAAATTGTAACTGTTTGGTTGATGACCATTATAATAGATAATACAAGCAACGTATTTAATTTTTTTCAAATAAGCAACAGAGCATAAACCAATGTAAATTGTTCACAATTTATATTTCCACCCACTGCATTTCTTCTGATAAGAACCAGAGATCAACAATCCTTTTATACAGTAGAATTCATCATCAATCGAGGACAAGAAACTGGGCCTTTGGACAACGTGAATCAAGTAGACTAGTGCTGGGGCACTTTGCTCTATCACATATTTAAGCTTTTTGTTAATACTAATAATATCTGACATTTCTTTGATTCTAAAAGAATCATGGCATTGAGTCATCTTGTGCACAAAGCAGCAGGCCTTTTATTTGCTGTCATCAATTGTCAGAGACCTGTCAGTTTTGGAACACTAGATGACAGACTCATATCTTTTTGCTTCCTCTGAGTGTGTCATTTTTGTTTCACATATCACCGATTACCTAATTTTCACTTGTATACATATTGTAGATGTTGTGGTTGTGTTGCGCAGAATACTAAATTCTAACTCATTACTCATTTGGGAACCTAAAGTTTTGAAACAAATAAAAGCCGGACCTCCCAGAATCTTTTCTGAATGTCCTGGTGAAGTGCTGCATGGTCCATCCACACACACTCTGTTTCATGTATAGTTGAGAGAGCAATTCACATTAAGAAATATAAATCTTATAAAAAAATAAAGTAAAAAAATATATAAATCTCAGTTTCCCTTAGCCTATAAATTCTAGATTTTACTTCTTGACAAAAAGCAGGCTATCTATGCTGTTTAGAAAGCAGGAAGTCATTCTTGGTGTGCCCCTGAGTGGCACTAGACTTGCAGCAGATACAACGCTCTCCAACCTCCTTAAGCAAACAATACAGCATTGTTGGAGAGTGAACTAGAGTTTGTCATGTCTCCTTTAAGTTGTCAGCTTTGGCGTGATCGTATCTGACATGCTTTCTACTGTTTCAAAGATTTTCCCACTTATTATCTTATGTAGCTTTATAACAGCCCTGTAAAAAGATGTGATACATCTCACTCCCCAAATGTTTTGTGAAAAGAAATTAACACGTTAAAAGGTCAAATGATTTCTGTAAGGTCAAATGTTGAGATTAATGCATTTTAGGGAAACAGTCCTGATGCCCTGCCTTTTAGCTCTATTCTTTTAAATATTTTTCTACAAGTTGTACAGTGTACACACAGAGTCATTCCTATGATAAAACATGAATTCAATGAGAAATCTGAAATGCCCTCTATGCTTCCATCTGCATTTGTTTAATATTGTCTTTTATACCACTCCACTGTTACTGCTGGTTGTCTCCAGGTCTTCACATGTGGTCTCAAACAAACCTGTATCCATTTGGCATAGGGATTTTTTTCCAGCCTCAACTGGGTGACCTCATGCCCACTGTGTAGGCACCATCTCTATGCGTGCTCAGCTAATGCTTCTCTAGAAGATGACTGTCTTACTGAACTTGTAACACCCAATGCCACATCAACAGCCGGCTGCTTCCCTTTGGTCCTCATTGGCCATATTCTCTGCAGAAATGGGAAGAATGGTCCTTATCCATAAGGCTCTAACCATATCAGATTGGGTACAGAAGTCTCATTATCTTTTTTTCTCTTCTAAGCCTCCCTTTTATCTTACTCTAAATATATGAAGAGATGCTCAACATCACTATTCATTAGGAAAATGCAAATCAAAACCACAATGATACCACACCCTCATTGGAATGGCTTATTATGGAGAACAAATAAAGGCTCATGAGAATGTAAAGAAATTGGAACCCTCTGCATTGCTTGCTGGTACAGTCTAAAAAGGTAAGGTCACTCTGGAAAACAATATGAGGATTCCCCAAAAAATGTAACATAGAAACACCATTTGATCCTGCAAATTCAACTTCTGGATATATATAAAAGAGAACTGAAAGCAAAAGCTGAAACAGTTATTTGTATGTCACTATTCTAACCAGCATTATTCATAATAGTCAAAAAGTGGAACAACTCTAATGTCCAGCAGTGAATGACTGGATAAACAAAATGTATATTATTTTTTAACCTTAAAATAATCATGAAATTCTGATCCACGCTAATACATGGAAGAACCTTGAAGGCATTATACTAAATAAAAGAAGGCAGACATATAAGGACAAATATTGTATAATTCTACTTGTATAAAATACCTAGAATTGTCAAATTCATAGAAATAGAAAGTAGAATAGCCTTTACGCTACTGGGAGCTGGGTAGGATGGTAAGTTGGTATTTAATGCGTATAGTATCTGAGTTGGGGAAGATGAAAACTGTTCTGGTGTTGGTGGTGATGACTGAACAACATGAAGTGTGAATACACTTTAGTTTCTGTTTGTTCAAAATTTTTAACATGGTCCCCCAAACCCTACACTATCAAGCTCATCTCATCCAGTGCTGATTAAGCTTACTTCTGTGCCCCAACGAGATCTTGTTGCATTTATTTATTTTTTTAAAGATTTATTTTTATTTATTTATGATAGACAGAGAGAGGAGAGAGAGAGAGAGAGAGAGAGAGAGAGAGAGAGAGGCAGAGACACAGGCAGAGGGAGAAGCAGGCTCCATGCCGGGAGCCCGATGCGGGACTCGATCCCGGGACTCCAGGATCGTGTCCTGGGCCAAAGGCAGACGCGAAACCGCTGAGCCACCCAGGGATCTTGTTGCATTTAGTAGAATATATCTTTGGTTTATTATGGCTTTTCTACATGCTATTCCTTCTAGAGGAACTGTTCTACTACATTTAGACTTTCATACTTTTACCAAAAAGCAATATATATATATATATATACACACACACACATATATAATGCTTTGAAAACTTACAAAATCTATATAATAATATTATATATTTGCAACTAATTTTTCACACACTATCTTATGTAATTTAGGTTTCTCTATATCTGAGATCATTCATTCATTTTAATTGCTATATATAATTTTATTGCAGTAATACATTATCTATCTCCATAACTGGGGGATATGCATTTGTTTTTCCCTCCAATTACTTATATCTATTTCCAGATGAACTTCTGAAAGAGTTTGTCAAGAGTACTATAAGTAGAAGCAGAATTGATGGATATTAAAATATGATATATGATGCATCTTCAATTTTGTTATTTTGCCAAATTGAGTTTTATAGTAGTTGGAATTTACAACCTCATAATCAACCTGTAAAAATGCTCATTTTACTGCATTCTTGCCAGCAAATAGCATTACAGATTTTTAAAACATGATTCCCAATCTGAAAAGTGAGAAATTATTTATTGTTGTTGCTCTAGTTTACATTTCACTGATCAATAGTAATGCTGAGCATCTCGTAACACATGTATTTGGCTTTTTGGATTCTTATATAAATGGATTGCTCAAAACTTGGTTTCATTTTGCAATTGTGTTGATGTGTCCTCATTAAGTTTTAGGAGTTCTTTGTACATTCTGATTAAAAACCTTTTATTGTTTATGTGTGTGAATATCTTAGTCTGTCACTACTGTGTTTATAATATTTTGGCTATAGTTTTCAAAGAACAATCTAGGCTTATTTGCACATCTTTACAGTTTGTGCTTATAAAGTTTTATTTAAGAAATCCTTTTCTATGCTAGATTCACAACAATATTTTGATATATTTGTGTAAGAGTCTATTCTATAGAGCGAGGTAGAGACCTATTTTATTTCCATATGAGGATCCAATTGTCACAATACTATTTTTAAGTGTCCCATTTTTTCCTCTAATGTGATATGGTTCCTTCCTAATTATCTAGATCCTAAATATACTTGGGAGCTTGTATAAAGGTTCTCTACTACTTTCATTCAGTCTGTTTAACCATATCTACAACATATCATGATGTTTCAATTATTTTTGCTTTAATTAAATCTTGATATACTGTAAGGAAAATCCTTGTCCATATTTTTTCTTCCCTGCCTTGAATATTCTTAGCCTTTTCTCTTCTATGAATATTAATAACTACTTGTGATTCTCTGACATATTTTATTAGTTGCAGTAGCTTCCAGATACTCTTTGATTTTATATACTATTTTATTACTTGTAAATAATGACAATCACTGTGTCCTTTTTGATCCTTGCATACTTTCTTTCTTTGCGTTATTTCACTTGATTTGTTCAACCCTCCCTCTATTAAAATGATGACTAGTAATGAATATTTTTCTATTGTCCCTGATTTTAAGGGAATGTGACTAACGTTTCACCATCAAGTACAATGTATTTGGCCAGTTTGATTATATATCTATTATCAATTCAAAGAAATTCTATTCTAGTGCTATGTTGTTAACAGTTTATGTCACAGATGAATATTGAATTTTATCAAAAGCTTTTTTCTCCCATGTGTTTATTTTTCCCCTTTAATTTGATACTATGATGAACAGCTTTAATAGCAGTTTCAAAATTAAATCATCCTTGCCAGTTGAAATAAATACATTTGGATTTTTAATTGAATTTTCCTCAATTTATTTGGGTTTATTGCATCTATGTTTATGCATGAAAGTGGTACACAATTTTGGTTACTTGTATTGTCCTTGTCTGGTATTGAATCAGAATTATAAAATGATCTGAGAAGCATTTTAATATAGAGTGGGATTATCTGTTTTTTGAATATTTGATACAATTTTCTGAACCTGGTGGATATTTTGATAGTAGAGGGGTGGGGAAATTTTGAACTACATATTCAATTTATTTTATGGTTTTAGACTCATCCCATTTGCTGTTACATTTGAAAGCACTGTTTCTGTTAAATTTTGAGTTGATATAAAGTAGACTCATCACATGATAGGAGGCAAAACATCCTCATCGTTCTTGTCTTTTCTCTGCCTTTCATATAGTAGTAGGTCAGTCTCTGCTCAGGCTTCTAAGCCTCTGTTTGCTGTTTTCCCTCCAATTCTTTTGCTGTCCTGTGCAGTGTCTATTGCAGGTGTTTCCCTCACCTACCTGATGTCTTCACATGGAGTGCCCCAGTGATCAGCCTTAGCATATTTTCAGATGACACTTATTCCCAGGTGATTTCATCTGGCCTCATGCATATATAGCTTCAGCTCAGACCTCTTCCTTGAGCCCCAACCCATGTTCCAATTGGCTACTTGATATCTCCATCTGGATATTCAATAACCATATGAAAGTTAAAATGTCCGGGGGCACCTGGGTGGCTCAGCAGTTGAGTTTCTGCCTTTGGCCCAGGGTCATGATCCTGAGATCTGAGGTTGAGTCCCACATCAGGCTCCTTACAAGGAGCCTGCTTCTCCCTCTGCCTGTGTCTCTGCCTCTCTCTCTCTCCCTCTCTCTCTGTCTCTCTCTGTCTCTGTCTCTCATGAATAAATAAATTAAAAAAAATCTTAAAAAAAAAAAAGTTAAAATTTTGGAGCTTGTGCCCTGATTTCACCCACCTAACTACTCTTGCAGTATTCTCCCTCAGTTAAGAGTGACTCCACCTTAATTAAAGCCTTGGAACAGACATACCATCTAAACCCCATCTAGATTCCTGATTCACAGAAACTATGAACTAATTAATTAACGTTTGTTGTCCTAAGCTACTATGTTTTTGGATGTTTTATATAGCAATAGGTAACTGATACAAAGTATAATCTTTTTTTTTTTTTTTTTTTTTTTACTATTCTTTGAAAGAACTTGTATAAGATTGATGGTTTTTCTTCCTTAACAGTTTGGTAGAATTTACATTAAAGCCATCTGTCCTGGGGCTTTCTTTTGAGGGAGGTTTGTAATTATAGTTTCAAAATTTCTTTAATAGTCATATTAACTAGTGACAGATTTAGTAAGTTTTAGTAAGTTTTAGTAAGTTTTATTTTGCCATATGTGTCAGATGCTTAGAAATTGTAGCTCTAGGATGAAGTACAAAAAAATACACTAATTGAAAAGATGATGATGGAAAATAATCATGGCTGTCTTAAGGGCACTATATCATAAATGGAAGAAGGTCAAGACTGGTGTCAATCATAGCTTTTCAAATTTTCTTAAGCTTTGGGTCTTTTTCTTTTTCAAACCACAACTCAGTTATAAGTACATACAATTGTACTTAGTCAGGGTTCTCCAGAACCTGAACTGATATTCATGCCTATAAGTATATGTATCATATTTACATATAAATTCTACTTGATGCAAAATTCAACCAAAAGCCTGAGTTGGCATTTAACAGATGTTTTTAACAAATATTTTAATATATACTATATTCTTATAAAATAGATAATGGTTGGAATTAGTATTTATGATATAGGTCTTGTTAATAGGATATCTACTACATTATAATTGATCTTTAAATTTTGTGACTTTTGGGGCACCTGGGTTATTCAGTCAGTTAAGCATCTGCCTTCAACTCAGGTCATGATCCCAGGATCCTGGGACAGAGCCCGGAGTCAGGCTCCCTGCTTGATGGAAAGTCTGCTTCTCCTTCTCCCTTTGCTGTTCTTTCTACTTGTGTGCTTCCTCTGTGTGTCAAATAAATAAATAAAATCTTAAAAATATATAAATTTTGTGTCATTTTTCAAAATAGTCAAAGTATAAAGTGACTCATTTATTAAGAAAGATTTTATTGTAAAAGATGTTAAAGAGTACCTTTGGGTACCTTATAACTATAATTTTGAGCATTTCTGTAATTGTAAGAAAAATTGTCATTTGGCTTAAATCAGAATCATTTTATTTGTAAGGGTTTTGACATGAAAGAAATAATAAACAGCCAGTGTACAAACCTATACGATTACTTTTAAGAAACGGCTTTCAAACAAATGCCTTTACTGCACTTCAGAGGATCCTTGATCCTTTAAATAGTAATAATAATTTGATAAACACCTCATCGCCAAAGAAGTTCTTGAAGCAGCCCAGTACAGTTTTATTTTAGCTTCCTAATCTCTATAAATTCTGTTTTTCAGTAAAGAAGAGAAAAAATTCAGGTAAGACATTCCTCAGTAAATAGCCTTGCATTGTAAGTACTCATAAGAGCTGAAGAAAAACAATAGCAGATGACTAACTGTCAGAATTAAACAAGTTTCCTAGCTAGCAGGCTTTTAGTTACTTCCTTTTATAATACTATATGACCACTTATCCCATAATAATTCTATACAAAAATCACCTGAATATCTAGAAGGAAAGAAATTAACCAAAGTTAAATAAAGATAATGTAAGCATGCATTATAAACTATCAGAGATCCTGTGTTTCTTCTTTTTTTAAAAAATATTTTATTTATTTATTCATGAAAAACACAGAGGGAGAGAGAGGCAGAAACTTAGGCAGAGGAAGAAGCAGGCTCCCCACAGGGAGCCCGATGTGGGACTTGATCCCAGGACCTCAAGATTGCAGCCTGAACCAAAGGCAAACGCTAAGCTACTGAGCCACCCAGGTGTCCCCTGTGTTTCTTCTTCTTTAAAGAAAACGCCATATTTGTGAACTAAATTGAATATGAGCATTTTCATAAGCAGACCGCATTTTCCCTTATAAACCAGATAACCTCATAGAAATCTCAGAAACAGGGATATTATGTGTTTTCAGAAGAAAACACCACTATATTTATATTCATGAACTTCTGAGGTCACCAAAGAGGATAGAAGATTCTGATATTAATGTCAAGCTGCTGGTGCTACTGGACAGTAGAGGGATGGTAGCGCACTACTTCCCCTAGTCAGAATCTTAGATGGTAGTTTGATACAGTGGACTTCAACCTTCGGTGTATCTAAAAATAACTTTTAAACTCTGCTGATGTATTCAGGAGACATAACAATAGACTAAAAGATAAAATAAAGCTCCTTTTTTCTACCACTCCTCCCCACCATGAGTGTCATGAACATGCAAATATAAACGTTCACAAACATCCAACATACCCAGACTTGCTTCATGGTCCAAAGACTTGGACTGAAGATTTCTTGCAGATAGGCTTCTGCAGCTTTGGGATTCTTTTAAGAAAGGGGTAGTATGAACTCAATGAACAGGCCAGTGGCTGTTTATCTAGAGAATATATAACTGTTTAAGACTTCTTGCACATGACCAACTTAGTTAACACATACAGATCTCTCTTAATAGAAATGTTCTTATAATTGCCATCATCATAAAAGATTGTGCCATTCTCCTATTCAAAATCAATCATTTTGGGCAGCCCTGGTGGCTCAGTGGTCTAGCACCACCATTCAGCCCAGGGCCTGATCCTGGAGACCAGGGATCGAGTCCCACATCAGGCTCCCTGCATGGAGCCTGCTTCTCTCTCTGCTTGTGTCTCTGCCTCTCTCTATCTCTCTCTCTGTTTCTCATGAATAAATAAATAAAATCTTTAAAACAAAACAAAACAAAACAAAATCAATCATTTCTCTCCACTATTTTAAGATAACGTAAGTCATTTCATGATAAGAGGAAAGAACTTTGCCTTCATACTAAGCTGGCCTTTTGCATGGGGTCTTTTTGGTGCCAGTTTAGTCTCCCTTTGCTCTTCCATCATGGTCTGCTTCAGCTCTTTGAGCTTAAAGAATCCTGGCACACCTTCACAATTATTTATTTCAGCACATCTTACACATCACTAAGATTTATTTTTATTTTTGTGAAGATAATACAGCCACATGGTAAAAAATCAAATAGAATTGGAGATCTTACCCATAAATGTTAAGATTTCCCCATCTCATCCCTTTCTAGACTTATTGCTTATAGCCAACCTTTTTTTTTTTTTTTTCCTCTTATTTATTTTCAGTGCTCTGGCAAGTATCCCCATGATTCACAATCACATGCTTTCACTTCTATTCCTTGATTTATCAATTTTAAATAATATCTATCACCCTCGTGATGTGAAAAAAGATTTACCTTCACTTAAGCTGCCATTCAATCCCTCTATTCTCTTCCATTGTTTAATTATTTTAAATACAGATTATCAATAGCCATATCCCTGAGGTACTCTAAAAAATGTTCTTAGTTTCAAATTCAAAGGCCCATCTACCTTTAGGTAATCAACTGTCGAAAACCATGCCACAAATTTGTTTGAAAGATATTCACAAAGAGATTTTTTAATGTTTTAATCACTTCCGCATTTGGGGGAAGCGTTGCACATTTATCTTCCATTATATCAGATTAAGGTTTTTATTTCCTTTTTTGTTCAAGAAACATCCATCTCAAGGCAATGGCTCCCCGACCTTTCCTTCATTGCCCTGCTTTCCTGGACCAATTCTTTCCTGCATCGCCTGTTTTTGGTTTTCCTGGGTTTTTTTCTCTTTTTGTTAGAAGTTATCTCTAATAACTTGTAAGATAAACAGTTAAAAAAAAAAAAGATAAACTGTTAAATAGAAGTTAGACTATCTAGGTTTCTGATTATCTGAATATGTTGTTCTTCTGTCCTTCTATTTGATTAATAATTCGGCAGTGTAAAGTATAGAACTTTACATAGACAGTTATTATCCCTCAAAACTCTGAAAACTCCATTTTCCATGGTCTATGGTATTCCCTGTTGCAGATGAAAAGTTTAATGGCAGTGTTTTTTCATTTTTTTTCTTGATTATTTCCTATCCCATGTTGGAAGCATTGCAGTCTCTTTATTGCTGCCTTGGTGAAATTCAAGATTATGTATGTTTATTTGCAGTCGTTTTCATTCATTGTGCTAAATGGGCATTCAACTGAGCCTTTTCAATCTGAAGAAAATGTCATGTGCTTCTTCAATTCTAGGAAATGGTTTTTAAAAATATTTCTTTGGTAATTTCTTCCTCTCCATTTTTTTTTTTACTATACTCCTTCCTTTTATATTTTCAATTTATTGTTTTTATTCTACATGATTAAAACATGTATTTTTCTAAATAAAATGAACTTTATCTAGTTGAATTAACTCCTATGAAAGAAGTCTTATTTTTTCAGGCTTAAATTCATTAGAGAAGGACATTCTAGCTGTTTTACATGGTGTGTTTGCCAGGGAGCAAATACTGACCGCTTGTACTTTCAGTATATAGGTGAGAAAAAGTTGTTGGGGCTGACTATTATAGTTGTTTGCCCCACTAATTTTTTTGTAATAAATTCTCACACAGTGTCTGCTACCTTTGTAGTCTTCTTGTCCATGGTGTTGGATGATTTGGCAAGGAATGCCCACCTCCCCACATAAATCCCACTTCAATTGCAATTTGCCTCATCTGCCATCCATGACCACCTGATTTCCATTTCTATGGGTAATATGTTAGTAATTCTCACTACATTTTATGCAGTGCTATGGAACTATTGCTTTTTTAGCCTCTGAACATTTGTTTCAGTCAGATGTCAATAGGGGATAAAAACAAATGTGCATGCCCTATTTACCACGATGAATTAGCTATTTTCTAACATCTTAAATAGGCATTTGTTGAGTTACTGGAAATAAATGTGTTTTTATTGTAAAAGTCAGGCTGCTTTTAATAGAATCAAACATTTACCAAGTTTCTAAAAGGAGCCAGACACTATGGACAGTAGATTCAAATGCAATATAGATCTAAATACACTAGGCAAACAATACAGTTTTCAGACACAAACACAGAAAGGAAAGTTTTGTAATCTTGATATAGTTAAATATTTCTTAATCCAAAACTTTAAAGTGCTAATCACTTAAAAAAAATAAGCTACCTTATATTAAAATCTAGAAATGTTGTTAATCAGACTACTATTTAGAGAGTTGAAGAGCAGCCCACATCATGGAAGGAAAATTGAGTGCATACAGATCATTTAAAGAACCAGAAACTTAAAAAAATTTTTTTTAAAAAGAACCAGAAACTTTAAGAAAGAAAAATAGTCAAAATACTTGTAAAGAGAAGATATCCAAATGGCAACAACAAAGACAACGACAAAAACAACAGGGAAGGGGGAGGAGAGGAGAGAAGGGGTCATTAATTTCACTAGTTGCTAGAGAATGCAAATAAATAATATGGGTGATCCACTACTCACCTACTAGAATAGCTAGATTGAAACATACACATCTTGATGAGGACATGGAACAAAAGGAAAGGACATTCTGCTGGTGGGATAATAAATTGTAAACCACTTTGGACAAGTGTGGCAAAATCAGGTAAGTCTGAACATACACCTGCCCTACCACCCAACAATGGCATTCCAAGCTATACACCTGACATACTATTTTTTTTCATTCAAAGGTATAGATTAAGTGTCTATAGAAACACTGTTGTTATTAGCACTAACCTGAAACTATTCAAATAATCCAAATACTCAATGTAGACTGGAAAGAAAAAATCATGGTATAGTTGTATGATATACACATGATATATACATATCTACAATATATATAACCATATATTACTATATAGCATAACACTGAATAAAAAAGAATCCAGACATGAAACACCACATGGTATGTGATTCTATAAATATATACTCTATAAACTGTAAAAAGGACAATAATAGGCAAAAATGCAGATGAACAGCACTCTGAGGTGGGGAGAAATTAGAGTTCTTCTGAAGATTGGTCAGGTTCTATTTCTTGATTGTAGGTACTAGCTCTGTAAATGTGTTCAGTTTGTGAAAATTTGTTGATGCTATGTGTATTCTTATCTGTATGCTTATGATGTTTCAATAAAAAGTCACAAAAAATAATTCAGGTAGGGATGGGAAGAGAAGAAGGCTAAGTATTAAATGAATTTGTATATATTAATGAGAATTAAAATGATTGATGAGTACATAAGAGTTCATTCTACTATTCTCCTTACCTCTATGTGTTTGGAATTTTCCTTAATAAAAAGGCAAAAAAAAATAAGTAAAAAGTAAAATCAATAAATCAATAAATAAAAAGAGGTCTTTCTTATTTGCAGATATGTCTGCAAGTTAACACCATCCCAAAATAATCTCTGAAAAAGTAAATATATTAGATCATGATGTTTACTGATATATTCCAAGTGCCTATAACAATGTGTGGTACATAATAGTGACTCAATAAATACTTGCTGAATGAAATCATGATTGAATCTAGAACACATAGTTGAGATAATTACACTGTGGCAATAAGGCAAAATAAAGTCCCCAAAATCTAAATTAGGAGACTTCAGTTGTGTTAAGTACAGAAAAGATAAAATATGGCTTTCATATAATTCAGGTTCTACATCCTTTCCCATGGAGTTAGAAATCTAAAAAACTTTAATAAAATAAGCTCCCTGTGATGTAGGTAATAATATTTGTCTTTTGTGTGAAGTAAATGCTTCCACTTTACAATCCTATCTAAGCCACTCATTTTTTTTTTTTTTTGTGCATTCTTCTATCACAAACAAGAGCCCTTTCACTACACATAGCCAGTAGTATATTCCATTTAAAACTAGTGTGTTACTAGTTCCAAGAATGAGAGCATATATGAATTTCCACAGTATCTGATTTTCTTAAGATGAGAGAATCAGCTTTATTTTTATAATTTTGGTTAAGTATATAACTTTTCAGATGTCCTGTGTCTCATAAAATAGACACCCAATAGACTTATGTATTTTAAAATGTTAATAGCAAATCCCCAAAACTAACAAATCCCTCAAAGGAAAATTTGTATGATAGTTTATTTATATTTCAGTTGATTCTGATATTTAAGACTATGGTTACAAGTTCTAGTCTAAGTACATTTCACATCAGTTATAAATATCTAAAAAATACTTTGGTATTGAGTTACTTATTTTCACTTCCTGTATTATATGCCTTCATTCATGTTTCTCATAAACATAAATAAAATACATCTAAATTATGATTATCACATAAATATCAATAAACAGATTTTAAGGATTAATATGAATGTAACTATAAGCTTCTTAAAGTTTCAAGTTTATGTATATAAAATGTTTGAGGTATAACATACATGTTATTTATATAAATGTTGACATAATGATAATGACCCAACAAAACAGTGGATGTGGTCCCAAACTGAAAAGTGCTTTCTACTTCAAATCAAGCTAGTAAAAATGATCTGACATTTCAATAATCAAAAATGAAATCTTAAGTTGTATAATACCTTTACTGGTTTTAAGGTAAGACTAACATATACCCAGATTATAAAATATTAAAAACGCTTTAAAATAAAAATCTGAAGTTTGAAAATCTACGTTTTTAAAAAGCCTGTTTCCCATTCACGCTTATATACGCCAAATATGTTTACTTGATAAAGACTCCAGAAGGTATTTCGCTATGTTTTCAAGCAACATTCTATATTGATTGCAGGACATTTGGCCAACAGTAATTAGTAGTGGAGTTTCACCACCTACTTAAATGCAATCTGTTTTATAGTAGAAGTGCTTAGAGTGTAGATTTTGCATCCTTTATAAAACAGGAAATCTAAGGCAATGACTTAAAGAAAGGATGATTTGAAGCTTGGATTCCATATTCATGGGAATTCTAGTCTTAACCCCCTCCAATCCATTCCCCACACTGAAGTAGAAAGTGAACATTCTAAAATATGAATTTGATTGAATTACAATCCTACTTAAAACCCTTCACTGACTCCCTATTATCATTAAGATAAAGTCCCTAATCATTCCTAAGCCTTTATCTTCTGCTTAGTATCCTCTGAATACTCCTTCAGTGTCATTTTTTAGGACTGCTTCTCTCACATTCTACTATAGGTCTTCATATGTGCCATGGTTTCCTTTGTCTTTAATGTACTCGGTCTTCTTTGCTTGGTATTTCCCCACTCAACTCTACCAAAGTGTAGCCTCTCAAATTCCAATTCACTTTTCCTGTAGACTTCCCTGACTTCTTTTTTTTTTTTTTTTATTTATTTATTTATGATAGTTACAGAGAGAGAGAGAGAGAGGCAGAGACACAGGCAGAGGGAGAAGCAGGCTCCATGCACCGGGAGCCCGATGTGGGATTTGATCCCGGGTCTCCAGGATCGCGCCCTGGGCCAAAGGCAGGCGCCAAACTGCTGCGCCACCCAGGGATCCCGACTTCCCTGACTTCTGAAGGCCAAGTTAATGGGTTTTTCTGTAGGCTTCCATAGCACAAGTATTTATAGTAATTATCAAGCTTATCTCCCTGAATTGCAATCTCCTGTTTTTTGTCTATCTCCACCATTTCTCTAGAAACTTCCTTTAGAGATATGGATTACCTTTTTTTTTCCCCAATCACATGCAAGGTACTTAATACAATGCCTAACACATAAAAAGTTATCAATAAATATGTGTTGAAATAACAGATGAATAAATTATGAGGAACACATTTATTTTTAGTTTAAGTCCTTTTAACATAGGGCATAAACAGTACAAATGTAGTCCCATATTATAACAAATGTTCACCATCCTGAAGGTTATAAACCTATCCTTCATGCATACATACTTCTTCAACTTAAACTTGTAATAACCAGTTCTCTAGTCCTTGAAATTTACATATTGGCCTTTGAAATATAATTTATTCCTCCATATTGACCTTGTTATTAAATGACTTTGATGG
The DNA here is from genome assembly GCF_053574225.1 of Canis aureus. Classification (NCBI taxonomy): domain Eukaryota; kingdom Metazoa; phylum Chordata; class Mammalia; order Carnivora; family Canidae; genus Canis; species Canis aureus. The sequence goes on from NC_135630.1 coordinate 49,090,677, forward strand.
ACAACTGAGCACTTTTCAAAAGTCTACCTTAAAGAGATAGAAATAAGAAACATTTGACCAGCCACAGTTTAAAAAGATGAACAATTCATCAAATTCTCTGGCTTGTTCTATTTTCCCATTCAAAGTTATATGAATTGTTTGCCACCTGAGTATTTGTCATTTTTATTTAATGTTTATAGATGTCAAATACAACTGGAATCTCTGATCAACAAAGAATTTGTGGTTGGGGATTCTTTTTCAATGAAAAACTCCTCTCTGTGTATAACTAGCAGTGCCAATTATAATAACTAGCCAATTCTGAACAAAACCAACCAACTACCTGAAAGTTCCTGATAGCTGGTTTACTAAAGAGAAAATAGTTTATGCATCAATGGGGGACATTAGAACATCAATAAATTTACTTCAGGGGAAGAACTGTCTATGTAGTTGCTATTCAAAGTTCCTCTTTCTGACAAGATCCAATTGTGACTAGAAACTAAGCAAGTATGCTTTAATTCTAAGACCCAAAGAAAACTGGAAAAGACTAGAAATTATCCAGTTGGAGTTCTGTAAAGAAAAAGGACTATTGGTGGTTATAAGACAGTACTTCAGATCACACAAACAACCTTGTCCATTATTTGTTGGTGACTCAAGCTGTCGGTAATGGTCAAGACTGTAATCTATGTCTAGAGATAAGGCAGATTTGTACTCAGGAAATAAAAATCCTATCTTCTCTGAGATCTTACTTAAACAAAAATAAAAACAAAACAACAACAATAAAAACAACCTTTCAAGGTCTATCTACTTGACTTAAGGTACCTGAAATATTACATACTTTGATTTCCATGATATCTGATTTTTATTTCCTTTTTTCTTCCTGTAACAAAAAAATAAACATGACTTGATTTTTCAGTGTTAATGGCCAACAGATTTCAAGCCCCACCTGTATCCCTTCCCCTTCAGCTCCACATCTAGGCAAAGAGGTAACAAAGCCTGGGGTGGCTTCCTTTGGTGCCAATGAGAAGTTCAAACCACATGGACCCCTGCTTGCGGCAGAACTCTTACCCAATCCTCACCTCCTAACCACTCTACAAACCCAAGACATTCCATTCTCCTTTCCTGGTCATTCAAGCCATTTCAGACCTGCTTGAGTAGACTGTCCTGCTCTCTCTGCAGAAAACCTCATCATATGAGTTATAAAGCTTTTCATACCCCTTAGCGCCTGTGTGACCAAAACCCACACCAAATTTTGAGTGACTATACAATCTCACATACTGTCCACAAATGGAAATCACTACTAGAAGGCTGTGGATCTACAGAACATATTTTAAATATGAGTGAGGAAAAAAGAAAATTAAGTTTAAAACGAAACAAACAGGCCAACCTCACTTAAATAAAATATGTCACACAGATTCCAAACAAACTTATCTATGTATTTCATTACCAAATAATTTGGATAATAGCAATGACTGCGTAATATGCAGGGGCTGTCAATCAGTTCACAAGACAAAAGTGGAAGGTATGTAAAAGGAAATGAAGTAGATAGAACTGCATAACTCTGTTTATTTTTAATACCAAAAAGACATTAAAATAGAGCTCTACCTCACTATGGGAAGAGCACATTCCTAGGAATTATAAAGTATACAATTACAAAGTAATTATAATTATAGGAATTATATAGTAATACAAGCATTATAGTCTAACATGTTCTCATTGGTTGTAATTATAACACGGAAGATAGGTTCTGGGGGAAGGAAAAAAAAAAATACCAGCACTTGTTTAAAAATTTAAAAGAACTAATTTAAGATAGAGGAGAAGTTAATACTTCTCTCAAACATAAGAACGTTTTTTAAAATTAGCTGTATTAGGTATAATTAAGATATAATAAGACACACACACATTTCAAGTGAACAGTTTGATATTTCAATAGATGTTTACACCCATGTCACTGATGTAGATAATGTTGGGGTTTGGAATTGACGACCAAGAAAGAATTCAGTTGAGAGGCACTTGAAACCTCTTCAGTGCGAAAAGGTGGTTTTATTAAAGCATAGAGACAGGATGTGTGGGCAGAGAGAGCTGCACTGGGACTGTGAGGTGACCAACCATATACGTTCAAGTTGGGAGTGGTCTAGGGATAGCATAACCCTCCAAGTAATTTTGGAAACTAGCTTTCCAGGACCTTGACGGGGTCAAGGTCTTGTTAGGAAAAGGTCATTTACTACTGTCTAGTTAAAACTCAGTCATGAAACCCTTCAGATATATATCATTGGACCATATGCTTGGAGGATGATTGCTAATATATATCTTGGGAGGTATAGATAAAGAAAGTTTCCAAGGGAATTTTTATATGTTAAAGAAGACTTACAGGTCCCAAGGGGTCAGGATAATGTCAAGCTAAAATAGTCTTTTGCCCTGAGCTAAGTGTCAACATTAAGGAAGCTGACCTCCCAGAGGAAGGTTACTCAACTCCCGTTTCAAGGACTTACCAATAGGCTGTAGGCGGTAAGCCAATTTAATTTTTTCTTTTGTCTTTGTTTCCCACATCATAACTACTGTAATAATAAAGACATCAATATTTAATCATCCAGAAAGTATTTCAATGTTGCTTTTCAGTCAATCCATCTCCCAACTTTTCCCCAGAAAATGCAGATGTGATTTCTATCACCCTAGACATTCCAGAAATTCACATATATGGAATTATACTACATATGTATAATTCACATAAATATAATTATACTACATATATGTATTTGTACTACATATATAATACATGTGTATTATGCTACATATAGTATATGTAAACTACATATATGTATTTCCTCAAGTTTTGAGACTCATCCACTTTTTAAAATTATTTGTATTGCTGTAAAGCATTCCATTCTAATGATATACAGCGATCAGTTTTTTTATTCATCTCTAGTGGGCTCTTGGGTTGTTATCAAGTATTTTGGCTTTTATAAGTAAATATTCAGATGCAAGTTTTTAATTACAGGGTCATCTTTTTTTCCTACTTGCTCTTAGTTTTTGCTTTTACTTTTAGTTTGATTGTTAATTACAAATTAATTTTCTGTATAGTAAAAGGCAGAATTCAATACTAATTATTTTTCCCTTCAGAAATCCATTTTATCCAACATCACCTACAGAAAGAGAGAGAGAGAGAGAGAGAGAGAGAGAGAGAAGAAAAAAAATTTACCCATTGGATTATCTTGGTGTCCTTGCAGAAAAAAATGAACATATATGTGTGGGTCAAGTTATGGACTTTATTTTGTTCTAATAATTTTTGTGTTTATCCTTACCCAAATACCATACAGTTTAATAAGTGAAGCTTTCTGAAAAATCTTGAAATTGGATAGTATAAGTCCTTCAAATATGTTACTATTTTTTCCCCAAAACTGATTTAGCTAATTCTAGTAGTCTACGTTTTCAGATATATTTAAAGCAATTCCAATTTGCATAAAATATTTTCTAGGATTTTAACTGACATTTGTGCTCTATCAACAGATCAGTGTGAAAAGAAATGAGAATGGACATTTTAACAATACTAAATCTTTCAGTTCATGGTGAGTTCATGGTATAACTCACCATTTAGTCAAATCTTTAATTTTTCTTAACAATGTTTTGTAGTATTCGGTGAAGAGGTCCTGGGCAATTTTCATTAATTTATTCCTAAGGATTTACTTTGTATGCTCTTGTAAATGAAAACTGTTAAGTTGACTTAATAACTATTATCTTTTTTCTAAATTACATAAGATTTCCTATATAAATAACCACGCCATCTATAAATTGCAACAGTTTCTTTTCTTCTTCAATTTGTATCTCTTTTATCTTTTATTGCCACCTTATTCGCTACCTATGACCACGAACACAACTTTGAATAAAAGAGGTAGAGAATGGGCATCCTTGACTTCTTCCAAATCTTAGGGAGAAAGCATTCAATATTAACCATTGTGTATAATGTCAGCAGTAGGATTTTCATATATATCCCTTATCAAACTAAGAAAATTACATACTATCCTACTTTCTTAAGATATTTCGTCATGGATGGGATTGAGTTTTGTCAAATACTTTCTCTGCATTCATATACTCTATGTTCATTTTTTATATTGGTGTGCTAAAATTTTATTAAGGATTTTTACAACTACGATGATGAGGGTTATCAATTTTATCAATGATTTCAAGAAGTGAATTTTGCCATGGATAAATTCCTCTGTGTTCTAGTTTACAATTTATAATAGTTTTTCTAGTTTACAATTTATAACATGTCTTTAGCTTGTTAGTGGAATATTCCACCGTTCCCACTCAAAGACTTCTCTAGAAATATCCCATACAAAAAATTAAATATGTTGCATTTCCAATATCTTTTATTTAAAAACATACTTTTTTTGCTTGAAATTTCTTCTCTGATATATGGGCAATTTAGAAGAGTTTAAGTCCAGTCTCAAGTAATTGGGGATTTTATGCTTATTATTTCATTACTGAATTCTCATTTATTTAAAGATTTTTGTTTATTCATGAGAGACAGAAAGAGAAAGACAGAGAGACACAGGCAAAGGGAGAAGCAGGCTCCCTGTGCGGAGACCAATGTAGGACTTGATGGCTCTGCGCCACCCAGGTGCCCAGTCTTTGAATTCTAAGTTAAGCCACTGTGGTCAAAGAATGCAAAGAATGCAAAGTGCATGTTTTCCCAACACCTACGGAAGAACCAAGGTGTTTCCTAATGTTCTCTATCTTGGCATCTTGGCGATTGGCAAGACTCACACTCTAAACTCTGTTTCCCCTATGGATTTGGATGAGTTTATCTTAGGGCAGGTCTAAAGTAAACTTTTCTAATGTGAAATGAATCATATTTCATCAGTTCTAAAGTTTAATATTGAATGATAAATTCTTTAAAGTAATATCTATGCATTTTGTCTGGTCTAACTCTCCATGAGTTAACTACAAATCAAGAACCTTAAGGGACCCCACAGAGAAATGAGAAAGGATCCTATCCTGTATTGGGTCTTGTTTCCATTACAGGGAGTTGGATTTCTTTCCCTGATTCTACGGTGCTTATCCATATATAAAAAAAATACAAAGTTGGAAATTTGTGTACATTACTTTTCACTGAGATTCCAAAATGTCTCACAGTATAACCAGTATAAATTAATTCTCAATTTTCCTTTCTATCCAAGGATTTAATCTCCTTTGAATTGATATGTTACAGAAGTCACAGCAGTGATTGAGCAAAAATGAACCCAAACGAGGATCCTAGCAAGGTTATTTATTAATAATAAAAAAAAGCGGGGGGGGGGGTGTTTGTTTTAAAAACATGTTCCGCAACTAAGGAAATGTAAGAGACTTAAAAAAGCAGTTTTATAGAATCAAGCACCCAAATGTTTAACGGAAACACAGCTTTGGTCAAAAAGTTCTTATTGCCATGAGAAGAACAAAAGGAAAAACGGAGAGGTTCTCCCTGAGATGTGTCAGCAAGAGTGGAGACCTGACCTCCTAACAGTCTCCAAGCAGTAGAGGTTATTATGCAAATTGATGTGTCCAGCTGTTGTTCCTTTCTATGATGGATAAAATAAAAGGAAATAGGCTCAAATTGCAGCATGGGGTACTAAGGTTTGGCAGCTTTGCAAATGGCCCTTTGCTTACTAGCCCAAGGAAAGTGACAGCTGATTGCAGGAGGATATTAAGGAATACTGATTTCATCATTGATTTATGGTTTCTCCACCTGCCATCAGAATGCAGACCAGTTAAATGCTAAAAACTGTTAGAACACTGTGTTTAACTCACATGTAAAATAGATATTTTATATACAATAAAAAAGTACAGAGAAAATGTTACAGATTATTAAAAATTTTAAATAATATCATTTTAATAAAGAATATGCCTTTCATACCTCCTTGATTTGATTTCTTTTAAAGTGTTTTATTTAGTTCAATGGTTTCTTATCCTTATATACTTTAAAAGTAGAAATAGCTTATGTGAATTTAGACTTTTCAAAACCTTTTTGCCTGTATTATCTAACTTGTACTTCAGATATGCTTTTTTCCAGGGAACTGAGGTCCATGAAAGATGGGTGCCTTGATTAAGGGAGTATTGATTGATAAGATCTGGGACCACGATTTCAACGTCAGCTTCCTCTTGCTCAGTCTACTCTTCCCAGTGAAGCTTCTGGTGGTCTCTCAATAGATTGGTGATGTACAGTTCCTAAAATTCCTCTGGAGGGCGCCAAGGTGCTTGACCAGAAAAGCCAATCACAGTGCTTGTCATACCCTGACACCCTTCTTGAAACTCTTTTCAGGAACATGAGACTGGAAATAAACTGAGAAAATAAAATAGCAGCAGGTTTTGCTGGGAAGCCTAAGAACTATCATGACTACCTAAATAGGAAGCAGAACTTATAAAAATTCAGAATAAGATATACAGGGGAAAAGGAATCACCAATTAGGGGGTGAAAAAGACAAACGGTAGTTGAATATCAGGGAAAAAAAGAGGAGAGAGAAAAGGACAAGTAGATGTATATGTTCCAGAGCAGTACAAATTCAATACAAAACCCTGAAAGGATCGGAGATCATTTGCCCCGTAGGTCCCAGTCATAGTCTCTGATTCTGAAAGTCCTCCTAGGGAAACTCTCCACAGGCAGATTTCTTATGGTCCCCCTTCTTCCTGAAAGTAGGTTCCACTGTACTCCCTTGCTATGTGCTCCTTCTGAAGCTGAACTTTTGAGACTTTTCTGGCTGCTTGGGTGCATATATCTTGCCAATATTCTTACCATCCACAGTATTTGAGATTTCTTGAGAGATTATTAGTTCGTTGCTATAAAAAGACATCAAATAAACCACTTAACACAGTATTGACTCCAGCATTTTATAGAGTTAATGATAGGGTGCCTGGTGGCTCAGTCAGTTAAATGACTGGCTCTTCATCTGGCTCAAGTCACCATCTCATGGGTTGTGAGATCAAGCCCTGCATGAGGCTCCACACTCAGCAGGTAATCTGCCTGAAGATTCTTTTCCTCTCCCCCTCTCCCCCCTCCCTACTCTTTCTCTCCCCTTCTAAAATAAATATTTTAAAAACTTATTTGAGAGAGACAGAAAGTGAGAGAGCACAAGCAGGGGGAGTGGCAGAGGGAGGTGAGATGCAGACTCCCTGCTGAGCAAGGAGCCGGATATGGGCCTTTCTCCCAGGACCCTGGGGGGGCTCATGACCAGAGCTGAAAGCAGAGCTTAATGGACTGAGCCACCAGGGGCCTGAATAAATAAGTAAATCTTTTCTTAAAAAAAGAGTTAATGTTGACAGATCAGAACAGAAATGTTTGAGGAAAATAATTTAAAATAATAGTGATTCTAAGTTACATCAGGACATTTATTTAGTAGGATACTTATAAGTGTGTGTTGTTTTAAGGGGAAAAAAAGTGTATCTGAGATGGAGAAATGAGCAGATGGCTTTTCCTACATATGACTTATTTCTTTGAAATGTTAGAGCAGTTATTGATGGTCACTACTGCAAGATGCAATTTTTATTTTTTTTTTTTACGATTTTATGTATTTATTCATGAGAGACACACAGAGAGAGGCAGAGGGGGAAGCAGGCTCCCCATAGGGAGGTGGATGTGGGACTCGATCCCAGAACTCCCCAGAACTCCAGGATCATGCCCTGAGCTGAAGGCAGACACTCTCAACTGCTGTGCCACCCAGGAGTCCCTGTAATTTTTATTTTAATCATTTAAGGTACTTGTCCTTTGTATGCCTTGCTAGTGGTAGTGAAAGCCCTTTGTTGTTTTGTTTTGTTTTAGTGAAAGCCCTTTGAAGGATTCTGTATCATTTTCTTGACCATGTCTAAACTGTGTGCTGTCCTGAACTCACAGAAATATCTTTGATAAAGTCACTGACTAAATAAAAGGTGATTTTTTTTTTTTTTTTTCTGAACACTGTAATGTTTTAGGACTGGTACTGGGGGTTTTATATTCTTTGGCGTTTAATATTCATAAAAACCTTAATAATTGTTATTATATGTGAGAATAAAACATCTCAGAATGACAGGTGACACTACTGTTATCCCATAATTTTGGATTATAGAGCTGGAGTTTGAAACCAGCATCTCTGATTTAGTAAGCCTCTAATATTTCCAGCACTCAACATGACTCCCAACAATTCCCCCATTTATTCATACACCAGAAATTTAAGGAGAGATGCCTCTGCTAGGCACTGCTCTAGAACTAGGGATATATATAAACGACAACCACACTAACACCCCTTGTTTATGAAGCTTCTACTCTAATGAGTCTTTCGAAGTCTATGGCTCATAGATTGTTTCCAAATCAGTGATCCCAATTCATATCTTCTCTCTCAGCTTGCATATATCAACTCCAGAGTATAAGACTACAGTTTTGCATATGCAAAATTAAGTATGACACCCCTTCAGCTTTTTTCATATAGCTCTGTACCACTCACCCAACACAGACCTCCATTTCCAAGGCTAAGAAATAGTCTTCTCTCTGAAGGTAGTGAAGGCACATAGATACCCAAAAGGCTGGAAATGGTTGATAATTCTTTTCAGAAGATTTTATGGCTTTTGATAATAAATCTTATTCTTTCCAGACTACATTTTAAAATTAATTTGAATTGGCAAAACCTTTTGTTGTGGTATTGAATTATGTCCCCTCAAAAGATATGATGAAATCCTAACTCCCAGTATCTCAGAATGAAATCTTATTTGGAAATACCATTGTTGCAATTAGTTAAAATGAGGTCATACCAGAGTAGGGTGGGACCCTAATCCAATGTGACCAGTGGCTTTATAAAAATGGGAAATGTGTAGGGTTTTTTTTTTTTTTTTTTGAAGAGATTTTATTTATTTATTTGAGAGAGAGAAAGAAATTGGGAGCACAAGCAGATGGAGGCAGGTAGAGGGAAAGGGAGAAGCAGGCTCCCTGCTGAGCAGAGAGCTGGTCTCTGGGCAATCCCAAGACCCTGGGATCATGACCTGAGCCGAAGGCAGCTGCTTAAGTGGCTGAGCCACCCAAGTACTTCTAAAAACAGGAAATTTGGACACAAATTCACAGAAGGGAAACAATCAAAAGAGACATAGGAAGAAGACAGCCATGTGACAATGGAGGCAGAGGTTGAAAGGATGTATATATAAGCCAACAATGCCATATAATGCCAAGGATTGACTGAAAACTAGAAGAATCAAGGAAAGATTCTCCCCTACAGGTTTTGGAGAGAGCGCACGCCTGCTGACATCTTGATCTGGATCTTCTAGTCTCTAAAACTGAGTCAATGAACTTCTGTTGTTTCAAGGCATCCAGTTTTGATAACTTGTTATGACACATCTAGAAAGGAATACACCTTCCTTTTTCTCTTTTCCTCACACACCCTCTTTTATTCTTTCTTCTTTCCTCCCTCTTATTCTCTTAACTTTTTCTTATTTTGTTCGGTCACCTTTCACTCATCTTCTGTTTTAGATTCTGGTGGCAAGAATTAAAAAAAATCACTCAGCCACCATTTCTTCCTACTTGATTGATTTCCCAGGTTTGACATCTTCTTGGCAGTTCTCTTGCAGGATCCACGGTTAGAGTTATTTAATAAAGATCCCCTTTTATTTATGAGTGTTAAGGAATGCCTAGAAGGTTCAGAAATTCTCTTCTCAGTCCATATTACAAAATGCATGAGCTGATGGGAAAGTCTTAGAGCAATGTTGCTGCTCCCATTTAAAGATGCTGAGGCATATGTTTCATTGGTCCTCTGGCATCTTTATGTCTTCAAAGATATGCAATCTCCTTCCTTCAGAGAGTTATTCAGTGCACTGCAAACGATTAGCAAGTCCCAGAACATGTGAACGTGTGGATGCTTACCAGTCCCAGGTATACAGGGCATTTTTCCTCAGTCCTCAGTGTCACAACTAATCATGTTTTGCGTCTCATGGAAGCACTGGGCCACTTCACGAAGCGATTTTCTACTCTAGATAATCACACTACCCTGCTGGCTATGCAAATAATTCAGTGTAGGGCATCCTTCCCGAAAACCTTTACTCAGGGAAATGTTATTTCAAAACCTGATTTTGTGCAACTAAAAAGGAACATTGGTCACTGGCTATTTCCTTCTCTGAACATCTCTCCTTGTAAAGTTTTCTTGGTTACCTTGCCCTTGGATGTCAGGAACAATAAAGAACAAGAAAAAGGCACAAAAACATTAGCAAGACGCTATCTCCTTTTTTATAGTAGATTATATATACAATATATATTTTATTTTATTTTTTTAAAATATTTTATTTATTCATCCATAAGAGACACACACAGAGAGAGAGGCAGAGACATAAGCGGAGGGAGAAGCAGGTTCCCCGAGAGGAGCCCGATGTGGGACTTGATCCCAGGATGCCGGGATCACCCCCTGAGCCAAAAGCAGACACTTAACCACTGAGCCACCCAGGCATCCCACAGTACACATTTTAAAAACAGAAACAGTATTTTTACATGCTGTATTTTATTTTAAAAATAATCCTAAAGTGGTTTTTTTTTTTATTATTCCTAGGGATTATTGTAAAAGAGACAGTTAAAAACGATGTAGCCCATTTCCTTACAGAGCTTCCACTCTAGTAGGGGCAGCAGGTTAGCATACAAATGACTCCTGTCCATGCCCAGGCTATGTGGTATAGGATGGGAGGTATATTGGAAAAATGTGCAGATTCTGAAGTCCAGACTGTCTGGGTTCAAATCTTGGCTCAGCCACTTGTAAGTCTCTGATCTTGAACAAATTACTTAAGCTTCCTAAACCCCAGTTTTCTCACCTGTAACTAAATCCCCCAGTCTTAGGGCTCTTTTGAGGGATTTACAAGTTAATGTCCATAATGCCTTAGCATAGTTCTGGACACATAGGGAACTCCAAGGAACAGTAAGCTTCTATCTACAAGGGGAAAAGTAGTCGGGCAGAGGGCCTAAAAGAAAGTAGCTCATCACAACAGGATGGAGTACTGTGGAGTATTAACAATCTGGAAGCTATTCAACTTTGGTGGCGCCGAGTAACCTCACAAATCGGCTTAACTCTCTCCACGGAGACCAACTAGTGACAACAACCAAAACAGGAGAAAAAAATGGAAAGGAAAATGAAACAATGACTTAAAAAGAGGCAGTGACATTATCACCAGCTGCCCTCTCCTCTTCTCCTGAGGCATCAGCAGCTGCTCCAAGGAGAACACTATCTGTGTCATATACAGCAATTACTTGGTTGATTTTCTGCAGGGAGTTGCTGTTTTTCTGTTGACAAGGCACGTTGAATTGATCATTTGGCATTACATCATATTCAATTTACTGTCTCATAACACTTTATTTGTTTTATATAAGGAGTTGTGTGCCAGAGGGCTCTGATGATGTTGAAAATGCATCATTTCAGTCACTCACCTCCGCTACTAATGGCTTTGCTGCCAGCTTTTTAAACTTGAATTAATTTGGCGACTTAGCAACTCAAGTAGAAAAAAGTAGAAAATCTACTTTTGAACATAGGTAAAGCCAGCTGGAGGCTGAGGTATAAGGAAGAGAATTTGTTTTGTTGGAGATTATGATGCCAAAGTGTTACCATTTGTGATGCCAACTTTTTTTTTTTTTTTAATAAACTTTTAGTTTTAAAATAGATTCAAAGAAAAGTTCTAAAGCTAGGTTCAAGGGTTTCCACAGATCTAATGCTCAGTTTCTCCTATTGTTAACATCTTATATTACTTATGGTACATGTAAGGCAACCAATAAAGCAAATTTAATGCATTATTATCAACTAAATTCCATTGGTTATTCAAATTTACTTTTTGACCTGATGTCCTTTTTCTGTTCTGGACTCTCATTCAGAATACCACATTACAATTATTATTTTTTTTCTTTGTATACCATATTACATTTAGTCATCGTGTTTCCTTAGGTTCCTCTTGGCTCTGACAGTTTCTCAGATTTTCCTTGCTTTTAATGACCTGGGTTGTTTTAAGGACTATTGGTCAGGAATTTTGCAAATTGTTTTTTTTGCTTTGTTTTGTTTTGTTTTGTTTTGTTTTGTTTTTTTGTTTTTTAAGATTTTATTTACTTGGGGACTCCTGGGTGGCTCAGCAGTTATAAACATCTGCCTTCGGGATCATGCCCTGAGCCCAAAGCAGACACTCAACCACTGAGCCACCCAGAAGTCTCAGTCCCTAAATCTTTTAAATAATATTTTCCCTAATGATTAGATTGAGATTTGAGAGGTTAGGAAAAAAGACCACAGGGGTAAAACTCTATTTTCATTATCATTTCAAAGGTTCCTGCTATCAACCAAACTCATCGTTGTTGATGTCAACCCTTATTGCCTGGCTGAGTTAGTGTCCATCAGGTGTCTCCACTGTAACATTACTCTTTTCTTCTCTTTCCATATTGTGCTTTTTGGAAGGAAGTCATTTAAGAGGTAGGATTTATGTGCTACCTGCTTATGGGTAGAGAATCTACATAAATTATGTGGAGTTCTTTTGCACTTTTGTCTATACACCCTCATTTTTTAATTTATTTAATCATTTATCAGTATGCACCAACAAATACTTACTTTATACTTTGGTTTATAATCTAGTACTACATCATTAATTTTTTTTGCTCAAATTGCTCTAGCTTTGGCCAATGGAACTCTTTCAGTTGTCTCTTGTATCTTTTTTGCATACTCTCCGTGTCATGGTGGGTTATTCACTGTTTGTTTTAATACTTTCTTACTTTCTGGCCACAGAAGACACTCCAGGCTAATCTTGTCCCAGTCCTAGAGTCAGGCATTTCTCCAAGAAGCACTAGTTCCTTTTATTAGAGAATGTATGAGAAACCGAGACCTGGATATTGAGTGTGCTCCTTGCTACTGGAGTGTCATTGCTTCTGACACCAGCTTATTTTACCACTGGGTTCTTCCTCATAATTCCCTAGGATCCCTAGTGACTCAAATTGCTCCAGGCCCTGCCCTGTAGTGGTTCGTCCAGCGCAACTCTGTAATATCAGCTTGTCAGAGGACAGCTGGGCTCCAAAATCCTCTTTTTCCTTTCCCCCTCCCAAAGATATCCACTTTTGTTCTATTCCTTCCCTGCTCTTACAGTCAGCCTCCAAAATACTTATTTGAACCTTGCACACCTAGTCTTTCTAGTAATTTCCAATAAATATTTGTTACACTGAATTGAATCTGATAATCTAATTCCCATTAAGTTGTCAAAAATTGATAATGGATTAAAGTGTCTCTACTCACACACGATAACTGATTTTTTAATAGAGAATTTCTGGAGACACAACTATTCCCCAAGAAAATGACACCAAAATGTAACAGATGCTTGGGGAGATGTATGCAATCAGGTAAACTTCAATTTAGTGGGTCTTGGCCAGCATTTTGAAAAAATCAAAAGAAAATGGAAAATATAATGTGTCATACTTAATTAGAATAAATGTTATGTGAAGCTTTTGGGATGTGTGTGTGTACACCCAGTCATGATGTACATTGCATCACAGTATATAAATGTTTTTCTACCATTTTACAAAAGGATATAGAGATCGGAAATCTTTTTTATTTTTTAAGATTTTATTTATTTATTCATGGGAGACAGAGAGAGAGGCAGAGGGAGAAGCAGGCTCCATGCAGGGATCCTGACGTGGGACTCAATCCCGGGACCCCAGGATCACACCCTGGGCCGAAGGCAGGTGCTTAACTGCTGAGCCACCCAGGGATCCCCGAGATCAGAAATCTTAAAGATTTCTAAGCCAAATCCTAATTTGGCAAGGCAAATAATCTTGGTTTAATTTTTTTTCTTTCGTTCCTTTAGAAGTATTTTACAATCCTTAATATGGCAGTGGCATCCCATGCTTTTAAGTTTGGCCACATTGTGGTCTGTTTTATGAATATAAAAGATATGATCCACATATAATAGGAGATCACATTCAAAAGATCTTTTAGATTGTTTTATCTTTTTTTTTTTCCTTTTTAAAGATTTGATTTATTTATTCATGAGAGACACAGAGAGAGAGGCAGAGACACAGGCAGAGGGACAAGCAGGCTCCATGCAGGGATCCTGACGTGGGACTCGATCCTGGGTCTCCAGGATCACACCCTAGGCTGAAGGCAGCGCTAAACTGCTGAGCCACCCAGGCTGCCCAATCTGTTTTTTTATCTTTATTAAGATGTACTTTTAGGGACGCCTGGGTGACTCCATTGGTTAAGCGTCTGCCTTCGGCTCAGGTCATGATCCTGGGATCCTGGGGTCCTGGGATCGACCCCCACAATGGGCTCCCTGCTCAGTGGAGAATCTGCTTCTCCCTCCCCGCCCTGCCCCTCCTCCTGTTCATGCTTTCTCTCTCTCACCCCCCCTCTCTCAAATAAATAAATAAAATCTTTTTTTTTTAAAGATTTATTCTCATCCATCTAAATAGATAAGAAACAAGATAATATAGCATAGTGATTAAGCATGGAGGCTCTGATTTATTCATGACACAAGCTCTGCCATTTCTTAACTGTACTCCTTGAGACCACTAACCTCACCTGCCTCATCTATGAAATGGGACTAATGGTGGTATTTACTTCATTGGCTTATTGTGATAGAAATATTATCATGGTATGCATTCAACGAACATTGTAAATAAGTCAATGTTTTGCAAACTGTAGATTCCAACTTCGAAGTGGATCATGGAATCAATTCCATTGGCTGCCTGCGACATTAAATAATAAAATAGACTGACAGCATTATGGAGTATATACAGATAGAGTAAATTTGAACCAAAAGCTTTTGTTCTTTCTTTCTGTATGTGTGTGTGTGGTACACGCACAGGCATACCTGTATGTTTGTGTCTGTTGTACAGATGCTGGGTCATTAGGTATTTTACCTGATACATTTCTTACTGATTGTCATAATTAGAAATATTTGAAATGTCAGATAGATCTTCCCTCCCTCAAAACTAAATCAACCTCCCCCTTCTTCAACTCTAAGCTTAGTTGTTTAACGTTCAGACAATATTCCTTTACCTCTGTCTGGTTTAAATCTTTTATCACATCATGAAACCCTGAGTTGTACCATTTATCAGTGTAGTAATTTTATATTTGTTTGCGTGATTGTCTAATAACTGTATCTCTCTTTTACACTCTAAGTTCAGTGATAGTCATGGCTGGTCATTTTTTGCTCACTCCTATATTCCATGAACCTAACACAGTGTCTGGCACATGGCAAATGCTCAATATAATTATTAAATGAATAAATACATCCTCCATTCCTCTAACACCCTCCATGTATAAAGCCATTAAATCCTATAAATTCTTTCTACTTAATTTCTCTCAGATTCACTCACTTCACTACAACATTCAGGGAACTTAATTCTTTTTGCCTGAATTTCAGCAACATCCTTCTAACTAGTTCCCTTATCTATGCCCTGCTGCTTTTCCTCCCACTCCAATCCAATTAATTTTCTCCCTAAGTGCTTTTTGACTAAAATAAAAATATAATCATACCACCTCTCAGCTTAGTATCTTTCAATGGCATCTAATTGCCCTTAGGAAGAAGTTCAAGCCTCTTATCATGCAGGGGGTACAGACATTCACAATCACAGATGCCACTGCACAAAGTTTTAACTTTATTTTCTTATAACTCAGTTTGATTTTCTGATTACAAACTGTATGTTCTGATTTAATGACTTTCATGTAAACTCAGTCCAATTTAGTGATTTCACAGTCATTTAGGACTTTTATTTCAGTCACATAAAGGGTTATAACCCTCTTATTATCTTTATTTTTTGCATTCCTTCTCCTAGGGGTTGAGTTTAGTCTTTGGAAGATTAAGTGAGGATAGTGGAGGTGACTCACATAATTGTCACTCCATGTTTTAAGAAGAGGGCTTCTCCTTCTTGGTCTCAATCTGCTTCAGATCTAATTCTGGATGTTTTTCTTGTTCTCAGTTGCACACAAACAACTCCATCAAAGACATTTGAGTACCAGAGCTGCACATAGTTTTGAGGAAGCACTGCTTTCCCCTTCTTTTGAATTCCCCAAACTTCAAGGCCTTAAGGGGGGATTCTATCTGTGAGAGCCTCTTGCATTTCTCTGTACTTCCTAAACCCTCTAGAATATGATCCAACTGTATTTTCTCTCCAAAGCTTATAGACATTTTAGTGTCAGGGGTAAAAGGAAAAATTGAGTTATGCCTACTTATATCTTTTATTTCATCTTTGAAATAAATTTAAAACCAGTTTGTCTTTGCTCACTTTATCCTTCCCACTTGAAAATGTCCCTCTGGAGTAAATGATAATCCAAAGACTTTCATAGGAACCTCAGATGGTTGGAGTTGGAAATGACATTTACTTAATTTTATCATGCATGATTCTAAGCATTCTTGCATTATTCCATTTAATTTCTACAACAGACTTCTAAGGAAAGTAGATTTATTTTTCTTATTTTACCAGTGAGGAAACAAAAATTACAAAAAAGAAGCAACCTGTTTAAGGTTGCACAGTATATGGTAAGACAAAAATCTAGCCAAGGAACTCTTCATCTGGAGGCTTTGTTGTCAATTGTTTCGCTATTATTTTGCTATGCTGCAAACACCTACCTCATGTATCTCAAATCTTGCTACCAAATGCTCTAACTTCTGGTGGAATGTTCTTTCTCCATTTTCCTTCTTATCATTTGAAATTCAATTCACCACATTATCTCCTCTGAAAGAAAGTTTGCTCCTTTATTACCTATCACCCTCCCCACTCTAGTCTGATTTTGAATGCTCCAATGAATGGTTTAACTAATTTTTGTCTCCAATCAGAGTATGAGCTTATTGAAATCAAGAACCTTATCCTCTTGTTATCTGTATCCCAATGCCTAATTTAGTGCTTGGCACATAAAAAGTGTTTAGAACAATTTGCTAAATAAATTAGTGATGAATGAGGAAGTTTGAAAGCTGAAGGTACTCTATAGCATAATATGCTAGTGTAGAAATGCTTGTTTAATAATAATATAAAATCTTATTTTTAGGTCACAGACACACTTGGGTAAAAAGATCTTGAGTAAAAATTAGCTCCCCTGAGGCTGATGTGCTTCACTGTCCTTCAGTATCCATCTTGTTCCCCCTGTTTTGAAGAAAACATCTAAAATAGTATGTTAGATATTTTCCCAAAGGTTTCTATCATTCATGAATTTGAAATTACTGAAATACTAATAAAATAATATTCTTTCTACTGCTTGCAAGGATTATCCATGGTCTTTCTGGAAATTAATCCTCAGAATCCCTAGGGGTCTGGTTTTAAGCATTAATTCTGGAAAGAGTTGTGTGGGCAGCAGCTAGTGGGATGTGAAAAACTAAAGCAGCCATAGCACTTGAGTCACAATTAGTTACAGCACATCCAGGAGAAGCAAAAAGACTTTCATAGTCCAAGACATCTGGAATCTTGGTCAATTTCCCAACCACTTTCCCCATCAGAAATATCAGTATTGGGTGAGAAAAGCAGAAACTTGAGTCATGCCTACTACACAGAGCATTCATGTACTCTAGCCAAATGGCTAATATTCAAGGCTACCCACAGCAAATACTAAATCCTAAAAACTGCCAGAACTTTCTACTAGCCCATTCAGAAAAGACACATTTGTTCTGCTCTCCATATTCCCTAGGACAAGTACCTATTAAAGGCCAAAAGTTGATTTATTAAGGAAAGATAAATCAGGAATCCAAATAAAATGTTTTCAGAATTTCAGAGACACAGAAGACTCAACTAATGCCTTGAAAATAATTGCTTGGGACTTGGCCAAGAATCAACTGGTTAGCATTCGACACCATCACTTTTGCATAAAGAAGGAAAATAAAACATGCCAAAAAGAATGGAAATTTTCTGGAAGTGAATGAAGGAATAGCATATTTGAGGAAATCTGCATAATATGCTGTATATTTAAGTGCAATTATCAAACGTTGATATAATATTCAGCTTGTTAATTGCATTTCTGAATTTAGTATATGAAATGTTGAAGTCCATTAACAACCACAATATTGGGGGATAGTTTCGAAGTGCAAGTAGGTAATGGTCAAACAATTTAGGTATGATGAATGCTATCAAATTTTTCAGGCAAGCATATATATCTCTAAGCAAATGTAAGAAAAAAATCCTAGATTTGAAGATATCTTCCTCCTCTATCTTCATTGTAGCAATCTCTTCTTATAAATATTTGCTTAGTTTTTAAATAAAATTATGTCTTTAAACACTGTCATAACAAGTTTCTGAACAATCAACTGTCTATGCAGGGGATTTAGCAAAACCTTCTTCACTTTTTTTAAATACAATTTTTACTTATTTTTACTATTTGATTCTCAGTTCTTTGTCTGGAGGTTGGGGGAAAATAAAAGCTTCTGGAGGCAATCTCAGCTACTCAACCCAGCCTCCTCAACACTTCACTTAACTCTTGATTATACACATCTTCAAATTATTCTCAAGTTTTTAAGGACAAGGACTATAGTCCCTCTTCCCTGTGTCTCCAAAGGCAAAAAGCAAGCTAAGGTCACACTGGAAGCAGTCAGTTAATACTCATTCACGTGACTCTCTAGTATTCCTGCCAGAACATGGCAAAATTGTGCCTGTTGCCTCATATACCGATGCTTCTTTGCTTGTTTGTTTTTTTTTTTTGTTTTTTTTTTTTGTTTTTGTTTTTGTTTTCTTTTTCTGGTCTCAGGGATTCTTCAATTCTAACTAATCAATCTTTAAGCCAGTTAAGAGTCAACACTGTATATAATTATTTTTCCAATGATACTAGACAGCTTCCAAATATTTAATAAGCCTGTTTTCAAGATGCAGTACATAGGAAGAAGTAATGAGAATTGTTACATGTTATAATCTGGGTATTAATGACCATCTGGGAAAGCTGATAGCCCAAGGAAATATCCTATGGTGACTTTATGATTTCTATTATAGCTCATTTGTTTTATTTTAATTAGGTAAGAAAAGAAAAGAAATCTCTTCCCCACTGTGGCTGTCTGGAGGAATAATAGTGCCCTGGGCAACAGGTATGGCCATTTTTAATGAATTGGCAACAGAAATGGGATTCAGTTTCTTGGAACTGATTAGCCCGTGGGGGAGGGGGATCTTGAAAATACCATACAAATTATTGGTATCCAACCTTCTAATTTATACATATACATATATAAAATTTATATCATGTACAAATATATAAATGAAACAACCTATGTCTGATTATAAAACACTTGCAAAAATATTTTTTTAATATGTTTTAAGATTTTCTGAAGAATCATATGCAGAATACAGTGAATATTTCCAAAACAAAATAATGTTCTTTCTGACACAATCTTGTGAGTGCTCTTTGATTATCATATTAAAAAAACTGCCTTTCCAACAACAAACAAAGTTGTCTTTTACAATGGTAAGCAGATTGTATGTGTCTGATAGTGAATGGTTATAAAAATGTGCAGATTTTTCAGTGCTGTTATCTAGTTGGTTAATTTAAAATAAATGAATATTGAAAATTCATGTGTCTTCGGAAATCCTTACCATATATTATACATTACAATCAGAGATGGGACATTTCAAAGCATGAAATACCAAGCAAGGTCCTTTGCTTCATAAAACATCACATATAAATTAGAAATAAATAGTTTACTAAAGAGAAAAGAGAAATATTTTGCTTGCTTATTGGAGCAGAGAGAGGTTATGAGAAAGATAAAATAAGACAAAGACAAGAAGGAATGAAGAAAGGCACTAAACAGTATTTAGTACAAAAGATGAAAAAACTAGGTACTAAATGTGGAAAAAGGATAACAGTAGGATATTATTCCACAGATATATGAACACTAATAACATAATAAAACTGATTCAACTTCTTCATAGGAAAGTTCCCTAATATTTTGTTTTAAGGGATCATGAAGATGTATGATTATTTTTTTTTTTCCCAGGGACCCCTGGGTGGCTCAGCAGTTAAGTGCCTGCCTTCAGCCCAGGGCATGATCCTGGGGATCAGGGATCGAGTCCCACATCTGGCTCCCTACATGGAGCCTGCTTCTCCCTCTGCCGGTGTCTCTGCCTCTCTCTCTGTGTGTCTCTCATGAATAAACAAATAAAATCTTTAAAAAAATTTTTTTCCAGAATTATCTAAATTAATACTTTATAGGCATGATCTCATTAATCATTTAACACTTACTGCACAGAATATAATTACTTCTATTTTACATTTGAAGAAACATGTTTATGGTCTATTCTGATGTAGAGCAATGCTGTTGTTCAATAAATAAGAGTTGGAAATAAAGATGAGAAAACCTGGCTCCATTTACCAAAACATGGACAAGACATAAATTTGGTTGGCAAAATGTAAAAGGAGACCCAATACGCTTTGTGTAATTTTTGTACATATGAACTGAAGTGATAGATGATAAAAATGAGAAATATATCTCTTGCCTTGCCCCCATTTCTGAATATATATAATTTTGTGAAAATATACCAAGTTTTATATGTGTGGAAGGGATATAACATTTTTTTTAATTAAAAAAAATCGGTTTTCAAAACAATTGATTAACCACAAAGAAAATCAGCAGATAGAACTATGTGTAAGTGAGAAATTTAATATTTGCTAAGTGATGGCTTAAGTTTGGGAACTTTAACACATATTTTATTTTTGCTCCCATTATCAAAACATTTTTGAACATCATATTTGGAATATATTTCGAGCAAGTGTCACATTCTTACAGCTGTCCTTTGAAGCATTAAATGCATTCATGTTAGATAATAATTATTTGGGGAAACTACCAAAAGATACTTAATGTCAATTCCAGAAGCTTGCCACAGCAGATGTACCACAGAAAAAGCATGTATTCTAGAAATATAGAGAAAACTTCGTATATGACACACTGAAAAGGGAAACTATGAAGATACACTTCTAACAATTCAAAGTACATATAAACATGGTTATGCACTGACACATTGCTTATAATTACAAAATACTGGAAACAATCTAAATGCCCCTACATTGCAAGGTGGTTGATTAAACAATAAACAAAATGTAATACAGCTATAAAATGAATGAGGAAGATCTCTATGAAGTTATATGGAATATTTTCAGAGTACACTGAGAAATGAAAAAATAATAGTACAAAAGAGACTCTATCATATATTCCCTATCATATAAGATAGAAAAAAATATAAAAATATATAAATATTTTTAAATATAATACTTAAGAATATATAAAAGAATATAAAAATGTATAAATATATACATTAATCTGTCCATTTATGGGAAAAAATGAAAGAACAACAGAGAAGATGGTCAGGAATGAATGAGCTTATTTACCTCCAGGGGATGAGTAAGAATGTCATGGAAAAAATAAGGAATGAGGAGGATGCAGTAGAAGGGAAACTTCTCTAAATATATCTTTGAGGTATGACTTTTAAAACCAAGTTAATATTTCACATTCTCAAAACAAATTAAAAATTTAAATCAACAGATCATGTGGGATAGCTGGACTAGAAACAATAAAAAACAAAACAAAACTACTTCTTATTATAAATGAATTACATAACCACATTGAAGGCAACAAAGGAAAAAAAAAAACTAACCAAACTTTACACAATATTTTAACTACATAATCTAAGCAAGTTAAAACCATATACAACCATTGCAATCAAGTTAGCAAACTTATTTTTCATAGATATAGGTTACCAATTCTGAAACTAGGTATATTCCAGAGCAAATAATATTGTGCATAAGAGCCAGACTTCTTACTGTTAAATTAAAGAGTTATAAATAAGAAAAAGGGAGAAGGTCAGAATCAATTTTGAGCTATTGAATTGGAATCGAAGATATCATTATGGATGAAATGATTAATTTTTAATATAGGTTTGATGATAAATGAAACAGAAATCAACTTGAGAGAGATTCAATATTCAATTTCAGGACAGCTTCAGCAACATAATAGTTAATCATATTAATGAATTATGTGATGGCTAATTTTATGTGTCAACTCAACTGGCCATGGGGGTACCCAGACTAAATATTTTTTGGATTGTGTATGTAAAAGTATTTCTGGATGAGATTAGCATTTAAATTAGTGAATTCAATAAATTAGTGGATTCTAATGTAGGTGGGCATCATCTCATCCATTGAGAGACTGATTAGAACAAAAGTTGGAAGGAGATACTTATCCCTTTTACTTCCTGACTGCCTGCTTAAGCAGGACATCCCTCATTTTCTCCAGCCCACAAACAGAATTTACACCATTGGTTCTCTTGGTTCTCAGGCCTTCAGACTCAGTTTGGAACTTACATGATCAGTTTTCCTGGGTCTCCAGTTTGCAAATGCTAGACTGTGGGACTTCACAGCCTCTATAATCACTAATTCCTCATAACAAATTCTTTATCTATCTATCTATCTATCTATCTATCTATCTATCTATCTATCCATCATCTATTTCAGTTTATCCACAGCACCCTAATATAGATTATAATTTATACTCTGATTGATTGAATAAAATTTATAGCCAAATAAATATCCATGAGTCTAGACAGATTAACAAATAAATAAATGTAGAAAAGAGAAAGCTCTGCAAAGATATATATAAAGAAAAAAACATTAAATTTCTAGTGGAGAGGCAGACACTACCTTACCAAGGTGATCAGAGCTCACATTGCCAGCAGTAAGAAATATATATATCATATACCTTCTGATATGATGCACTGAGAAAGTACAACATCATTTCTGTGCTATTCCTGCCAAAAATTCCTAAACTGAGTTTAATCATAAGAAAACATGTCAAACCCGATTTGAGGGACATTCTACAAAACAACTGACCATTACTCATGAAAGATATAGAAAGACCTGAAAAACTATTCCAGATTAAAGGAGACTAAAGTGATATAAAAACTGTGTGATCCTGGATCAGAAGCTGGTCCAGAAATCAAGGGCATTAATGGGACAATGAATAATATGCAAATAAGGTCTATAGATTAGCTACTGGTGTTGTATCAGGAATTTCTGGGTTTGGTAACTGGCCATGGTTATGTAAGATGATGACATCTGGGAAAGTTGGGTGAAATTTACAAGGACATTGTTAGTATTATCTTTGTAACATTCCAAGCCTGAAAGTATTTCAAAATCAATTTTTAAAATTCTAATATTAAAATATATACAGACATATACACACAATTTTGCAACTAATTGTATAACATGAAGACAGACCGACAATTTTTAACCTTCAGATCTCAATGCATTGTCAAGTGATAGCAACGTAGCACAGTATCAGCAGACTAAGCAACTTGGGGTCCAGTCTTCACGGAAGGAAAAATTCTGAGCACTCTATGTTTGAATATGACAAAAAGTTTTAAGGAGCAGACTATGTAGCTTTACATTTTAAAATACCATTTTTTCAGCTCAGGATTGGATACAAGTGTATGCCATATTTGTTTCTGTCTCAAGATACTTATAAAACTTGACATCACTTAAAAGCAAAGGATAATGATATGTCAGTGCCAAAATTATCCACAGACTACATAATGTAATCGCCTGCACTAAGACAGAAGACCTTAGAATTTGTTATGTTGTAAATATTTAGCACACATACTCATGTCCATTGTTGGCAACTATTGGACAAGGCAGGATAAGTTGGCCCCCAGAGCTGAAACAAGTCATAGTTTGAAGCAACACTCCAGATCTACATAAATGCCTGTGAAGCTAGATGGGAAATAAGGGAACATTTGGAGAACACATAAATTCTAGAGGTCAACATAGCTAACTTCAGAAGTACAAGACAAGATGAAACAAGTTAATACAGAGAAGCCAGAAGGCAATCAATGTCCACATCTGAGAGATCGGCAAGACAGGATAAAGCAAGTAAATGTTCATCATGATCTTGATGGACAAGCTGCAAAGGGAATGAGTATACTCCTCAGGCCACATTCCTTCGGAGGACAGGTACATAATAATTATTCAATAAATGTTATTCCTATTTTACTAACATGAGCTTTCCTTTTTGTATTTTGTTTCAAATTTCTATTTTAGGAATGCTTTATGATAAGCATTACATATAAGATCTTATATATAATTTATAAATGGATATGTGTGTATGGAACTTACCTAAAAATTTTGTACTGGTGGAATAGACGGTTCCTGTTCAACAAGCATAAAGTTTCAGTTATGAAAGATGAGTAAGTTCTAGAGATCTACTGTACAGTGTTGTGCCTGTACTTAATAACAGCGTATTGTGCATTTAGAAAATTCTTAAGAGGGTAGATCTCGAGCATTCTTATCATAATATAAATAAATAAATTAATTAAATTAATTAATTAATTAAGAGACTAATTTTAAAAATGTTGGTGAGGTCAGAAATTGTGTTTCTTGTTCCATTTTCTTTTTTAAAATGATTTTAGTTATTTTATTGATAGAGAGAGTGGAGAGAGAGAGAGAGAGAGAGAGAATATGAACAGGAGGAGGGGTAGAAGGACAAGCAGACTCCCCACTGATCATGGAGCCTGACATGGGACTGATCTCAGGATGCTGAGATCATGACCTATGCCAAAGTCAGACATTTTAACCAACTGAGCCACCCCAGTATCACACTTGTTCTATTCTTATTTGACATCCATATATATACTAATGTTTGCACTTGGATATATGCAAATTACATTTTGGTTACAAAAAGACAAAGTGTTTACAATCATGTGAGTTAGAAGTTCTCCAAATTAAATATGGGTCAAATCAGATATATGGTCATCTTGCATATTAGTGACTGCCAAGAATTTGTCTGACCCAGCTGGATTCTCAGGTCCACATTTCTCTTTTAACCTAGCCATACAAAGCTATGCACGCTATTTAAGAATTAGAACAAAAAACAGCAATAGCAGTGAACTGATCTATGACTTCTGACCTTTGGCCTAGCATCATATTTCCTACTGGTTTAGAGCAAGGCTGAGCCCACAGGTGAAAATTTTGGCAGGAAAGTAGGCCACAGAATTAGTGTAAATCTTGTTCCTTCATGAGGTGAAGTTGAGAAAACTCAGCTGACCACAAAAATATTAATCAGAAAGTATTTATCTTTCTGGTTGCAGAAATTACAGGAAATATGTCCACACATAGCCTCCATGTAAATGGAAATGCATTCCAAAGTGGCATCTTAGGTAGATATATATAAAGAATAGCTTCTTCTTAAGATCGTTTAGGTTCAGTAACCTCTGTGTCTGCAACATTAATCTCTTGTTTGGGGGCCATCTCTGCTGAACAGAAATCCATGTAATACAACAAGATACCCTTAAACCTCGATTATATTTAGCATTCAAACACTGCATCTTTCACTTTTGCTTTTGACCCACCTATTCATTGTAAATGGCTTACAAGATTATACTTGAACAGTTTCTTGTAATTACCTGTTGAGAATTCATCTGCAACAGGATGAGAGGCTCACTAAAGAATACGGATCAAATCAGATATACGGTCATCTTGCATATCAGTGACTGCCAAGAATTTGTCTGACCCAAAGGACTTCTTAGGTCCACATTTCTCTTTTAACCTAGCCATACAAAGCTATGTATACTATTTAAGAATTAAAACAAAAAAAAAAGCAATATGAGTGAACTGATCTATGTCCTCTAGCCTTTGGCCTAGAATCGTATTTCCCACTTGGCAGCCTTAAGGCAGGGCAGGAGAAATGCCCTGCCCTACCAGTGGGAACAGTTAAAATATACAGGGGTAGATTTCTGTATTAGCTTAGGAGCCACACAGCTTACAACTGGGTGCCAGGAAACTCAGGAAGCTGCCCCACTGGCAGGAAGACAGTGCCAGGAGTATGCTATCTCCACAAATCACTCAGTCTGGTGAACATCTTAATTTGAAAAAAAAAATACTTTCAAAAAAATAATTGGTCACATTATTGGCTGAAAATAATTACTCTTTTTTTTTTCTGTCTTTATGTAATTTTAAGACAGGAAAAATCCTTAAATACAACATTTTAATATCTATCAAAAAGGAAAAATGCAGGCAGAAAATTCAGCAAGCTGATGCTATAGAACAGATCTAGAGCACGTACCATAGCTGAGAGGTCACATGTGTGTAAAGCCCCAGAGGATCCTACCTGTACCCAGTCAGCCATCCTTGTCCATATTTTGATAAACCTTTCAAAAAGATTCTCACTCTTAAAAAGAGTCCTTGCTACTTTATACTGCCCATTAAGTTTTGTGTTTTTATTGTCTTGGGAAGAACATTTCATAGCTCATGGATGCCCAAATGACCTTTCTTCAGTTTCTGGCTAAAAAGACACTGACCTCACTGCTACACTAGCCTCACATTTGGCCTCCTGTAGCCACTTCTGTCTTCCCCATTTTTTACGTGTCAACTTGACTGAGGAACAGAGTGCCCAGATATCTGGCCAAATAATATTCTGGATGTTTTTGGGAGGGTGTTTTTGAATGAGCTAACATTTAAATTGATAAACTGAAGAAAGCAGACTGCTCTCCTCAATGTGGATGACTTCATCTAACCAACTGAAGGCCTGAATAAAATAAAAAGGTTGAACTTCTTCTGAATAAGAAGGTATTCCAATTGCTTGATTGCCTTTAGCTAGAAGTTTCTTCCCCCTGCCTTTGGATTTGAACTAAAACATCAGCTCTTTCTGAATCTCAAGCCTGTCAGCCTATGGACTGGAACTACACCATTGGCTCTCCTAGGTGTCCAGCTTGGCCCCCATAGACCTTGGGACCTGTCAGCCTCCATAATTACATGAGATAATTCCTTATAATAAGCCTATATGTATATATGATACAATGAAATAGGCATATGTAAAGAAACTATACATATAAACTGCATTATATAAAATAACCAATATATAGAAACATATATATGTGTGTATGTGCGTATATATATATATCCTATTCATTCAGTTTCCCCAAAGAACTCCAACATATCCACCATATCTACTCAAAAATAAATACACACATTCTATAATACATAATTCTTTCTTTCTTTCTTTCTTTCTTTCTTTCTTTCTTTCTTTCTTTCTTTCTTTCTTCTTTCTCTTTCTTTCTTCCTTCCTTCCTTCCTTCCTTCCTTCCTTCCTTCCTTCCTTCTTCTCTTCTCTTCTCTCTTCTCTTCTCTTCTCTTCTCTTCTCTTCTCTTCTCTTCTCTTCTCTTTGAATCTTCTTGCTACAAAAAAGTGACTAAACAGTAACATCTGCTATCACTTCTAGTCCCAGATAATTTAAGTGTTTAAATTATGCTTGACTTGGAAGGGAAGGGAAGGGAAGAAGGAAAAGGGGAAGGAAGTAATCTTCTTGAAAGATTTATCAAAATATGGATAAGGATGGCTGACAGGAGATGAAAGAAGGAAAGGAAAGGAAAGGAAAGGAAAGGAAAGGAAAGGAAAGGAAAGGAAAGGAAAGGAAAGGAAAGGAAAGGAAAGGAAAGGAAAGGAAAGGAAAGGAAAGGAAAGGAGAAAGAGAGAGAGAAAGGAAGGCGGGAAGGAAGTTGAGAACGAAGGAGGGAGGGAGGGAAGGGGTAGGAGTGATGAAGAAAGATAAAATCAAAATAATATCTAAAAGGCCTTATCTGTTTGACAAGTGGGCATCACAAACAACACAAGCATATAGAGAAAAATGTTACTCATCTGAAAAAAAAATTAAATTTACATGTTGAAGTTTACTTTAATTGCTTTCCTGATATTTAGACTTAAAAACTTTATTTCAGGTTCCATCATATTCTCTTATCTTAGAAAGATCCCAGACAACTTTTGGGGAGAAAAGCATCAGCCTTCCTATCTTTATGTTCTTTCTTTCACTTTCTCAGACTAGAAGTATAGTCTTGCCAGCTCCCACTGCCTGGAAGTCCATATCAAAACTTCCTTCCAAACCAGGCATTCCCTCTAATATGACAGCATTCCTTTACCCTTAAAACACAAATTTCATCCAGAATTTTATATACCATCATCTTGAAATAAACAATAGTTCATCATCTACTTCGACATATTTCCAGTTAGAGAGCCCAGATATATATAACTTTATAGATTAAGGAGAGTTAGGGAGGAAGCTTCAACTTAGATATATTATCTTACTCAGAATTTCTAATTAATTGGAAATATTTTGAATGGGCTTCACTTAGCATATCACTGTATCATCTCCAAATATAAGTGATCAAATGGTGGTGATTTATCTGTTGCTGCTAATCTTTTAATCCACTCTTCATTCATTTCTTATTATTTTTCCCTAAATTTTGAGTAACAAATACTCTTGCATAAAGTTCACAGTAACATCAGGGGAAAATAAAAGGTTTTAAAATATATATTACGCCTCAGTAAGATATTTGCATTGATACGTATATATTCCAAGGCCACGTTATCCACTATGTTATCCTAGCCTCTCCAGTCATTCTGGTTAAAATTTCAGACACACAGCTCTGTCAGCCTTCACAGTCAAAATAGAAGTACCCATATTTAAAATTCAATAACTTTCTGGCAAACAATATGAACAGATTGCTAATTTTTTTCACCCCCAACGAATCTGCATCATTCATATGGTATGTTAAAAAGTATGGTTTTCAAAGTCATCTATTTTCTGTTCTCATTTGCTAATGTTAATAGATACAATGTTATTTATTTATTTTGTGAGTTGCCTTCCAACAGAGAACAGATTTCTCACATTTGTACATTAAATAGCAGTAACCACACACATTGCATACTGAGATACTAGACTTCAAAGATTTTCTGCTCTGTCCTATCAACACAGTCATATACCTGTTCCATGTTAATCCAAAACCTACTTCACTTGGTCAAGAATGGTTTCTTCTTCTCCAACACTTTGCAGAAGTGGGCTTACTGGCCTCAATTAAATTTTTCTAAAGCCACCGTTTTTTGTCTTACTTTTCAGAGATAGGAAGTAAAATTGTGAAACTAGAATTGCTCCACATCCTTGCAATTTCTTACTCAATAATCACTTTGATTTATTGTGGAGGCTATAATTGTGTGTGTGTGTATACATAAAAGTAAACAATAAAATGTTAAATGACATATATGTGTCAAGGAGATTCAAGGAGATTAAAAAGTATTATATGACTAAGCCACCTAATTAGAGATATCCTCATGACTTTATCTTGGAATACAATCAGAACCTGATCTTCTGCTTATGGCCAGCAGTAAAAGAAAAGAATATCAGAAGAGTGACACAAGCAACATGACTTTACTTCCCTTGCTTTTATCCCTCCCTCAAGAGCAACAATTTGGCATTCAGTAATGAACAAAGTGCCTTTGTAGGAGCTGTGGGATCAAGCACAAAGAGATTTTGAAGGAGTCTTGCTCACCCTTACATTGGGTAAGAGGCATACAGACCTCAGTCATGTCTATGGACCCTATGGCTTGTGTATTAACTCTACCTTCTGTTGTCTGTGGTCTGGGAGCCCCAGAACATAGTCTTAAACAATCACCCATTTACAAGTCTAGGGTACATTATATATCTACAAAGCCTAGGGTACGTTATATATCACAAAATAAATTATTTAGTAAGTCAGAAATCATCCAAATTATCTTTCTTTACCATGATATGAAAAAATTTAGAAATCAATACTAGTAGGAAATCTGGAAAATTCACAAATATGTAGGGACTAAACACCATGCTACTGAACAACCATTGAGATTCAGAAAAAATTAAGAGACAAAACAAAAAAATATCTTGCAACAAATGGAAATGGAAACACAGCAAAAGCACACCTAACAGAAAAGTTTATAGCAATAAACATCTACATTAAGAAAAAAGAAAGAGGTCAAGGAACTCAAGCAAGATGAATAAACTAAGTCCAAAGTTAGCAGAAGGAATAAAATAACAAAGATAAGAACAAATAAATGAAACAGAGATCAGAAAAATGGGGAAAAAATCAATAAAAGTAACAACTAGTTTTTTGAAAAGAAAAACAAAATTGACAATCCTTTAGGTAGATTAACGACAACAACAACAAAAAAAACAAAACAAAAAAACCCTCAAAAATACCAGAAATGAAAGAGACATTGCAGCTAAAATCACAGTTTAAAGGCTAATAAAAGACTATTATAGCCAACTATACACCACCAAATTAAACAACCTAGCAAAATGAGATACATTCCTAGAAACATACAAAGTACCAAAATTGAATCATGAAAAAATAGGAAATATGAACAGATCGATAATGATTAAGGAGATTGAATTGGTAATAAAATATACCTCAACAAAGAAGAGCTTAGGACTAGATAGTTTCCCAGGTGAATCCTACCACTCTTTCAAGGAATAATTAAAATTATCTTTCTCAAACACTGCCAAAAAATTGATGTGAGGGAAATATTCCCAAATTCGTTTTATGATGCCAGGTTTATCCCAATAGCAAAGTCAGAAAAAGTCACTAAAGAAAAAAAAAAAAAAAAAAAACACTAAAAATCCTAATGATCAATATTCCTTATGGATACAGATGCAAAAATTCTCAACAAAATACTAGTAAACCCAATTCAACAGCTGACTGAAAGATTATATACCATGAGCCAATGGGATCCATCCCTGGAATGCAAAGATGGTTCAACAGTCATAAATAAATAAAATACACCAAATTAGTGGAATAAAAATTCATATAATGATCTCAACAGATGCCGAACAAGTACTTACTTGACAAAATTGGAAAGGAAGTACAACTGTCTTTGTTTGCAAGTTATTTGATTTTATAAATAAAAATTCTTAAAGATTCCACCAGAAGCTGTTAGAATTAATCAACTAGTTCAGTAAAGTTTCAGGATACAAAACACACAGATCTATTTTGTGTTTGTATACACTAACAGCAAGATATCTGAAAGAAAATCCCATTTACAATAGCATCAAAAAAGAATAAAATACTTAGGATTAAACTTAATCAAGGAGGTGAAAGATCTGAAATCTGTAAGACATTGAAGAAAGAATTTGAAAAACACAAAGAAATGGAAATATATTCTGTGCCCACAGTGCTTAACCAGAATCTACTGCAATTTTATTTTCCTTTTTTTTTTTTTTTAAACCATCCCCCGTGTTAACATCAATGAATCTCTGAGAAGGGGCTTTTTGATTTTTATTTAGAATTGCTTCATGCAGGATGCGTTTGGGGACAACTCTAGAAAAAGTAGTTCCCAAAGTGTCAGTTCTATGATTTCTTCCACTTCTGTAATTTAAAAGAAATGTTTTAAATACCTGAGTAACTTGAAAATCTATTATCAGCATGAAGTAGAGAAATGAGCTCATGGGCTCTAAAAATGGAGCAAAGGCTCAACACAGAAAATCCTAGGTTCTGTTGTCTCATGGCTGCTGAAGCTATTATTATTACAAAAGTGTGCCTGTATATTTTTAAGGGGAAAATCATCACAATGATTTAAGTGATGAAGAGTAACCACTAAGCTCTTCATAAAAGACCCCAAATCTGGTTAGCATAAAGGGGTGGTCTGCTAAGATATTTACCCACAAATTTCCTTTTTTTTCATTTTTTCCTTCTCATTATCAAGGAAATTTCACAGATAGACTTGTAACCTAATAGTACTTTAGCTTGGAACTTGTTAAAGTTATCTACACCTAATCAGTAAATTCAAACCTACCCGCACATTAAGAGGAGAGATGGTGGAGATTGTCACGTATCCCATTTTTCAAGGCGCTTACAAATGTTGAACAGTTCTGTCATTCTACCACATAAGTGAGACCAGATGTCCCCTGAAAAGTTCTGTCCAACGATTTTCAGTGGGATAAAGAGCTTTATACACATCCTTATTGCATTTTGCTTGTCAAGGGAGAAAGACTGAAAATCCAGGCTGGATGAAAAGGTAAGTATAACTTTTCTGCAGTTGTTATTTCTCTCTCCTTCCTCCTGCTCAAGATGGTGACTTGTCAGCCACCCACCTATCCTCAACCATTTTCTTAGTTCTGGTAAAAACAGCTATGGAGAAGAAATGTAGCTTTTCCTTGCTCCCTTCAGAATATACTGTTACTGTTTCCATTTAATTTTATCCTATTTGGCACAGACTTTTTCATGGTTCTTGTTATCTCACTGTGGTTCTAATAACATATGGTAATATTTTTCTTCTACTTCCTGAAAAATATCAAAAGATTTCATCTAGAAATGGCCATTTTAAGCAATACAATCTATCCATACTATTTTCTAACATAAAAATCTGCTCAAGATAGGTATAGCTTCAATGTGCTATGTCCTTAGATACCAGAGTAGTAACCCTTTCACTTAATATGGTATTGAGACTACTTTCTGTTATACTCTTCTCCATCAGTTTTAAAGTGTTTATCTTACCTAAGTCTTGATTTTCAACTATGTTGGAATTTTTCCTGTTCATTAAGATAATATTTGATTGCATATGAGTAAAGTCTAATTTCTCCAATTTCATTGTACATCTTGAACTGGCAGACTTAAGAAGTTTTGTTACTCAGGCCAAAAGAGCAAATTCTTCAAATATAACTCATCCCCCCCCTACCTCCCGCCCCCAGATGCCCATTTACTCTAGTGCCTCTTAAACACTTCTTTGGGTATTTTAATTCATTAGCCTGTGGTTAGCTCTTCTTTTTATTCACATTCAAATTTAGCTTTCTTTGCATTTATTCAAGCATTTCAAGCATTCATTTGTAATATTTTAAATAAATAATGTAGGACAGGAAGCCTAGAAGCCTTCCTCAAATAGTAAAATCCCATACAAACAGTGTCTCAATGTATCTGTTGGGTTCTTCTGTATTTCAGACAGGTACCAAATGCCATATCTATAGAGCAACTTAGACTACCTGGACACCAGAAGGTGTATTTCAAGAAATTATCCTCTTTTGTTTTTAAAACTTCTTGTAATTAGATATATTGGCTCAAATATGTTATATATATATATATATATATAAAATTTTCCACAAGCTGTGTTGATCACTCCCTTGGCTTTGTTTTGCAGCAAAGCTCTGGCATAACTCAATATGATACAAAATAACATTTTTGTGACACTGTAATACAGTCTCTATCCCAAAGACATCAACAAAGCAAAAAATTTAAAAATTTAAAAGTAAATGGAAATAAATCAGATCAAGTGTTAGAGGTATTAATTATGCAGAGGCAAAGAAAGCATATAAAAGGATTACTGACAGGGACCGAAACAAGAAAGGACAGTCAGACAACACCTAGAGGCCACAGAAAATGCTATCAATTTAAACCATGGAAAGACACTACTAGTTAAAGATACTACTAGATCTACTTAATAGAATATGCCTTCAAAATCAAGGAATAAAAAGCACATACTAAAGGTCTTTTTCCTATAAGGACTGATATGTATTTCAATGGTGTAATTAATTCATTGTCAGTTATCTCAAAGAATGTGTCACTTTCTGGTTCCAGGTCTTTTTTTACTGATAAGCTGTATCTCACCTTAGGCAAGCTATACAACTGCTATGGCCTTCAGTTTCTTCCTCTGTAAAATGACAAGGAGTTTAGAGCTATATATATAAATTTATTATAGCTAAGATTGCTTCCAGCTTTTTTTTTTTTTTTTTTAGCTTTAGAACAGTTTCTGATTTACAGAAAAATTGCCAAGATGGTACAGAGAATTCCTATATACCCCACATTTAGTTTCCTCTATTATTAACATCTTATACCTGATGGTACATTTGTCACAATTAATGAGACAATGAATGTATTTTTACTAAAGCCCATACTTTATTCAGATTTCCTTACTCTATATACCTAGTGTCTCTGTCTATTACAAATCTTATTCAGTATACACTAACAACGCATCTAGTCACCCTATCTCCTTAGGCTCCTCTTAATTGTGAATTTTTCAAATTTCCCTTGTTTTTAATGACGTAGACAGTTTTTTATCAATGATCTTTGTAAATCAATGGTTGGCACACAGCAACAAATACATAGCAGAACAAGAAAGAAAGAAAGAAAGAAAGAAAGAAAGAAAGAAAGAAAGAAAGAAAGAAAGAAAGAAAGAGAAAGAAAAAGAAAGAAAAGAAAGAAAGAAAGAAAAGAAAAGAAAAGAAAAGAAAAGAAAAGAAAAGAAAAGAAAAGAGAAGAAAAGGAAGGAAGGAAGGAAGGAAGGAAGGAAGGAAGGAAGGAAGAAAGAAAGAAAGAAAGAAAGAGAAAGAAAGAAAGAAAGAAAGAAAGAAAGAAAGAAAGAAAGAAAAAAAAAAAAAAAAAGGATGTTTCATTCATGTATAGAAAGTGATGTATCGGGCAGCCTGGGTAGCTCAGCGGTTAAGCGCCTGCCTTTGGCCCAGGACATGATCCTGGAGACCTGGGATTGAATCCCACGTCGGGCACCCTGCATGGAGCCTGCTTCTCCCTCTGCCTGTGTCTCTACCTCTCTGTCTGTTTCTCATGAATACATACATAAAACCTTTTTAAAAAATGATGTATCAATATTAATTAAAAAGTAATTCTTTCATCTAGATTCTGATACCACACTGGTATATATCATTGCTGTTTAACAAAAACCAAATTAGAGAATTCGACTATTTTTCTCTCTCTGAATTGAATTTAGCAACATTTCAGAATAAGACGAATTTAGAAGTTTAATGAGGAAAAAAATCAAAATATCATTGGAAAGTATTTAGCGATAAGAGAAATGCAAGTGTGGGAATGTAAAGGACATTTTTAAAATAGTAACTGATGGTTAAATCATTACATTCATATCATCTTATTTTTTCCACACAACTAGGGGAAGGGATGCAAATATCAATGAGGAAATAGACCAAAAAATACATTGAAAGACTGAGGATTCACTACTTTGTTGGAATCAGGAAAGAAGAGAAATTAGATTATTCTGCCTGTAGGGCAACAATGTATTGGAAATGGAGTTATGCTAAACATAACCTTTCCCCAACCTTTATTCAAGGTGGTAGCTGAAAATTCTCTTTTCACACATAATTTCATCATGCAATTACCTCAGAGGAAAAAAAAAGATAGCAAATATAACCTTGACTGGCAATGCAATCTTTTGAAGTACACTTTTCACTTTTTAAAAACCTGGGTCCACCAGATATAATTTCAGACTAAATACAATGTTAAATTTTCTGACAAGAAAATGGACAATCACTGTGCTGGTTAGTAATATATTGATCAATATATTTTGTTCTAATTCAGTAAGGTAATAGCTATTTACAGAGTATTTGGTTGTATCACTACAATTTCAATTATGAGCTCAGCTGAGTAATAAAACAATATGCTTTTCCTCAATGAACTATTGCTCAGTTTGTGCAATTTGCTTTAAATATTAAGTTTAAGGAAAAAAGAACTTGCCATCTTATCAGTTCTTTCAGCCTGCTGTATTTTACCACAATATAGCAAACTAATAATTATCAATCCTTAAATGCCTTTTTTTTGCAAATTAGTTTCAGAAAAGCAATCTAAGAGTTCCTCATTTTTCTCAGTAGACCACAAGATAATATTCTTTTAATTGCAAGGATTGGAATGCCTGATACATTCCATTTTTAGTATAGTGTATTGACTTTTGCAGTCACTATTCCATTTTGTGCTTTTCTAGTGATACTTACTTCACTGCTGTTCTATTTCAGATAAATTAAGGAACATTTATTCTGATAGATCCAACAAACGCTGTTAAGCATTTTGTGCTGGGATCAAAAGTGCCCGTTAGAGATACAAAGATGTAAAGACACCTTTTCTAACCTGGCAACTGGGTACTCACAGTCTTATGTAACAGAAGACAGATTTTGCACCGCAGAGAACAAGATCCCTTTAATCTATGTTAAGTCTTCTACAAGTGCATACAGATGATAATACTTAATATACATAACAAAACAGATACAATGAAAAATCTCATCAATTATCAATATAGGTAAACTTAATTTGCTTGATTGTAATTCAATGTTTTATAATATAAATATAAAGGAATATGAAATCCAATAAAACATAAAGGGACAATTCACACCTCAAAAGGCTGATTTCCTGGCAAACTAAAATTTTACCTTTTAAAGAATATGAAACAGGGGCACATGGGTGACTCAGTGGTTGAGCATCTGCCTTTGGCTCAGGGCATGATCCCGGCAACACCCGCCCCAGTATCCCCACAGGGAGCCTGCTTCTCCCTCTGCCTCTATCTCTGCCTCTCTCTGTGTCTCTCACGAATAAATAAATAAAATCTTAAAAAAAAAAAAAAAGGATATGAAAGAGAATCTAGTCATTCAATTAGAATCTGGGAAAATTGATATATTCCTTTATTCCCAGGTTTGCAAATAGTTTCCTAGAGGCAGTAATATAAACTAAGTGGTTTTATTATTGAAAATAATTAGCATGGAGGTGTAGAAGTATCTTCTTACCTCCTGTAAATATGCCTCTCTGGTCAGATGGAGTAATATAGGAAAGTGATGAGGAGGTACTCAAGGTTAGATCCATTTCAAAATGAAGCTCTTGATAAAGGAAATCTGAAATTTTAAAGAGATAAATTGCATCAAGAAAGGGTAAATGGAAATAATATGCAATTCAAACAGACAAGGGGAAGGAGTTAAAACCATAGTTTGAGGTTGATGTGGGAATAAAGATAAGGCTCTAATGGAGCTTGTAATGTGGTGAAGGGTAAATGCAGTAAAAAGGAATTTACAGACAAAGAAGGCAGAGTCATCATTAACAATGGTGGGGCCAGAAGAACAGTGATTACTTAGCATTTCCAAGGATGGCCACGTGCCCAATCACATACAAATAATTAAAATCTAATAAGTTGATAAATAAAGCAACTGACAGAAGAAAAAATTTAACATTTTCTAAACCAGTGGTTTTTAAACACTGAAAAATCTAACATGCAAGTGATAAAATAAGGATACTCAGCCCCACTAAGTATCCTTAAGCCAAGGTGATTCAATATGGCAGCAAACTCACTAAGGTCTAAAAGTCTGATCTCTAGAAAGTTTTGGGATGTTCCTTATGAGGCCATAACTTTTGGTTGTCCTTCTCATTGAAAAGAATATCTCTTGGGAAGCCCCGGTGGCCCAGTGGTTTGGTGCCGCCTTCTGTCTGGGGTGTGATCCTTGAGACCCGAGATCGAGTCCCATGTCAGGCTCCCTGCATGGAGCCTGCTTCTCTCCCTCTCCCTCTGCCTGTGTCTCTGCCTCTTTCTCTCTCTCTCTCTCTCATGAATAAATAAATAAAATCTTAAAAAAAAAAAAAAAGAATGTCTCATTTGGTGAGAAATCGATGGAATATGATAGAGCTCTAGCCAAAATCAAAGGTTTGAAGATGAGTAGGAAAGCAAACATGAGATAATATCGAACACAATCAGGGATTTGGTTATTCAGTAAACACTCAGCTGATGTTTAGAACTCTCCAAGAAACAAAGTGCTTTCTGGTCAGAAAACACCTGGTTCTAAGCCCACATTCGCTACTTACTGTGATATGATCTTGAATAAGTTATTTAACTTCTATGAGTCTCTGTTATTTTCATATGAAAAAATATTAATATTACTTCATTGATCATTTCATTAGGAAGATAAAACAATGTACAACAAAGTGCTCTGCACTAATGCCAGGTATATTATAAACATTTAATAAATGAGTCTCTTCTTCCCCTGTATATTCATATTTTCTGTATATTTAAGATATTACACTGTATTTGCAAAAACATTTTTTCATATTTTAGCCAAAATTTCTTAACTGTTTTATATTTTCCTTCCTTCTTATACAAATACCTGTGATTATTTTAAGCTTTCCAATACCAGTATCTTAAATATCAATATATTTTTCTATAACACACTTGTGTGTAAGTCCCTTCATGAAATGATCCCAAGCTCCTATGAGTTAGTTGCACTGAGTTAGCTTTAAAAATATTTTTTTAATGAATTCTGGACTATAAATAATTTGTTTTTAAGTAATATACACCTGTAATAGTATTTATACTTCTAATTATACTTTTTTTTCTTCAAATTATATCCCTCAAAAGCATAGCCCTCAAGTGAAGGATGTCTTGAGCACTCTCAACAGACTATTATGCTCCAGATATGGAATTTCAAAAAACTTTTAATATAAAACCTACCAACTTTTCAATGAATCAAATTACAGACATAATATTAATTTTCAATCTTATACATAACCATTTATAATCAACATCACGTAAAACTAAGATTCAAATCATATCCATAGTAATTTCTACTTAAGCCCAAAGACTCATGTTGTAAAGTGGAGTGTTTGTAGCTTGGCTGATATGAATAGTCACTGTGAACCAAAAATACTCCTTGTACAAGTACATATGTTAGGTGTTGAGTGAGGAACACAATTAAAGTGTCGTGATATAATTGCTTGGAATCATTGCTAGAAAGAACATACTCCATATTCTCGCTAAAAATAATAAATGTGATGCTGAAACTTTTTGGTAAAGCTTATTTAACTTTTAATAGTCAGGAAGAAAGAGAGACTCTTTTTTAATTTATAGTTCAAAATAAGAAGATATCATTACTGCTTAGGTAGCTGCTTAAAATGACATTTACCTGACATTTTCACCTGTATAGAAAGGCATCTTATGAAATGAATTTTTTTCAAGCAATGAAGTTAAAATGGTAATCACATCAGCAAGATTCTTCAAGATTACTCTTTCCTTTAAAAATGTCATTCAAGGGTTATTATATATTAGATGTGAACTATATTCTGACTTCTGGTAATGCATGTAATCAAAGGCCATACCCTACAACTTTTATATCATTGAAAATACAGTATAACCCAGACATTTTTTTTCAAGCCCTTAATTTTGATAAAAGGTTTGATAAAGGAATTCTGTGAATAAATAGTACATATTCAGGTATCATTGGTCCAGTAGTTAAAGCATTACACTGAGTTGGCCTAATTGCTGATAGCATACTATTATTATTACTATTATGCTGATAGCATAAATTACATGACAAAAAGTACAATGTAAAGCCTAATGAAATCTTTCCAATTACATTTATAAAACTAACATAACACTGAAACATGACTTAGATGTTACAGAAGAAAAGTATAATTAATTCTTACATGCTTTTTTTAAAAAAAGGCAATTAAATTAAGCAATATATTAAAATAATCATGAAATAAACATTAGCAAAAGAATCTTAATGAATAGATTTTAATATTGGCTGCAAATTCATATAATTTTGTAAATAAAATGATTAAAGGATGAAAATAATGGGATACCTTTAGAGATGTGGAGACTATAAGGACACAAACTTGGTATTGCTACAGGCCAAAATTGCAAGCAGTTTGCTAAGACCTATTTCAATGTGTTTGAAATTTTTAAACACAATTAAGAAAACCATGGACTTGTGAATATTTAGAGATTCACATAAATTAACTGAATAAAACTGCTCACAAAGTTTGTAAGACATCTAATTAAAGTTTGGTTAGAGGCTAGTTAGTTCCATGCTATGAAGTCCAAAGAAAACATACAAAAAAGGCAACTCCTGCAGGACACAGCAGTGAGCTCTAAGGCTTGCATAACCTTTCAAGGCAATGGCTTTTTTTTTCTTTTGTGATGTTTAAAAATGAAGATTGCCAAAACCAAAAAGATGGAATTCTAACCCATTTTTGAAAACAACATAACACAGGAAAAAAAAAATACAACTTTCAGAAGAAATCCTATAAGGTCAATTATTTATCAGCTAAAAAGAAAGGGGGGAAAAACATTTTACAGGCCCACTTATCATTTAGTTGTGGGTGTCTCTGTGTGTGTTGTTTTGTTTTTCTACCTTAAAAAATAGGATGTTAAAAGTGGATATTTGTCCAAATAAATTAGAATGTTTTATTCACTAATTACCTGTCACACCTAGCAGACAGAAATGTAGACAAATTTGTCTAAAGATAAGAGTTAATGTTCATTACATAGAAGCTCACCCTGCTATCATGAAAGTGTACACTCTTTATAATAAATAAATAAATGAAGCCAATTAAACTCAATGAGAGTCTTAGTATATCTGCACCAGCAGTCAGTTATTGTGTGAGAAAATAGCATTAATAAGTCTCAAAAAATTTTTAAAGTAGAGCTTCACCACAGCTTTCTTCCTAAAACAGCATCTTTAAGCACATTTTTACAGGGAAAAAAAAATCATCCCCCCACTCAAGAAAGCTGAACTAGTATGCTTTCCAATGTATTATTTCCTGTAATGTATCAAAAGGTATCACTATCAAGAACTAGCTGCAGCCAATTTAAGTTACAATGCCAAAGAAGCTTCAGATCAATGACTAAACCATCTTACATAGGGAAAAATAAAAGGTAATAATCAGTAACTGGAAAGGCACAGACATGAAACATCTCTTTATTATGTGATAAGAGAAGACTTTGAATATTGACATGCATATAAAATATGGTAGATGAAAAAAAATATGGTAGATGTTTTAATTTTATTTAGTTTGATAACCTATACAATATAATTTAAGTAGCTTTACTTCTATGCCCTGTAAGAAAAGATCACTATCAGTATATTTTGGGAAATCAAGTTTACATCTGTTTCAATAAGACTGATATGAATCATTCATATTTAAAAGATGGCATACAAGACACATATATCTTAAAATTCAGTTATTTAATAATAGGCTACAACTTTAAACATTTATATCTCTACACAATGAAAGATTAACCCAGTGCAGGGAGAGGATACCAACAGAGAAAGGGTGGCAGGAGACTGTTTAATTTCCTTGAAGACGTCAGGGATGGACCTCATGGAATTTTCTTAAAAATATGTATATATTACTAACAGGGATTCAAGGTGCATGGCTCTCTAGAAAACGCCCTCATATACCATGCATCTATCAAAGTAAGGGTGTTTGGGGGCACCTGGGTAGCTCAGTCAGTTAAATGTCTGACTCTTGAGTTTGGCTCAGGTCATGATCTCAGGGTTGTGAGGTCAAGCCCCAAGTCTGGCTATGTGCTGGGTTTGCAGCCTGCTTGAGATTCTCCCTCTCCCTCTCCCTCTTCCTTTCCCCCACTGCTTGCACTCTCCTAAACTCTAAATAAATAAATAAATAAATAAATAAATAAATAAATAAATAAATAAAATGTGTGTGAAGGGATTGTGCTTCTCATTTAGAAAACGTGTTTCTTACCTGAGCCATATCAAGTCACAGAAAAATATAAGAGCTGAACGAAGGGTTAGATTGGATGTCCAAAACACCACCCTGCTTCTCTTGTCCCTCACAACCTACAACCTTGAAATTATTAGTAAAGGGTGACACTGGCTGAGATCTCTGAGTCTGAAAGTGAGTCCGATATGACAAACTGATCATTTGGGTAATATCTGATATTTATAAGTATTGTATGCAATCAGCCTTTTCCATAATATACAGACTTTCTAAAAAACTGATTTATGAATATCACATCTTAGTAACCCTAACACTCACTTAGTATATTACCAGAACTTAATATGCAATCATATATTAAATGTTGTAGGTCATTCACCCTTGAGAACTGAGAAGAGAAAACTGCCTTTCTGAATTATTTTTGGGTTGCTGACAATTACCCTTGGAAGTTATGATTGTCAATAGGTATTAGTGAATCATGCTATGAGCATTAATTTTTACAGTCAATTTGAACCTCACTGTTATAATTTTACTATATTTTTCTTATACTTGGGGAACTATAAATTAAATAGTAAAATTCTGATATTGAATAAGATTTAAATATGTTAGCACAAATATATCAGAGGGGAGAGTCATGATGATAGGAGTACATGATGCTAAAATATTTAGTCAGATCTAACGATCATTTAAATATTTATTTGTCAAAATGTATATGTACCATTAAGGGTTCAATACAGAAAAGAAAAAGATACTCCACGTATTTTGAACAGTAAGAGATATAAGAAATTAGGGTTGATGATCATCAGAAGGGCTGAGAAAGTAGAAGTATGTAGATAATAAATTGTATCATGGTACTTCCAGTCCAGAGGCCA
This sequence comes from Canis aureus, assembly GCF_053574225.1. Lineage (NCBI taxonomy): Eukaryota > Metazoa > Chordata > Mammalia > Carnivora > Canidae > Canis > Canis aureus. The sequence goes on from NC_135630.1 coordinate 49,132,489, forward strand.
GGAAGTGGCTGCTGCCCCCCCCCCCGCCCTCCCCCCACCAGTGGTCAGGAAGATACAAGAAATTACTGTTTTGGCTGTCTCAAGGCCTGGATGTAACCAAGTAGTGGTACCTATGATCCTTCCCTACAAAAACTCCTATCTATTGGAGTATGCAAATCTCCACTGCTGCCAGAGGAAGGTCCTCTGTACTTCCTCTGCTTTCCAAAGCTAATGTAAGTGCATCTTACTGGCAGAAACTAAATCTGATTTATCACTGTCATGACCAGGGAGTCTGGAAAATACAGATTTAAGCTTTTAGAACTGTGAGACCTACAGAGACTACAAAAGTAGGTGGCAATGGATGCTGATTGCCAATATATGGTTTTCAACTCAATATATGTCTAGCTTGCTTACATATTTTCAATCAGTATCACCGTGTTACACTGTGTTACCTTGGCATTTTAATGATTGACTTAGAACTCAAACTCTATACTGGCAGTCTTCAAATCATCCATCAGTTACCCACGGTGTGAGCTCAGATAACAAGTCTTTTTTTTTTTTTTTCCCCAAAAGATCTCCATAAGAAGATCTAGTATTACATTTGAGGAAATTGAACTCTTTCTCGGGAATTAACTACATAATTGCTATGCTTTCATGTTTATAGTAAATGAGACCTATCACACATACTGACACATAATAACAACTCAATAGATGTAAGTTATTACTAGTATACTAACATGGCCTATTTTATATATCTACAAACATCTGGATAATAATATTACAGTAGAAATATTCAAACTGTATCTTTCCAACATTATCTATTCACTTTGCCCATTTAAAAATGTACTTTTTTTCCCCACCCTGGGATCCTGAATCATGGCTTAACTAATAATAAATACTCGTTGGAAAAAAAAAAAAAAAAAAAAAAAAAAAAAAAAAAAATAAAAATGTACTTTTTTTTGCTTATATATTTTTTCACTTATAAAATGAAAAAATATAGTAATTGTATACGTAGACTATAGCTAATCATTTGGGCTGAGGATTTTATTTATTATTTATTAATTTATTTATGATAGGCACACAGTGAGAGATAGAGAGAGAGGCAGAGACACAGGCAGAGGGAGAAGCAGGCTCAATGCACTGGGAGCCTGACGTGGGATTCGATCCCGGGTCTCCAGGATCGCGCCCTGGGCCAAAGGGAGGCGCTAAACCACTGCGCCACCCAGGGATCCCTGGGCTGAAGATTTTAAAATGGGTATAAGGCAGTTTAATAGTATGTTAAAATTCATTTTCATTAATTAATCCACTTGCAAATGAACTATAGCTACCTCAAAATGACTGCTATTGCCAGATTTAGAGATCTTAATTGTATAATCTGAAAATCATTAATGTTAATAACAAAATTAGCTTATTGACTATTTCTAAAACAATTTTCTTTTTAATAAATGGCATTAGATTTTAGAGTTAATTTTATAGTTTTGAACACATATGTGTTACTTTGTTTTTGTTGGTGTCCCAAAATGAGTTTATTTGATTTTGAGGACATGGCTTATTGATTTTTTTTAAATTGCAATTTTAAAAATTTGCTATTTCTTCTCTGTGCTCCCAAAGAACTCTGTGTTTCTCTGTCATTTGTTACCCGATATCTGAACAGTCCTGTCACCATATGAGAGAGATGTACCAACATCTAGCAAGCTACCAGAACCCGGCAAATAGTTTAAGTAGTCACTCAATAAGCTAGTGATCCTAACAATGCACACATACACACTTAAGACCCTGTTTACTAGGAGAAAACATAAGAGTGTGATATCACCTCAAATCTATCTTTCAAATTTCAGATAAATGCCCCTGGTTGGTTGAATTTAAATCCTATGTGGAACCCAAGCTGCAGGGGGGTCTGAGATAATGTTGTATGTATTATATTGTATATAAAAGATCTTATTATTCTAACCTGTTCTCTAATTGAGGACACCCTTGAAGGAGTCATAATGTCCCCAAGTAACAATCCTCTGTTATATGTGCTATCTACCTTCCCGTGAGCATTCTAATCCATACCACCTCACAACTCAATAGAATGGTTATTATTATTACCACCATTTTACACAGAAGAAAATGGAGCTCACATAGAGGCCTCGCGTTGTCTAAGATCATGTGGCTAGCAAATCGCAGTGTAGTTCTAACACTCTTCTGAACATGTCATACCTGAACTCTGTATTAAATTTGTTTTTAAATAAGGCCTGAATTAGCTGCTCTTATTGGAGCAGCATTAATAGAGTCATAATACAGAAATTAGATTTTTATAATTAGCCATAAATTAATCATCTGAAAAAATATATTCCTACTTTAAGGAGAGTAATAAATACATTACAGGTATGTATTGTGTATCTAATTCATAAAATTGGATACAAAAGAAAGCTAACCTAAGAATTTAAAAGTCGATGATGATCTACTTAGATTTTTGCTTGAAGTTGTCCAGTGATTTCTGTAATACAAACAGATGATTAAACAGTATGGGAGATGTTTAGTAACTTTCCTAACCTCACAAAGTAATTTTGCAACTTTGTCCCTGATCACATCTGGGCTTATTCCATTATACCACATACATTCATGAGACATCCTCAGAAACTATAAATATAGCTTAAGAAAGGCTTTAATATAAATTTTAAGGAGAATGCTTCACTTTCATTATACATTCATTATCTATTATTTCCATTATATATGTATCTCTATATATCTTTGCTCATATACTTTTATTACATAATAATTACAACTGAAATATGGAAGAAATATTTACCATCTTTATTGGGTTGAATGGTGCCCCTGACCCCCCCAAAATGTATGTCAACCTGGAACCTTAGAGGGTCACCTTGATTTGGAAATTGGATCTTATGTGGAAACATGTAATCAAGTTAAAAAGAGGTCCCACTAACTTAGGGTGGGCCTAAATCCATTGATTGGTATCCATATATAAGAGGAGGAAGATTTGAACAGAGACATGCACAGAGAGAAAACACACACACAAGGAGAACATCATGTGACTAAGTAGAGGCACAGATGGAGGTGATGAATCTAAACGACAAGAGACAACAGAGATTGCTAGTAACTTCCGGAAGGTAGTAAGAGGCCAAGCAGGATCCTCTCCTGGAGCCTTCAGAGGGAGCATGTCCTGCCAGCACCTGGATTTCAGACTTCTGGGCTCGGAACTGTGAGACAACACATTTCTGTTGTTTAAGCCATCTAGTTTGCAGTACTTTGTTTTGTGTGGCTTTGTCCTCCTTGTAATCAAATTATCCTATTAAAAGGGGAAAAATGCCCAAGAATGACTCCACCATTTAGCACATATAATTAACATGTAAGTGCCATTGAGTTACATCCACGGGGATTGGTGTGACCTTAAACATTTAGCAAACGTGTTTGACTGATGTGAAATATCAACTTCCTATGCCAAGAGAGTAAATGATGGGCAGCCCGGGTGGCTCAGCGGTTTAGCGCCTGCCTTCGGCCCAGGGTGTGATCCTGGAGACCCGGGGTCGACTCCCACGTTGGGCTCCCTGCGTGGAGCCTGCTTCTCCCTCTGCCTGTGTCTCTGCCCCTCTCTCTCTCTCTGTGTCTCTCATGAATAAATAAAATCTTTAAAACAAAAAAAAGAGTAAATTAAAAAAAAAAAAACAGTAATATCTTCTTTAAGAAAAATAATTTACAAAGGTAAAATGCTTTAAACACACATCAAAAAAACCCAACAACAACAACAACAACAACCCAGTTTACTCACTTACTACACAGCAAATCAGAGTCAACCCAAGGAGGGAAACAGGCTCTTCCGTCAGGAAGGCGGGATACCAAGACCCGGCCTTCCTTTCTCGTACTTTCTCATTCCTTGGCCCACACATTCGTTCGCCGGTGTTGGACGAGGCAGTAAGCAGCGACGAACAAATCGTCTCCTTTCGGAAACAAAGTGAAATCCTGAGGTAAGACGGGATGACGAGGCCGCCGGAGTGGCTCGGTGGTTGAGCATCTGCCTTGGGCTCCGGTGGTGGGGACCCCGGGGTCCTGGGATCAAGTCCTGCATCAGGCTCGGGCCGGGGAGCCTGCTTCTCTCCGGGTCTCTCATGAATAAATCAATAAAATCAAAAAAAAAAAAAAAAGAAAGAAAGAAAAGCAAATAACTTCAGGGACAGGAAAGTAGGGAAGCACTTGCATTGCGAGCTGACTACCGAATCCGCTGAAACCCGCGGGGCACCACTGCCGCCCGCATCAGCGGGGAGGCCGCCATGATGCTCCCAGGCGTGGCCGCCCGGGGGGGGGGGGAGCCCATCCCGCGGGCTGTGCCCTGAGGCTCCGTCAAGACCGGGAGACCCCAGCCCAGAGTCGGGGTGAGCAGCCAGCCCCCGTCCCCCCACGCAGGGCTGTCAGGCCCTGGAGCGGCCCCAAGGCCACCAGGGCGGCCCTGAGGCGGACGCCACCGCCTCCCTCATCCCGCTGAGGGGCCGCAAGGCATCCTGGGAACTTAGGCTCCGCCCCCATCCCGCTCTCTGCCTGCCGTGACCTGGTCGCCACCCGCAGGGGCGGCGTGCGGAGGGGGTCCCCCGGAAGCAGAAAGGGCAGTGCCGGAAGTGGGCAGCCTTACCACCCCTGGGCCCTGGCGGGTCGCTGCGCAGCCTGCCGCCTCCACGTGCTCGTCCTACTGAGAGGCGCCATCTTGGAGGGAGGCCCAGCGGGGGGACGGAGGCCGCCGGCACCAACAGGCCGCCATCCCGGTGGTTCCGTGGGCCCCCGCGGACGAGGTCGTCTTCTGATGAAAACGTGCAGATTTTCGCGGGTTTTTTCCGGGTTATTTTCCGTATCAACACGCAGGCACGTTTGAACGAGGACCTGTGAAGATGAAAACACCATTTCCACGTTTGGCAACAGAAACACCTGCTTCAGTATTTGTATTCGTGTAGTGCGTTGTTTTTTTGTTTTTTTTTTAATCAGATATTTTGGATCCGTTTACAGACTAAAATGCAAAATATATTCATCTTAGACGGTTCGTCAGAATCAACGTTTATTTAAACATTTGTGGAAACGGTGGCTTTTAAGATGTGTGTTAAGATCTGCCCGCAGAATGAATGAGCATGTCTTATGTCTTATTTTGTGTTATTCTTATCGACACATTTCTTCGTTGTGAGTGGTATTGATTCATTTTCTAGATTTGATTTCTTGAAAATGTAGTGGTGGAAATGCAGATTTTGACATAAAATCTTGGGCGGGGGGGGGAAACAGTGAATCTGAAGTGTGAGGGGGATATTAAGGGAATTTTTAGCTTGATTCCCGACTTAACGGAAATGTGTCTTTCTGACTCAAAAGTCCCTTAACCGTGTAAGTGTACGGCACAAAGCACTGCCTTTTGTAAAATGAAAAATTTAGTAGGTAATTAATCATGCCAATTGTTTTAAGAAGGATATTCATTTTTAATGCGTAATTTGAATGAAAACTACCAAATTACAGAAATAACACACGAAATTTCTGGCTTATGGGCATTTGGGGAAAGCTACGGGATGGCAATGAACGTACAACTTGCAGAAGAGATCACTTCAAAAGCTTTTTCCTCTCCTGTTAGAGAATGCCTTCGTGTTCAGATTCTGCCTTTTTTTTTTTTGGAACACGAAGACATTCTCTAATACAAATCCTGGGAAATAAGAAAATGAAAGCTCCATGTGATTTTAACCCTGTTGTGGATGAAGGTGAGACCCGAGAAGGGGTTTGCAGTGTGTACTGAATATAGCAAGAACTCATAGAAGTGACCTACAACTATTAAAGTCATGAAATATTGGCCCCCTTTTTCTTGCTCCTTTGATTGGTATTTGTTTTTAAATAAGTATGGTTTTCAATAGCCTCTTTTTCTCTAAAAGAATCATGAGTTGATGGAAAAATTGGAAGCACAGTGTATATATATATATATATATATATATATATATATATTTTTTTTTTTTTTTTTTTGTGCTTTCTGGTCTACCATCCTGAGCTGCTGTAGTGGGCATTCTTTTTACAACCACAAGAAAATCATCAGAACCTGATTTATCCTGGTATGTTGCTGTTACCTAATTGTCAGACATACTCAGGTCTTTGCAGTTGTCCCCAAAAATATCTCTTACAGCAAAGTATCTGATGAGAATTACATGTTACACTTAGTTATAATGTCTCTCTCATCTCTTTTAGTCTGGAATAGTTCCTTAAATTTGATAAAATTGGTATTTTTATAGATCGCAGACCTTCTTTTTTAGAATATTTCTCAAGTTTGGTGTGTCTGATACTGCCTTATGACTAGATTCAGAGCTGCATCTTTGGCAGGAATATCACGGAAGGGATGCTGTGTGCTTCTCATAGCATACTAGCAAATAGCAGAGTATTTCCATTTGTCCCATTATTTATAGTGTTTAATAATTTAACATGGTGTCTTCCAGTCTTGTCAACTATAAGGTAACTCCTTCCCCCTTTGTGATTATGGGCATTTTGAGAAGGTGTTTTGGAAACTACATGAATATCCCATTCCTTAAAGAAAAATTTCAAATCATTCATTTATTGTTAATTTTTGGTTCTCTAATTTATTTGTTGGATTATAATCTATACTGTCATTATTTATTTGATACTCAAATGATGCAGATTTGGTCAGCAGGAGCTCATCTAACCTATTTTTTTCTATTCTTTTGAGATATTTCATCAGTTTTAAAGCATTTTTGCAAGTTCTATAGATATTCTAGGCTCATATTTTCCCTTCTCCAGCTCTGATAGCAGCTACTTCTGCAATGTACCTTTTCTTTTTTTTTTTCTTTTTTTTTTTAAAATTATTTATGATAGTCACAGAGAGAGAGAGAGAGAGAGAGGCAGAGACACAGACAGAGGGAGAAGCAGGCTCCATGCACCGGGAGCCCGACGTGGGATTCGATCCCGGGTCTCCAGGATTGCGCCCTGGGCCAAAGGCAGGTGCCAAACCGCTGCGCCACCCAGGGATCCCTCTTTTCTTTTCTTTATAGAAAACCATACACGGAAACAAGTATCTGTGTACTAGCTGGATTCATTGCTTTAGGTTAGCGGTTGTTTCTCAAGACCACAGTGACTTGCATTTGGGAATCTATGTTTTGATTTACATATCCATTCATTTATTATCTATCTATCCATCCATCCATGACCCCTCTATTGAAAAACCCTGAGTTCATCTCTAATTTGAATCCAACACCACAGAGTTTATTCTGAGATTTTCTTCCCTTCCATATTTATAACTACCATTGCTGGCAGTGAGAAACATATCTACAATATTATTTAATATACTTATATATGTGATTAATCCTCTATATGTAGCCTATGTCTGTTTGAACTGCAATCCCGTTTTCTATGTAGTTGCATGTTAAAGCTCTGACACCCTGTTCTAGGTTCTAAATTATATGATACCATTTTTATTCTGCTTGGGTTCTGAAATCCCACATAAGTATGTCCCTCCATGAGGGCATAAAGTTTCAGTAGGAGAATAAATTGTTTATGGAAGCAGTCAGCTATGTGTGTAAAAATCTAAACTGTCCCTGTCCTTGGAAACCTTCTCCCCACTAAGAAGTTGACCTACATGAATACTCTCACATGTACACAAAGTTGTATGTACAAGGCTTCTAGTCTAGCTCAAACTGGCTTGCTGCATAAAGATCCTCCAATATAGAAAAGAGAAAGTCAAAACAAATAAAATGAAAATAAGCATCCATAAATTAAGACAGAGAAAGAGAAAGGCATTCAAGATATACTTTTAAGAAAACAGAATAACTATTAAAAATAGCAACTGCCAACAAACCAAAACTGTCAGGGAAAGAGATATAGGAAAGAGAGAGAGAGAAAAGGAGAGGGAGGGAGAAAAGGAGGCGAAGAAGGGGCAGGGGGAGAAGAAGAGATGACCATGACAGGGAGGAAAGGAGGGAAGTAAGAAGATGGCAGATAGATAGATGATAGATAGATAGATAGATAGATAGATAGATAGATAGATAACAGGAGGAGCACATCAGACCTAAAACATTCTATTTTAGACATTCTCACACTCAGTTATTTTTTTGATAGACATATACAGCACCTACATACACTTTTAGCCAGATTGAATATGTTGAGTAACTTGCTTTTCGTTCTTTGTCTTTGCCCATTTTTTTTAAAGATTTTATTTATTTATTCATGAGAGACACACAGAGAGGGGCAGAGACACAGGCAGAGGGAGAAGTGGGCTCCATGCAGGAAGCCTGACGTAGGACTCGATCCCAGGTCTCCAGGATCACACCCTGGGCTGAAGGTGGTGCTAAACCGCTGGGCCACCGGGGCTGCCCCGTCTTCGCCCATTTTATGCCATTTTTTTACCTGGACCATTACACCAAACGTGCTCATCCTTTCCCCATCCTCAAATCCCAGAAACCCCAGAGTCCTTTAACAATGTGACAGATTTTTTTTTTTTTGCCATAGCACGTGTCTTTGACTTGCTCTACCTGAAAATAGTGAGTGCTTTAAAATGTTCCCTTTTACTGATGTAAACAAATATGCATGTAAGTCATTTCCTAGAATAGAATTACCTACCAAATTGGGCAGTTAAACTGAGCTAACAATGGCACAATGGATTACTTTTCTCAGAACATATTTGCATATTAGCAGATCCCTTCTATCCTTAATCCCTCTCCCAGGACCAAGGACAAAGACCGCATTAGAGGAGGGTAACCTCACCTTCTGCACACTTCTGTTGGACTCTGTATTGGTTTACTGCATTGTATTTCGTACGTTCTTAAATCAAAATATGTAAATGAGTAAATAAAACTTCTGATTTGCATCCAGCAAAATGTAATGCACACAATATCCGACACTTGTTTGCTCATTAACATTTATTTACTTTTAAATATCACTTCAGTCTTAGGAAATAGCAGTATGGTAGCTTGAGGGAGTATACCCTAGAAACTCAGAATTACCTGGGTGTCTCATTCCACATAAACTCTTCCTTTTCCAAGTTTAAAAGGTGGTAAGCTCCACAGAAAGAATTGGCCAGTTCAAAACATAAAAGTCTTTATTCTAATCTGCAATTCTCTCCTTCACTCTCCTTTCAATTTTCTTTAGTATGTAGGAACACCTGTTATCTACCCAGGAGAACTTAATATGATAACTAACTATAGTTTTGGCAGTTTGGAGAAATATAACTTTCCCTGATGTCTCTATAATGGAACATTTTTTATATTTAAATCTCCCATTCTTCCCATTGGGAAAAATTTACTACAGATAATTCAGGAAAATTTCATTTATTTAAAGGCCTTTCTTCCTTCTGTTCAAGGATATGACTACATTTGTAGGGGCTTATAGAGGGTTGCAGCATTGGTTTGGTGGGTTGTTAAGGGAGGAAGTCCCTAGCTTCATTTATGGTCATTATTCATCTAAGATGTATACACTGAAACAGCCTCACTTTCAGCTGCCTTATCATCGTTGTTCTATGCAGGTAATTACGGCACACTGCATGCTCTGACAAGTCATCACCATGTTTCTCACTCTTTTTTAGCTACTTCTTGCCACTCTTGAACCACAGGAGAAAAACACTGGAACTTTGAAGCTATACCAAGCCTCCCTGCCAACATTGCCATCTTTTCCATACAGTGGCTACCAGGAACTCCACAGAGAAGATGAGCAACTAGTCCCTCTAATTTCGAGGTATCCTACATTTATCTGAGTTTTCTATTTCCCACCACTTCCCAGCAGGATATTAATGAAGAGACCACAGTTTATTCTCAGGTTCATCTACAAGTATTTAATCAACTGTGTTCTGTTATTACTTTCTCTCTCTTCCTCCAGACCATGTAATTTTTATCTAGTCTAGGGTTAGGGATGAGGATGCCTTGTATCTGATAGAATATATATAGTTTCCAATCAATTGTGTAACCTTGGATGTTAAGCCTAAGAAATATAAAAGTCATATATTTAATTATGTTCTTCTATCTCTCTTTCCCTGAGACAAAACAAACAAACAAACAAAAAAAAACATTTGCCACTGGTGGAAAAGATAACTGGATCCATCAAAGAATCAAAAGAAAATTTCCATTTTTAAAAATTTTGCTTCATAAATAAAGAATTCCTAAGGCATCCAATAGCAAATGTTGCCCTTTATGACATCTTGTGTTTATGCTCATTCTTAAAACTGATATTTAAAAGCAACTAGAGTGTGATTGTAACTCTCAGCCTGAAAATGTCAGAAAAAAATGGCCAACACTAGACTTTGCTCTGAGAAGTTCAAAACATCATGTTACTCCTCTCTACCAAACTGCTGCCTCCAAACTGCACAATTACCACATGGGCGATGGTAATGATAAAGACCTGTAACAAACCTAAACCTGCCTAGAGAGTTTCTTAAATATGCTCATTCTTGGACAACAACCGGAGTTACAGTATCATAATTTTTAGAAGAAAGGGAGGCTAGTATTTATATTTAATAAACAATCTAAGTAATTATTTCCTTCAGTTCGGAATATTCTATCCTAGAAGATAGCACATATATGTGAGCTATAAAAACTAGCCATACAAATGTAAAAAATAAAAACCTGCAGACAGAGAATATTTCCAGCCAATTTGGGCTGTGTGAAAAAAAAAATCATTCAAAGGGATAATTATAAAGAATCTCAAAAAAAAAAAAAAAATAGTGACCCTGTTACTATGTATACACACCAAAAAAAAAAAAAAAAATAGCATAATAGTGCAAATCGATATTCTCAGACATTTACAACCTAACCTCCACAGAGCCATTGATGGTCCAGAGAATACAATACCCCAGTCTTTTTCCTGAGAATATAGAACAATGGAAGAATTGAGTGGGTAACAAAAACTAAACCGAAGTATCTACCTTGTTAAATAATGCTGTTTAAGGAATTTTAAATGGCTATAAAATTAAACCATTCAACAAATATTTAATGAAATTATCCTAAATTGGGCAGTATGCTAATGTATTGAAATATTATGCTCCTACACCTACTTATATAGAAAACTTGCTTAAAATAGATTTTTAAGGATAAAGGTTAATGACAAATAGTAGGTATAATATGATTTATATCAAAAATACACATAGAGGTATAAACTTAGATGGACGCAGACGCCAAAACTTTTAAATTGATGATGTGTTAGGATCCTAGGTAATTTTTTATTTTCTTTTTATTTGTTTTCCACATGTGTTGTTAATTTTCTTTTCAGCCAGGTGCCCCACTCTACCTTGTTCCTCCCAGTGGACATGGCAGGTGCCACCTTGTTATTTTTACCTTCTTACCTGCTCCACTTAGTTTTGATGAATGATGCAGTCTTGAGAAATGACATTCAGAGTGTCAAGGGGTTTGATGATCAGGTAAGCTTTGGCTATTGTTAGGGTTTAAAAATGAGGCCCAAAAGCCTGAGCCCAAGTAGGTTTTGGGTGAAATTTCTTTTACTCAAATTTTTTCTCCCTTTTCTCTCTGGATTTTTTTCTTCAGTTATCTTCTCTTTTATACCTCCTATCATCTCTCTTTTTTATCTTTCTTATGTATTTCTTCAGTTCACACTTCTTTCTCTCCACCTGTCTTATTTGTTTCCTGTGGGGTTTTTTGCCTTCATCCCCAAACCTACAACGTCTCCTTCCATTATTGCATCATATGACCAAAGTTTATATCACTTTATAACGCATTAATTTCAGAAGTATGCAGGAAGACACATGTTTTTGTATAAAATAATTATTGGTTAGAAATACAGAGTCATGCATGTAACATGAAGTTCAGGGTTACCAAATGTCAGATGTTTCAGTAGATTGTTCAATATTCTCTTGTAGGAAAAACAAAAAACAAAAGCATAAAGACATTGAGATTTCTTCACTACTCTTGACTGCAGCAACAACTTGGATTGCAGGAATAAAATGGCCTGTGACATAAATTCAGGTGGGTAGTGGGAAATGCATTCTTAATGTATAAAGGCAAAAGATTAATGTATATATGAAAGTGGGCAAGTACGATTTTGGGGAGAAATAGGAATTTCTCATTTAGTTCCAAAGGGAGAACTTTCCATAAATAAATTAGACTTCAGAGAGAACATACCCATTGACAGCAGAGGCTACCCGTGTCAGAGATAGCAGAAAGGGAGCCAGAGCCCATCTGTCTCATATAAGAGCAGCAGACATGGCTGTACAAGGAAGAACAATCTTGCTTCTTGCTCCCACCAGCCTGGGAGTGCTTCTCTTGAAAAACTGATCCCATTAATGGGATTTGTTTCCCAAGCTCAAAAAATGTTTTAATCCAAGTCCATTACCTAATCATTGTCCTCTAGCAGCCTAGTATGTTCCAGTTGCCAACACACATGCCTTCATCTGCCCTATACACTGAATTTGAAATTTGTCAGAAAGAGAGGACAGAGACTAAGAGAATTATTTCAGTAGGAAGGAGCAATTGACCTTGACAAAGAGTTTGTGTTGAGGACTCTGGAAAAGCAAGATTAGTTTAAGGGCAGCAGGAAGTTAAAAGGTGAAAAGGAGAGTTGAGGAAATAAGAAAAAGCTGGTACATTTTTGTGAGACACTTTCACAAAGTTGAGGGAGTATTCATGGATGTCCCCAAGAAAAGAAAGCCTAGGCAGCAGTGTCTTGTCTCTTGTGTTGTGCAAGGGAACAAGACATACAGAAATTAGATCAGCCACTTCGTTTTTATTCTTTCCATCCCAAAACACAATTTCATGTATTAAATCTCTTCTGTTTGAAACACCAAGTGTGGTTTCTGTTTTTCTGACTGGTACATAGGCTCATTGTAGAGACAGATGTTAAACAAACAGACACAAAAATAAATATAATCATACAGTTCTCAGGTGAAAAAGGAAAAAATACCTAAATAATTTCATAAGTCTATGGATTTATTTTGGGTTGTGGGTAGGCCTGGATACATTATGAACAATTGCTTTTATTTGTACTATTGTCCTTACAGTTTTTATTTACTTGGTTGGTTTCAATTTTCACTCCTCGGTCAATGACTCCCAAATTGTCATTACTTCTGACTTCTCTCTCGACTCTTCTATTATTATTTCCTCTCTCCTACTTCCTGGACATCCGTACCTGCTTTCATGTCAGATTCAACAAGTTCAAGAATCTTATCACCTTCCCCTGTAGAATTTCTTTGTTGCTTGTCCTTTTCCATATTTGTACAACAACAGTCTCTGCATTGTCACAGGAGACAAAAACTCTGCTTCATTTCTATTAGACTAATTGGGTGAATACTGTTACTAAACCTCACAATAAATCTCCTGGCTTTTTATTCTCCCCGACTTGGTCTATCCTAAATACATTGCTCATAAATCTTTAAATACAATTCTGGCTGCATCACTCCTTTTTTCAAACTTCTTCAGCAGCTTTCATATATCGACCACAACTCTGACATCAAGGCCACCTGTGAATCACCTATAACCATTTTTTAATTTAATCCCACAACTCTTCTGTGATCTAACCATATTGTACTACTTGCAGTTTGTCAGATGTGCTCTGAAGCTTTCCACCTGCCTGATTTTTGCTCAGTCTGTTCTCTGCAAGGAATATATTCGGCTTTTTACCTTTTTTGTCTTAAGTATACACATTTCCTATTATTATCTTAGACTTCATATTCTCTGTAAAGGAATTCCTGGTGCATTTTGAATGACATAATTGTTCCATCAAATTTTCATTATTTTTTCTTTGTATAGTTCACATGACATTGTTCGTGCATTTTTTTTTTTTTTTTAAAGATTTTATTTATTTATTCATGATAGTCACAGAGAGAGAGAGAGGCAGAGACACAGGCAGAGGGAGAAGCGGGCTCCATGCACCGGGAGCCCGACGTGGGATTCGATCCCGAGTCTCCAGGATCGCGCCCTGGGCCAAAGGCAGGCGCCAAACCGCTGCGCCACCCAGGGATCCCTGTTCGTGCATTTTTTTAAAATGTGATTTTAATCTCCTCCGATTCCTCCTTGATGTTTGGGATCTCTTACTCATCTGTACATTCCTTAGTAAATGTGGTAGGTGCTTAGCACTGTATTAAAACTCCTCAAAGCAGTTTAATATACAAATAGCACCATTACAAATGGCAGCATCCAGTCAGTGAGTACAATGTAGAAGAGGCATTTCCCTTTAGCTTGGGAAGCCTTGCTTTTAAAGGGTTAAATGGACATCATGGGATGCTGTGGGGAATCATGTGAACTGTGTTTGTCCCCAGAGGGCTTAATGATTAAGTACTCCACACTTCAGAACTGCATCATTGCACATGCTGGAACTAAGCCACAGAATCTGTTAGGCAGATCTTTATTTTAACCTTGCTGCATTTTCAGAGAGAGATCATTTGATAAGCTGAAAACTTCCCAGGTCAATCTGTTACAGCTATGGTGATGGCTAGAGAAATCTAGTAAGCTCAGAACTCCCTTTCCCGAGATCTTTTAATCCTCCTCCTCCTTTTCCTCTTCCTTCCCCTTTCTCCTCCCCCTCCTCTGCCTCCTTCTTCATACATCAAGTTATGCTTGGAACAATCAAATCTGTTATTTCACTTCTCAAGTAATACCTTAAAAACTTAGAAGAATGTAGTTCAGACCTCTTCATGAACCACTGAATACTTAAAAATGAGTTTTTTTCAGGTCAAATTCTTTTTCTTCATAATAGATAAATAAATCTGTATGTGCTCTAGCTGGTGAACAAAAGAAGATTGGAAAACTGCCTGATGATGGTGTCTGTGATAGTTAGCTGGTGTTATCAGAGGATTCTTATAAATGTCAGATCATTTAATCAAATAGTGTAAAGAGGGTAAAAATTGAGTTCTTTAACTCTTCTACCAATGGGAAGTAGGAGGCAATGGGAATTAATCATCTTGGTTCCTTATGTCATTTGATTCCAACAGACTGAATTTCCTCTGACAAAGGTGGCATGCGGTGTATAATAACCTTTAAACACCAGCATAGCCTGGCTTTGATACAATATTCTCTGAAAACAAAAGTCTGCACCTCAACCTCAAGTTTCAGTAGCAGCATATAAAAATTCTCTTGGCAAGAACTATAAAAAGGAGATTTTACATTCAGTTTGGTCGCAGGCCTTTCAATTCACTTCTTACTGATTGTTTCTTTTAGTTTGGCTTTTGTACAATTCTCAGGAGAAAAATGAAACAAAAAGAAAATAAATGATTTTCCAATACAGACATGTATGTAGTGATTGGATGATGACCCTCTAAGTTAGCAGTATGAAAATAACTTTAAAATGAAATTGAATGGTGGGGAAAATTTTTAAATGAAAGACGGGTAACTATCATCCCTTAATCTACAAATATATCTCCTCTAAGTAAATGTCTTAAATGACAAGAACCTGTGAAACTTGGGTAATATTTTAACTCAAACTGGTTTTCTATTAGTAAGATGTAAAATTAATCGCGATTTCTTGGAAGTTTACCTCACGTTGTCTATCTCAGGTAAACAATATTCAAAGACAATTAGAATTAGAATCTAACAGGCACCTGAGTGGCTCGGTCAGTTAAGCATCTGCCTTCAACTCAGGTCATGATCCTAGGCCTGCAATACAGCCCTTATGTGGGGCTTCTTTTCCCTCTGCCTGCCACTCCCCCTGCTTGTGCTCTCTCTGTCAAATAAATAAACTAAAACAAACAATCAAAAAAAGCTAGAATCTAACATCAACAAAGGTGTCTTATTGAAATACAAATTTCCTTGGGGCACCTGGGTGGCTCAGTCAGCTGAGTACCCGCCTTTGTCTCAGGTAATGGTCCCAGGGTCTGGGATCAAACCCCACTTAGGGCTCCCTGCTCATTGGGGTGTCTGCTTCTCCGTCTCCTTCTGCCTCCTGCCCCCCTGCCAAGTTTGTACTCTCTCTCATGTGTGCTCTCTCTGTCTCTCAAATAAGTAAATAAAATCTTTTTTAAAAATGAGACATAGTTTTTCTCTTTAAATTCACTCTCATTTCCAGAGGTAACTAAATCAAGACTAATTCATTTTTAAAACAAATTCAGTTTTAACAAACCTGGCCTAATTATTTACATAAACTTAGCAAGAATAGTGATTAATCATATTGATCCTTTAAAATCTGCTTTGCTGGAACTTTTTATAAGGAATCTCTAGATTAAACTTTTAATATTGTCTCGAGGCCAGAAGAAAGTCAAATAGTTGTCATCAGACTTGCCTACAATAGCTGTAGGCTTGGGCAAAGTCCTCTTCTCAAGGTCCCCAAAATATCCTGAGGCTCCTTACCTGCCAGGCTACTGGCAACTTTGTAAGCAAAGTTTTTGCCAACATTTCCAAGGGGGCATCAATGGCTGCATAAAGTCAACCTCAACTCCTTAAAGCTGTCTGGTCATACCTGACTGTATGCGTGTCTCTCTCAAATGATACTCCAGTCAAAGCCTTGGTAATATAACCTGTGTTTCTAGTGGTGTCCTGTTACAAAGAGAATGGATTCATTTTGAATCCATTATGCAAATAACTAAAATTGCCATGAAAGAGAAGCCTTTCTTAAATCTGGAGGGTTTAGGTAGGTAGAAAAGTTAAATGATTCAATTTGTTCACAAAGGAATATTTTATCATTTTCCTCAATTCATTCAGTCCTATGTTATTAATTTTTTGTTCTGTTTGAATGCAGCTTTCCCATTAGTTTAGTTTAATGATTTTTTAAAGATTTTATTTATTTATTCATGAGAGACATAGAGAAAGGCAGAGCTATAGGCAGAGGGATAAGCAGGCTCCATGCAGGGAGTCTGAAGTGGGACTCGATCCCAGGACTCCAGGATTATGCCCTGAGCCAAAGGCAGATGCCCAACTGCTGAGCCACCTAGGCATCCCTAGTTTTGTGATCTTTAAAGATCTAAAATAACTATATTTCTCAAAAGTCCTTTCTTTGAATCACCTTGAAGATGAACCATACTTTGGAAAAGTATCATCACAATAACTATAAATAACAAAAAAACACCTCAGAAATGGACATGGTTCTAGATCACAGAGTTCAATATAATAATGTATCTGACACGGAAATCTTATTGTTGTGAATCATAGCATTTTAATGATTAGAGTGTCAAATGATGACCTCCTAACGGAGCATATTAAAACTTTAGAATGGTTTCATATATTTTCTAGGCTAGTTATAGCATTTACCCATAGAACATAACCTAATAAGATTTATCATCATATGTTTGACAGTGTTTCCCATGTAACTTAACATACCCAATAAGGCTAATTAGACTTCCTTTACCATTTAAATCTTGGGGAAGTTTATTATAAAAACCTTAGGAAGTTTTAAAGCACATCCCTAAATAGGATTACAGATCATTATACATTTTATATTCATATTTAACTGAGGTGGAAATAAGGGGTTTTACAGGAAGTTACATAGTTGTTAGTAAAACTGCTTCCCCAACATTGAGAAATTTTCACTCTTAGGTAATCAGAGACCTGATAAAGACAAAATTTAGAAGCTTTGGTTTTCTGGGCAAATAAAGAGAAAACACTTTGTTTACATTTTCTTATCAAGAGCAGACCAACAATTCAAGACAACTTTGTCTTTTTAACAAAGAAAAAAGCAAAATTTCAATTTTATACTTCCATTGATTTCAATTTTATTCCTGACCATAATTTTTTTCCAAAAATCTCCCTCCACAAACCTTCGATAACTTTCTTCTTCATTCAGATTTTGTCCTAAGCCTTTTCTCTTTAAATAACCAATCTCATTTTAGGATAAAACTATTTGCTTTTTCCCTCAATGAAATGTGTTCCCGTCCTTCCATCTTTCTTATTAAAGACACATCTTTCTTGCAGGGTGGCTTCTCTTATTTCCAGCAGTCTTAATTACATACACTTAGCTGAATTTTAACTCTTAGAAACCTTAGTCACCAGTGAAAATTAAGTTGTTTTTTTTTTTTTTGAAAATTAAGTATTAATCGATTGTGAACTGTTTGTTACACCAGAATTCTTTAGATCGGCAAGTTTATAAATATGTTTTGTAATTTCTAAAAACCATATTTTTTACATAGAACGATCTTTTAATAAAGCAATCATGGTTACCAACAAGCCCAAGTATCCTCACTTTCTCTGCAACAAGAAGCCAAAGTGGATAAACCTATGTTCAGTAAGCAGTGCTTTAATACTTACTTAGAAAAGACTTAGAGATCCAATGAATTCAGTTTATCATTTAGCAAAATTTCAAAGTTTCAGGTTACCAAAGATTTTGAAAGCTATTTAAAAGTTTTATATATAAACCTTTTCATTTATCAAAACTTCTTGTTCTTAAAAATTACCGTGAAAACTTTGAGACAGACAAAATTAACCATTATTTTAAGTCATTTTTTTGCTGACAAATTGCAACAGAGATAACATGAGCTTATTTGACCTTTTGTGAACTTTATTACGATAAAAGTATTATATTTAATGCTGATAAATTGGAGGGAACGTCTATCTTAATTAAACTAACATATTTTAATAAGCTTAAATATCAATTATGTTGCACCTGGGTCTACTGAAAGTCAATCAATTTTTTCCTCATTGTCAACTTTTACCTGGGTCACCTGTGGAGAAATCTGAAGTGGGTAATTTAAGTCCAGGGAGGGGTGCTTTTTGCTCCTTGATAGAGAGGGTAGGAGGAGCGGGAGCCAATGGTGCTGAAGGTACAGAGGATAGTTATGAGTGGGTTATACATGCTGCACCCATGGTGGTACAGAAATAGATGAAGGAGAGGGTGATGGCAAATAATGTGGGTGCCCCTGGCTAAACTGAAGATGGAATAAAGCCCAGAGGGCAGATAAAACAGATTCTCAGTCCTAAAGCTTGTGAGCTCAAACAGATGAGCAGACATTTGTTTTCTTTCCACCAACAAAAAAGTAAAGATAGGCAATCCAGGTCAGGCCAGAGAAGACAGGAGTCTCCCCAAAACAAAAGGAGTTTCAGCAGCTTCTTGGGAATATTCATTAAAGTCCCAGTCCCAAGGTAGACCAACCACAGACCAGTGGCTCCAGTTTTCATTCCATAAACCCAGGAATGAATGGGGCAGAAAACTCACAAAAGAGTCAGGCAGGGCCCCTGGGTGGCCCAGTCAATTGCAAATATGCTTTGGGGTTAGATCATGATCCCAGGGTCTGGGATTGAGCCCCACATGGGGCCCTCTGCTCAATGGGAAGCCTGCTTCTTTCCCTTTCCCTCTGCCTACCACTCCCCCTGCTTTTGCTCATGTTCTCTCTCTCATTCTCTCTGGTGTCAAATAAATAAGTAAAATCTTAAAAAAAAAAATAAAAAATAGAGTCAGGCAATATTCATCTAGTCTTCTCAAGATATATTTTAAATACAACACAAAAGAATAACAAAAGGAAGATGAGTGACTCGGGAAGAACAGAGGGAAGCATGTATAGGATCTTGGCAGCAACCTGTTTACAGCAGGGATAGAAGGGGGCACGTAGAGAATATGATAGAACACGAGAAGGTGGCAGATCAACAGAAACAGAAGAGCTTGAGGTAGCTGATCTGATGGTGGACTGCAGGGTAGAGAGTGAGGAGTATAAACAAGTTAGGGTTTGGGCATAGGGCCATAAAAGCCTGACCATATGGGATTTTGGTCAAATGCTACAAAATGAAGAGAGTACTTTAACTAGGAGACCATTACCAAACCTCAATTTCCAGTGGTGTCTCATCAGGATTATTGCAGAAGGTTCCTGGGATACAGGGTGGCATGAGGCATTCTTCTTTCTTGACTGCTCTGAGAAAGGATGTCGAACTCCCTTCACTTCCCTACTGTGTTCTAGATTACATCGGGTGCTGGTGAATAGATTGAAATGCCACAGAGATTGGGGCTGCCTCTTGCCATCTTGGGGGAATCCATATATTTGGCGACCAATAATATCCTTTGTGAGCCTCTAGTTCTAATATTAATAGCTAGGGTACAGGTCTTGGCCTTTGTTAACAAGGGACAGCTATTTTATATCATATTAAAACATCCTATATCTAAGCTAAAAGTACTTTTAATATGGGAGTGGAACCTAGAACACCAAACAGCCCATGGGTAAGAACAAATGAGAGACATGAAAAAATGACAGTCTGGAACTCCTGTCTAATCCAAGCAACTTTCATATAAGCTTTATCCATGATCCAGTCCTGAGGGAGTGGTCCCCTGTTGGGTGAGTCCCCCAGCTGGGTAACAACTCCAACTGGTCAGGAAGCAGGCAGTTAGACTTTTTTTTTCTCTTTTATGTTCATCTAAGGTTCACGCCAGCTTATTTAGGGGGAAACCTTACTTGGGAGTCTTGAGATCCATGGCCATCCTAAGACATGTATGGCTGTCTCATGCCCAAGAAGAATACAAGTATTAAAAGAATAGGTAAAACATGGAAAGCCTGATTTTGGAACCCGGTGCTCTTATGACCAAGGTATTAATGTACCTATGGGAGGCAGGATTTTGTCCCTCCCCATAGCATAACCACAGACGAGCACTCAATCAAGGCACATTCAGAAGTGTCATATCATTCAAGACATCTCCTGAAAAGAAGTAAGAAGTAGAGTCTGAGGGAATAAAGAGACACCAAATTGCACCAGCACTCTTGGCTTCACTCTGTAATCCCTGTGCAGAGGCAAAAAATATTATAGGATTATGGAGTGCAAAGGCCAAGAAAGAATTCTTGAGATGTTGTAAAGTGCGTCTTAGTAATTTTATTTAAGTGGCATAGTGACAGGACCCATAGGCAGAAAGGGAGGCACCTTTTCTCTATGAAACTAGTGGTTTTATTTTTAGTGCTCAAGGGGGAGGGGATGTGCAGGAAGTATTAGATTATAAATGTCTTCTTCAAATTTCTACTCATAAAACTACTTTTGCAAGATTTCTGTAGTGCTTATCATTCACTTTGTTATTAACTATCAGGTCATGAGATTTAAGAATGTAACAACCAACGTGTATTTGATCCTTATCAGAACTATGCAGGCAATAGGCCAGCCTTCTGGCTAAAAGTGAATATTTTTCTGTTTCTGGTCCTCATCAGTTTAACTGATAACTTCTAGTTTTATTAGTGACATGTATTTTCATTTCATATAAATCATTTCATAATGTACAAAAAATAACAAAAACTTTGTTTACAAGAGAATGACAATCTAAACATTCTTAATATCCCTTTTGCTAAAGACAGCTATAAGTGTTGAAATTCTAACTATACCTTTCCCTCTCCCTCTCTCTCTATATAGATATAGAGATATAGATACACACACACACACACACACACACACACACAACTTGTAACTGAGCTGACAGGAAGCATGGAATCTACAAAAAAAAAAAAAAAAATGAAGGTAGGAGTCCTCAGATATAAATTGCATCATCTATAGACTCATGGTTTATATTTTGTTTGCTTCCCAAAGTATTATGAGGTATAGGGGTTAAGTTTTTGGCTTATGTAAGATAAAAAGTGGTGTAAGAGATTTATGCAAAAAGCTAGGGTCCCAAAGAGTCATACCATCCTAGTAAGGCAGAATGAGAAACAACATCATACAGAATGAGATGCCAAGAAAACTTACCTTCTTCAATTCTGATAATGAAGAACCAAAACTTCTCCTTTTTTTTATTTATTTATTTATTTATTTTTTTTGGAGAGCCAAAACTTCTATCCTGAGAATTTGTAACCATAAGTCAGACTTCAAATAGGTTTATAAACTAAGTTTAAGTCACCTGAGTTGAGTAAGATTCTTCATAATAAAGAAGACTTCAGTTTTGATGTTTGATTAATGAGAGCTTTCAAACCCCACAACCCCCTTTTCCTCTTTTGCCCCACATTTGGGCAAGCTGATTTAAAAAAAAAAAAGCAACATGTCACTTCCATTGTTGCCAGTAGGAAGTTAAAACCATGCAAACCCAAGCCCTCCAATGGGAACCCTTACTCAGGTCCCACCTCTAAACCAGATTCTTTTTTTCAGTCTCACTTCACTCAAGTCATCAGGACCAACTTGCACTTGCCTTGCTTTCTGCAGAAAATCTCATGAGGTGACTAATAAACCTTGGCATGTGCTCTCAGTATTCATGGTGTCATCAATCTTGATGTCTGAACAATACCATTGTGAGAAGTCCTCCCTATCCTCCATGGGTTGACTATAAAGTATCCACACTTAAAGCTATAATGGAACTTTCGATTATTTATTTATATATATATATATTTTTTTCTGCAGTGGATGCTCTTCATGGTGCACCAGATCCCATTTATATGGTGGGTGCACACACATGCTATAATTTTGGCTGCTAGTAATTCACAGTTGTTTCCTCCTCCAAAGATTGGCCATCATCAAATGAATACTGCGTTGCCTAGGAGGTTATGCCCCCTCGGGAAACACCCCTCAGCCAGTGATTAACTGATACTGGAGGTAGGGGATATTAAGAAATATAAGATTCTGAGATTTTACCCTACTCACAAGCTAACAAGTTAGCTTGCCACAGTATCATGAATGCTGGCAAAATATATAAAATTTCATGGTCAAAGACAAAGCACTTTATCACTCACAATAATAGCAATAGCCAGAGCATCAGAGGTGGCCTGTGTCCCAGTTCCCATAAGGCAATATGAAAAGGGCCAAGTAACACTTATGGATGAAATATATCATGTTATAGGAGAAGATATCTTGCGCTTGGGGAGCAGAATCTTTTATAATGGGCTATCAGCTTACCTTAACCTTGTCCCAGAGGGAGACATTATCTTTATTATACTGAACAGAAAATAAACCTGTCCTTCAGTCTAGAGGTAGATATTATCTCCAGCTTCCAAGGCTGTTCACTATAGAAACAATTTTTAAAAGATAGTCCAGAACGATTGCAGTCAGCTCCTCTGCTCATAAAACAGGCAGAAACACAAGAGATCTATGGAGAATTAACTCCAATAGATGGGTTTGTTTTACTAATCTACCATTGTACATTTTGAAATTTTTTATAATAAAAAAAATCTATCAATAATCACAATTAATGTAAATGGAGTAAGCTCTCCAAGTCAGGAAACAATGATCATCAGAATGATAAAACCAAAATTCAAGCTATGTACAATTTACAAGAATCATGCCTACAACCTAAGGACACACACACACCAAAAAGGTTGTAATAAAATTGTATGATAGTGTACGCCAGGCAAATACTAATAGAAAGCTGATATTACTAAATCAAATAAGATCTACATGTAAAAAGTCTTACAAGAAATAAGAAAAAGAAAGGTTTGGTTTGGCGTAAAATGTTTCTAAATTTGTATGATCCCAGAAGCAGACTTAAAATACATAAAGCAAATATTGACAGAATTAAAGCAGAAATTAATAAATTCATTATCATGGTAAGAGTTTTGAAACACATCTATCTTAGTAATTGAGAGGTCTGACAGGCAAAAAAATCTGTAAGCATCTGCACAATTTCAATAAGACAATTAGCAAGTTTAATTTAATGGATATTTACATAATAGTGTATTCAATAAAACAATAGTATGGAGCATTCACCAAACTGTCAGATAACTAAGCTACAAAGCCAGTTCCAACAAATTCCAAAGGATTTCTGTCATGGAAATCACATTCTCTGACTACATGCAACTTTTAGAAATCAAGAGCAAAATGATCGCTAGAAACATCCAAAATATTTATAAGTGTTGAACACAACTTTATTTTTTTTAAAAATATTTTATTTATTTATTCATGAGAGACACACAGAGAGAGAGGCAGAGATACAGGCAGAAGGAGAAGCAGGCTCCATGCAGGGAGCCTGATGTGGGACTCGATCCTGGGTCTCCAGGATCACACCCCGGGCTGCAGGCGGCACTAAACCGCTGTGCCACCAGGGCTGCCCTGAACACAACTTTAAATAATTCATGTAATAAAAAAGAAAAACTCATAATGGATATCAAATTTTATTTAGGAATTAGTGATAATGAAAATATTGCATATCAAATCTTAGGTGGTATAAGTAAAGCAATTAGTAGCTTAAAATGATAATTTTAGGGGAAAAAATACTAAATATTAATGGTACTTGTTGCTCAAGCCAAAAACAAAAGAATTGCCTTATTTCCAGGGTTCCTGGGTAGCTCAGTCAGTTAAGCATCTGACTCTTGATTTTGGCTCAGGTCATGATCGCAGGGTCCTAAGATCCAGTCCTGTACTCGGCTCCACGTTGGGCATGGACCCAGCTTGAGATTCTCTCCCTTTGTCCCCCACTTCTCCCCACCAATCTCTCTCTCTCTAAAAAATAATTATCCTATGTCCTCTACTTTTCTCAGCTTTTTTTAAAATTTAAATTCATTAGCCAACATATAGTACTTAATTTCAGATGTAGTGTTCAGTAATTTATCATTTGCATTTAACACCCAGTGCTCATTATATCACATGCCCCCCTTAATGCCCAGCACCCAATTATTCTACTCCCCCACCCACCTCCCCTCCAGCAATCCTCAGTTCGTTTCCTATAGTCAAGAGTCTGTCATGGTTTTTCTCCCTCTCCGGTGACTTCCTATTCAGTTTTCCCTCCCTTATTCTATGATCCTCTGCACTGTTTCTTATATTCCACATATGCATGAAACCATGTGATTATTGTCTTTCTCTGATTGACTTATTTCACTCAGCATAATACCCTCTAGTCCCATCCATGTAAATGGTAAATATTTATCCTTTCTGATGCCTGAATAATATTCCATTGTGTGTGTGTGTGTGTGTGTGTATTTAATACATATACATACCACCTCTGCTTTATCCATTCATCTGTTGATGGACATCTTGGTTCTTCCCACAGTTTGGCTATTGTGGATATTGCCATTATGAACATTGGGGTGCAGGTATCCCTACGGATCAATACATTTTTTTTCTTTGGGGTAAATACCTAGTAGTGCAATTGTTGGGTCATAGGGTAGCTCTATTTTAATTTTCTTACACATTTTTTTAAAAGATTTTATTTGCTTATTCATGAGAGATACAAAGAGAGAAGCAAAGACACAGAGGAAGAAGCAGGCTCCCAGCGGAGCCCGATGAGGGGCTTGATCCCAGGACCCTGGAATCATGCCCTGAGCAGAAGGCAGACACCCAACTGCTGAGACACCCAGGCATCCTGGGTAGCTCTATTTTTAACTTCTTAAGGAACCTCCATACCATTTTCCAGAGTGGCTATACCAGTTTGCATTCCCACCAACAGTGTAAAAGGGTTCCCCTTTCTCTGCATCCTCACCAACATTTGTTGATACCTGTGTTATTAATTTTAGCCATTCTGACTGGTGTGAGGTGATATCTCATTGTGGTTTTGATTTGTATTTCCCTGATGCTGAGTGATGTGGAGCATCGTTTCATGTGTCTCTTGGCCATTTTATATCTTCTTTGGAGAAATGTCTGTTCTTTCAGCTCTTACATTCAGTTCATCAGAAACCTCTAACTCATCCTATATCTGTCCAACTTTCTACATCTTCTCTGCAACCACTATGTCTAGATTACTCTGTTCTCTTGCCTGTGATATTTCAACAGCAATGGTTTCCTGCTGCCTTCTTGCCTTCCTTAGATCCATTCTTCCTGGAGTAGCCATCATGATCTTTAAAAGCATACATTGGATCACATTGCTTCATGTGAAAACTGCTGAGAATGGTCTGCTCTGTGATTTCAGGACTGGCTTTCTAAAATTATTCTCTTCTATTCTAGTTTTCTGTGTGGGTTCTCTCCTCATACTCACAACACAGTAATCAGTAAATTAGCTGCTGGAATATGTTCTTATCTAGAGCTCAAGGTCCTCTTCCAAGATTATTCATGTGGTTGGCAATAGTTTTCTTGTAGATATAGGACTGAGGCCACATTTTCTTGCTGCCTGTTGATTAAAATTCTCCTAGTATCTAAAGCCAGCTCTCCAGTCTTCCCTATGTGACTCACAACTTGGTGTATTTCCTCAAAGGCAGTAGGATACTCTTTCTCCAACTGGTGAAGATGGATGCTAATATAACGTAATAGAATAAAAGGAGTGACTATGCCATACTTTTGCTATGTAA
This sequence comes from Canis aureus, assembly GCF_053574225.1. NCBI lineage: Eukaryota > Metazoa > Chordata > Mammalia > Carnivora > Canidae > Canis > Canis aureus. The sequence continues at coordinate 49,158,443 of NC_135630.1, forward strand.
TGTAATTCAATCTGGTGAGCACCTCTCCCATCATATTCACAGGTCCCACCTACACTCAGAACAAAGGGAATATATAGGATGTGTGTACCAGACAGTGAGAATCTTCTTTTTTTTTTAGTTTTTATTTACATTCCAGTTAGTTAACATACAGTGTAATATTAGTTTCAGTGTGCAATACATACACGTGATTCAGCATTTCCATACAACACCCAGTGTTAATCACAGCAAGTGCACTTCTTAATACCCAACATTTATGTTACCCATCCCTCCCTACTACCTTCCTTCTGGTAACCATCAGTTTATTCTCTATAGTTAAGAGTCCGTTTCTTGGTTTGCCTTCCTCTGTTTTTATTTCCCCTTTGTTCTTTTGTTTTGTTTCTTACATTCCATATGTAAGTGGAATCATATGGTATTTCTCTTTCTCTGAATTATTTCACTCAGCATAATACTCTATAGCTTTATCCATGTTGTTGCAAATGGCAGGATTTCATTCTTTTTTATGGCTGAGTAATATTCGTGTGTGTGTGTGTGTGTGCGCACGTGCGCGTGTACACACCACATATTCTTTATTCATTCATCTGTTGATGGACCCTTGGGCTGTTTCCATAATTTGGCTATTGTAGATAATGCTGCTATAAACATATAGTGAATGTATCTCTTTGAATTCATATTTTTGTATTGTATTCCTTGGGTAAATACCTAGTAGTGCCATTGCTAGATACTAAGGTAGTTCTATTTTTAATTTTTTGTGAAACCTCCATACTGTTTTCCAGAGTGGCTGCATCAGTTTGGATTCTCACCAACAGTGCAAGAGGATCCCCCTTTCTCCTTTCTCCATATCTCCACAACCTGTTATTTCTTGTATCAGTGAGAATCTTGAGGTCATGCTAGAATTCTGCTTTCCACAGTATTCTTTTTAAAGTCTCTCTCTCCTTTTTTTTTTTTTTTTTTTTTTTTAAGATTTATTTGTTTATTTATTCTTGAGAGACAGAGACAGAGAAGTAGAGACACAGGCAGAGGTGGAAGCAGGGTCCCTGCAGGGATCCTGATGCAGGACTTGATCCCAGAATCCCGGGATCATGCCCTGAGCCAAAAGCAGACACTCAACTTCTGAGCCACCCAGGTGTCCCTTAAAGTCTTTTTTGAAAAATTAAAATAGCTATTCTATTACTTTTTTTTTAATGTAATAGTTTATTTATTTTCTGTAATTCCTCCTTGGTGTCTCATCATCATTAGAGTTGATCCCTTGTCTGTGGTTTCCACTGCTATTTTTCCATTCCTAGAGCACAGCCTAAAACATGGAAGATAATAATCTGCATGTGCAGATACATACATGATATGATGTAAAAAAATATGGCTAATTGTAAGGGAGGAAAACTAATTTTCCCTTTGCCTTTCTAGATTCTTGGCTGAACAACATCCCCCTCCCCTTAATACAAGGTAGCTTAATAGGAGAAAAACAGAAATTTAAGAGCATGTATACCTCCTATATACAAGGGAGATTCCTTGGAACATTGACTGACTTGAAATGGCCCAAGCCACTACCTTAAATGCCAACTTCAGCTAAAGACCAAAGAAAAATGTTAGGAAATGGGGGAAGGGGCTATTAATTGAAGTTTATCAGGAAAAAGACAGTAAACAAGGGTGAAGTTGTCATGCAGATTTAAGTGTTGGTCTTCTCCACAGATAGAGTTTCTAGAAATTAGTCATAATCCTCTTTCTGATACAGAGTAGGAGACACCCTTAAAATGGAGATTTCTCTTATAATTTTTTCTTTAACAAAAGAATGACTTCTACTCCTCTAGTTTCAGAGCTTTTTCTATATCTGCTGTTTCTCTAAAATAATTAGCTCAAGATAATCCTTTTGCCAAAGAGGCATATTTTGGCATTGGCGTATTTGTGCTCTTTCATCACACATTTGAGGGAAAAAGCTATTTTTAACTTACAACTTAACACCAGAATGAAATATAGATGAGATATGAGGTGAAATGTAAAGATATAAAGCACACACAATATGAAGTATACACACACATAAATACATTCTTTGCAAACTGAGGAGGTGTAGCTTTGAATGATTGAAATCCAGGACCCATAAAACATAAAAGACTTAATTAGACGATAAACTTCCTGTATATTGAAAAACACTATTAAAAAGTTTTTAAAAAGACAACTACAGATTTATAAATTATTTAAAAATATATGCCATATAATTCAATAACAATAATAAATAACAATTGTATACAAAATTTTAAGATAGGCACACATACACAGATTTTTAAAAACAGACCAAGGTTATTAACAGAAAAATCTCAAAGGAAGAAAGAAAAGGTCCATTGCTAATAAACATGTAAAAAGTGCTATAATTTTCTATCAAAGCAGTAAACATTATGACAATGAGGGGCCATTTTTTTCACTTTCTTCTTGGTAAAGGTAAAAACCATGATGCTATTCCACATTGCTGAGAAAAACTTCTCAAACCCAGTCAGTAGGGAGATAAATTAAGATGTTATTTTTGACAAGAAATTAGGCAATCAATATAAAAATTTCTTTTGATCTATTAATTCAGGAGCTTGGAATTAATTAAGCATTATTTAAAATTATTGTTCTAATAAAAAATTAGAAATAACAAATTCTTCTTTAAATAATATATTCATAAAATGCAACATATTCATTTAAAATAAATTATTTTATTTTTAATTTAATTTTTTAAAGATTTTATTTATTTATTCATGAGAGACACACAGAGAGAGGCAGAGACATAGGCAGAGGGAGGAGCAGGCTTCTCTCAAGGAGCCTGATGCGTAACTCGATCCTAGACCCCAAGGATCATGACCTATGCTGAAGGCAGATGCTCAACCACTGAGCCACCCAGGCGTCAAAATTATTTATTTTAAAATAATTTAATTTATTCAATTAAAAATAAAATGCTGATATAGATATTTATTTGCTATCAAGTGTCAGACATTTGAAATATACACAGATGCAAAATTACATAGATAGACATATACAACTAATTTAACATTCTGTCTGTCTGAAAGGTGAAAGAAGCTTTTGGACCATTTTACTTTATAACACTTCTTTGTTTTTCTGTTTTTTTTTTTGTTTTTTGTTTTTTTTTATTGTATTTTTTTGAGAGGGAGAGAGAGAGAGGGAGCATGAGCAGAGGGAAGGGTAGAGGGAGAAGCAGACTTACCACTGAGCAGGGAGCCCTGTAGGAAGCTCCATCCCAGGGGCCTGGGATCATGACCTGACCTGAGCTAAAGGCAGACACTTAACTGTCTGAGTCACCCAAGTGCTCCACTTTTGCTTTAAAAGAAGAAATGAACAAATGAAGCTCCCTGCCCAAAGCTTAAGTAATCAAAGTTAGCACAGCTAACAATAGAAACATTGTTTATATTATTAATGCTTTCTTTGCCTCTCATTATAAATTTGTAGCTTGTACATTGGAAAACATGTTTGAATGTTAGTTTTAATGAAGTCATTTTCAACTAGCCACTAAGCCCTTTAAAGTATCATTTCAAATATAAAGCATACAAATACTCAAAATCAGTCAAACATGGAAATGTCAAATACCTAGGATTATTTTTGTCTTTGACACAGGTCTAAATAAATAACTACACAGCTTACCTGAACCAAACTCATTATATGGAAAAAATCATTCCACTCCTATCAAAGTTTTCAACACTGCTTCTAGCGAGATCATCTTCAAGTCTTTTGACCTCAAACCTGTAGACTTGTGGAAATGAATAGGCTAAAGTGGTTTGAAGAGGTTATGATGAAGAAGCAAAGCACAGGAAGCACATAGTACAGCCTTAAAGCATCCAATGTCAATGTAAAGGACTGGATTACAGACAACCCAAGAAATAATGTGCAGCTCACTATTGCAACAGACACCAATGAAAACACCCCCAATTTTTTCATCCCAGTGATTCTCAAACTTTAGGATGCATGAGAATCATTTGGAGGGTTAAAACATATTGCTGAGACCCATCCTCAGAGTTCTGATTTGGAATTTGTATTTTCCCAGGTTTCCGGATGCTGCTGGTCCAAGCCCACACTTAGCAAAGCACTGATCTGTTCTAGTCCTCTAGTTTACTACTTAAGAGTTATAGCTTTCTAAAGTCAAGTAAGAAAATAAGAAGTTTACATCTTATACTTTGCAATAGAAATAGAAACAAGGGTATGATCCTGATCCTAGATCAGGATATAGTACACAGAAAATGCTCAATAAGCTTTGTTATTTGGTTGTTTTTTTTTTTTTTTTGGTTTGTTTGTTTTTTAACAAATAAATACATTAATTATTAAAGCAATGAATAAATTTTGGATATGGATTTCAGTGATTGACATCCCACATACAAAAAGAGATATCATTATTTTTTATAGCTTGTGTTTAATATCACAGAGTACAGGATATATTGTCAACTTTTATTATTAAATTCCTCCTGTAAGTATCAAAGGACAATTTGCTATTATAATTGAAACTAGTATAGAAAGTGAGAAATTAACATGGTTTTGTCTTTGAATAATGTAGGGAATATATAAGCCACAATAACATTACAAGGATAAAAATATCTTTAAAAATATTGACAGGCATGCATTGACTTTCAGTGCTTGAGACTATCTATTGTGATAAGATCAAAAGTACATAATTTTTACAGCCTTCTCTTTGACTAACATGGGAAAGATGGAAAAAAGTTTTATACAGATGACACTACTTTTACATTTTCTTTTCATATTTTCATTATTAAGTAACTTAACACACTGTTGAAAGTGTTTTGTGCACTATACTTTGAAAGCAAGAATAAAAATTTTAAAAACAAATCTCTTCCTATTATAGTTGTCTGATTAGATGAATAACTATTTTTTGCTTCCTTTTTTAATTATAAACATATCACATCCTTCATAAAAAAAAAGTTAAATACACAGATAAAATGAAAAGTAAAAACAAAAAAATACATTCAAAACTTTTCACCCTCCTGCCTCACCACAACTTAGCAGATAATATTTTACTTCCTTCTATGAATCTTTAAAATATATATTAACTATCTGCATATTATTAAACATTTTTTTTAAGGACACACAGAGGCTGACATGAAGGGATGGTAAAAGCTACACATGAAATGGTAACCAAAAGAGAGCTGGAGTGATTATATTTACATTGCATAAAACAAACTTTAAGTGAAAAAAACCTCAGAAGAGACAAAGAAGGTCATAACAATAATAAAGGGGTCAATTCATCAAGAGGACATAACAATTGTAAAAATATATGCATTCAACATTGGAGCACCTAAGTATATTAAGCAACTATTAACAGCATTGAAGGGAAATTAACAACTGTACAATATTCCACTTTCAACACTGACTAGATCATCCAGACAAGCAATATGGAAACATTAGACTTGAATAACACTAGAAAGCAAATGAATCTAACAGATATTAACAGAATGAAGGTTGATAAAAGTCATCTAGTCATTGCAATAGATGTAGAAAAAACTTTGACAAAATACTCTTTGGTGATAAAAATATTTAATAAAGTAGAAATAGAAGAAAAAATAACATAATACAGTTATATATGACAAACCTACAACTAACTTAAACCTCAGTGATAAAAACAGAAAGCTTTTCCTTTAAGATTAAGAACAAGACAAGAATACCTATTCTCACTATTCCTATTCAACAAAATACAAGAAGTCTTAGCTAGAACAATTAGACAAGAGAAAGAAATTGAAGCCATCCACATTGGAAAGGAAAAAAGTTCAAGTGTTTTTATTTGCAGTTTACATTATCTTAAATATAGAAAATCTTAAAAATTCCACAAAATAAATGTCCAAACCAATTAATTTATTAAAGTTAAAGAATACTGTAACACCATACAGAAATCCATTGCATTTCTATGCATTAACAATAAACTATCAAAAATATTCCAGAAATTAAGAAAACTCTAATTACAATAGCATCAAAAAGAATAAAATACTTAGTAATAAATTTAACCATGGAGTTAAAAGGCCTGTACCTTGAAAACTATGAGATATGGATAAAAGAAACTGAAGAAGATGCAATTAAATGTAATGATACTCTGTTTTAATGATTAGGAGAGTTAATATTAAATTGTATTTACTACATTTTAGGGATTCAACACAATTCCTATCAAAATTCCAATTGTATTTCTCATAGAAATATAAAAAAAGAACACTTTTTTTTTTTTTTTTTTTTACAAAATGACAAAGGTCACAAATAGCCAAAGCAATTTTGAACAAGAAAAGCAAAACTGGAGACATCATACTTCCTGACTTCAAATTATTTTACAAAGCCACAGTAATCAAAGAAGTATGGGACTCGAATAAAAACAGACATGTAGGCCTATAGAAGAGAGAGTCCAGAAATAAATCCACATATTTGTAGTCAACAGATCTTAGACAAGGGTGCCAGGAAGACACAGCAAAAAAAGGATAGTCTTCAGATGCCTGGGTGGCTAAGAAAGTTCAGTGTCTGACTGTGTTCTGGCTTGGATTGTGACCTCAGGGTCATGGGATCAAGCCCTGCATCAGAGTTTGCTTGAGTTTCTCTCTCACTCCCTCTGTCCTTCCCCTAGCTCACAACGCTCTCTCCAAAATAAATAAATATAAATAAATAAATAAATAAATAAATAAATGAATAGTTTCTAAATAAATGATCATTGCAGAAACTGGTTATCCATATGCAGAAAAAATAACATACCATAAGTGTACAAAAAACACACTATATACAAAAATTAATCAAAATAAAATTTTTAAATAGAATACATGAAAATATAGAACTACTATAATAAAACATACAGAATAAGTGTCTTGATATTGGGCAATCATTTTTTGGATATGACTACAAAAGCACAGGTAATAAAAGCAAAAAGTAGACAAATGGTATTGCATCCAACTAAAAAACTTCAGCAAAGTAAAGGAAGCATTCAACTTATGGAAGAGACAACCTACAAACTGCAAGAAAATATTTGCAAAACACATATCTGATAAATATATAAGGAACTCATGGATCGCAATATCAAAAAACAAATTACCTGATTAAAAAGGACTTTATCCAAAGAAGGCATACAAATGGCCAATGGGTACATGAAAATGTGCTCAACATCATTAATCATCACAGAAATGCAAATCAAAACCACAATTAGTTATTGCCTCATACCTCACACCTGTTAAAATGGCTATTATTGAAAAGACAAAAGATAAGTTCTGTGAAGATGTGGAAAGAAAAAAAAAAAAACCTTATACACTGTTGGTGGGAATGTAAATTAGTATAGCCACTATGGAAAGCAGTATCAAAGTGCCTCAAAAGTTAAAAATAGGGGATCCCTGGGTGGCACAGCGGTTTAGCGCCTGCCTTTGGCCCAGGGTGTGATCCTGGAGACCTGGGATCGAGTCCCATGACAGGCTCCCGGTGCATGGAGCCTGCTTCTCCCTCTGCCTGTGTCTCTGCCTCTCTCTCTCTCTCTGTGTGACTATCATAAAAAAAAATAAATAAATAAAAGTTAAAAATAAAACTTCAATATGATCCAGCCATCCTACTTTTGGGTATATATCCAAAGAATTTGAATTTGGTATCTTCAAGAGATATTTTCACTCCCATGTTCATTGAATCATTATTCGCAATTGCCAGGATATGGAAACAATTTAAGTGTCATTTGACAGATGAATGAGTAAGGAAAATGTGGTAAATGTATAGAGTGGACTTTTATTCAGCCTTAAAAAAAGAGGTAAGTAAACTCTGCCATTTGCTGCAACTTGATGAAGCCAGTAGACATTATGCTAAATGAAATAAGCCAAACACAGAAAAACAAACTCTATGATCTCACTTATATGTGGATTCTAAAAATGTCCAACTCATGAAAGCAGAGAGTAGAATTGTATTTGCCAGGGATTGGAAGGTGGGGGAAATGGGGAGATATTGGTCAAAGGGGACAAAGATTCTGTTAATGCAAGGTGAATATATTCTGGAGATCTAATGCACAGCATGATGACTAGTTTATAATGCTGGGTTGGGTACTTGAATTTGCTAAGAGTAGATCTTAAGTGTTCTCACAATACACAGAAGAATGTAGTAATTATGTAAAGTGATGGATATGTAAATTAGCTGGATTGTGGTGTTTTTCACAGAAAGAGAAAAAAATATGTATATCAAAACATCACATTGTGCACCTTAAATACATACAATTATTATTTGTCAATGATACCTCAACAAAACTGATAAGAATAAAACATAGTTCTAATAGATATATATGTATTAAATGTGTGTATATTTATAAGTATATATATTGTTTTATGTTCTATCACCTACATTTTTAAAAATCTGGAAAAAAAGCCTATTAGGCCTGGGAAAGGATAATAATAATAATATTTAAAAAGGTGCCGCATACAGATATAATACTATGTATTATAAAGTTTATTTAACTCTATTAATGAGGGAACTGGTAAGATGTTAACAACCCTTCAAAGGAGAATCCAAAGGAAGCACACATTTATATATCAGAAACATTGAAGGAATATGCAAATAGAGGCAAAATTGGCTTCTTTCACATTGGGAGAGGGAAGTAAATTGAACCTCTACAGGACAGAATTAGCATATCTATAAACAAGATTTTGCATTGTTATCAATTATCTATAATTTAGAGTTTTAAAATAGCTCAAAAGCAATATAATGCTGGAATTGAATAACCAAGATGTGTGAGCTCTAACAATGCATAATTTTCCACTGAAGCACAAATTTCCCCCAACAAAACAAGTAGAAAAAAACACATTTTATTACACATACCAGTTAAATCTTTTTAAGCCAACTTTTAATAGGTTATCCATGGTAACAACTAGAAGTGTTCCTTTATGTTTCAAACTTTTTATTTAAATTTCACACGCATATTCATATAGTCACACACATATATTCTTTCTAGGATGTAGCATGTCAAGATGCAACATGTAGAACATTCATGTTGTTGCTACATATTCCTAGAATTGAACACAGTAAATGATGCTTAGAAACTTGCAAAATATAATCTGTGATGCTTAGATCTAGAATTCAGCTTCCCCCTAAAATGGCACCATTTTCTTCTACTCCTGAATATTCTGAATTTAGGACTGATGTGGAACTAGTCACAGTCCCGTGAGAATAGTGGTTTTGTGAATTGATGATCACCTGAGATATGATCTGAAAATTAGTTGTTTTCACTGTTCGTTGTAGGTTATGTGCCCGTGGAGGGCAGGGCGGGGAGTAAAATGTATTAAAGGAAAAAAAAGTAGGAAATGAAATGAATATAACCATATCAAAAATACCTCACCTGTCTCAAGTGACATTCTCTTTCCTAAATAGGAACACTGACCTTCACCCAAACTTCTTTCTGCTTACTTGTTAGATCTATGGTCTAAATATAGCCCAAGCTTAGCCATTTTTCCAGAATCTGCAGGAGTTGCCTGCTGCCACATCTAACTTTGAAATGATAATCCTTTGACAGCCCTTCTGTTAGTTGTTTAGTCTTTACATTCTGATGCACCCAAATTTGCAGTCATCCAGGTGGAATCAAAATCTGGAGGTGATTTATCACTTTGAAGAAACTAGACATATTCTTTCATAGTCCTTTCTTCTTTTTTTCCTCCCCTTCCCGAATTCCTACCCTTAGAGACAAAGGAATGTATAAACTTGACAAACAATAAATCAGTAAATGAAATCAGCATCTCAGATAGGAAGAGTTTCTGACTCAAAAAACAAAAAGAAGTTCAAAAAAGAAACAACCTGATTAGTTTCATTAGCATTTCAATAGAATTTGGGCCTTCAGAAGAGGGTGGAGTAAGATTCCACCAAGTGTCACTGAAAATGAACACTTTGGAACTCTTGACAAGCTGGAGAAGAAGGTAATCATTTTACTTAATTTGTTTTTAGGTTCACTCATTTAAAAGAACTAACAGTTCCATTGCTCTTGGCAAAATACAACTGTGATTGCAGCTTTTCTATTCACTGCACTGGAAATATCAGTGAGTGTCTCCAACTGAGAGTGAGATATTGGCAGTATATCCACATATTATGTGCTTATACATATTATTTTTCTCCTCTGCCCTTTGATAGTCCAATTTTGATAAACTTCAAAAAAATTGTAAATAATACAATCAACCAAATCATTGTCTTGTAAGAGTATAGACACAAATGAATATATTAATTCAATAACTTAGAGTCTGCTGAGTTGTACTAATCACACCAATGGGTGTTTAATGTGGTTAATTTTAGACACAGCAGGATTTAACCATGTATATACTCCGATGCTACACAATTCTGCGTAAGGAGGCATTTGAGCATGAACATAACAAATTATATACTCCTTGTATTATATATAGTTTCTTTTCCTCAAATAGCTCTCCTAATCATGCATGATAGTTAAATAATTAAACACTAAATTGTTTATATACAAGAGTTGAGAATTGATTTCCATTCACACTATGTCATAAACCCCCGAATATTGTGTCTTTTTGATAGTATTTTTGATAGTATCTTTTTAGGAATTTTAAATATTTTAGAATTTATTTTTGTTGAAAAACAAAGTACATGTATTCACTTTATTTGGACTGCTGCCTTTTTTTTTTTTTTCGAGAAAGAGAGTTGGAATCATTTAAAAGGATCAAAATGGAGGCATGGAATCATGAAGAGGCAGCACATGGGTGATATATTTGGTTCTTGTTTCTCAACTCTTAGCTATTTGGATAAGGAATAAGAATAATGTAAGACAAAAGAAAAATCAGTAATGATATAGTAATGCAACATTAATATAGTACTAACATAACCTTATATTGAAGGAGTTATCTCATTATTAAATGTCCTATTTAGAGTGTATATATGATGTAGGAATTATATAAAATATTTGTCTATGAACAACAAATGAAAGATGAACAAAAATAAAAATACATAAGAAACTAACAGTTATGAAGAATTTAAGCATTTTAATTTATTTTCTAATGAAAATAATATTTAAGATGTAATAAAGTAGTCCCATTCTCCTTATGACATGGATATCAGCTAGGATAATATGCAAATTTAGCAATTCTATAATCAGTATGCTGTACATCTAGTATTATGCTTGGACTTGTAGAGAGAAAACATAGTATAAAATGCCTACCATAAAATTTATTCCAGTTTAGCTTAGAGAACATTAAAAGCTCACTTTGGACTGTAACTAAGAATGCTACAAAAGAATAACTCCTTTTCCAGTTCTCAATCAATTTGCAGTGGTGATGTGTGGCTGATGTACACAAGCTATTGGGTGCCTTTGTACCACCAAAATAAGCAGAACCATAATACAGCTACTATTTAAGGAATGCTTTCTATATGCCAGGTGCTGAGTTAATCATTTCACATTCCTTATTTAACACTCAAAATAACCTTTAGAGTTATTTTCTTACACCTTTCAACAAATAAGGAAAATTGCAGAGATGAAACACATTTCTCAGTCTCACAGGTATTAAACATTAGAAGAAGGTTGCAAATACCATTCTATTGTGCCCACCCCCTGCACCCTTTATCACTCTATGAAGCCCCTTCTACAGCGTATGCATGGAGTGTGACTCGGGAGGACAGGGGGAAGACACAACTGAAAGGACCTGGGTAAGGGGAGGTGAGTGAGAGGAGAGAAATAACATGACACTCAAGGCATAGACTTTTTGCTCATCTGAGCTAAATTCTACATGGACAGAAAGATAACTTGATGGGAAAGATAAATAGTTTACGTCATTTTCAAAACACTGGTGTGCTCAAAGTTGACTAAATAATAATGTGTTCTTTCTGGCAGTGCAGATTATTTTAGGTGCCATCAGATGGGGAAATGTCAGAATCAGGACTTTGGATCCTGGCAGAAAATTTAGGAGAAACAGTTAAGTAAGGTCACAGTGGGCCTGCAGGCTCCAGCTTGACCTTTTGGATCTGTTTTTGATGAAACTGAGTCATTTTACAGGTTTAATATTTCCTTCCTCCCTAAGCCTTTAGTATGTCAATAACCCTAATAAAAAACAAGGTTATCATAATGATTACATGATTCTCATATCCAGTTCGTACATGCCTAGTCCTGCCTATTTTCACCTTGACCAGAGATCTACTCCTCTTTAATAAATACAGAGACTTCAATATTTATAAACAAATCCAAATGAAATCTGAAATTTGCTTTAAAACACTCCAGGAAAAAGTAGTATTGGACTAGATGAAACAGGAATGACCAACTACTGATAGTTCTTGAAGTTCTATAATGACTATAGGAAGGTGCTCTACATTGCTTTTTTTTTTTCTTTCTTTCTCTAATAAAAATAAATAGAAAAGAGAAAAAGGTATAAGAGCAAACACAGAAGTCAGATCAAGATCTATATTGATACCAATATAGATATTTCCATTCTGAATCAACCACGGTTACTTTTGAACTGTTTTGTGTGTGTGTGTGTGTGTTGGGGGGGGGGTATGTGTATACATAGTTGTACTTTTGAACATGTACCATGCTTAATCAGTCTGTTAAAAAGCATAATTCCTCTCCTGGTATTTTAACTTAAACTTGTATACCCTCTTGTGTGCTCACTTCTGTAGAAATAATGTTCTCCCCTTTATTTGACATTTTGATACCGAAATTTCACATTATGAATAAAGCAATACATTGGGGAGGATTGAGCTGTGTTTCAGAAACAAGACTGTAAGTCCTCTGTAAGCTATTTTCTCAACAGTCTTAAGTTGAGGAGGATTTAAGGATTTAGTCTGCCTTTCAGCATTAGCTTCTTAAATACTTGCCTGTTCTTTTTATGAGTAAAGAAAGGAATCCTTTACGTGGAAACACAGCATCTGGAATGCCCTAGATTCTGCAAAATATTTAGAAGAAATACAACAATTCTGTTCCTGAGGCTTGTCATTTTAAGTTTAGACTATTCAAACAGTTCAGTTTCAGTTTTCTTCAATTAATAAAAGGGGAGTTTTCTGAAAATAGCTTGGTATGGAACCACTTAGTTTAAGTTAAAAATAAAAGAAACTGAAAAGTTTAGGAGAAAAGGCAGTGACAGAAATATATATTTAAAGTGAGGGCTATAAATGATAAATGACAAGTAGGGCAGAATGAAAGATGATCCAGAATGAAGACAAGTGACAAAAAGTTGGCAGGTATGCAATGGGCAAGCTTACCTACCAACTAGCTCCCACCTTAGGAAGGAAAGAGTGGGAGACTGGGGTGATAAGGCCAAGGCATGCCCTTTTCCAGCTCACCAGTGTACTGCACATTGATATATCCCAATGCTGGTAATGGTTATCTTTAAAATGAATTTTTTTTATATGCAAAGGAATAAATCATTAAACTCTACCCTGAAAACTAATAATACACTGTAAGTTAATTGGCTTGAATTTAAATAAAAAATCAAATAAAATTTTTTTTAAATGGAATTTTTAAAATGAAGTTTGGGAACTCTGTGTGATACTTCCGTGCACGTACACATGCACCCACTTATGCACCTGTGTGCACTTCCAAATTAGCACTAATGAGTCATGCTTTATAAATATCTCAGGAAAAACAGCCTTAAATATAAGTGCCAATGGCAATTTTTATAACAATTCATTTGTATCAATAATACAAATGACAGAGTTGCCAAACTTCTATGAAAGCACTTTGGCTCTACCAAAGGTATCCAAGAGGCCTGAGTTGCTCTGTTAACTTATTTTCAGTAGATGGGAGATTTAACAATCAGATGATATTTAATTGCAAATGGATACTTACTATATTCTAAACAAAGCACCAAGGAGAATAAAAGTGATGCAATATTTTTTCTTGTATTTCTTTTTTTTTTTTTTTTTTTTTTAAGATTTTACTTTATTTATTCATGAGAGGCAGATACATAGGCAGAGGGAGAAACAGGCTCCCTGCAGGGAGCCGAACAGGGGACTGGATCCCAGGACTTCAGGATCACACCCTGGAGATCCACACCCAAGGCAGGCGCTACAATGCTGAGCCACCCAGGCGTTCCTTTTCTTGTATTTCTAATGCAGATATTTTGTTTCATCTATACAGAATCTTACATTGTTCCAAATTAGTGTCAGTTGGTCATTAAAACAATAATAAATGAGAAATAAAAAATAAATATGAAGATTTCTATATCACAGAAAAAATACAACTTTTATATATGCCTCACTAATTATAATCATATGTTCTGAATTTCTCTGAGTAGCCAAATTATTAAAATATGTGAGCCTTGATATAAATTAAGCTAATATACAATCCATTCAGAATAATTCAGTGGCAATAAAAATGGTCAGAAGGAAAATAAAAGAAAAAAAAAGAAAAAAATTCAAGGCAGATCTTTGGTTTTGTGTGTTTATGAGGGCCTGGACTTTTTTTTTTTTTTTTTTTTCATTTAAAAATTGTTTTAAATGCACTCTGGTGATTGCTTGGTTAAGATATAGCAAAAGATAAGAAATAGTTGCAATTATCAGTGTAAAATGCCGGTCACATTTCATTTTTAATTCACCACACCAAGAAATACAACAGACTAGCAAAGGATCTGAAGGGAAATTGCTATTTCTATTTACTGAATTAAATTTCTATCTCTGAGTAATTAAAAGTTTTGAACTTTGAAGAGTTTTATTTGAACACTAAGCTATAACCTTTTCTTTTTTAATTCTTAGGCTCCCAATTCTCTATCAACTATGATCTGAGTTACTGCTCAGTATTTTCTGGCTTAACCTTCTTTCTAGAAGAGGATTAGTATGAAGTTAATAATATAATCACATCATCCTAATTGGTGTGGATAAATTATACATCAATTGTGCAATTTTTTAGTATCTAGAGCTCATTTTATATAATTAGAATTCAATTATTTAATTGCTAATTGGAATTAAATCAGGTTTTTCAGGTCTCAAGACAATATAGGGTAAATACTTTGCAGAAAATTAAGTCGATATTGTTTCCATGCTTTCAGTATTTACAATATAAAGGGCATGTTATATAAGAATAAAATGAGTCAGGATCGTGAAGGAAAAAGACTAAAAGAAACCTCTAAATCATTAGCTTCCATACACAAAAATCCTGATGCCCTTTACTAATCACTGACTGGGAAGGCATTGCTTATTTTTTTATGAGCCTATCATTATTCAAAACCATTTTAGATTTGTCTTACCTGCCTTCCCAGTCACAAAAAATAAATCAAACTCATTTCTTTAGAGTGATATCTTGTTTCTGACCAAAAATTGTATAAGCCAGTTTGATCAGGCACGTTATTCACCAGGATGGCATCTAAATTGGTTTCTCTTTGGCTACTTCAAAAAGGAAATTCATTCTCAAACAAGGAGGATTTGCTCACCTCGAGGATATTATAGTGATCCCGTCTCAGGTTTTAGAAGAAATGGATGTAAAAAAGGAGAATAAATATGACATCCTTTAAATTACATAATTCCCAGGTATTTAATTGTATCCTTTTCATAGCAAATTGGATAGGTGGATATTAGAGATACTTCAGACATGATTTTATACTCTTGAACATCACAAAACCGTATTCTACACAGAGTAGATGCTTGAAAAACTAAATTACTTGTCATAGACAAGCTAATCTTTGGTGTGCCACTTGATTTTTGTAACTCTGAGGTAACAAGCATGGAAGATTTTAACTTGTTCACAGTTATCTGAAGTCGTGACTCTTCTGTTCTCTTTCTTATATATATGCACTTGAACACACATACACATGTACAAGTGGGGTCATTCCAAGAATCATTCTTTACCTTTAATGAAAGTCCTCAGTGATATACCAAATACACCTAAGATGACATTAATGAATTTGATAAAAATATATAATCAGAACTGTATTTAGTCACCTGATTTATTGTAGAAAGATGTTGATTAAAATACCAATTTATTCTCCAACCTACATCCTTTATACTCTCAAAGCCTAGACAAGAACATACTTAGCTTTATGCTTCAATTATCACCACAGAATTAACTTCTTCTTGGTGTGTTCCTAACATTTAAGTAAAATGTCTTGGTGAAATATTTTGTGGGTAGATGTTGTCACCCTTGCTGGATCAAATGCATTGATTAGATGTAATAAATGTATTGCAATAGAGTGACAGTCTGTTTCTATACTTAAAATAATATTAGGACTTGGTTTAAACTAAAACTTAGAGTTAATATATTACCAGGACAACAAAATAAAAAAATAGAGATCATAATTAACTCATGATCTAATTAAATTATGATGCCAAAAAATGAATTTGCTTTTGTTATATTTTGTATAGTGTAGTAATATATATTTTTAATATATATTTTTTGAAATGAAAGCTTTTTTAACTCAAAGTGGTTAGCTGTGGGACACCTGGACGACTCAGCGGTTGAGTGTCTGCCTCCGGCCCAGGGTAAGATCCTAGAGTTCTGGGATCGAGTCACACATTGGGCTTCCTGCATGGAGCCTGCTTCTCCCTCTGCCTATGTCTCTACCTCTCTCTCTCTCTCTGTCTGTCTCTCATAAATAAATAAATAAAATCTTAAAAAGATTTTTTTAAAAAGTGGTTAGCTCTTTTCTAATCATAATTTTATATGGCTAAAATTATTGTTTTAAGATTTTCAGGTGCTTTTCTCTAAAACAAATAAAAACCTTCTGTAATGAAAAAGTAAAATAGTTTCACTATAATTATAGCCCATGGTGCACATCATAGTAGAGTTTTTACATTAAGTGAAATTATCCTAAGTTTTTAGTTTATATAATGCTGCCACAAAACTTAAGCCATACTTCTTTAAAATTCAAAAGTGTATGTACATTTCAATTAAAGCTGATATTTTACAATAGTCATTCATCCAAATGCTGTATTAGGTAGGATACAGTCTCTATCCTCCAGGAATTTAGATTAATTAATTTGTTTTTAAAGAGACAGAGAAAGAGTAGGGGGAGGGGCAGAGGGAGAATATTTTCAAGCAGACTCCCCCACTGAGTGTGGAGCCCGATGTGTGGCTTGATCTCACGACCCATGAGATCATGACCTAAGCAGAAACCATGAGCCAGTACTTATCCAACTGAGCCACCCAGACACCCCCCCCCCCTCCATTTCTTAATAGCACCTTTATCCAACCCTCTTCATCCGAGGTTCTGAAAACTTTCCTCATTTGATTTCCATTGTTTTCAGAATTACTTAACTCTGATTGAGTCTTTTAAAAATTACATCTATGAAACTGTTTCTAAATTGCATACCTGATAGCTTGATTCCTTTTCTAAAATCCTAATAATCTTCTACTGATCATAAAATAAAATATCTTATGTTTGATGACAGAATGATAGAATATCATTATATGTTTCTGTGTGTTACAGTTTCCAATTGCTGCTATAACAAATTACCACAAACTTACTGGCTGAAAACCACCCAAATTTATTATCTTATAGTTTCTAAAGTTCAAAAAGTCCTAAAATTGAGATGTCCATAGTGTCTTTTAGAAGCTTTAGAGTCTGTTTCCTCACCCTTTCAGCTTCTGGAGGCAACCTGCATTCCTTAACCCATGATGCCTTCCTCCATCTTCAAAGTCAGAAAAAAAACAAAAAAACAAAACAAAAAAAAAAACAAAGTCAGCAGTGTGGGGTCTTCAAATTTCTCTTCTTTCTGACTTCTGCTTCTCTCCTCATATGTCCTGTGATTCTGACTTTTCTACTTCCTCTTCCCTTCATAAACCCTTGCAATTACCCAGAGCCCACCCAGATAATCCAGGATAATCTCCCACCTGAAGATTGTTAACTTAATCGCATTTGCAAAGTCCATTTTGATACATAAACTAACATATTCTCTAGCTCTGGGGATTAGGATATGGGTACTTATTATTTTGTCTACCATTTATATGACATATCAAGCCTTTTAATTAGCACCATTTTATCTTTCTAATACTGTCTCTCACCACACAGCACTCCCTCACACCAAACAGCCTCCAGAATAATAACATAAAGAACAAAAAAATGTTTTTGTGCCCTTATAATGTGCTCAAGCTGAGTGCTTTATATGCATTCAAATAATTTTTATGACACCGTGGAAAATGATTATATACCTTTTATAGATGAGGGAATTAAGAGGTTTGAGTGTATACACAAGGGACAGGCACCCAGAGTCTGAATCCAGACTCCGATCTTGGACTCTAAGCCTATCTTATTAACTGTTCACCGCTATGCCATTATGTTTGTGGTTCTTCACAGTACTTTCCCTAACACACCAGGGGGTTTCATAATCCTACTTTTTACTCCACAGCTCTCTCTGCCTTTTAGCCTTCATTTAAAACTCAGCTCAGTCATGATCACCTCTCTGAATCTTGTTTCAAATCTTCTTACCTCTGTATGCAATATTCTCTTCTATTGCATCCATCATATCATCTCTGAACATTTATCTACAGGTTTCCCTTTATAGGACCTCACACTCTCTGAGGAAAGAGATCATGTCATTAGCATTGTATTTTCTGAGAACCTTCTGCTATAACTGAGATATAGGAGGTACTTAATAAATGTTGGTTGAATAAATGAATTGAAAAGTAAAGTATAATAGGTGGAAGTGATAACCTCTGCTTAGGAAGGCAAAGGGTAGGGTAAAAAAAGGGTAAAACAACACAGTTTATTTGAGAATCACAAGTATCCCAATATGACTGGAGTAAGTATATAATGAGGATGAGCAACAGGAAGGAGGTGGAAAGACAGGGAAGAGGCAGATCACAGGAATCTGTATCAAACCATAGAGATCCAGAGGCTCTGGGAATACAATGGCATAATTTAATCATAAAATTGATATTAAATTTGTATCCTAAAGGTTCTTTTTTAATAACTGATTTTAGAACCATATGTAATTATTCTTTCTCCTCCAATTCAGTATGGTAGGATTAAAAGTCAGACAAATTACATCTTTAATCATCAGTTCTATCACAAAATAGCTCAGTTTCAGTACCTCCATCCTGTTAACTCTGTGCATCACCAGCTTTTTGACATGCTACAGACCTGGGTTTCCTCAATTCAGGTCATTAGGGGGAATTCAGCTCACTTCCCCCCGCCCCCACATTAGCAAGTTTTGTCAAAGGGCATTCTTTATTTTTAAGAAATTTCTTAAACTTAAATGTTTTGGTGTTGAAGTAGCCTCAGAAAGTAATTACCAGGAATCCAGCAAATGTTGCATCACAAACTATGGCTATGAGAGAACAGAGCAACCTAGATTACTCTCATTTGTTGGGGAACTTGAAGACTTAAGAACGATGATGATGATGATGATGATGATGATGATGATAGCAGCAGGGCCTTTTTGGTTCAGTAGAAGCTGTCATTTAAGAAACTAATTGACTGGGGCACTTGGGTGGTTCAGTCAGTTAAGCACCTGATGATTGATATCAGTTCAGGTCATGATCTCAGGGTCCTGAGATTAAGCCCTGCATTGAGCTTTGTGCTGGGCATGGAGCCGGCTTAAGATTCTCTTTCCCCTCTCTCTCTCCTCCTTCTTCACCTCGGTGTCTACTCTCTCTCTCTCTCAAAATAAAAAAAGAAAAGAAACCAATTGACTTCTCTCATCAGCAGAATTAGAAATATGAGGTAGATAGTTAATATTTTTATGGGGAGAAATTGGATTATTATTCAGCCTATATACTAGGATCTAGATGAAAATTCTCTTCTCTCTTCTCTCTTCTCTCTTCTCTCTTCTCTCTTCTCTTCTCTTCTCTTCTCTTCTCTTCTCTTCTCTTCTCTTCTCTTCTCTTCTCTTCTCTTCTTCTCTCCTCTCCTCTCCTCTCCTCTCCTCTCCTCTCCTCTCCTCTCCTCTCCTCTCCTCTCCTCTCCTCTCCTCTCCTCTCCTCTCTTTTTCTCTTCTTCTCTTCTTTCTCTTCTCTTCTCCTTACCTTACCTTACCTTTTTTCTTCCTTCCTCCCTCTTTTCTTTCTCTCTCTCTCTCCTTCCCTCTCATAAATATGTAATCAGCAAAAATATAATTAGGTATTGTTATGCCCATTTTTGTATATTAAGAAACAGATGCCTGAATAGGTTATTTCTAAGATCACAAAATAGGAAAGCAGTGGAATCAACACTCTGCTACGTTGGCTGTGCCAGCCTCTAAAGCCTATGGTATTCTCCGCATTTTCTTCCTCATTCAAGGGAAACCAGTTAATATTTGTTATGTGCATCTGGTTCTATGAAACAGCACAACATCTTGCCCTTGGGAGCCTCCAACTCAAACATGTAATTTATAATCTCTGTCTTATAAGCCGTGGTCCTACTTTTTATCACCCAGGAAATAGGAAGCTACACAGTCTCAAAATTGATTCTTAAAAACTAATAATTTTCAAAAATAATACCCATAGGTGTGGCACAAATAGGGCTTTTGAATGTAGAAAATTGGGGAGGGATTACAAGGGTGATAATTAGCTATTAAAACTTAACCATCATTGCAGGGTTCAACATATTTAATATCTTAATTAGAAAAACCCACATTCATTAATGCCTAAAATATGTTAAGTACTGTGTTAGGCACTGGGGAGTCCATGACAAGCCATCACCACTGACCTTGTCTTCAAAGAAAATGAATAATTTAATAAAGAATTACAGTAAAGTTTGTTAAGTACTATGAAAATGTATTTCAGGGGGGCTTTTAAACTAATCTAGAGTGGTCAGGAAAACTTTCCAGGTGGAAAAGAAGTTAAGTTAGACAAAAAGAATTAGTAAGAATTAATAAGATGAAAAGAGATGGGTAAACCATTGGCAGATACCCCATGTCATTAAGGGATGCAACTTTTAAGATTGAAAGCAAAGAGAAAGTAAAAATCAGTTATATCAGAAGTCCTGTCTCACAGTCTCTTACAATGTCAAGAAATAAAAAGCACCAGAAGTGTTGTAACAGGCATGATCTTTCAAGTTACAACAGTCCGTGTAACAAAGGTATTTAAAAAAATAGATTTTGACTTGACTAAACTTTGAACCTTTGCCAGATAACTTATTGTATGAGCTTTCAGGTAAATTCTGTCCTACTGCACAGTTTTTTAGGCCACTTCAGTAGAGCTTAGCCACCTCAGGAGCACTACAGTGATGCTCAATGGTTCATTGCTTTCTCCTTAAAAGGTCTTTCTTCCTTCCCATTTTATTTTGAAAGTCATGTGAAATAGTACTGGTTCCCAGTTGTAGTTCAGCATGGAGCATGTGAGGTGGTGGCAAGAGAAGGAGGGAGCTCATGTCTTTAGGGTCTTAGCTAAACAGCATCATGGTAGGAATCACACAGCCTGTCTTATTATACTCCAGAGCTGGTCTGGGCTGGCCTATGTGCCCAGGTCTGTGTGTCTTGGACAGAGCCAGGCACTGGACTTTGCACCCATCCAACCGAAGAGTTCCTCATGGGTCTCATGCGTAGTGCATGAGTACCCATCTGAGGTAAGCACCCTTTGCCTTGCAGTAGATTTGTGGCTTACTCTCCCAGCTAGCCCTGCAGGTCACTCTGGGCCTATGGGGGAACTTAATAGATCTTCTTAGGCTACCTTCAGACCTGTGGGAAACTAAGGACCTTATCTGAGTACCTTTCATGCTTAGATGTCACTGTCTTTCTCCAGGGCATATTTGTGGGCTTGTTTCCTTCTATTGTACTTGGAAAGCACGTCTCTTCTTCATTTGGGTTTGCCTAGGTCTTGCAAGGAACATCTTGGTTCCTTCCTCTTAATTTGCATTGGAAAAGGGGACAAAAACATCAGATTCCCTCCTATGCCTTTCTCCACCTTTTCTCTCAGTGTTCATTTAATGCCCACCTCAGGTTTCTCAACCCTGGCACTACTGAATTTGAAACCTGGTAATTCTTTGTTGTGGGAGGCTATCCTGTGCACTGTAGGATGTTTAGCAGCACCCCTGGCTTCTACTCACTAGATACCACTATCACCTCTCCAACTATAATAATAAAAATATGTCTTCAGACATTGCTAAATGGCCCATCCAGGCAAATTGCCACCCCACTACTTTCTTCACAAAGTAGCAATTTTGTCTACTTTGGGCAAAGGACTTTGGGCAAAGGAAGTAAACTGATGCTATCAAAATAAGTTCATTTAAAAGTGTTGTCAATCTCATGCCTAGAATCTAGGTTTTATTTTTCTTCTCCAATCTTAGGGAGACTATACAGTTAATTTATATCTTTTATCTGCTGAACCTTGGTAAAATCTCTCTTTTGTCCTCCAGGGGTAATATTTTTTTAAATATTTTATTTAATTATTTGAGAAAGAGAGCAGAGAGAGAGAGAGAGAACACAACATGGGGCGGGGTACAGAGGGAGAGGGAGAAGCAGGCTGCCTGCTGAGCAGAGGGCAGGATTTGGGGCCTGATTCCAGGACTCTGGGATCATGACCTGATTAGAAGGCAGATACCTAATCTATCGAGCCCTTCAGGCACCCCAGCACAGGGGTAATTATAACCCCAAATCTTCCAGATTGAGTCGGAGGTCAGCAGAACAAACATTTGTCAATGGTTAGTGCTTCTATGCCACAAGTTAATATTTCATATATCATCTGCCCCAATAGTTTTACCAAACATCCAAATAAGGATTCAGAGTAAAAAGCTAAGTATTTTTTAAAAAATTTCTAAGATTTTGATCAATGCACTTATTTATTTACCTATTTTTAAAAATTTTTCTATGTATGCATAGAACCTACTTTTAAAAAATAACCTCCAGGGATCCCTGGGTGGCGCAGTGGTTTGGCGCCTGCCTTTGGCCCAGGGCACGATCCTGGAGATCCAGGATCGAATCCCACGTCGGGCTCCCGGTGCATGGAGCCTGCTTCTCCCTCTGCCTGTGTCTCTGCCTCTCTCTCTCTGTGACTATCATAAATAATAAATAAAAAAAAAATTAAAAAAAAAATAACCTCCAAATAACTATGGCTCTCCCTGAATAAATCTCTTTATTACTAGTCCTGCATTCTATTCTTTTACCTTGGCCTCAGTTATTATCAGATTGTTTACACTCAGAATCTCAAACTGTCACTATTACTCCATGCTACTGATCTATCACATCTTATCGCCTCTCCTTTCCACCCTCTGCTGTGACAGAGGCAGAATGATTCTGAGAACCAGCCCATATAACTCTTGGTCAGATCGAGCTGTACTTGTTTTAATGTGATACACAACCCAGTAGATAGACTTCTAGGAGCTACATGTATCATTTTGGTCTGGCTTAAAGCAGTTGTTTTCCATCCTGTAGCTATGTGCTTAGTAGTTTTACAATTAATTTATGATATATTTTGGAGTAAAGGAGAAAAGCAATTTGCAAGAGGAATACAACTTTAAGTTTAATGCAAACTAATGTACAATCAATCAGCAGTATTAAAAAAGAGAGAGAGTGAGAGTACTGCAACCATTGTGGATATACTAGACTAGTTCATTTTCATGTTCCGACTATAAATGTCTGGGTTCACACATTATTATAAACAGGAATCTAAATCACTGCAGCTGTTTTAATGGCATAAACAAAACATTAATAGGAACAACAAAATTAGGAACAATAATGCATTTTCAAATAAGGGTATTTATCCTGTCATGTTCTAAAAACCCAAACATATAAGTAACCTGATAGCATAATTCTTGAAGTATGCATTATACCAAAGAATAATTATTTTTCTAAAAAATATGGTTACAGGATTAAGCTTTAAAAGGTCACTTCTATTGTAAAATGAAGCTAATTAAGATTATACATAAAATTGGTGGAGGTTAAAAATTTGTTTCTGAGTCCTTATTCATTTTGGAAATACCAATATCTAGTACAATTTCAGGTGCATAGTACATGCTTAGTAAATATGCATTAAATGAGTAGGAGTCAAAGTTTTACAGAATAAGTTGAGTACTAAATAAAGTAATGAGAAAGGAAGACACATGTTATAGTTCTGAAGTATGCCTGTACATAGTGTTCAATAAATACTTGTGATCTAAGCTGAAAATATTCTCATGGAAAAGATGAAGAGAGAAACCACAGAGTGTTGACAAACAGTTTACCACATGGGGTAGGCTCCCAATGAATTGGGCTTCCTGGTATTTACATCATTGTGTAACCCCTTTCCTTGAGCAGTTCTTTTCTAATGAAGGGAATATGGCATGAAGGAGTTTCATTTCCGAAATTAGGTCACAAAGAGCTATGGCTTTCATCTCATTTGCACTCTCTGGATCTTGCTTGCTCACTCAGATGAAGTCAGCTGCTTCCTTCTGAGCTACTTTATGGAGAGACTCACATGACAATGAACTGAGTGTGGCCCCTGGTAAGAGCCAGGTCTGAAGCATGATACTAGCTCAAGAGCCAAGATGAATCATGAAGGGGTTAACAGCTGGAGCCTGCCAGCTAACTGCACAGTTTGAGCTAAGTGCTGTTATCTCTTTAAAGGAGATCTGATTCTTCACAGTGGAGAATCAAGGAAGGCTCTCTAAAATGTGGTGCACTTGGACTGAGCTTGGAAGGATGGAAGACTAGGGATGAATGAGGCCAGGGCCCAGGGGAACTGCGTGTTCAAAGACACAGAAACTTGAGGCAGCACTCTTTGAGGCTCAGAAGGCCTGGAGGGAAAAATGTTCCAGGAGAAAAAAGTAGAACTGAGTATGGAGGTAGGCAAGTGCCGGATAATGAAAGTCCATGTGCCTCAGATGGTTAAAAATTCATCTTAAAAGCTATAATAATGTTGAAGAATTAAAGATTTGGATCAGAGAATTATAAGAAGATTGACATTTTTATGAAGTTTTTGCTTTGAATCAACATAAGGAAAAACACCAGTTCATTGTAGGTTTCTGAACTCCTGAACCAGTATATAAAAACATAACCTATTTGTTCTGTGATAATATGATTGCTGAATAGTAATTTTTGTATGGCCTTGATTTGCACTGTCTCTGCCTCTCTCTGTGTGTCTCTCATGAATAAATTAAAAAAGAAAAAAAAAGTGGATGACAGCCTCTTGTAAGTCCAGCTTAAGCTTCTAGGATGGATAGGATATATAAAGATTAAAGTAGTTTCTGGCGAGTTCCTGATTTGCCTAACATGTAAGAATCTAATAGAATAAAACTTGAACCATGTACACCATTGTGCTCTAGACCTAGATTTGTCTGATTAACTGTAAGGAACTTGGGGGTAGACAACAAAGATAAGACTTCAAGGATGAAGAAGAGGACCATAGAAGAAAAATCACCATCAATAAGAAGCCACATGGCGTAGTGAGCTTCATGTACTCAGAAAGGGCCTAGATACATGAAGGGGGCAGGAAAGCTACATCAGAAGTTACCTACTCTCTGAAATTACCTTTTTGCCCTGGGAAGGAGAAAGATCTGTTAAACAGAAAGAATTAACCCTTGTTTATCTTACTAGCTTCATCTTATATATATATCCTTGTTATCTACTGCTTATCTCTCAGATTTTTTAAATGTTACAATCTCACTAGACTAGATCAGTGCCTATGCTATATATGGTCTCTTTTCTGTCATTTTTAGAAAGATTTTATTTATTTATTTATTTATGAGAGAGAGAGAGAGAGGCAGAGACAGAGGCAGAGGGAGAAGCAGGCTCCATGCAGGAAGCCTAATGTGGGACTAGATCCCTAGACTCCATCCCTAGACTCCAGGATCACGCTCTGGGACAAAGGCAGGCACTCAACCACTGAGCCACCCAGGCATCCCGGCTTTTCTGTCATTTTTAAGTAACAGTTAATTTATTACATTGTTTTATAACAATATCTTTATAATTTAATATCATTTACTTTATTAGTTATTTATTTCATTAGTTAAATGCTTATGTCAGTCATTATTTTTTTCTCATTAGAATTTAAGCTTTATGAAGGCAGATATTATATATATGTACCTAGCATGATACAGTTACGTATTAGGTACCAAATAAATATTTGGTGAAAAGTAGGTATAGATAGAACTGGGATATATAAAATATCTCTTCCTTTATTCCAGATTTCAAGAAATGACATTCAGAATTGTCCGAACTAGAAACCCCTAGACTCCTAACTCTCTACCTAAGAAGTCCCAGGCTCCTTTAACTACCTTTTTTCCCAACCTGGCTGTTCCCTCACTAGTTCTGAAAAAAACACAGTATGCATGGGAATTTGTGGGAATTTGTGACCTACTGTATGAGCCTAGAAAGCAAAATCAGGCTCTGTTGGTTTTACTTCAGAAAAACTTCTGAATCCATCTCCTTTCTATCACTATTACCACTGATATCTTAATGGAAAAGAGTACTATACTGATTAGACTCCTATAATCCTTTTTAATTTTACAAATAGAACGAAATAATGACCTTCTAATTAGTGTCCTGTATTTCTTATGTGTACAAATTTTAAATGTTCCATCATTAAAGCATTTAGTTAAATGCATTATTTAAGTCTACACGTTAAATAACTTGTAAGAACTTTACAGGTTTAACTTATAAGTTTAATGTCTTTAATGATCATAATAACACTTTGAAGAAAACTATCCTAGTTTTAATCCCATTTTTACAGATAGAAACATTGGGACAGACGCATAACTTTCTGAGGACACCTAGTTTCTAAGTGGAAGTTGCTAGCAGAATTCAAATCTGTTAGTAGGCTGGGAACTAATGGAAATGATGGACTAGTGAGATTGGAATGTAACAGTCTGGTTGCAAATTCCATACTCTTAAAGCACTATTGTTTCTGCCACTCACTAAAATCCATCCTTCACGAATTTGGCATAATTATCTTTCTAAAACATACATATGACTCTGCAATACTCCCATCTCCATCCCCACCCCCATTGGTATCAAGGCGATGCAAACTAAGTCCTTTGGTATGATATGTAGGACTTCCAAGAGCCTGATGTCTTTCAGCTTCCTTGGCCTCATCTCTGGCTACTCCTGGTTTTTACCTTGCCATCTTGCCTTACACAGCTGGTCATAAATTTCCACACATGCTGTGTTTCTTCACATATGCTTCTGCATGTTTGCTTATGCTATTCTCTTCCCCAGGAAAAGCTTCCCTTATTTCTGAGCTTGGATGCTTGGGTAAATGTCAGCCATCCTTCAAAATTTAGCTTCGGTACTATCTAATCTAGACAACTTCTATTATTTTACTTTCTCTGTTACTTTAAAGAAAAAAAAAATTGATTCATGTGTTTGTCTCCTCGATGGATTGTAAGCACTTTGAGAGCAAGAACTGTATCTCATATTTTGACATCCAGTGGCAATCAGTGGCATCCAGTGGCACATGGTAGGCACCCAAGAAGTAATTATCAAAGAACATTAGGAAGGGATGGATAGGAATCAGAAAAAGCAAATCTGTGTTGATTTAGACCAAGTACTATAATAGACATTTCAAACTTGTCATTTTATTGTCATCCAGTACTTGTGAAACTGGAATCTATATGGTGTTAGCAGTTCTGTTTTATAGATAAAGAAACAAATGTTCATTGAAACCAAATAACTTTCCCAAGTTTTCATTATTAGGGAATTCAAATGTAGTTTTTACTCCACAGTTAGAGTGCTGGATATTATGTATAATCTAGCTTTCCTAGGAAAAAAATCTTTATAACAATGACCACCATTTACGGTGTAATTACCATGTCCAACATACTCTGCCAAGCATGTTTCTTTCATTCTGTTCATTCAAACAAGTGCTTATTAAGCGTATGCTATAACCAGGACTATTCTAGTGACCTAGTGACTGGGAATATTAGCAATAAGTAAAACAGGAAAGAATCATTGTCCTCTATGGAACTTATGTTTAAGAGGAAAAGGAGAAGACAATAAATTGATAAATTCATAATACATCAATTGGTTAAAAAGTGCTATGGAGAAAGATGATTGGGTGTGCAGGGGGAAAGTGAAAGGGTTGCATTTGTAAATAGGGTAGTAGCGAAAGTCTTACTCTGTGACATTTGAGTTGGGACTGGAAAGAGACATCATGTGCTCCCTAGCATGTAGACAACAAGGAAGCTAATGTAGCAAGAATGGGGGAAGGGTAGGTGATGTTAGTGGGAGATGAAGACAGAGAGGTAGGGGCTAGGGTGGGAGTTGCACACAGGGTAGAGCACTGGATAGCACTCTTAGACTCTGACTTATATAGACTGGAAAATTGTTGAGCAGAAAAATTGCACAATCTGATATGTTTTGAAAACATCTCTGTTGTGCTGACAAAATACTTCAAGGCTGCAAGGCCCAAAGGCAGACCAGTTAGGAAGGTATTTCAATAATTTATGTTAGAGAATGAGGTAACTGAAATCAGGTGGCAGTAGAGGTAGTGAAAGTGCAGAAATTATGAATGTATTTCAAATGGAAAACAGAATTTGGTACGAATTAGATGTAGTTTATGAAAAGAAAAAGAGTCAAATGTGAAATATCATTGTGGTTCTTGATTCACTATGTAAAATGGACATGTAAAAAAGAAGTCCAATAGGATCCAATAAAATGTGAAAACATTTAATACACTTTTATCATTTTTTAATAGTAATATATTTTTGATATTTCCATATTATTTGAAGAGAAGTTTATATTAGGGTTAAATTA
The DNA here is from genome assembly GCF_053574225.1 of Canis aureus. Classification (NCBI taxonomy): domain Eukaryota; kingdom Metazoa; phylum Chordata; class Mammalia; order Carnivora; family Canidae; genus Canis; species Canis aureus. Next base: position 49,186,925 of record NC_135630.1, read on the forward strand.
CCTAAGTGGTCAAATTGCCATTTCCAAAACATTTCAAAAACTGATTACCACATTCTTCCCTCTATCTTTATTTTATGGCTTGTATTGGTAATTGTTCTACTTAGTGCAAGTGTACCGTGTCTCAAGGAAATTTACAATCAAGATTTTTTTTTTTTTTTTTTTTTGGTGGGAGGATGCCTGGGTGACTCAGTGGTTGAGCATCTCTGCCTTTGGCTTAGGCGTGAGGCTGGAGTTCCCGGATCGAGTCCCACATTGGGCTCACTGCATGGAGCCTGTTTCTCCCTCTGCCTGTGTCTCTGCCTGTCTGTCTCTCATGAATAAATAAATAAAATCTTATTATCATATATATATGTGTGTGTGTGTGTGTGTTTCTTTTTTTACTTTTCAATCCAGTACCAGTGAGACATCAAATGACTAAGAGTAGGAAGCAATCTTAATGTCTCTGATGTGATTCTTGGGAGAATGAACCTACTTTCATGGCCTGTGAAAGGCAGGACTTCTCATATTTATTGCCTGAGAAGTCCTTGAGCTCTTTTTACCCGTATGCATGCATAAAATTAGAGTTTTAACTAAGGCTATTGAACAGTGATATAAAAATTATCATCAAGGACACTACCATTTTTTTTTACTGTAAGTGTCTTTGTGTGACTGCAAAAGTGATATAATAAAGCAATCCAATGGATGCAGTATGAAACCATAGAAGAAAAAAGGAAAGAAGACACAGTGAATGTAGAATTAAGAAGGTGTCATTAAGATCACAGAATTAAAGAAAATATCTTTTTTTTCCTTTCGGATGGTGTGAACACCTGAAAAAGAACTCAATTAGACCAGCAATCAATGGCAGTACCTCTTTGGTTATGCTTATTAGGTGATTTTAGTTTAGATTCCAACTAAGCTGGAGGCACCTCAAGGGAAGAAATGTCACGGAATGTAATGCTATTGATCTGACATTTACTCATGAAATTATCTACCAACAATCTTTGCTGAGACATCCGATTATTACCTTTATACTTTTCCACAATGCCCAGAAAAGTAAACTCAGTTCATCTCTAACATTAGAAATGCTATAGGAATTTGGCATGAACTTTCATTGCTGTTTCAACACTCTTGTAAACATTATTTGGGTAAAGCAACAGGAGACATGTTGCCTAAAAGTGGGATTGATTATTTCTCAGGAGAAGAAAGAGGGAAGATGAGGTAGATGATAATAAATCAGATTCTCTCAACCTGGTGGTCAACATCTGACAGTATATCAAATGCATATGAAAGTTCAATGACAGTTGTCAGTACTGCATAGTCATTTGTTAAATGATGTGAAAGATTTGGTGTTTAAAGTAACAAGTATAAGATGGGAAAAAATAATAAGACTTAGAAAAAGGAAAATATATTACTAGTCAAATGAAACTTCTCTTGCCAAACAGTCACTCTGGAAGAATGTACAGTAATAGAGTGTATATATCATTGAGAAAAATTTGGGGAACTGCTGTTTTGGAATTGTCTTGAGGATAAGTTTTTAAACTATCCGAGAAAATGAAGAAAATGAATAGAAAATTCAAACTAAAAGATTACCAAAAGAAATGAAGTGTAATAATAAAAGCTGCTAAAGTGAATAGGCACAAGCAAGGGCTTGGGATAAAGCATGAATTCCACCAACACTCTATTCTGCTTTTCTTCCCTCTCCAGTCCTGTACTCCCTAGACTCATGGACACAAGGAATAATAGATTCTTGCTAAAATGGGATAATTACTAATATCATAGTTATAAAAGTATGGAGAACCTATTCTAATCGAAAAACTAAGTGACTTTGGATTGTTCAGCTTGACCAAATCTTTTTTTTTTTTTTTAAGATTTTATTTATTTATTCATGACAGACACAGAGAGAGAGAGAGAGAGAGAGAGAGACAGGCAGAGGGAGAAGCAGGCTCCATGCAGGGAGCCCAACATGGGATTCGATCCCGGGTCTCCAGGATCACACCCTGGGCTGAAGCCTGGGCCACCCGGGCTGCCCAGCTTGACCAAATCTTAATTAAGATTCCTATCTGCTCAGCTCTAGCCTAGTCAAACTCAATGAGTTACACCCACACAATAACCCAACAACTTGAATATTTCTCTTTTAAATGAACCCATATAAAATAAATGATTTTAAAACCAGAGTATCTTCCTCTGAAAAGAATCACTATAGATCGACATAATAGTTTATAAGTGAGTTACTTTCTGATATATCCAATCATGAACACAGTTTAGCATCTTGAGATAGAATTTCCCAAATGCTTTTTGATTTCCATGTTGTAAGTGCACATACTTTCCATTTCAACTTAGTAAACTTTGAAGATAATAAAAGATGAGGAAGATGAGGGGCCCAATTAACACACACGTACACACACACACACACAGAGCAAAGGAATATATATAAAAAGGTTTATTCCAAAGGCGAGAAGAATTGAAACAGTTCTCGTACCTTGAATCACAAGCAGTTCAGAGTGGAAGAGGTGATAGCCTGAGGGTTATGGCACATTGTAACATTCTGAGTAGGTGTTGATGTATTTTTAACTGTTGGGGTGGGGCGGGGGTAAGAAAGCAGGCTGATTTACTTCATTTGGAACCAGAAACTAGCCCTGGCAGGTGTTTTACTGCATTAAGCATATGGACCTCAAAATGTAGATGACACCCCTACTGCTTTCATTTTTTAAGTCAGCCTATTAATAACACCTGACAGCTGGGTCAAAAGCATATGCCATTTAGCCTTATTGTGACATTTTGGCTCTTCAGGACACCACCAGTGATTATTCAACCTTGAGAGTTGCGATCTTGTGTCTTTTGAAATTATGACTGCTCAACAGAGTAAAACAACCTATAAATTCCAGCCAGAACATTTTATAAGGTTGTCTATATACCATAACTGAATTTACTGGCCAAGTAGTCAAATCCTTTTATGTGTGAAACAAAATCAGCTCTTAGAGTAGATGGAGTGGATAGATCTATAATGTTACGATTTAAGGGGTCTTGACATGGAATACTCCTCAATACAAACACCCTCAAAGATGGTACACACCATTTATTATCTGCTGATACATAATTAGAAAATCTTTACAACTAGGTTGAGCATACAGAGGAGAAGGTTAAAGAGTTTAAGGGGGAGGTCATTTAAGAAAAGGAGCACAAAGACGAAGGGGATCTACAATGATAAAGACGACTGGTAGTACTAAGTATAAAATCCAATTCTGCCTGAGACTCCCCATGTGAACTGCTTTATGCACTGTGCATTCACTCTTCATTGTCCATTTACTCTTCACACTCAAAGGAGACTAAATACCAGGTATTAAATGCGTAACACACAATTGTTGGAAATCGAATCTGGCACAAGAATCGAACACCTGGGTTGGTGGAACAAACTAACATAGCTAATGTCAACACCTGTCCTTCAAAACAGACACTGGAGCCGGGAAGCTCAGAAAAAGATAAAGAGGAGCATGGTGTGTGTGAGCATGAATACATTCCTCTGCTTATGGACCAATAACCCAGAGTTCGATTTGTTGGATTCCACACACACACAAAGGAATAAGAAATCCTGCTCAAAGAAAAAAAGTAAAAACCCTCCTAGATCCTATTTATTTGTGGCATTCTTTCTTTTTGTTGGTATTTCCTCTCAATCTTCTCTAAATGAATCTAGGTTCTTTGACAGTGAACCCTGAGTAGGCAGAAGAAGTAGGCCCAGAAGAGACGTGGTTCAGAAGCCAACACTTATTTTGAGCATGTCATTAAGAGTTGCCGACATGATTGTGCCAATCTCAAACATTCCTTACCTTTATGGGGTACAGGATAAGCATTGGAGTGCTTCCTATTATGGCAATAAGAGCAGTGAAATACGAATCCTATGACCATATTTTGATGCTGGGGCCAGAGTCCCTGCCAGGTCTCCTGAAGGGGCTTTCTGAAAAGAGTTTTGAGGACTGCAAAATCTTGGAACCCCCTGACCATCAAGTATCAGAAATAGAGTCAGCAATTAAAATTATTGAAGTCCGGGGTCTGAACCGATACCAAAAGATTGGGATTGTCCCCTGCATATTCTCGGACCATAATGCCTTGAAATTAGAACTAAATCACAACAAGAAGTTTGGAAGGACCTCAAACACGTGGAGGTTAAGGACCATCCTGCTAAAAGATAAAAGGGTCAACCAGGAAATTAAGGAAGAATTAAAAAGATTCATGGAAACTAATGAGAATGAAGATACAACCATTCAAAATCTTTGGGATGCAGCAAAAGCAGTCCTAAGGGGGAAATACATCGCAATACAAGCATCCATTCAAAAACTGGAAAGAACTCAAATACAAAAGCTAACCTTACACATAAAGGAGCTAGAGAAAAAACAGCAAATAGATCCTACACCCAAGAGAAGAAGGGAGTTAATAAAGATTCGAACAGAACTCAACGAAATCGAGACCAGAAGAACTGTGGAACAGATCAACAGAACCAGGAGTTGGTTCTTTGAAAGAATTAATAAGATAGATAAACCATTAGCCAGCCTTATTAAAAAGAAGAGAGAGAAGACTCAAATTAATAAAATCATGAATGAGAAAGGAGAGATCACTACCAACACCAAGGAAATACAAATGATTTTAAAAACATATTATGAACAGCTATACGCCAAAAAATTAGGCAATCTAGAAGAAATGGACGCATTCCTGGAAAGCCACAAACTACCAAAACTGGAACAGGAAGAAATAGAAAACCTGAACAGGCCAATAACCAGGGAGGAAATTGAAGCAGTCATCAAAAACCTCCCAAGACACAAGAGTCCAGGGCCAGATGGCTTCCCAGGGGAATTTTATCAAACGTTTAAAGAAGAAACCATACCTATTCTCCTAAAGCTGTTTGGAAAGATAGAAAGAGATGGAGTACTTCCAAATTCGTTCTATGAAGCCAGCATCACCTTAATTCCAAAGCCAGACAAAGACCCCACCAAAAAGGAGAATTACAGACCAATATCCCTGATGAACATGGATGCAAAAATTCTCAACAAGATACTGGCCAATAGGATCCAACAGTACATTAAGAAAATTATTCACCATGACCAAGTAGGATTTATCCCTGGGACACAAGGCTGGTTCAACACCCGTAAAATAATCAATGTGATTCATCATATCAGCAAGAGAAAAACCAAGAACCATATGATCCTCTCATTGGATGCAGAGAAAGCATTTGACAAAATACAGCATCCATTCCTGATCAAAACTCTTCAGACTGTAGGGATAGAGGGAACACTCCTCGACATCTTAAAAGCCATCTATGAAAAGCCCACAGCAAATATCATTCTCAATGGGAAAGCACTAGGAGCCTTTCCCCTAAGATCAGGAACAAGACAGGGATGTCCACTCTCACCACTGCTGTTCAACATAGTACTGGAAGTCCTAGCCTCAGCAATCAGACAACAAAAAGACATTAAAGGCATTCAAATTGGCAAAGAAGAAGTCAAACTCTCCCTCTTCGCCGATGACATGATACTCTACATAGAAAACCCAAAAGTCTCCACCCCAAGATTGCTAGAACTCATACAGCAATTCGGTAGCGTGGCAGGATACAAAATCAATGCCCAGAAGTCAGTGGCATTTCTATACACTAACAATGAGACTGAAGAAAGAGAAATTAAGGAGTCAATCCCATTTACAATTGCACCCAAAAGCATAAGATACCTAGGAATAAACCTAACCAAAGATGTAAAGGATCTATACCCTCAAAACTATAGAACACTTCTGAAAGAAATTGAGGAAGACACAAAGAGATGGAAAAATATTCCATGCTCATGGATTGGCAGAATTAATATTGTGAAAATGTCAATGTTACCCAGGGCAATATACACGTTTAATGCAATCCCTATCAAAATACCATGGACTTTCTTCAGAGAGTTAGAACAAATTATTTTAAGATTTGTGTGGAATCAGAAAAGACCCCGAATAGCCAGAGGAATTTTAAAAAAGAAAACCATATCTGGGGGCATCACAATGCCAGATTTCAGGTTGTACTACAAAGCTGTGGTCATCAAGACAGTGTGGTACTGGCACAAAAACAGACACATAGATCAATGGAACAGAATAGAGAATCCAGAAGTGGACCCTGAACTTTATGGTCAACTAATATTCGATAAAGGAGGAAAGACTATCCATTGGAAGAAAGACAGTCTCTTCAATAAATGGTGCTGGGAAAATTGGACATCCACATGCAGAAGAATGAAACTAGACCACTCTCTTGCACCATACACAAAGATAAACTCAAAATGGATGAAAGATCTAAATGTGAGACAAGATTCTATCAAAATCCTGAAGAAGAACACAGGCAACACCCTTTTTGAACTCGGCCATAGTAACTTCTTGCAAGATACATCCACGAAGGCAAAAGAAACAAAAGCAAAAATGAACTATTGGGACTTCATCAAGATAAGAAGCTTTTGCACAGCAAAGGATACAGTCAACAAAACTCAAAGACAACCTACAGAATGGGAGAAGATATGTGCAAATGACATATCAGATAAAGGGCTAGTTTCCAAGATCTATAAAGAACTTATTAAACTCAACACCAAAGAAACAAACAATCCAATCATGAAATGGGCAAAAGACATGAACAGAAATCTCACAGAGGAAGACATAGACATGGCCAACATGCATATGAGAAAATGCTCTGCATCACTTGCCATCAGGGAAATACAAATCAAAACTACAATGAGATACCACCTCACACCAGTGAGAATGGGGAACATTAACAAGGCAGGAAACAACAAATGTTGGAGAGGATGCGGAGAAAAGGGAACCCTCTTACACTGTTGGTGGGAATGTGAACTGGTGCAGCCACTCTGGAAAACTGTGTGGAGGTTCCTCAAAGAGTTCAAAATAGACCTGCCCTACGACCCAGCAATTGCACTGTTGGGGATTTACCCCAAAGATACAAATGCAATGAAACGCTGGGACACCTGCACCCCGATGTTTATAGCAGCAATGTCCACAATAGCCAAACTGTGGAAGGAGCCTCGGTGTCCAACGAAAGATGAATGGATAAAGAAGATGTGGTTTATGTACACAATGGAATATTACTCAGCTATTAGAAATGACAAATACCCACCATTTGCTTCAACGTGGATGGAACTGGAGGGTATTATGCTGAGTGAAATAAGTTAATCGGAGAAGGACAAACATTATATGTTCTCATTCTTTTGGGGAATATAAATAATAGTGAAAGGGAATATAAGGGAAGGGGGAAGAAATGTGTGGGAAATATCAGAAAGGGAGACAGAACGTAAAGACTGCTAACTCTGGGAAACGAACTAGGGGTGGTAGAAGGGGAGGAGGGCGGGGGGTGGGAGTGAATGGGTGACGGGCACTGGGGGTTATTCTGTATGTTAGTAAATTGAACACCAATAAAAAATAAATTAAAAAAAATTATTGAAGTCTGGGGAGAAAAAGCACAGCTTCTTCCTTTCTTAAAAGATGAACCAGAGTAAAATAGCAGCAGAGACACCTCCTTTCACAGAAGTGCATCTGTTTCATTTGCTCGAGGCAATACCAGGAGTATTGACCATTTCCAACGAAGTACTCTTCACTGAAATCTGAAGTTGTGTGTGTGTATGTATGTATGTGCGTGTGTGTGTGTGAGAGAGAGAGAGAGAGAGACAAAAAATTTCCTGTATATCTTCACTGAACTGGAAATAAATGTTAATTGATAGTATTCAACTCTAAACCCATAGTAACAATTTACATTTTATCACCAGGCTCAGTAGAGAAAGTTTAGCTAAATTTCTGTCCATTTGTGTGGGTGGGTGATTTCTAAAATATGTCACTTATTTTAAGTTAGTGACTCTAACATATACATACAAAACTGGCTTAACTTTTAATTAAGACATTGGACCCATAAGTAAAAGAAATCTAGAAGTCATCAAAAAATGCACCGTTCTGTGGCAAATGTTTCAACGTTGGTCTTCAGAGGTATGCAGTGTAATTTGTTTGTTTTTTGCTTTTGTTTTGTAGAATGCTTGGTAATGTGTGAGTAAAGCAGCTTTTCTGTCTCCAATAGCATCTGCTTTCCATGCAGTGAAACTGACTTATAATGAATCTGAGGGAGAAATGTGCTCTCATAGACTATATTTGGAGTAATCCTTGGAAGATGCAGCATTTGAAATACCATATAACCATAACAGCACCATTTTTTTCTTTCCCTCTGGTGACTGAAAAGAGAAAGTACACTCCCCTCCCTTATCCCAGAACCAAAGACAGTACACAGTAATTATTTCTTATTTCACTGTGATTTGTATTTTACCTGACACCATTTATTTATCCAAGTTGAAAAACCATGCACTTAAATATTTTAACCAAAATGGTATTTGAAATGATTTTAATCACCTAAATTATTTTCTCTAAGCTTTAAAAGCCACCGGTGTTTTCTTACTCCCCATTGCCAAATGGCTGAGGGTATGTGACAGTGATCATTTCTTTTTATGTTTAAAAAATGAAATGCTAGTATGAAAACACAAGTGTTTAATGTAACTACTGCTTCGGGAAAGAAAATGCATGGTTGGGAAAGGTGAGATCAGCAAGAGAAATGCTTGCCAGCTTGCTGACAGCATGCCCCAAAGTCCTCATGGTACCTCTGCCCGGTAAGCACAACACTGCCGGGGGTCAGGATTCCGATGTGGTTGGTAGTAGAAGTCAGTAAGAGCTGCCACGGGGGCTAGTCCTAGCCGTTGTCACTTTAGGTTGGGCATATCACCTCTGGAGATTTTAGAAGCTGCCCGGAAGTCATCCTTTCTCCTTACTCTGTTAGGAACACCAGCTATCATTTCTGTAATGAATCCAGTTACTTTAAAAAAAAAAAAAAAAGATTTTTAATTATTTGTTTGAGAGACAGAGCACAAGCAGAGGGACAGCAGAGGGAGAAGGAGAAGCAGGCTCCCGTTTGAAGAGAGAGTCTGATGTGGGGCTCGATCCTAGGACCTGGGGATCATGACCCGAGCTGAAGGCAGACACTTCACCTACTGAGCCACCCAGGCGCCCCATGAATCCAGTTACTGATCTGGAGAATATTATGTATTCCATTTCTTTGGTGTATTGGGACACCAAACAAATGTAGAAATAGCTTACCATTTGAAGACAGATTGAGGCCATCTCAAGACCCATTTTCTCCAAAGTAAGTTCATGAAAAACTGGCTATTGTTATGCAGTGGCAATATCACAGCTGCCCCTGTGAAGGCGAGAAATCTGAAGCCACCACCAGCATCTACTCCTCTGTCCCCTCTCCACCTCTCAAAGTCCTGCCTCAGTTATTGTGTCAGATGACAAGATTCAAGCAGTTTCAGGAAAGCCATTAGGAGGATGTGCTGTTGCGGAAAGACTAGAGAACAAGATGCTGGCAGTGTCTCTCTCTGTTCATATCTTTGAAATCCGTGGAAACCATAGTTTTCAAAGGAACTTTATAAAGTGGATTCAATGCTGTATTGTCTTGTTCCTGCCCACCAGCAATCAGCCTTTAGCGAAAAAGTGGAGAGACTATATTATACATTGATATGCCAGAAGTTCCCACATTTTATCCTCTCAGTTTTGCCCTTTATAGGAGATGGGACACAAGTATTAAGTGGAAAACTTCTCTTAAATATAAATATATGAAATTTTATTCAAAGAACAGCTCAGTCTCTGGAGCCCCAGGAGTGAAGGAGCACATTGTCTGACACTCCAGCCCTTCCTGTCTACTCTGCAGTATTGATTCTAAACACATGGCCCAGAGTTTCTCGCTGGGACTTCATCATTCACTAGCTGAGACTATAGACAATTTAATAGTATGTATAGTTCCGCTATGTGAAAAATGGGAAAAGTTGTTATTATTTCCCATAGTTTTTTTTATTTTTTTATTTTTTGCCATTATTAGGTGAAAATACAAGGTAAAAACATTTAGCACAGTATCTGCAGCATGATAGGGGCTTGATAAGCCAATAAACTTAGCAGTTACTGTCATTTTTCTTGAGTCACTATCTTGCTCTGCCCTCTTATGACACACTAATAATATTCTACTTCCCTTGGGGATTCCCGGGTGGCTCAGTGGTTTGGCACCTGCCTTTGGCCCAGGGCCTGATCCTGGAGTCCCAGATCGACTCCCACGTCGGGCTCCCTGAGTGGAGCCTGCTTCTCCCTCTGCCTGTGTCTCTCATGAATAAATAAATAAAATCTTAAAAAAAAAAAAGATTCTACTTCCCTTTATTCTCTTCTGTTGTGTTCTAACACCTATGTTTGTACTTCTCCTCTTCCACTTTGTTTTCTTCTCTAATTCCAGCCTCAGTTCAGTTAACTCCTACCATTTTTAGCTCATGGCCCAATTTTCACTTCTCAGCTGAGTCTTCCCTGATCCTTTCAACCAGGTCAGATTCTTAGGTTATTTCCAAAGGACCATATTGTTTTTATTCAGAGTCAAAATGAATATGCCTGTTTTATGTCTGTTTCATTCCTGTGATATTAAACTCCATGAAAGCAAGAGCAGCTCATTTTCTTGCTCACCATTTCATTCCTAATGCCTGAAAAGCTATTTGACTCATAGCAGGAGCTCCTCGAATATATTTGAAATAAAAAGAATCAATCAACAAATGAATGCTGTCACTTGTAGGTCATTCTTTATTTATCATCTTTTAAGAAACTTGACTTGTTAGAAACCATGATGATCACTTAACTATCTCATCTGCATCATCCAGATCATTTTCATAAATACCTTTAAGATATTACATCAACTTCCTCCGTGATATCAGAATCTAACTCAAATGTTTTTATTTCTATTTCATCTCTTTTATTATCTGTAATGTTGTATACTTTCCCCTTAGCAAATCAATCATTCACTGATGCATACATTTATTTATTTTATTTGAAATGTTCAGAAACAGTGCTAAAGGACTGGGGGTAAAAACCTCATTGTTTTATTCTTGTTGTTTGCCCATTTGTTTTTTTTTTTTTTTTTTTTTTTTTACCTTAGCTGTGGGATAGGAGCAGACATATAATAAAGCTAATATAAATAAGCAAGTTTAATGATAATTGTCAGCATAAGGAATCCTAAGAGAATGGCATAGGGGTTCTCAATGAAGGCTGAGAGAAGAGTGTCCGCAAAATTTCCAAAATGGGATAAAGGAAGACAGGGAAAGCAATGCAGGACTTGAGGCAATGGGAGAGATATGAAGAATATGAGACTCTAAGATGATGGCTGGAACTATAGCATAAAGTCAGAGGCAGGGAGACTCAGGGACCATGCTGCCATATTGGTAGAGTGAGATCATGGTGGATGTTGAATATCACACTGCAGAGTCATTGCTCTCTCCTGAGTCATGGTGGATCATGAGAGGATTTCAAGAAGATGGGTGACATTATCCAGTTTGCTTCTAGAAGTTAGCACTGACGGCTCTGTGGATTTGGAGAAACTGAGGCTGTAGGTCCAGAAGGCCATTGCAGTCGTTGAGGCAGATTGGAGTCCTTATCACAATGTTCACTGTGGTGCTGAAGGAGAAGAAGGGCTTGGAGAACATAGGGTACTAGAGAGCCATTGAGGTGATGAAAAATAGGTCAAGGCTAAGAAAATGAAAGGAAGGTAAGAAAGGCACATATGGATGGGAGCTGTGAAGTGAGGGTAGGTTAGGAAGCCCCTGTAAGTTTAAAAGCAAGGAACTATGGGAGAGCCATGCCCACTGAGCTGCTCAGTTCTTGCAGTTTACAATTTCTTGAGAAGAAGCAGTTCTGAGTGTTCCTGGCAAGAATTACATCCCTTCTACCCTCACCGCTATCTGGCAGGAGACCAATAGAACTAATTTATTCACGTGCTCCATCCCATATCTTTAAGGTCTTCCCCTCAGAAATCAGATCGGCTCACTTCTTCACAACTATCAGCCTGTGTTCTAAGGACTGTTACTTTAGGAAATTTTCTCAATCACTCTTTTTAAAATAGCATCCTCCACAGGCTCACCATACTTTTCTCTCCAGCTTCAGCCCTCTTTTTCACAAAACTGATTACCATGACACACATAAGTACAGGTATACCTCGGAGTTACTGAGGGTTAAGTTCTAGACACTGCAGTAAATATTGCAATAAAGGGAGTCAAATGAGGTGTTTTTTTTTCCCCACTGCATATAAAAGTTATATTTACACTATATTGTAGTCTCTTAAGTGTGCAATGGCATTATTCCTATAAAAAACACAATGTATATGTCTTAATTTAAAAAATACTTTACTCCTAAAAAATGTTAACCATCATCTGAGCTTTCAGTAAGTCATAATTTTTTTGTTGGTAGAAGGTTTTGCCTCAATGATGATGGCTGCTGACTGATCAGGGTGGTTGATGGTTGCTGAAGGTTGGGTTGGCTGTGGCAACTTCTTAACACTAGACAGCAAAGTTTGCAGCATCAAGTGACTTTTCCTTTCATAAACGATTTCCCTGTAACATTGATGCTGTTTGATAGCATTTCACCCACAGTAGAACTCCTTTCAAAATGAGAGTCAATCCTCTCAAACCCTGACGCTGCTTTAGCAACTAAGTTTATGTCATATTCTAAATGCTTTGTTGTCATATCAACAATCCTCACAGCATCTGCACCAGGAGCAGATTTCATCTCAAGAAATCACTTTCTTTGCTCATCGACAAGAAGTAACTCCTCATCCTTTCAAGTTTTATCATGAGATTGCAGCAATTTGGTCACATCTTCAGACTCACTTCTAATTCCAGTTCTCTTGCTATTTCCACCACACCTGCAGTTACTTCCTCCACTGAAGTCTTAAACATTCAATTTGTAAAAAATGCAATATCTGTGAAGTACAATAAAGCAAAGTGCAATAAAACTGAGGTATGCTTATATTCATTTATTATCATTTGCCCATTCCTACTATATTTAAGCTGCATGAGAATATACATTCTTGTCTATTTTGCTTTTTTCCGAATCTCCAGTTCCCCGAGCAATGTTTGACACATAATAGGTGCTCAAAAAAAAAAAATACTATTTACAGAATGATCATTGCTGGTAACTTTTGGTGCCCAAGGATTGCAGATTTCTATAAAATACTGGAAAATAAAATGAGCCGGAAATACCTTGGAGAAGCATTCGTCAGGTCCTGCAGAGGGCTGAGAAGAGTCCCACCCTACATGGGGGCTGCTTAGAAGTGTTTAGGGCAAAAAAGGAGATACAAGGGCAAGGGATTCTACGATTCTGGGGAACAGCAAATTCTTTGTTCTAATCCAAGGTATCATGGCATCTGAAGGGCTTCACTAATCTGGAAGCAAAGCCAAATTTAACAATTAGGATTGGAACATTCTGTTACTATTGTGGATTATCCCTACTGCTCAATTTTACTCTAGAAGGGAAGGAATATTATCCCGGGTAGATCCTCACCAGTGAATCCCAAATACCTGCTATAATAAAAAAAAAAAAATTGTGCTTTGAGGTTATTGAAATTCGTATTTAAAACTTTTATAAGGGATCCCTGGGTGGCACAGCAGTTTGACACCTGCCTTTGGCTCAGGGCGCGATCCTGGAGACCCGGGTTCGAATCCCACTTCGGGCTCCCGGTGCATGGAGCCTGCTTCTCCCTCTGCCTATGTCTCTGCCTCTCTCTCTCTCTCTCTCTCTGTGACTATCATAAATAAAAATTTAAAAAAAAACTTTTATAAATACAAGGTAACGAAAATACTACTCTCCTTGCTTTTGTTTGACCTCTGTCATCCCAAAAGAAAATGTGGACTTTCTACTCTTTTTACTCTTAGTAAGCACAGTAGTGAAGACGCCTCTGTCCCATAGAGTCTTGCCCCCATCCCCTGCCCCCATTCCCAGATTACCATTGATTCAGCTCCCAGATACTCTCTGGCCATACATTGGTATCAGTTTTTCCCAGTCAGGATATGTATGAAGAGCCTTGAATATGATCGATCTCTTACTGATGAAGAGGCTGTAAGAAACTTGCTTTCTTTATGGTCCTTTTGTTTGCATTTATGCTTGATTACTGCGTGGACTTTCTTTGTTGATTTATTTGTGTTTGTTCATTTATTTACCTGAATTCTTCACTACAGTTTTCTTGAAAGTCTAATACTAACTGTTATAGTAAAAATGTCTATGCTATTTTCATCTATTAATGCAATAGGGAATGCATTCTCTTGTTCCATAATGAGTTCTTCCTGTATTCTAATTGGTTTTATTTGTTAACTCTTATTAGGAATTAAGAGGGTGGGTCCTATTTTATTTAGCAGTCTACTACCTAGAAACTCTGAGAGTAAGTGGGGTGTATTTAATGATGGGATATATAAATGTGTGTGTGTTTTTAAGGCTTTATTTCTTTGAGAGAGAGCTTGAGCAGGAGAAAACAGCCTTGGGAAGGGGCGAGGGATAGGGAGAAGCAGACTCCCCGCTGAGCAGAGAACCCAATGAAGGGCTCAATCCCAAACCCTGGGATCACAACCTGAGAGGAAGGCAGATGCCTAACCAGTAGAGACACACAGATGCCCTTATAAGTGTGAGTTTTTTTTTGTTTGTTTGTTTGTTTTTTTTTTTTACAAACACCAACTCTTTATTCTTATTGCTAAACTTCATTGAAATTTTTTAATCAAAAAAAAAAAAAGAATTTTTTTAATCAAATCTTCATTGTCTGTTATGTGTTCTTCTAAATTGCAAATTTACAGAGAGCAGGAATTGCTGTCTTTGTTAACCACTGTTTCTAAAGCCCCAGCATTTCATACCATGCCTCTTGGCACTGAGTAAATATTGATTTATGAAAACCATAAATTGGGAGATAATGATCTTCGTTAATCAATGAGGAAGATGATGGGGGAATTTACAGCTTCAGTTCAGGGGCAGTGAAACACTAGAATATTTTAATGATTTCAGTATCTTCACCAGTCAGTAACATCACCAGATCAGATTCTGTGTGTGTCATGTGTGTATATGTGTGAATAGACATGAATCTGATTAATTCTAGGCAAAATGAGAGGGAGGGAGAGAGTCTGTTTAGTTTTGAATGTCATGATGTTTGCTGCTAAAAAGACTCAGTAATTTAGTCTTCCTATCTTGGCTCTTTTTTATTTTGCTAACCCTGGAACTCTTTCTGCTCTTATATAGCAGCCAATAGTGCCATATTGTTCTTTGTTGGCAAGATCTTAAACTTTTACTTCACTAATAGGAAGGAGACAAAATCCAAATTCAGAATTTAAAAAAGGAATAACTAAAAAAAATAAAAATAAAAAAAAAATAAAAAAGGAATAACTATATTTTTTATCCTTTTTAAAGAATAATCATTCATATTTTATAGCTTTCACTCTCATTTATGACACGATGCATTTTGATATTTGTTAGTCCTTAGACTTTTAGAGGATTTTAGACATTATCTTAATTTTATTTTTCTTGAATAGCAGTCCTATTAGATTTTTCTTTAAAAAATACATTTTCATTATCAAATATGTTTGAGAAAGGCCACAGAGGCTGTCTTTCAAAATCAGCAATGCTCATTCATTAAGTTGCAAAAGGCATTATACAAAATATGTTCATTATTTATTGAAACCAATATTTTCTCATATTATGTAAATGTGAAAACTTTTTTTTTTTTAACATTTAAAATGTATTAGCATCTTTTGGGGAAGCTCTTAAACTTGGTTTATTTTAATGAGAAGGAATGTATGTTCCCTGGAGGAGAAGCAGGGGAAGTAATGAGTAGAGCTAGGACATAAAGCCAAGGCTGTGGTTCTTTGGTCCTGGGATCTCTCTGCTATGCTACAGTATGATTTATCCCTAATTCAACTTGATTCTGCAGCAGAAAGACAAGTTGTTTTTTAAATAATAATTCTTGGATCATTTCCAACATTGAGATATGAATTAAGCATAAAACAAATCACAGATATATATATATATATAGCTAAAAAAATTAAATATTCCTCTCATCATGCTCCAAGACTATAAATTTAAAACCACAAGAAGAAAGAGAAACTAAATTTTAAGTGGTTTTTATTTGTTGTTATTGTTTTAAGATTTTATTAATCTATTCATGAGAGACACAGAGAGAGAGGCAGAGACAGAGGGAGAAGCAGGCTCCCTGTGAGGAGCCCGATGTGGGACTCATTACCCTGGGATCATGACCCGAGCCAAAGGTACCCCAATTTTTAAGAGTTTTAAGGGGAATCCTAGGGATGCATGGGTGGCTCAGTCAGTTAAACTTCTGACTTCAGCTCAGGTCATGATCTTAGGGTCCTGGGATTGAGCCCTGCACCAGGTTCTGCTCTCAACGGGGAATCTGCTTCTCCCTTTCCCTCTGTCCTGCCCCCTACTCGTGCTTTCACTCTCTCTCTCCAATAAATAAAGTCTTTTAAAAAAATAAAAAGGATTCCTAAAAATATTTCAGTTATTGCTGATATTTTTATTCTTTGGCATCTCAATGCCAGTCTACTCTTCAATACCAAATATAACAGAAATAAGAAAACAGGGGTAAATGGAAACCTTCTCAACATGCAATAAACTTCTGAGGCACAATTAGCAGTCGGTGAAAATTAGCAGAAAAATTGGTAACTGAGTATTAGGTACTGACATGATGGTAGAAGAGACCGTATTTGATACCTCTGTGAAAGTCCCCCCAAATATAGAGTGACTGAGAACCTTTGTGTGGGTTGGAGAAACATAGCCTTGATTTATTGGCTATATTTAAGAAACTATAGGGCAGCCAGGGTGTCTCAGTGGTTTAGTGCCTGCCTTCGGCCCAGGGTGTGGGTTGAGTCCCGCATCGGACTCCCCGCAGGGAGCCTGCTTCTCCCTCTGCCTGTGTTTCTGCCTCTCTCTCTCTCTCTCTCTCTCTGTGTGTCTCTCATTAATGGATAAATAAAAAACCTTAAAAAAAAAAAACTACAGTGTTTGTAGCCATTGTAATTAAGTCTCCATTCATTAGTAGATTAATTAAGAAACCAATTTTGGTATATACATAAGATGAAATATTATGGATCCCTAAACAGAATGGTATAGTGATCCGTGCTGTATCATGGCTGAACCTCCAAAACGTTATGCTAAATGCAAGAAGCCAGATACAAAAGGCCACAAATTATATTATTCTGTTTATACAAAATACCTGAAATCAATAAATCTATAGACATAGAATGTATCTTGATGTTTGCCAGGGACTTGGGCAGAGGAAAATGGGGAGAGACTGCTTAATGGGCTTCCTTTTAGATCATGAAAATATTTTGGAATTTGATAGAAGTTATAGTTGCATAACATTGTGAATGTGCTAAACGTCACTGGATTGTTCACTTTAACATGGTTAATTTTATGTGATATGTATTTCACCTCAATTGAAAAGAGAAGATTGAGTTAAGCATCTGGTATCTTAGAGTTTTGCTCCAAATGTAGTCTCCAACTTCAGGCTGGAAATAACCCTATGCCTCTTTTGTGTTGCTTGATATTAAAATAGCACATTTTTCTTGGCATCTCTGTCTTTCCCTTTCCTGCTTCCTAATCAACATGTCCAACTTGCACAGAAAGGTCTCCTTTCTGTTGAGAAAAATTAACAGTGTATATTATTTTAAGAACATTGCAAAAACCAAGTGGAAGTCCAAATTAGATGCATTCTGAGCATACTTCCTTTGCTCTCTTACATCTGACCCTAAAATAAAATGGGTAATAATATGCAGTCAGGAACTATAGATGGAGAACACATGTGGTAGAAGCAGCACCTGTTAGGAAGCTCTAGAAATGGGAGTGGAGGGTGGAGGGTGTGTTATGGTGTATAAGACAGATTCCTTTGGCATCTCCTTTGGAAGAGAGATGTAGAGGGTGCCTAAGTAGGCAGGAAAATAGATTGCCAAACATAAGCTTTCTAAATGAGTAGTAAAAAACGTGTTTCTTAGGAAAAATGCACTTCAACTTTCAAAGTTTTGTATCAACTCATCTTGTTGCTGTTCGTGGTGGTGGTGGTTGTTTTGAAGCTCAGAAGCAGGTGCCTCAGTCGATGACATCATTGTCATTTGTCCACCTAAGTCATTTACTTGCTTTTATAATGTATATATTTATTCACTCATGCCTTTGTAGCCCAATGCACTCCATCTCCCCTCCAGTGACAACCCAGTTTGGTGGACTTACTGTGTATCCTTTGTTCTTGCACAGCACAGCCTTTTTATAGAGCGATTGAGGGAAATCGTCCTGTGTAGTTTTCTTTTCATTTTTGTTCTTTCTGAACCTTGTCCTTTGTTATAATTTCTCTTCTGATATAACCCCCAGAGCAATTTGCTAGAAAAATAGTGCATAATAGTGGGAAAAAGCCCAGCTGTAGAGACAGAAGACTTGTGTGGGATACCAGATTCGGTTATGAGCAAATCTAATCTCAAAGAGTCTTCTACAAAATCATTCCTTTTAACATCATAGTTTGACTAAAATTGTGATCATAGAAACAGATAAATCATGTTTAAGAAAGCTCAAATCCGATCTCGATTCCTCCCTATGTTGGGCAGTTCTAGCGTAGTGTCCTACCCATAGTTGTAAATATGAATGTGCTAGGGAAGAAGATCACAAAGTGGGCCGAGTATATGCAGTTCCCAAGTCTATAGACAGACCCTTGCTTACAATGCTTGTTTGTAAGGCGGCCTTTCAGAACTCAGCATGGATTTCCCCATTGAAAGAATGTTTAATACCTGTGAGCATGTCCCCTGGCCAATCCATGGAACTTATTAAAGCCTTAGGTAACTGAGAAATAATGTTAGTATTGCTAATATTACTAAGATTACAGCAAAGAGTGGCTGGCGATATTTGTTGAGAACAAATGTGGGGGTCAGTAGATTTCTCCCGTTCCCATCTTGCTGTCTGCCTTTCATCCCATTGCCTGTTTGCCCAGAGCTTGGTGAGAAGAAACACCGTGATCCTGGAATCACTTTCTCATGTTCTAATTTCCCAGCTTCACGTCTCTGCAACCATCTTGCTTACTTCTGGAACAGCACGCAGTGCTGGAAATTTTCAGCCTTTTTCTCATGTTACATTTCCGTTCTCCACTGATAATAATATTTGCAAGTCAATGAGTGCTTCTAATAATTTATGCTGTTAGAAGAGTAGCTTCATTAATGCCAAATACCATTTACTGTTTGGGTTTCTGTACAGTGTGATTGGGTTGTGGTATCTTCAAATTTCCTATACCCCACATCCAGTTGGTTGGGGAGTTTTAGCATCTCTAACCTTAAAAAATATATTTCAAAGCCAGCTACATTCAGTTTCCTCTATTATTCATATTATATATATATATATATATATATATATATATATATATATATATATATTTTTTTTTTTTTTTGTCCCCTCGATAGCTCATTTTGACATCTAACAGCCAACATAATCCTTTCAAGAGGTTAGGGGCTTTTGTCACTACTCTATTTAAAATCTCCCATCCCTTCCCATCCCAGTTAGAACAAAATCCAAAGACTCCCATGTCGTCCTCTTCCACCTTACATCTGCCTCTCTTTCCTTGTTATCCCACCAGAGTTATGGTGTCCTTCGGAGCTCATTCCCACCTCAGGCTCCCTCTTCAGGATGTTTTCTTCCTGATATTAGCATGGCTGTATCCTTCTCTTAATTTCCTCCTCTACTCTTATTTTATCTCCTCAGACATGATTTCTCTCATCACCAAATAGCCTCTTCTTCCTATATTGCTCTCTATCACCTTACCTCGTTTGGTTTTCTTTATAACACATATCATTAATTAACAGTAAAATTGTATTTGTTGTTATTATTAGTTTATCCACTAGAAAAAGTCAGGGATCTTGTTCTCTTCACTGCTCTAGCAATAACACTTAGAACACACGTGACATACGGAAGACAACAGTGAATACTTGAAGAAATCAAGTGTGGCTACTTAGATATAATTTTTTTGTTAGCATCCAGTGAGAACAGCGTGTTGCATAGCGATATCCTGGGAATTTAAATAAGGTTCCTCTTTAAAATGGAGAATAGCAACAGTAAAATATGAAACAGGCAGACAACAAGATGAAGGTTAATAGAAAGAAAACGTGTCAAATGGAAAGTAAAATGAAGAATTTTTTTAAAGGGAAGACAAAGAACAAAAATAAAATCAGAAAAAAAATTGAAACAAAATTTAAGAGATTTTAGTTAAAAGTAAGCACATGCATGGGATAATTTAAAAGTAGATAATAAGGTAAATTAATGATTAATATACAAGATTTTCAGTAATCAATAAGTTTTTAATGCTAATGAGACATGGTTTTCTCAAAGCATATCAACATATGGTGACAAACTATAGTTAATAAGGATATTTTGCCCATAACAATTAAATTATTTTCTTTGCCAGTCCAAGGATTTTTCAGTCACTCTGTTCTGATTACTGTCCTGGCCTCTCAGAAAATGAATTAAATAGGTAAACTTAAAAGGTTTTTGTTTTGTTATTGTTTTAAATCTGTTTGCAATTATATCATTAGAAGGAAACTGGGGTGGTTTAATAAATTCTGTCATCTTGGATTTGTTTGGAGCGCAGTACACTTGTTTCTTTTACTAAATACATGAAATATAGTTAACATGTTACATAAAATAGATACTGTATGCTTACTCCTTATAATATGATAACAGTGAAAGGATTTTGTATGGTAAAACTTTAAGGTTCAATAAGCCATAATAACAATTCAAATAAAATTCAGAGGCAAATTACAAAGGGAATGCAGAGCCTACTGTACAATTACAATTATGAAGCTACCAAATGCATAGAGTCGCTTTTTCCTCTCATGGTACAGGGTAAATATGTACATGATTTGTACGTTTCATGTGCATTTATTGAACACCTACAAGTCATTGTAAAGCATTATGGGAGTCGCATATGCCCAACACAGTTATTCCTGCTATTGAGAAATAGAAAACCTAACAAACTACAATGCATAGTGATAAATTATAGCGTCTGCTACGAAAATTAAATAACATATAAATATTTAGCATGGGAAATGTTTAAATAAATGTTGCCATTATATCTTCATAATTTGGGAAAAGCACCAGAATATCGTTTCTGAGTCCGAATGCCTGAGTTAAAATCACAGCTCTGTCCTCTAAGACACTGGCCTTGCTTCCGTAAGCTCCAGTGTCCTCTTCTATAATTATGAATATGATAATTAATATGAATTACCTAACATAGCACCTGGCATATAGGTAGTACCGTGTAAATAGCATTGTCCTCTGACATGAACACCTTGTAATATTAATTCAACCTTCTAATTGTTTTTTCACTGGAAGATTGCAATTGATTTGTGCACATTAGAAAATACTTTTCCTGAGCATCTCAGGGTTTCTATATAAGGAATATTAAAAACTCAGCTCTAAAAAATAATAAATAAAAAAAATAAAAACTCAGCTCTAGTCATGCCAGGTTGATATTTTTCCCTTTTTGTTCTGGTGAACTGATGAAGAACAACAAAATCGAAGGAAATATTCTATACAAAGATCATTTTACAACCTGTCATTAGGCACAACTACTCAGGTTTTACTGATTTCAGTACATATTGTTCAGACTATCTCCCCCCCTCATACCATCATTATCCTCTAATAGTAGAATTTATAAGACATTTTAAGAGACCAATAAAGAGCAAGTTCCTAAGAGGAAATTAATGAATTTCCTTTTTTAAAACTTCATTAACTGTGAGAAACCTACCATTGACCATGATGTTAATGGTAACTATTCTGTTCATCAACATGTTTATAATTCATATAGCAACTAATGGTTCTAAAGCATCTGATGATGACAAGCAATTATAATAATTATGGACTTTGTTTTATGTGCAGAGTAGTACATGGGCTGTGTAACAGTAAAGTAGGGTTGTAATTTAAAGTAATATTTTACATTTTTATGCAGTTGAGAACTGCACTTCTGATTTGAAAAATTACAGAAAAGAATATGTTTGCCCTATCACATGCATGTACTCCAAAGATCAATTCAAGGAAAAAAAATCAGAATTACTTAAGCATCAGGATGGGCATATATTTGCACCTGGTAACCCTTCTATAGACAACAATATTCAAACCATACACAAACCAGTATTCAGGTCTGAATCGGGGTGGGGGGAGTGGTCTAAAAAGACAGTGTTGATACAGACATCAGAAAACGCTTTCTAGATCATATTTAGGCATTTCTGTATTAAGGTAATTGCTATTTTATAGAGAGATATTCTTTAAAGTTCAGAGACTGGAATAGATATATTTTCCACCTTTAACAAGAGAAGTTCCCTTCTACAGCCTTGAAGAAACCTCACAAGTACCAAACTACTTTTCTTGACAGTTTGCATCCACTCTGACTTCCTTGTCTGATCCTGCAATTTAAATACTGTCACTGTAGCACTGAGTCGTGTCATAGCTAATATTGTGCTAACTGTAACTACTTTATGTAGGCAAGTTTCAAATGAAAAGATTTCCAAAGAAAACTTCTAGTGGCAGGCAGCTAGGGAGCTGCTTTAGGAGTGTGGAGAAAGAGGGAAAAAGGGGAGAGGAGTTGGCTCTGGCAGGTGCTGAGGAGGCAGTGACACAGTTGCTCATACCTTAGCTATAGCAGTTTAGAACAGTTGGGATAATATCTACATTTTTGGCAGAATTCATGCCCATAAAATTTGCAGGTTAGAACTTAAAGAAACTCTTCCTTATGTAAGGCTGGCATTTAGCAGGTACTCCATCCAGAGTAAGGTATAGTCTCTTTGACAAGAAAAGTCATTTTTCTGTGAGACATTTAATTAGTGGAGCCATTTCTCTCTAAACTCTAAGTTTGACATCACCTGGTATTAGACTAGGCAAGGCCAAAAGTATTGATTTTAGATGACTTACACAGCTTTTCAGTAACCCCAAAGCCTGCTGGGTTTTTTTTTTTTTTTTTGAGTTAATATAACTTGGGGAGAAAACAGCATATATTTTGGGAGCAAATCTATATTTATTTTATGTTCCTGTGGGACCAAGATATCTACCTGTATTTACAGAGTTTCAATGCCAGACTATCTTAAGGTGTAGGAAAAGTTATACTAAAAAAAAGAACAGGTAAAATGTCTACCATCAAATGGGCTGAATACATTTAACTTAATATAAAACACCTCTTCGTTCTCCAACCTCTTTCAATTCCCTGAAGGTTAATGCCTACTAAAAATACAAACACAAATATTTATTTTTTGTTTTCTTTGGATTAAAGAGACAATCTCTAAAGGGCATTTCAAATGCATTTCATATTCAAAAATAATTTCAGATGTGACCTTAAGAAATGCCTCAATCCAGGAATTTTCTTTCTGTTGATGCATTCATATTCACTGCTGGCCAGGTTGCTGGTTTTCATGGTTGAAAAACACCCCACAAGGACAGTTCAGAAGGATTTTCAGGGTATTTACACACAATATAAAATCATATGATTATCTAGGACTGATTATGAATAAAAAACTAATTTCAGTGTTTGATCATACATTTTCACTAGGCGTATGTCGAAGCTATTAGTGCTATAGTCATAAATTTATTTTTCATATTTGTGACTTATGTTCTGTTAGCCTTAAGATAGAATGAAACCTTTTCAGTGCCCTTAGGGTCTTATGGTCTGACTGCAACTACCTCCTTCTCAATTCTTCCATCGCTTTCACTTGCTCACTCCATCCTTGACACATCAGCCTTCTGCGCTTGCCAAATGGACAACCACACTCTCTGCTTACTTTTGTATGTCCTGTCACCAAGTCTAGAGCATCCTCCCCACCTCCCACATATATTCACATGACTCACAGCCTCACTGGATTCAAATCTCTTTCCAAATGTCATTTCACCATGGAGTCCTTCCCTTGCCACCTTATTTAATATAACACCCCATCAAAAAAAAAAAAAAAAAAAAAAAAACACCCCATCAATATTTATACACACTGCTTTACCTTTCATCCTGGCTTATTGCCTTTCTCCTTCACCGGGATGTCAGGAGACGGAAGAAGGAAATGAGTTTTGTTTGGTGCTGCACCCACAGCTCCAGGAACAGTGCTGACACATGTATGTGCTCAGTAAATATTTGCGGAACGAAACACAGGCTGCTTAGGGTGCAGAGCACTCTGATGTCGTAGCTCACTGAAGGCTCACAGGACACTAGTGGTTGGTAAAAACTAATGAGGGAAGGGATGGGAGAAGTAGAGTATTCCACTTATGACCCAGGGAGGGAAAGAAAATTAGAAATATTATACCATCCCATCCCAAACCAAAGGCAGACTTGAAGTGAAAGCACAGTGGTAGCACTGTGTGATGTGTTCCTGTGACATCTGGTTTAGGGCCTATCCAAGCCTGGTGTTCTATCATTGAGTAAACTGAGAAAACACCCATGAGGCTTAAACCAGTACTGTGGCTAAGATCCCAAACTCCCTTTCTCTAATTACAAATGCAAAAAAGGAATATGCTACCCTATATGCCACTAAAATTGCCCTCTGGATTCACTTATACCTTGAGGTATGCATCTAACTCTGAGAAGACAGAATGAGAAAATTAAGCTCTTGAAACTCATTTTCATAGTTTTGTGTTTTCAATCCCCAATGCTAATGATCTTTTAATGCAGATTTTATCTGTGAATTCTATTTATTGTGAGTGGTCATTAACATTTGTAAGCTAATGCATTTACTTATTCATGTTAGGAAATAGAAATGCGGAATATGTGTTGGATTCTTTGATTATTAGCAGATAGCTCAGTAACATTCTTAGAATAATGTTGCCCACAAACTTTCAAACTAATAACAGACTTTTGTGTACACAGAACACATGTTCCTTAAATGCTCTGAATAAAGCAGTAAGTTTAGGTCAGTAATAAGTTTATATAAATTAATAAGTGCCAACTTCTTTGGGTTTAATAACTTTTCCTACAGGCTTGGTGGCTAAATATAAGCCACCAGTTTTTAAAGTTGGAGGGAATCTTGTTTATTTTGAAGAAAATATGTAACTTTTGATTGTTTGACTCTAGAATAATGCAGGATTAATTAAAAAATTAATTAAGGATTAATTAAATATTAATCCTGTCAGGATTAATTAAATATAAATGAAAGATTCAACAGTTAGATGAAAGCCATGATCCACTCTGTTACCAACTAAAAGACAAACAAAAACAAAAATGAATCTATGACAAAGGAGACTATCATAGATTAACCAAAATTATAAAACCATATATTATTTGCAGTTTCCATAACTCATCATTCAAATGTATGCGCAGTCCCACCTACATTAACATTCCCAAAAAAGCTTTTCTAACTTCTGGCCTGAATCCTCCCTCTTTCTGTAATCACGCCCTACATCCTGGCCACTGCCCTCACCTATACATTTTTGAGATATTTATACTACTCGTCACTGTCAAGGTATGTTTTCTTCATAAGAAATAGCAGGGTGGAGAGGATGTGGAGAAAAGGGAACTCTCATATAGTGCTGGTGGACACTTAAATTGGTACAACTGCTGGGGAAAACCGCATGGAGATTAGTCAAAACAAAACAAAACCCATACAATCCAACAATTTCATTTCTGGGTGTTTAGCTAAAGCAAATAAAAACACCAATTCAAAAAAATATATGGGTTTCTCTATTTATTACAGCATTATTTACAATAGCCAAGATACAGAAGCAACCTCAGTGACCATCAGTAAATGAATGAAGAAGAAGATGTGGTGTGTATGTGTATGAATATTACTCAGCCATTAAAAAAAGAATGAGATCGTGCCATTCATGACAATATGGATGGACCTAGAAGGTATTATGCTAAGTAAAATAAGTCAGACAGAGAAAGACAAATACCACATGTTTTCACTTACATGTGGAATTAAAACAAAACAAAACAAACAAAAACAACAGCAAAAGAAATGGACTCATAAAAACAGAGAACAAACTAGTGGTTGCCAAAGGGGACAGGAATGGGAGATGTGTGAAGAAGGTGAAGGGGATTAAGAGGTACCAACTTTCAGCTACAAAATAAACATATTGTGGGAATGAAAAATGAAAACTACAGCATAGAGAATATAGTCAATAATTTAAAAAATAAATATATGTTTGTTTTTTTTTTTTTCTACACTGGACATTTCACTGAAAGGGAAGTCAATTTCAAAAACAGCCAGAGTTAAAACACTACCAAAATTCAGTGGGTTTTCCTGTTGTTTTTAAATGCATTTGGGTCACAGTAGTTGACTAGTTATCTTGAACAACCTCTCATCAGAGTAGTGTATAGGTCTGCTGCTTACATTCAGCCACCTGTGCATCTAGGTCAAAATTTTTTAAAAATTCACAGCTTCTGGTAAAAATAGTCTCTAGGGAGGGTTATTCTATTATTAATAAATTATATTAATACCATTCAGAAGGATTTCCCTTGCAATGTAGAGCCTGAAGATTGGGCCATCCCTGATTGCTCATCTCAGATAATCTCCATGGCACATTTAAAATATAAAAGCTTCTTCATGACACTTTGAGGACCTCCTTGAATATAAGCTACATATATACAAGTAAGCCAAGTAGGTTATGGGTAAGAGACTACAATACTACCACTTAGCTTACTTAGTTCATGCTACTCATGAGCTAGATACTAAAGAATTCTAATCTGTGTTCTTTTCAGTCAGTAGCTCCATTCTATTTAAAGTTATTCTAGTTCCTCATCTCTCTGTTTTTGTAGTTAGCACAATGGTAAGTTTTTCAGGATAAATATAGCACATACTATATGCCTGGAGCTGATCAAAGCACTTTTTACATATCTACTCAGCCTAACACTTACAGCAGAGACCTAAACTGTGATTGAATCACAAGATAGAATCAGTTCCAAATTCAGGACATAAACCTTTGAAATCCCTTTATAGAATAATGAGGATGTAGAGGAAAAATGTTAAGGAGGAGGAAAAAAAGGAAAATGAGAAAAGAGACAAAGGGATATTTGCCAGAAGAATAATAAAGAGATGAAATCATGTCAGATAGGTAAGTTCTATATCTCACATAGAGTAACTTAGATTTCCACTGGCTACTGAAACTTCTGTTTTGCTCACACTTGATATCTGTGTGGATGACTGACAAAGACTGAGCTGCGAAAGCTCTTGGTAAGTCTCCCTATACTAAAAAGGACCCAGGCATTTTCACATTGGTGAGGGGACTACGAAGACCAATGCTGTTGATATTTTGCATTACATGTTTCTAACATTTTGAATGTCTTAGTCTCTATTTTGAGCACCTAGTATGTCTGAGGCAACTTGTTATGAATATACATTACAACGATATAGGAGACATGGTTCTCACTCTTCACAATGTAGCTTTGACTTTTCTCTCACCAAATTTTCTTACCAGAGAAGTTTTTCTTCTCTATTGGTTGTCTCTGTGCTTGCCCTGTGACTTGTTTTGGCCAAGGTGGTGTTACGATTATTATGCAAACAATGGCTTACAACTCTCTTGTTCAGTGGACTTCCTTCTTGTGACATGAGAATATACTCCCAGTGGACACAGGAGCAGATCATCACCTACCACCAATCTGAAGTGGAAATACCTTAGATTAACTAATACTTATTAGAAATAAACACTGTTATATTTTGACACCAAGATTTCTGAGGCTATTTGTTACATAGCAAAGGTAGATTGTTACTAAAAGAGAGAATAGATCTGGTCCCTTTTTGAGCTTATTTTAGACCTCCTCGTAACTCTCAATATTCCAGGAATTTTGGCCTCCTTTCATGTCTTTAAACATACTGCATTTATTCTGACTTTGTGACCCTTGGGCAAGCTTTTCACTGCTTGGATTTTCTTTCCCATGGGGTCCCTTGGAGCTCCTTCTCATCTTTCAGGTTTCAGCTTAACTATTTCCTAGGCAGGGAGGCATTCTCAAACCACAATATCTAAATATAGACACACACCCACTCCTCCATTTCCTCTATGCCAATCACATACATTGCTTGGATCACTCACATATTTAGAACAATTCATAAGTATTTGTTTTTCTTATTCATTGTCTTTATGGCTACTTCTTTCAGATCAGATAATATATCACTATTTTTCTCTAAGGTAACTACGATGAGCCACGGAATGCCTTTTCAATGAATAACTGTGTAAATGAATCAACTTTGAGGAGTGGTTTCATCCATTTATCATTCCTAAACCCCCACAGAAACCACATGAATACTCCAAATAGTTAACCAACTCACAGGCAATAAAAATGTGTTCTTTTTGGATATAGACCTTTTTTTTTTTTTCCTTTTTTCCTACTTTAGACACTCTAGAATTTTATTTTTTTAAAAGTTCAACATCTGAAATAAGCATGACTGATATACTGGCAGTTCTAAGTTGGTACTCTGAAGGATGGTCAGATATTTTTGTTTTGTTTTTTTTTCCACCACACTCTGCCTGGAACCTATCATTTAAGTGTTTTACAGGTCATTGATTAAGAAAATAAAGATTTAATAGTAGGAATATATTAATGTTCATCAAATTCTGGTTACAACTGGTACATTTAAACACCAATTTTATTTTTTTCCAGCTTGACACTTCACTCTATGGTTTTCTGATGTAACTGGATAGCATGTATCATCCTATGATTTGTTTCTTCCAAACCATTTGGCTTTAATAGTATATTCAAAAAGTGCAGAAAAAAGGCTGTTATTTTTTTCTTTACACTTTTATTCCATTTTCCTTTCAGTCAATATAAAGCTATTTACTAAATTATTTGCTAGATATGAGCATGAATTCTTACAAACTATATAGATGTATGAATACATATAATATCTACAATTATTTTATAGTATGACAAAGAATTCTACTTAAAGATAAGTCATGTATTTATCATCATCCTCCTCTATCTGAAGCACTGAGTATGCTTTTTATATTTTGACATTTCTTTTTCAGGAGTTATTTTGCTCTTTGAATCAACTTCTATAAGAAAGAAAAGTTAATAAGCTCCAAGACTCAAATTATAAAATGACACAAACTACACAATAACAAGTATGCATTAGTTATTCTGTAATTTATATTCAAAATTGGAGAGATAATTTGCAAACACCTCATAATAAATCCTGAGCTAAAAGAAATGTTTGTCAAATTTTTCTCTCACTTTTCTTTCTGTGGTATGCAGATGTTCAGTTTTAAATTTGTCACATTTTCATACTTCCTTCTATATTGCTTGCTTTCTTTGATTTCTTTCCAAAAAATAAAACAAAAAGCAAGCAAATTAAAATTCATTGCTATGAAATGAATTTTGCAAAGACATTCATGTTTTCTTTTTCTTATTTTCCCCCTTTTCCCGAAGTTCTGCTTCTCAAATATTTTCCAATAAGTTTAGCATACCTTGAAATAACTCTTAGGAACACTATATGCTCCATCTCCTAAGATTTAGTATTACCTTTCTTGCCACTATTTGACATTATAAAAAAAAAAAAAAAGTAGGAACTCGGTCTCAAAACAACTGTTTATCTCAGTTTCGTATTTCTGTCTGAAACATACCAATGTATTAGAAACCAAAATTTAAATTTTTTCAAGTCCTTAAAAGTCTACATTGCATCATGCACAAATCCCTTCTGATTATCTTCACCATATAGGTAGCTATTTCTCTAATCCATTAACTCTTTGTTTATTAAGTTTCAATAGCTCATCTACCCCTAAAATCTGTTCTGTATCTGCTATGTGGCTTTATAAAGACCAACTCTGCTTATGTCTTTTGCTTGTTCAGAAACTTCTAGGAACAGCCTATTCTGCATTAGTCAAAGTCAAGTACAAATTCAGTTGGCCACTGAGGCATTCCTTTCCTTGACTCTTAACCTATTTTATGTTGTCGAACCACCACCCACCTTCATGAAATCTTTCCTTCTCCCTCCACTGGAACTCAAGCATACGCTCTAGGTTTAAATAATTCCTCTTGTCTTGAATATTTTTCTCTCATTTTTTTTTTCCCGTGTAGAGATTCTATCCATGTTTTTGGGATTGCCTCACATCCCTTTCATCTAGGAAGTAATCACTGAGCACCTGTAGTCATTAACTCTCTAAGCCATAGTGTTTGACCTCTTTCATGATACTTACTAACTAACGTAAGTTAGTTAGATTTCAGATCTAACTGTATCCTGGCCAGTGGAGAGGGGACTGTATTAGTTAGGATTATACTGCAGATGACCCTGAACTAAATGGAAACTGAAAATTCCTTAGTATCTGTGTATCGTATGACATACTTACATACTCTGATTGATTTATTCACCCAGGATACCATTAATTCAAAAGGACAATATCTGTGCTTATTACCATAGTGGACAAAACATTGAAAGAACCAAATTTCCTGTCCTCTACATTCTCCAACCACTAGTGTCAGGACAAATAGTCATGGACCAGGCCTCCTGCATTGAATAAATGTGACTGGCAATAATTGTCCAGCTAGTGAGATTTTTAAGAAGAACATCGTGGATATTATTGGGTGTATCAGTGAGCTTTCTTTACATAAGGAACCACCTTAACATTTTGTATCTTAATATAGCTTTATGGTGTGGCAACTTGAACTGGGCTCAGCTGGGTAGTTCTGGGTAGACTGGTCTCATCACCCACCAGTTTACGTGAGGGTTGGCTGGCCCAGGAAGCCTCAGCTAGTGACTTAACCTCTTATCCTCACAGTCTCTCATCTTTTGTCAAATTCAACCAGGCCCTCATGCAGCAACTGAACATGATGCCAAAAAAAAAATAAGCAAAAATGTTCAATGCCTCTTAAGGCTTGGCCTCAGAATGGCTACACTATTGCTTCTATCTCACTCTATTTATAAAGAAGAATTACAAAGTCACTACAGAGGGGTATGGGCTACCACATGGGGTGCTCAAATTCAATTTTTTAAATAGCTCCCAATAAACAAGAGGCATCCTTCCACATTCACGTGCCCTGAGTTCAGGCTTCCAACAGAGATGCCTGGCTTAGTCCTGACTATTAGAAGCTGAATCTGCTTTCCTTCATGCATCTCCTCTAGGGTTTTTATATCAGTATTGCAAAGGGAATTACTTTAATTGGCTTGTTTACTCCTTACACTCGTTCAGAGAGATGGGGGTTTAATTATTAATGAACCAACTGTTTTATTTAGGGGAAAAAGTTTTAAAATGACAGGAAATTAAACATTTGATGATGAGCCTAAAATTACCTGTACCTCATCTAATTAAACAATTAACAACCAACACATATTTAATATATTTTTTCTTTTCTCCCCCAAAGTATATAATCCAAGCAATTCATATTTTTTTTAGGAAATTCCCTGTATTGATAAGTCTGGGGAGCCTTAACTTAAGAGGCTGAGTTGGGAATGAAAACAGATAGTACAGGCACAGGGCTCATGAGGCCAGGATTCTTTCTTGCATTCTGATATGGTCATTTTGAAGACATTCATTTGTGGCTCAGTCCATGGAAGGAAGAATCCAAAGGGACACAAATAATTAGGAGTCAAGAAGGGGAGTAATAGTTCTACGGAGCCTATAAAAGTGTATAGATAAGTGAAAGGTGGTACAAAAGAAGGTTCTAGTTCTGGGTAGGGGAGAGATGTCCTGAGAAAAGTAGGGTAATTAAGGCCCTTGTGCAAACAAGTATAGCTGTTCCTAGGGGAACTGAAATATTCCTGGATATCATACTACTAACTGATCAGGATTAAGGTGAAAGAACATGGAAGCACCATCCTGTGAACGGAGGCAAAACAGATCACTAAATGGAAACCCAGAAGTAGTCACTTGTGTATACATACAATCATGGCTCTGATTGGCAGCAATGACTGTAGATAGAGACTTTCAGTGCAAAAGACCAGCTCAGGGAAAAGTATAGAGATAATTATTTAGTTATTTGTGTATATATTCTATCATCTATGTATCTATGTATGTATGTATGTATCTATTTTTAAAGATTTCTTTCTGTGGTGCCTGGGTGGCAGAGTCAGTTAAATGTCTAACTTTGGCTCAGGTCATGATCTTAAGGTCCTGGGATTGACAAGCCCCTCATTGGGCTCTCTGCTCAACAGGAAATCTGCTTCTCTCTCTCCCTGCCACTCTGCCTACTTGTGCTCTCTCTGTCAAATAAACAAAACCTTAAAAAATAAAAATAAAATATTATTTATTTGAGAGAGGAAGGGACTGAGGAGGGGCAGAGGGAGAGGGAGAGAGAGTCTTAAGCAGAGTGCAGAGCCTGACGCAGGACTCCATCTCATGACCCTGAGATGACAACCTGAACCAAAAGCAAGAGTTGGATTCTTAAACGACTGTGCCACCCCAGTGTTCCATGTATATGTTCTAATTAAATATATAATTTCAAATTCTTTATTGTATTGGGCCTGTTTTAGCAATTTTGTTTTACAAATTGTAGATACTGTTTTTATCCAGTAAATATCAAGTGAATACCAAAAAATGTTATTATACCAGAAATGGAGATCTGCAACCATGATTTTGCCTCAAGGAAGGGCTCACTGCACTGCTTAGCTGCAAATGTATGGTTGTATGAAACCCTTCAGCTGTCAGTCTGCCTCAGTTTTGAGTAAAGATCAAGCCTTTCTAGAGAAGGCAGCCAGTGACTAAACAAAGGGGTGAAGCAAAGGCCTGTTTCTGCCCAAATTTTTACTCATCCAACAGATAATCTTTGTTTAGGAACTTCTTGTTGAAGATGTTGTATTATTTTATAGTCACCATGTTACAAATTGTTTTAGATTTGATTGGTTATGGTACTTAACAGTATGTTATGATATGGATTCTTTGTGGTAGCCAGGAGATTCATTTGGCCTCCTAACAGTATAAAGGAATGGAACCAAGAGTAAAAGTTACAAAGGCACTTGAAAAACTGCATATGAGTTAATTTTTATGGATGCTCGAATAACAGTAATAACTAGAAAACTGTAACTACTGAAACTCAAAGAAAATGCACATCTTTACTCTTGTTTCTTTTTTTAAAAAGTTTTTTTTTTTAACTAATTTATTTATTTATCTATGATAGTCACAGAGAGAGAGAGAGAGAGAGAGAGAGAGGCAGAGACACACAGGCAGAGGGAGAAGCAGGCTCCATGCACCAGGAGCCCGATGTGGGACTCAATCCCGGGTCTCCAGGATCGCGCCCTGGGCCAAAGGCAGGCACCAAACCACTGCGCCACCCAGGGATCCCCTTTACTCTTGTTTCTAAGTCCCATCTTCACATTCAGTTCATCCTTTCCTAGCATGTATTGAAACTTCTCTTCTATTTTTCAGTAGATGATCACATGACTACTCTGATAGGGTAAATGAAAGAAAATCCCAAAGGAAGATAATATGACTGAGTGCTGAATAACTAAAAAAGATACTATAATCCCTGAATGAAATAAACAGAGTGGGTGTGAATATTCATTGCAGTGATGATAGTGGGTGTGGTGATATGGAAAACAAAGACAGGGAAGAAAAATTGAGAAATATAGGCAGCAAGTACAGATCTTCCTCAACTTTCAATGGGATTATGTCCTGATAAACCCATCATAGATTGAAACTATCATAATTCTAAAATGCATTTAATGCACATAACCTACTGAATGCCATATCTTAGCTTAACTTACTTCAAAAGTGCACAGAATGCTCACATTAGACCTATAGTTGGGCAAAATAACCTAACACAAATCCTCCTATTTCATAATAAAGTGTTGAATATCTGATGTAATCCATCAAATACTGGAAAAAAGAATGGTTGTATGGGTACAGAATGGTTGTAAAAGCATCCATCATTTACCCTTGTGATCACATGGCTGACTGGAAGCTGTGGCTCATTATTACTGCCCAGCATCATGAGACAGTATCATACGGCTTATTGGTAGCCCAGAAAAAAATCAAAATTCAAAATTGAAGTATGATTCCTACTGAATGCATTTAGCTTTTGCACCATCATAAAGCTGAAGAATTGTAAATTGAACCATTATAAATTGGGGACCATCAATATTGAGATTAAGGTTTGAAATTTACAAGAACTGATAAGAATCAAGATTATATCTTTTTTTTTTTTTCTTTTTCATAGAAAGTGAATTTTCACTACAATGCTGTCAGTATAAGTGTCATCTTTCAATTTCATAGGCATGGACAATACTTAACCTTGTCCTCCTTCAAAATTTTTTTAAGGTTTTATTTATTTATCCATGAGAGGCACAGAGAGAGAGAGAGAGAGAGAGAGGCAGAGACAGGCAGAGGGAGAAGCAGGCTCCACGCAGGGAGCCCAGCGTGGGACTTGATCCCGGGGTCTCCAGTTTCACACCCTGGGCCGAAGGCAGCGCTAAACCACTGAGCCACCATGGCTACCCTTATGTGTATTTTACCCAGAACGGGGATAAAATCCTGGCTATTATGGAGTAATCTAATATACATGATTGAAATATAATCTAGGAAACCTTACATCATTCTAAATAATCAAATTTTACTTATCAGTGCTGTTTATCTGGAAAGACTAATTATTCATCCATCTAGCCAATCATATTTGCATATATTTGTCAATCATTATCGAGTTCCAACATATCTCAGGTCTTATATACACAGGTGCTCTTAATGTAACTTCCAGGGAATTAGATATTTTCAGTGATGCATCTAAATTTTAATTTGCCTAAAAAACAAAAACAAAAACAAAAACTGGCCATACCATATCTGTGATTTTCATGTCAACATAGATTTTTCTGGGGTTAACTAAGCTCCTTGAAAACCAAAGTAATGCTGTACTCCATTTTTGATATCCTCTAAGAAAATATAGAAATCTGAAAAGCTTTATGATCAATGAGGATTTTATAAATTTCATCTCAAATATTGTTAAGAAATCTCAGACTTGGGATGTTTCCATAATAATCTGGCTATTGTGGGTAATGCTGCCTTAAACATTGGGGTGCATGTATCCCTCTGAATTACTATTTTCAGTCGGAGAAAGACAAATACCATATGATTTTACTCCTATGTGGAATTTAAGAAACAAAACAAACAAAGGGGAAAAAAAGAGAGAGAGGTAAATCAAAAAACAGACTCAACTTTGGAGAACAAACTGATGGTTACCTGAAGGGAGATGAGAGGGGCATTGGGAGAAACAGGTGATACAGATTAAGGAGGATATTTGTGATAAGCACCAGGTGTTGTATGGAAGTGTTGAATCACCATTGTAT
Source organism: Canis aureus (assembly GCF_053574225.1). Lineage (NCBI taxonomy): Eukaryota > Metazoa > Chordata > Mammalia > Carnivora > Canidae > Canis > Canis aureus. Next base: position 49,221,997 of record NC_135630.1, read on the forward strand.
ACCTGAGACTAATATTACATTGTATATTAACTAACTGGAATTTAGTAAAACCTGAAAAAAAAGAGAAATCTCAGATTATCCTATAATACTAAGAGAAATTTTAAGCACAGAGCGTACTTGAAAAGATTAGGGAAATGGTGTCCCATCACACACAATTTCTTTAATAGCATCCAAAGAAATTGCATAGGTCTTTTGGAAACCATGCTAAGTTAGGCCTCATTTCAATGCAAGGGGATGGATTAGGTACATTGGACATGTCTTCTGATATTCGGAACGTCATGCCTACAATGTGTTCTCAAATACACAGAAATATTGAATTCTTGAAATAGTTCCCTGCATACTTGAAAAAAGCCATGGTAGCTAAAACACAATTTAGACATGTAAGCATATAGGTAGTCTATATGTATTGAAATGAAATCCATGAAATGAATTACTCTGGAAGTTGGTATAGATTAAAAAAATATATGTACTCAAAAAGGGCTAAAATTACTATCACATGGGTTAAGTTGTACTGTTTGAGCATGGCTTTGTTAGGTAGGGGCTGATTTTAAGACAAGCAACTGCCATGCTTGTCCATAAGGTACTTCAATACCACCTTCAAAGATAAAACTAGGATTTTAAGGAATCATTGAAATCACAACCCATGATTTAACATCCATCATTTAATCCCTGAGCCCAGGTGAAAGAAAGCAATTTTAAATTTAGTTAAATTACATTTATCATAAATACATCTTAATATTAATACAATTAATATTATGAAAGATATAATAGTAGATTTTTCATTCCATATAGATAGCACTTTAAAAACAAAGGTTCCATTAATCACAGATTATCTTTATTAATTCCAGTTACTTAAATGGATAATTCAAAGTGACAGAGGAAACAAAGGCCTCATACTTAATGGTCAACAGATGCTATTGGCTTAATTATGGAGCCCGGCTCAATTATAAGGGTCTAAAGTCTGAAATTCTTCATTTTTTTGTGTAGTTTTGATATGTAGAGTATGTGCCTTTTAAAATTTTAAATATGATTTGCCAGATTTTTCTGGTTGTTTCATTTATACAAAACTGATGGTTCTTTTGTTGAAATCTGCACTAGAAGATGAATCAAATTTGGCACTTCCCTCTTACCACACAGTGAAATGGACATAGCGATAACTATATCCCATCTCAGCCAAAAGGTCTGTAATGGGAAACTGGCACATCATAAATCTAGTGGCATGAAAGTGATTTTTGTAAAGAAGAAATGACACACATTTAACCAGGTCTTGTTACAATCTTCAAGCTGCCATTTCTGTCTCAGATATAGCCATCAAAGGGAACAGAGTGGCCCTGTTGTTCTTCATCCCTGTCATAATAGTTCCACTGAAATATGCAGGCTATTTAGCATTTTAGGTATAGGCCTTTTTATCAATGTCTCTTCAGTATATGACTTAATGCACGAATGCCTCTTTAAAATTCAGCTGGTAATGCCAAATAAAATCAGCCTACATTTTAAAAACAGATACTAAATAAATAAAGGGACCATGTTTTAATTACACACGTATAGTAAGGTTTTCTTCTAAGGCTCAAAAAGGCTTTTATTCATAGGTTAACATAAGGAAACAATTGAGCTTGGAATTCATGAAAAACACTGTCATCTTATGAAAAAAATGGATTCTGATTTAAAAAAAACAATAATTGAAGTAAAAATGAGGTAATTATTTTAATAGCCTATTGAAGATTTCAGTCAAAAAGGGAGGATACAATTTGGACACCTTATTAATCATTCTTTTTTTGGAGTTGCATGAATTGGAAGCTACTCTCTTGGGTTAACTCAATTAGAAGTACTCACTGATATCATAAATCTCTTCATTTTAAGTGCATCATTAATTTTATGACAAAATTAACCCAACACCATTAGAGCAACAGGCAAATCTTGACAGCCAGTTTTTTTAGACCATCCTAGTTGATATTTGAGGGGTCCGCAAACATTTTTAACAGTTCACTAGGTTTTAACCTTGAGCCTATTACAGTTGATGGGATCCTAGGACCAGAAGTGACATTATTGTTTCTGTTGCCCTGTGGGAACATTCAATGAACAACACAGCTAGCTGTGATACATGAAACCTTTCCTTACCACATAGAACCATCCTTGATACGTTCACTCTAACAGGAAGATTACTTTCAGCTTTCTGCTTTGCAGTGTTCTGATAACCTTGCATATTTAATTGTAATTGAGAGTCAAGTGACTTCTACAGAGGATGCATTTTAATTAGCTATCAAATTAATGGGGAGGCTGTTTGTCTAGATTTTCTGTCTTTGTACTAATTAATTGTGAGTCAAGGGTCGGGATCTTGTCTTGCAGAATCCATTGAAGACATTCATTTCAAATATTTATATACATCCACTTACAAGCATAGGATTCAGAGTTCATTTTACAATCTAATATAGGCCAAGAAGGAGCATTTCCATGTATGTGCTGGCATCATGCTGCAAGTAATAATGATGGCAAAGTAAATATTCAAAAAACTTTATGTTTTCTGTTGCAATCTTCGAGGTGAATAAAAATATATTATTTTCAATATCATTAAACAAGCAAAAGAGCTCTATAGACAAAGATTATATATTAATTGAACAAAAATTATATTAAAAATAAAGGGCAAATAACACCAAATTTGAGGAGTCCATAGAAAATAAATGGAATGTGGAATTGAGGGAGTGTTTAGCATCCAATTACTTAAAATGAAAATATTTAGGCAAAAATTAATTCAGTTTTAAACTTCACCTTGTGCCTGGAGTTACATAGCACTATCAAAATGGTCACAATGTCAGTTTTGCAAATGATTTGGAAATTTTTAAAGCTATGAATATTAGCCTAGAAAGTTTGTATTTGACATGCCTGTATTTACTAAACATTTGAATGACCTTCCCCATGTCACTGTGTGGTTCTGCAAAATGTGAAATGCTTCAGGATCCTGAAAATGGGTGGAGGCACCCACTCAGTTAAGAACCTGATTTTTTATTTCAGCTCAGGTCATGATCTCAGGGTCATATGATGGAGCCCTGTGTCAGGCTCCATGCTCAGTGCAATCTGTTGCGGATTCTCTCTCCCTCTGCCCCTCTCACTCATTCTCTCTCTCTCTTTCTATCTCTCTCTCAAAAAAATAAATCTTTAAAAAAAGAGGGTGAACATAGTTTTAGGGTCAAAGTGAATGTATATTGCTATTCTTCATGTATAAAAGAAAACTTGGACCCTTCCTCTGATACAGATAGAAAAGAATGCATTGCAAGGTCAATAGCTACAAAGTGTCACAGTTTGTTTGTTTTGCTTCTTTTTTTATTTAGGTAAATGGTTTAAGATGGGAATCACCATGATCACATCTTTTAAATCTTTAATTGTGGCATAAATCTCTGAAATTTCTACTTGCTTTTATTTTACTATTCAGCTAGAAGATAGGACAGTTTGGGAAACTTCCACTTAGCCCTTATTTTAATCACTTTTCCTCCACAAATGCATGTTAGAGTTGTGCCAGATGCTCAGTATGTGTATCCTGATTATATAGTGAGGGAGCAGAGAATAACTTCTGTTTAAATCCTTGGACGTACTAGATCTACTATAAGAGAACTTGGACCAGAACTTTATTCATTACATGGAGTCTACAGGCTCCCACTAAATGAGGGACACGATGATTTTAAGGTACCTTAGAATCTTCATCAATTTGGATGTGATATCCAACAATCCTCAAAAGTTCTGAATATTTCTTTTTCTCATTGCAAGGTTAAGACTGGTAATTGACATACAATCCTTTGTCTTCTGACCTACACAGTGCACCTTGAGTTGATTATTAGCTAACCTGAGTTTATCATTTTCTTTTTTATGCTTTAAATAAGTCATCCAACAATATAATCTTTATAATTATTATTGTTTTATATTGTTTAAGTACCACAGCTACCATATAAGCCAGTGCTTGATCTTCTTCTCTTTTAAAGATTTACTTGTTTGTTTGAGAAAGAGAGAGAGAGAGAGAGAGAGAGAGAGAATGCATGAGCAAGTGAGGGGAGGGGCAGAGGGAAGGAGCAGAGGGAGAGGGAGAAGGAGAGAATCTCAAGCATACTTCTCTGGCAGAGTGTGAAGCCTGACATAGGGCTCGATCTCATGAACCTGAAACCAATATCTGAGCCAAAATCAAGAGCCAAACACTTAATGGAGCCAATCAGGTGGCCCTTGATCCTCTATCTATAATTCATCCCAGTCACTGCTAGCAGGGCTCTTAGAAATTGTAGTGCTACTACGTGTTAGGGTAATCATCACCCCACTTACCACCAACAATGGGGTCTTTATTATATCTGGCTAGTGGGTGAATCCGTTTTAGAATTCCTTTCTAATACTTTACTTTGACGGACCCACTTCATATTTCTCAAAGCAGAGCTTGAGACAAGGGCTTTATGTAAGCAGTTTATATTGGGTAGTAGTCGAGACTATATAGGGGAAACTGGGAATAGTACAAAAGCTATACAGAAGGGTATTTTCATGTTGATTACCACAATGGGAAAATTAGGCAGGTTTCTCAGAGAACTTCGGAAGAAACAGGAATAATAAAGAACAGAACTAGCTGTCTAAAAGGAGGAAGGGGCATTTTTTATTAGTTAGTGGTTGCTCCATTGGTTAATGGTTACTCTCTGGAGCATTAACACCTTCATATTCTCAGGCCACACATGTTTGAGTTTCAGATGGGTTCCCTTAGAACTCCTTTTTCTCCCCATGGTCAGTCCTTATATTATTTGTTGTCAAATAATCAAGGACAACTAAGTGCAGCTTGAGTAAGGCAGAGCTATAAACTTGGATGATATGAGGGAGAGCACATTCCTAGAGTGGATTTTATATAAAGGTGTTGGACCAGCAAGGAAGAATCATGGCAAGAACATCCAGAGCTTGCCTTTTGCACCAGCTCAGAGATGACTCAGGGCAGGAAGCAAGAGTGCATTATAGTTTAAATAATGCCTCTTATATGTGTGCATGCCCTAATATCTGAAATCTGTGACTATGTTACCTTCCTTGGCAAAAGGCACCTTGCAGATTTAAGGTGGTAGACCTTAAAATGAAGAGATTAGCCAAGTTGATTCAATCTAATTCTATTAGTCCTTAAACACAAAGAGCTTTCTCTAGCTAAAAAGGGAAGGGATCAGCAAAAGGGAAACCAGGGAGATTATAAATCTGAGGGAAATATGAAAAATGGTTCTGAGATGTTCTAGGGAAGATTTGTATTTTCCCCATTTTTTTTTTTTTATCAAGATGCAAAGTCCTGGGATCTGTATTAGAAAAGGAAGTGGGTAACCATACGTCCACTGAATAGTCACTGTTCCCAATCCAGGCTTCTACAATCTTTCAAAAGGTGATGCTACCAGAAAATAGCACAGATATCTAGGACTATTTTGAAGAAAGAGAGGGGGTGTGGAAGCACTAAAGAGGCCTTTTTCTCTCCCAATGAATTTACAGAAGGTTAGAGCCCAACATAAGACGCAATATTTGGGGATGTAGCTGGTTGTGGATTACAGAAAGAATCCCAGTATTATGACATACAGGAGCATTGACGTTTTTATGCACTTCTTTGTTTTATTATGTAAGTAAATAAAATATATTGATATGAGAATGAAAATAATCATACTGCGTTCTAGGAAAGATCCATTAGGAAATATGAGGGAGAAATGGTCCAGGAGTTATAGGCCTAAGAAAGATATTTAAGAGGCATAAAATTGATGGAAAGTGGGGACAAATATTGCATACCCTATGTACTGGACAGCACTTGAGGGACAGTGTTTTCTCTGTAATTAAACATCACTAATGAAAAAGAAAAAAATAAAAAGCATCCTAGACTATTATTATTTTTTAAATTTCATAGACAAGGATATGAGCACAAGGACATGCTGAAAAAGAGAACTTATGAAATTGACTGGCATCATGAGTAGGAAACAGGAAACATATTATGGTACCTCAGCAGAAAGCCATGAAAATAAAATAGACTAGACTAAGCAGGACAAAAAAAACCCCACAAAAACAAAAAAACAAAAACAACAACAACAACAACAACAAAAAACTAAATTAAGAAGGAAGGTGAGTAAAATAATGAAGGACTAGTTCCTGAGGCACATGCATATATGCACACATGAAACATTAGTTGAGTCTACTGGACAAAAGTAAACTAAAATTACAGGTAAGAAACTTGAAAATCTCTTCTAGAATAAGAGGGAAAAAAAGAAAAATTATTAAAATGATACATGTGTGAGAAAAAAGAAAGACTTATAATCTAAAAACTTCTGTATATTAAAGAAATCAATTTGGACAAAAGTAATAAAGATATCTTGAAGAAAACAAATCTCAGCTAAAAGCAGGTTCCTGTAAGTAGACAAAATTAATAAAAACATGTGCATATGTGGCAAAATATTTTTATTACAATTAGTTTTGTGTTTTTAAGTCTGGGAAGAAATGTTACAAGAAAAGAAAATCTGTTTGGTCTCAGACTTATCCTTAACAACATTGAATAACAGAAGGCAGTGTGAGGCAAGTGCAACCTAATTTTGCAGGAAATGGAAAATCTCCATACATGAGTTGAGTTGACATTTGTTTTTGAAGACCTTAGAGAGATGTTTGTATAAATACAATAGCTCAGCAAAATATACCACAGATAAAGGCTTTTTATAAGTATACTTGATAAAATATACCAATAAAATAAGATTTACATCAAAAAAAGAAATTAAGAATGAAAAATCATATACTAAAAGAAATTTTGTTTTAAAAGAGAAATGTTAAATGTAAAAATAGTTGAAAATATTCCAGTTAATAAAGAGAAAACAAAAAAAAATATAAAAATACGTCATTTAGTTTGTTAAAATAAAATCACAAATTGTATCAGACTATGAGGGCAAATGACACGAAGGGAATCCAAGAATATTAAATGTCTCATGTTAGAGGGGAAAAAAAGAGACATTTTTAAATTTTGGATTTAATTTTTAGTACATTTTTATAAAGTTAAAATATTTAACAGGAAAACAAATAATAAAATAAATAGCTTTCAAATCAAAAGACAAAAATAAAACCATGCAATAGAAGTCTGAATAGGATGAACAGAAACTGAATAAAAATAAGTAAATAAAAGCCCAGGAAAGACATACACCCAAATACTTTAATGTTATAATGTTATATTTTAAAAGCAGGGTAGAAAATTTAAATTTATACATGAATCTACAACAAATGAAAATTCTCTAAAATGGTAACTGGTTATTTCTACTGTTTTAACTTATTGGTAATTTTTATTTTTTCTTTATATTTATTTACTAAATTTTCTAAAATAACTATTTTTTCTTTACAATAACTAAGAAATACAGGTTAGAACAAAATAATCTAAGAGGAATATTGGCTTCCTGTACGGTCAGTTTGGATAGAAAAAAAAAAAAACAAGAAGCAAATGGAGAGAAATATGATGATTTTATATTAAGGAAGAAGAATCTAAGGATTAGTTATCACTCAGGATAAGGGTAGTGATTTCTGAAATTATAAATCAGAGAAGCTAAACATAATTGAATTTTATATAAAATAGGAGAGAAATGCTATCTTCACAATCAATGGGACATCAAAGCCAGTGTGTGAAAATATGCAAGCTGTGTGTTGTTGTGTATTTATATAGATTTCCACAAACATACCATTGATGCTAGCGACTGTAGGGATAGAGGTTACTCCCATATGCAATCTCACTGTCCAGTTATTTCCTACCTAACTTTTGACATTATCCATTGAGAAATGTTGTACCTCATTAGTCAAGTTACTCTAAACTTCAACTCTGTGTATTGTTTTTTTAAGTATCTCTTTAAACAGCCTTCTATTTCAAAATCCTAATTTTTTTCTCAATTATATTTCAGTTTGTTCTCTGTGTGAAAAAATATTTTCTCACTTAAATTACTGACTTGGGTAAGATGTGTATGGTTTTCACAATGGACATTATCTTTTGAAAAGTTACAACATTTTATTATTGGTTCCCCGAGCCACTATGGCATAAATAGCTAGAAATCAATTGCATCAGAAGGCTCATATTTTATGTATTAAAACTGCAGAGGAAACTACAGCTGAAAAATTATCTTGTAGTGAACAAATGAGTAAAGCATCAGTACTGCATTAAGTTCACCGTTATCTTACAAATCCCAGCTAAAGCGGCAGACTATCCATCAGAGAGAATGAACACATTCTAAGCATATAATTTATCAAATAGGCCATCTTTAGTATCAATTTTTCTTTTGATTTTTGATCACTTTGGATAAAAAATGATTGGATTCACTAGAAACTATTTTTCAGAATAAATTACAGCCACTTAGATATAATATCTACTAGAAAAAAGTTAAACCAGACAACTCTTTTCATTTCTTTTTCTTTTTCTTTTTTTAGAAGAGATACATGCATAGCACATTATGAAGTACATGTTCCTGGACCTCTGGATATTATTCCATCAAAACCTAAATGCTGTTCTGAATAAAACTGCTTCTGTATATTGTTGATTATCTATCTTTTTCTTGATTTGTTAACTTTCTGAATATGTTAGCAATGGAATTGGTAGCAGAATTGAAAAAAATGAACCATTTTATGGCACTTTTTGTTGTTTTTCACATTTCCAAAATACGTGGAAAAAAAGGTTTTTTTTGCCATATTATCTGGTAGTCATCTTCACAAAGAAGTTCTTGAGCCTCTCCTTTTCTTACAAGTTACAATTCAAGAATTTCTATTTAGATGACTCTAATTTACATTAAATTATATCATCTAATTTTGAAAAAGTTTTATTAAACTGCTGGAAACTGGAATGGGGCATTAGGTAAAGAAAACAGCTTTCAAATAGTGGTGAGTTATATTTTGCTCAACTCTGTGGGATTCCTAGTCTCTTATATTTTAATTTTTTTAAGTAAAACTACATGAAAGAGTTGACTCTAAATAGTAGAAGTATTCTTAGAGAGGAATCTGATTTTTACATTCAAAGTATCTGTTTGAAGCTAATGGACACTCGAGAAAATAACGGAAAGTAAGCAGTGTATTTTTTTTCTATTCCTTTCATCACATATACCAATATTTCCAGTTAGGGTTTGGAAATTGTGGGTATTTTGCATATTAGTTCATTTATAGTAGCTATAACATACATTGAATATTGAACTTCTTCATATCTGAGTCATCATAAAAATGGAAAGTAACATTCATACAAGGAAAGTACAAGCTTAAATCTCAACCTCAAGAATCCAATGGCCCAATTTACACAAAACTGTAAAAGTTTCTAAATGAAACTTTTCTCTTAGTAATGTTTTGTTTATGTTGTTTTTTGTTTTTGTTTTTTTGTTATTTTTAGTGTATAGGCACTTTACTAATAACAAATTTCTATAACTCATGCATCATTGGTATTAAAAACTAAAAAAAAAAAAAAAAAACCTTGGGCACGCCATGATTTTGATGCTGAGAGGCCTTTCTTTCTTTCTCTTTCTTTTTTCTTTTTTTGATTTAGCTGTTTCAGTTGAGAGTTTTTTAATAGTGGAAGGCAGAACATAGTCCTATGTCATCTGTTCTTAATAAGTGCAGTTTTGTTCCCCACAAGAAATTTGGCAAAGTCTGTAGACATTCCGGTTATTGCAACTTTGGGTGGTGCTAGTAACATCTAATGATAGAAGGCAGAGATCCTGCTAAATATCTTACCTTGTAAAGGACAACAAAGAATTAACTGGCCCAATATGTCTAGAGGTTGAAAACCTCTACTTTGGATTTGGGTGGGAAGAAGAATTTATCGTGAAGCATTCATTTTTAGAAATTGTGTTCCATCAAATCTTGAAGGAATGTTTTAGGAAGTATTTTGGTGATGGCATTTATAAAGGATGATTGCTGTGGTGGAGAATTACACATCTGAATTGGTAGCATTCATATGATTTTTTTGGATAAAATAATTGAAATAGAAAGAGCTGGATCTAAATAAATAGAGTAAATTTAAGTAGTTGAAAAAATATCTTTGTCCAGTAAAGACTAAAGGCAAAATTATTGCAAAAAGGAAAGCTAAGAACTCTGATGTGGACTTGAATGAACCGGCATGGGATGGTGAGACATAACATGGACATAAGGATTGTGATAATGTAAACTCAACTATGGCTTTCATCAATGCCCTAGTGAGAAAACAGGTCTTTTTGCCAGACTGTGGGTGTTAGTTGATTGGCTGTATATCATATATGACTTGCTAGATATTTATACCACTGTTAATTGTATCAAGATCATTTCAATCTGTTGGTTCTGTTTTTTTTTTCAAATAATAATTTCAGTTACATATATAAAGCTCTTATATAAAAAGGCCCCTTTGGATAATATAACTCAATGATACTTCCAGTAAGTCAGACCCTGCTACATTTGCTTCTCCAGGCTGATACTGCAGGTCAGTATACCAATAACCATTCCAGGTACATAATAATGCCTAAATAGCATCTAAAGGAATCTGAGTTTTCCAATAAAGTACACTTTTTAAGAATGGGAAAGGCAGGAAGAGCTTTGGCTTATTTCAACACAATCACCATGCTACTGTGTATATAGCCTACTTCTCTATCACAATATAAGAATCTGTAATAAGCAATGTAAGATGGGGGAAAAATATAAAGCCAGAAAAATGTTTCTGCTTCAAGAAAAGAGAAAATGCTTTCTCTATTGTGCTTTTAAAAATGATGCAATGAAATCTATCCAACTCAGAAGGTATGCTCTAAGGATTTAACAAAAATTATGTCTCATGTCGAGTAAAATAGTTTTCTAGGGATATTACACCCAATAAAGAAAGGGATTTTCTTACTTTTAAAAACTACCCAACACAAGCACTTAAATATGTAGAATTTCATTTAAATAAGTCAGTCAACAATTTTTTATAAAGTATTTAACACTTCATTGTAGAAACATAGGCAAAATGACTATTATAACCAAAATGAAAAATACTGTTCAATTTAAAAAATGTACTTAAACAAGAACCTGAAAAAGTTTATGATATGCATAACATTGTTCAAGCAAAATTGCACTAGTATTACATAAATCAATAGTTTATAAAGGCCTCAATATGGCAAAGTTTAGAAATAGGTAGTATGCATGCACATAGTACAACAAAAAGTCTCTTTATAAAACAGCAGTTTTTTTTTTTAATGCTTGTACAAAGGGATAAAGAGCAACCACAAACATATTTCATCTGTTAGGTTAATACATTATGACAGCTAAAAGTCAGTCATGTCTATCAGAGGAACAAAAAGCCCTCCATACCTTATGAATAAATCTTTTGTGCCTTTAAAGATATCTGTATAAAAATGCTATCCTTTTTTATACAACTTAAATAAATCGTACTTGTTTCAATCAAAATTTGAAAACAAAAAAGTGAATGGGGGGGCGTCCATGTGTTTTGCATAACTGGAAGAAACCAGAGTACCAGAGTAACTGGTCAGCATTTACACTCTCCACCTTTGATTATGGGCAGGTAATTGTTTTCCGATAACCTGGAAAGTTCTTTAAGAATATGTTTTGAATAGGGCAATAACGGATTAGTCATACTGTGTATTGAAAATATTTACTAATTACTCTATACGATAGTGGTTATTTTGCCTCTTGTGACCGAGCAAAGAGAACGCATTCGCATCATTGAAATTGTCATCAATTTGTGTGCTTATATATTATTGTTCAGTGTCCTGTGTGGTAAGGGGTTGGGTTAATCTTCCACAAAATGCACATGACTGGGAAGAACTTCCTAAGGCATGAAGACCCAATGCCCTGTTGTGCTCCAGGCTGGCTATTCACCTCAGGACCAAGGGAGAACGAAAGGTCTTATCCATAGCAAATGTAGTCTTTCCACTTCTGGTTATAATTTTGCTATGTTCTATCACCTAAATATAACTATTCTTTACAGGGTGTATATGTTTAGTATATCACAGAGAGTCCACTAAATTTTGGCAAATGTAGTCGTAGGTGTTCATGCAAATTATCAATTGTATATATTTTTAAAAGTTTTTTCCTCAAAATTTTTATCTATCACTTGGCAATCTAAGGCTAATTTCAAAGCAGGTGACGCTGGATTTGTGAGGGCTAGGTATTTTCAGCAGTCTGAATCAATCTTAATGGACACAAGGAAGAGAGTTGACCATTCAATCATTCTTCCATCAATTTAAATGGAAAAATAAAATGACATTGTATTACAGCTTTCAGACCATATAATGAAAAAGTGCAGAGATTCTTTTTGTTGATTAAGTAGAACCAAAAAAGTTCATATAAAATAGATTGCTCATATTCACACTACAAAGGAATATGTTGTTTGTAATTTTAACAAATTCAAAGGTGAGTCATATCAGCAGCATTGTTGTAAATTGTATTGTAGTGCAGTTCTTTTTCATAAAAATACCATACAAATGGTCAATCAATAGTCATCAGCAAAAAATAAAACCCAGAAAACTCAGAAAACAATTAACCAGGAGTAAGATAAAGAAAGAGGTAATGCTGATGCCAAAACAAGTATAATACTGTTGGAACATACAAAAGTAATCCTTATATTTTATACATTTATACAGCATATAAAAGGTATCGCTGATTATGCCACCGTCTCTCTTATCCCAATTTCTATTTTCTTTGGAAGCAGTTCTTTCCTTTCATCAACACTTCCTAAGGAGTTTCGACAGTTTTGCCCATCCATATACAGTTTTGCATACACTGGATTGGAGTAATTTGTTGGCTGAAGGAGGAAAAGAAATAAATTTTTCTCATCAGTTTTGATCACATTAGTTATTTTCTAGGATGTCTTTTTAATGTTAACAACATTTATATGCAATACATTTAATTTTCTAAATAGTTTATAAATGTAATTTAAATTGTTTACAGACTTCAGTTGACTTTTGTGAGGTATTAGATAAAAACATAATTGTACGTTTTTCAGGTAACTTGTGAATCTAAGTGGAACTTTGACATAATAGTAAAAGCCTGAGGATATCTTAGTGAAGACAATATTCACTGAGACTTTATTTAAAAGCATAAAACATTAAACTAAATCATCTTATTTCCAGTCCGTACATTTGTCCCTTATTGCTGTTGCAGTGGCAGGAAAGATGTGTTTACAGAAAATTATCTAAATTGCTTGAGGCTTAGAATTTTTTCAATATGAAGTTAAAATCAGGAAAACAAAGAAAATAATAGTAAAATATATTGGTGGGATAGACTTTAAAATAGACAATATTTTTGCTTCAAACAACTCATACATAATTATCATTGGAAATACTTTTGGACTCTTCCAAGGAATTGTGATGTTCACAGTCATCTTAATTTTCATACTTAGAGCACTTTAAAGTAGAACTGATACATGTAAAAGTGATCTATTTCAGTTGGAAAACATGCAGCGTTCATTGTTTTTTATTAACTGCAACTTAACACAAGAAATTACTGCCTAATTTTTGTTTAATTTTGTTTTGTCTTCTCATCAGCAGAACACTAAATCTTAGTTCCAACAAAGAAACATATCATCTTTGAGCCATGCAAATGAGACAAACATGATAAAAAATGAGAATGAAAACAGCTGATGGGAGAGATGTTTAGGGGAGAACATACTCATTCCTGCGAATCTTTATACCCTTATTTTTAGCCCTCTTCTATCTTCCATGAACTATGTAACCTAAGACAGAGTACTTTCCTCTAGAAACTAGTCACATAATTAAAAAAATAAAATAAATAAGAGTGGCTTTTATTAGACCACTTCTAATTTCTCAATATAATGCCATATTTTGTAGTATATTTTTATTTAAGTGAACATAAAACTTACATATACTAAACACAACATTAATTGGAAGTGAATCAAACCAAACATGAATTTAAGCTTAAATTAATCAGTTTAAATTTCTAGCTAGAGAATTCCAAAAATAGCAAATATTCATTTTTTATTGTTAAAGTGCTATGACATTTTCAAAATCAGCAGAAGAGATATTTCTACTTAATAGCTTGTCTAAAATGATAACATGTTTTATATGTAGTCTTGCATAAGCAGGACGTCTAACATAAGCCTCTGATTTTAATGCTGTTTTGAAATCTCTTGTTAATTAAAAACTCAATTAAAGACAGGCCCTATCTAAGTCTAGCCATCATCTTTCATTGCGAGGGTTTCTGTGATGGAATGGATATGGAATAATGAATTTTCTTCTCTCACCCCAGCAGTTAGTGGTCCTTTCAAATCAGAGTTTAGGTAGATGGGCGGCGCTGTGTGTGGAAGCTTGAAAGCACTGGACCCTCCCCCTATATACCTGGCCTGTATGTAAACAGAGAGTTTTTAGTTTCCTATCTAATATCATGGAACGATTTTCATTGACATAAACTCATAGTAAGTCATAAGAACAGCATAAAGATGCTCATTAGCCCTAGGGCACATTGTATTCATAGTAACTTTAATAGACTAAGAAAAAAACTGTTAATATTGGATCTGTGCTTCAAAAGTAGACAGTTTTAATATGTACATCTTCCTGATAGACATGCCATGCCTCAAGTAATCTCCATACATTTCTATTTATTTAACTTCATCTTTCCCAAAGAAATCATATCTTTGCTAACCGCTCTGTGAAAAATACACAAGCCTCCCCCACTTATAAGGTTTGTCACTTTGAAAAGTTCTGACAGTAGCATATTCTGAACACTCAAATATCTGGCTGCTTCCAATTAAAGATTCATCACCATTCTGTATTTTAAACAAATAAAAATCTGGCATTTAAAAAAATTCTGTATTTTTGAAATCTGACTCTCCAGATGAATTACTAATTAAAATGGTTTACTAAATCTCCGTGCAAGAACATTGACTTTAGATTTTCTTGGGTCTAAGAGCAGAATTAGTCAGTCGGGTACACTCATATTTGGGATAGCGATCCAAAAGGGGGAAAAATAGATAAAAAGTTGAAAAGCATAAAAAAATCATGTTCGAATTTGAAGTAAATTAAAAGCGAATTGAAAAAAAAAAGCTATCAATTCTTAACAATGAATAGTCACAAAGTTTGAGATAAGGGCAAGGGTCTCAGAAAAAGATTTTAAATATAAACATAGGTCAATACTGCCTCTTCATTTTCCCCCACAAAGATCTCTTTGAAAAAATATTGAAAATAATCTAAGGTTTGAGATGAATTTGGAGATAAAACCAGTAAACACTAATTTCTCTTTTTTGTGATCTTCAACCTATTCTGTGATTACCTCCATAGTCAAATCTTTTTTATTAACCGTATTTACTATTTTAATTATTTTGATTAAAAGGTATGATTGAAGTATACATTTATCCATTTTGAAAATAATGAAAATGCTCTATAAAATCATTTTTATGTGTAATACAGTTCTTATTTGATCACATCATGACTATATCAAACCATCATGACTCAGCAGATACTCTATGAAAAATATTTGATCATTAAGGTTGCTTCAGTGTAGCCCCTGCTTTCCAAATAGTCCTAAATACCTATTAGGACTAGTTGTGTTTTTTTGTAGTTACTTCTTAGGCAACAATTCATATTTACATTTCAAAAATCAGAGCTAGCTAGACTCAGCCATCTAAGTCACATTAATGTAATTTTGGTCAATCAGTCAGTAAATTGGTAAATAAATATCTATTGAATGTCATGTGTAAAGTACATTAAAAGTATATCTGGGGGGCACTGAAGCATAGTTTAATCTTCCTAGAGTAAATAGAAAAAATTTTAAATGGAGTACTAAAAAGCTATTTTCTTTAAGTATCTAAAATTGGCTTAATTCTATCACTAGAAATAAAAATGATGGGGAAAAAATGAGAACTCTCCTGAAAAGTATATAAAGTATGTCCTCATCAGTTCATATACTACTTATATACACTGTACTTTTTCCTAAGAAAAATTCAAAGAATAAGAAAAGTCTATTATTTAATATGTCTTTCTTCTTCGTAGATAAATTGTCAAATAACAATGTGTACCATATGTATAGTCTTTCATTTTCAAGTGGAAAACAGCAAGACTTAAGGTTCCACATTTACTTCATGAACAATTTCAAATATAGGAGTTAATTAATTATTAATAGTAAATACAAATTTACTTCTAATTAGGAAAAAAATCACTACAATATCCTTTTATAGTGTAAAGATTTATACATGCAGCAACAATTGATTCCTTTTTGGAGAAATAAATATTTGACCATCAATTTCAGTCTCACTATGGATTCAGAACTAGCCTGAATGTATGGGGCCCTATTCAATTCAACATCTTTGGGAGCAGCTGTTGCTATAAGTTGAACCCATTTGGAGATAGATCAGTCACTGTGATTATTTACAATGTAAATGTGGATTTAGGGCAAAAGACCTTTAATATATCAGAAAATAAATTAACTATTTAATGAATGAATGAATACGCTAAGAAAAATCAATTCCATAATAGGAAACAAATGTTCTTAATTCACAATAAAATATTCCATAATTATCATGTAAAATATGAAGATAATACAGTGTAGTGGATCTTTGCAAGTTTACTTTATATGGATAATTGTATTATTTATCTATTTCTCCTTAAAGCTGCTCATCTGAGCATATAATAAGAACAGAAAATTTACCAAAAAAAAGTCAGATTTTTCGGCTTTGTGTATCAATGACATGACTCAAATCAATAAGAAGGCTATCACGGCAGAAAAAAATATTTTCCAAAAGTAATTTGATTACAAACAAATCCAGGGCACAGCTTAGTTGAATCAGTGAAACACTACTGGAAATAAAATACTTACTTTGGCAATGAAGTACTGCACTCTTTATATTATTAAAAAATAAATCAGACAGTATTTTTATACTAGGCTGTATATTTAGATATTTTATCATGTAAATACATTTGAGTAAGACATTTTAAATAAACTACACACATTTATAAACTAAATGAATGAATAAATACATATATTCTAAAACATGTTATCTTAACTTCATGCTTCAGGTCCATAATTTTATTTTTTCTTTAAAAGAGACTATAATATTCAATGCATCCTTAAGTTATTTAATATAACATGAGATAAAGGAAATATTAAAATTCAGGACTGTCTTACAGATAAATGACTCAGGGATGTAAATGCTTACTCTTCATCATCTTAAAACATATTACCTTTGTTGCATCTACCATAAAACCAGGATCTAAAAGACCTCCATCGTTGTGATCATGATCCACCTCATACATGTTATAAGATGGATTGCCAATTTCTACATTGATTCCTCCATTGATAATAGGCTGTCTTCTAATAGTTTTTGTCCTAGAATATATGAACATTAATGTAAGTGTAAACTGTCTCAATATGAAAATCATGATACATAAAGCTATTATATTTGTACATTTACTGACAATATAACTCATAGAGAGTTCATAAATAAAGTGCATTAAAAATAAACGATATTTCTCAAGCCATAGAAGAACAAAAAGGGTCTTAATGTGGTAAGTTATTTCCTCAAATTATTTAGATTTAACTGCAAAAAATGCACTTGGAACATATTCCTATTAAATAATTAATACATTAATTGAAACTGAATATGCACTAATTCATTATTTTTTAAATTCACTTTGACCTATTATTTCTGAAAATCATGACTAAAAGTAGTGATAAAGAATCTTTGAAATAAAATTTCAATCCCCAAGTCATCCGTTTAAAAAAAAAACAAAACTCTCACAAACACTTGGTTCTAGATAATAACCTTATAGACTACATATACCTTCCAGATCTTTATAACTGCATATTCACATAAATTGAAAAATTACACCTTGAGGAATTTATAAACTATACCAATGCAGAATTTGTGAATGAAATGCACACATGTGATATAAAAGACATATTCAGCATCATTGTATTGATATCACTAATCTTACACATTAAGATAATAGGATGCACTTCAGACATTCTTGCTGTTTCATGGAAAAATTACCACAGATGTAAAATTCAACTGAAATTTTAATTAACATGTCCTCTTGTTAGTTTTGTTAGAATATATAAATAGAGCCATTCTATTAACATAACAAGGGAAAACTGTCTAAATTATACTCACTTTAAAATGAAACAGAAGGATAAAATGGTTTGAAAACAAGATTTTGCACTTGGAATAACTAAATCATGTTGTTAAGAATTTTTAAAATTAAAGGGGAAACATAACTACATATCTGTAACTATATGTGTAATTTATTTACTGACTGTCTAAACCATGGAATCTTACCTTCTTTTTCTTTTACAAAGCACTAAACCAATTACTAAGGTGGTTATCAAAGTCACCAGGAGGACTAGAGGCACAATGATGGCAATGCTTCCTGAAAAATAAATAAATGAAAAGGTGAACACATAAATAAAATGAATTAAAATCTGATATAACTGAATATTATATCAAATGATTTGACCATTGATATCATGAAAAGAAAGCTCAGGCCAAACATCTATATTCTTAGTTCATATCCATGTTACTGAAAAATCACTCTCCTATTAAATACTTGATCTGCTGGAAATGTTTCTTTAGATATCTTTCATTAATATGTTGCAGTTAAATCTCTTGAGGTTAGAAATACTGATTTGTCAGCCTGAGTGTGATTCTCACTACACACATTTACTTTCAAGGAGTACACGCGGCAAGTCAGATTGCAGCCTCGCCAATTAGAAGGACATCAGTGTTGGATTCTGATAGACATAGGCCTAATATCAGTTTCACATCTTCCTTAGAGTGAGTCCTTGGATAGGTTATTTAAAACTGAGGGCTTCTGCTTCTCACCAATAAAACAGAGACAGGGAGATCTATAATACAGGGCTATTAAAACGGGGTGTAGGGAGGCAAGGGGGATTCTCTTTCTTAAGTTCCAGTTAAAGAATAATGTCAGCAAAATAAATCTGAGGATTTGGCCTTATGTTGTAAATGTCCATTTTCACATTTTTCATGTATTTATAAAAATGATCTTAGGCTATAATCACCTATCTTCCAAGTGGAATAAATGATCTGAGAAATAGATCTCCAAGAGTGGTCAGAGAAACTGGGTCTAGTTTTAATGCATCTGAGCATAGGGGAGAAAAAAAATGGAGGAGAACCTCTGCTTCTGCCTTGGTAATAAGAGCAACTATCTCTGTCTTCCCAGAGGAAGGAGACAATGCCCCTTTGCTGCTAACGTGATCCACGGGAAAACACCTACCGTTGTGTCATTTATGCAGGAAGAAAACTGAATGTGAGGGTTTCTTAATAACAGCAGAGTATTAAGTAGCTTGATCAACAGTGTAATGTTAATTTTTCCAACAGACAAATATCTAGAGCCTGTGAGACAAAAGCTTTGTCTATTTAGAATAAGCATCTGGTTGATTCATTTGAGTCCGCTTAAAATTAAAACAAATGAGTCCCAAAAGGAATTGAAATTTTTTGTGGGGATCTGGAATGCCTCAAGAATGAAATGTTAGGAATTATGAAATATATGAATTTTCCTCTACAAATACACATACATGTAAAAATAATATGGTAGAAAAATTGTTAATATTTAGCACAATAAACAGCTGCATAAGGTCTATAAAACAGTAACATAGATCAGTTTTGATAGCTCTAGACAGAAGATATCAGTATGACATAGTCCATACTGGAGATTGCTTACCAAAATGCCAAAAAGTCTTTATTAAGGAAATCTCACATATAAGATAATCTTCCTTTCTTTACAAAAGTAAAATAACTAACCCTTCCATGCAATAAAAAAAAAAGACTTGCTTTATTTAGTCAGTTCCTAAAATGTAAAACTCATTTTATTTTATTTATTTTTAAGAATTTTATTTATTTATTCATGAGAGAGAGAGAGAGAGAGGCAGAGACATAGGCAGTAGGAGAAGCAGGCTCCATGCAGGGAGCCCGATTTGGGACTCGATCTCAGAACCCCAGGATCATGACCTGAGCCAAATGCAACGTTCAACTGCTGAGCCATCCAGGGGTCCCTAAAACTAATTTTATTATTTCATGTTCTTACCAAGACTATACAACAACTTCATGTGTTTGATATTATATTACCTTCTAGGTTTTGGGAAAGTGAACTTTATATGAATGTGTAATTTATTAGTAGTTAATGAAAGCAGAGAATCTGGCACCTTGGATAGTAATTAACATTTATTCACAAATTTTTAAATACCAATGAACAGCTTGGTATCTTCATAAACTATGACTTCAACTGACTGATCATGACTTTATAAATATTCTTACTTTATTATTTATATTTTTTCCCTTATAATTTGTGGTAAATTGGTAGATATAAAATACTTACGAATTCTGGTCTTAGGGTATACAAAGTTACTTTCCCTTCACTGCCAATTGTACATTATTTAAAAATATGTTTTACTTATTCTATGTAGTTTCCTCTATTCCGATTTAAGGTAGAAATGCTGTTATATATATACATACTAAAAATTTACCTATCTCTTTCTTTTTCTTTGTCCCATTTGTGATGACAGTTCCAACTCCTTACACTATAGCCCTTTTAGAACTTAGAATTCTAATATGTTTATATATATATATATATATAAAAACTGTAATAATGCTTAGTGTAGCCAGTAAATAATGCAGGGTGGCAGTTGGGCAAGTTTTTAAAATTGGGTTTTATAAAATTTTTATATCAAGGAAAATAATTGGCAACAACATATATCTTTAGAATTAGAAGATTTTTTAAAAAATAAGTAGAATATATAGCAGCAAATATATTGTAACATGTATCAATCAAAGTTTACTGCAGGTCATTATTTTTTTTAGCTGTAACTTATTGGTGGATTGTTCTAAGCTGATTTTTTAAAAAGCACATTTGGTACTTATTAAAGATGGACAGGGTATCTCGACATCTCGATAACCTTGTCACATAAAACACAAATCTTTCTTTATACAGATTGTTAGGTTGAAGAGACCTTTTCTCTGGGAGAGGCAGGATAGCACAGCAGTTGAGATAATAAACGGTGGAGCCAGACCATCTTTGTCCAAATCTCAGCTTACTAACAACTCTACTTGGGCAAATTAGTTATCTTTGTCTCAGTTCACTCATCCAT
This sequence comes from Canis aureus, assembly GCF_053574225.1. Taxonomy (NCBI): domain Eukaryota; kingdom Metazoa; phylum Chordata; class Mammalia; order Carnivora; family Canidae; genus Canis; species Canis aureus. Next base: position 49,243,039 of record NC_135630.1, read on the forward strand.
AAAATGAATGTCATCATTAATACCACCTCATAGTAATGTAAATAGGATGGTCTATTATATAGAAAGTGTGACATACATGTTTATTAAATAATTAAAAACATATTATTGTCATAGCATTGTGCTTGAGTGGGGGAAGAAGGTGAGATCATTTGGGGATATGTTGAACTTAAGATTTCCACGGAATACTGAATGATATAGACGTTGCCATGGGCATGGATATAGAAATTGTGCAGTGGGACCTATGTCTCAAACTCAGGAGACAAACCAGGATTGATAATAGAAATTTAGGGGTAATTGATATAAATTTGGTAAGTGGGGTCAAGAATTATGGACCAACATGAAGAGTAAGTGACGAATGAGTTGTTCAAGAAGAGACAGGGAAAATGTATCTCACAAAGAAGAGAGTTGCTTCAAAGGGTAAGAAGAGAACCAGAATAATTCAGTATCATGGAAGTCAGAGCGAGACAATCTCAACCTTTGTTTATTGGTTGAATTTATAGTGGAAAAATATAAGCATTAAATATGCCATTACAATTAATCTCTTTTGACATGTTGCTATATATTCTGCTCTTAAATTCATGTTCACATACATGTGTAAATGTGAATATGTAGATATGTTTTTGTGATTAGGATGTTTTCTTTTGAGCATTGTGATAAACAAAAATCATAAAGAAAATATCTTCACTTTGTATCACTCTCTCTCTCATCCCCTTGATCCCAGCACAGTCCCTTGAGCATCTCTCTTTCTTGTTCCAGGGTTTCCATACCTACTGTCTGTCCCTTGTGTTTGAAATACCCTCAGCTTCTTCTCTTTCTAATCCTTCAAATCTCAGCTTCTATATCATCACTTCAGAGAAATCACTCCTGACCTCAGATCTCCTCTGCCGTTCTCTATTTTTTGCTTTTATTTTTGCTTCCTTAACAAAACCAATCAAAACTTACAATTATTTCATAAATCCCCATGTTTACTCATTCGTTTCCTTGCTTGTTTTATTTCTGTTTACCCTCCTAGAACCTCAGCTTCATTGAAGAGGCACTGTCTGTCTCACTCACTTGTCTCTGGGATCTCATTCAGTACTTGACACTTTGTTGAGGTTTAATAAATATTTGATTTGGAAGAATTAGGACAAAGCATTATTTTGTTGCATGTTTCAGTTATCTCTCTATATCTGCAAATTGCTGGTTCCTTGGTGCACATAATTAGTTATTTTTTCTATTTTAAAACAAGATGGTATAAAAGAGATAAGGGCAAAATAAGAAAAGAGGAAACACAACTCCGTAACAGATACCACATCTCTGTTGTCACTGCACTAAAATAGAGCATCTCAATATTACTGCCTCACAAATGCTTAGTATATTTTTATCCTCTTTTATTTTAGCAAATACGAATAGCATAATTCAAAAATTGAGCAACCACTCCCTTAAAACTTGAGGTAAAATTTAAATAGAAGTGCCCAAGGAATATTTTATCATATTTAATTTAAAACTCTTCAAAATAACTTCAGAAGAGTCAGACTAGCTTCTTTTAAGTGGAACCTCAGCAGAACATGCTAGGATAATAGATCCACTTAATTCCACAGGCTGATTTTTTTAGATACTTAAAACAACAAAGGCCAGAAAACATCAGTATGAGTACTCAGAGATGATTAAGAAGCTGTGCATCAATTAGAAAGGTAAATCTCCGTGCAGGCCTACAGCAGTCAGGCCAACAGAAGCAGTGTATTCTTTATTATTCCAGGGTCCAGTGATTATGGAATGCTTCACTGTTAGTGGAAATGCAGACCTGAAAACACACTGCTAAAGTGTCTATCTATCTTATCGGGCAGATGATTTTCCCCCAAGTTTGGGGAACATTTGACAACCATTCAAAATTACTGGGCTTTATCTTACGTAGGATCAGTTTAACTAGTTTTTCCCCCCTTCTTTCAAAGTTATTGAGGCAAGTTTCTGTAAGCATAAATGTCTGATAAGAACCTTTTAATAGTGTCATTATGTGGTCAACTTTGCTCAAATTTAAGAAAATTTGACATTTACATAGCTAATAGCCCTTTCAATGTGCATTGATACTTCTATTAAATTTAATGACTTTAAATCAGTGATGGAAGGAAGGACATTAGAGTCTTTGATAAAGGATTACAAATACTTGCGACTCTTTCTGTCTGATACAGTCTCTGTTTTAGAACTGCTGTATGTGATTAGAGACATCTGCCTTGTAAGGGAGCTTTTTGCCCTTGCAAATAATTGGAGACTTCACCTTCCAATAAAAACATCTGGTGTTCCCCTCCTGCAAACCATTTCCAAACACCAAACTTTCCTTTGTGGATGGAACTTATGTAAAATTTGAAAATTGAATGGATGTGCTGCTACTTTATATCCTTCTTTCCTTTCAGAGTTTATCAATATTTAAAATTGTTTTCGACTCTTTAAAAGGCTATGTATTTCAGTCATCTTAGATAATTGAGAGATTGACGTAAATAAAAGCCTAACATATAACTTGTCTTCATAATTCTCATCTTATAAATTCAGTGTGTGCCATAGGTTCAAATGCATTTGAAATGCATTTTTCATTTAAAAACAGTGCTATTGGGCAGCCCCTGTGGCCCAGCGGTTTAGTGCCACCTTCAGCCAGGGGTGTGATCCTGGAGACCGGAGATGGAGTCCCACATGGGGCTCCCTGCACAGAGCCTGCTTCTCCCTCTGCCTGTGTCTGTCTGTCTGTCTGTCTATCTCTGTCTGTTATGAGTAAATAAATAAATAAATCTAAAAAGGAAAACAATGTTCTTAATTATTGTTGAGTTTTGTAACTGGAAAATCATACGTAAATTAGTGTGCCTCCAGAACTATTATTGGCAAAATGTGTATGAGCTCTAGATCTTGGGAAGAAAGAACAGGACACTGGGAACCTGAGTGTAGGGTACAAAAATGGCATTCTTTCACTTTTATAGTCTTTCCTTTTTCACAAACTCCATGATATGTTTTTTTGTTTTCATGAAAGTTTTTTTTTTCCACCAGAGGAAAACTGGTAAGGCAAGCATTTGTCCATCAGCGAAGCTACTTTTCTTCTTCAAGAATATATTTACCCACTTACTAGTTATTACATATTTCAAAAGTTCTCCTCTCATAATAAAATGCATGACAATATGTGTGAATTGGGAAACTTTATTTTTGACTTTCAATTTGAAAATCTTTATAAAATCGTTTAAAGTTGTTAAAAATATACACAACAGACACACACAATGATGATGTAGATGGACTTTCATATCCAGATGTAGTCCTGAGACTACAGCTGCATAAAGCGATTTGTAAAATGCTGAGCTATATTTTAATACAGTTCAAAACCAATACTTTGAAGACAAAGAAGCAATAAATCAACCACGATTCTTATTGCTTGTTAATATATTTTTCCTTAAGTCTACGAGTCAAGATTGCTTTATAACAACATACTGAAATGCAATTCAAGAAAATACACTTTGCTCTAATTAAAACATGGAATTACTTTTTTTCCTGGAGCATTTTTATATGCATTGTGCTATTTGTGCTGATGTACATTTCTCCAGAAGAGGTTATGCTAGGTTTGCCAATGTGCATTCTGAAAACTGCCCCCAAGTTTGCTGTCTGAAAGAGCACATAAATGCTAGAACCTATTACCAGGTGAGCTCAGTGCTCCATCTTTCCAAAAACAACTGGATTGCAATGCATCTCCTGCAGAATTCCATGAAGGACACTTTCCAAGATTCAAGTCCCCCAGTCATGGCATACAATACAATTCCTGCACCATATGGAACACCCACCACCCAAGATATTAACCTGAAGAACTTACTTGTGTTAATATGATCAGACTTGCTGCTCTTTGGGGCTGGTCTCTCACACTGTGTGCCTGACCAGTTAGTGGAGCATCTAGAAAAATTAAAAAAATAAAGAAGAAAAATTGGTTTATAATAAAACTCACAAATCTGCTAATATAATAACTTTAACCAAATGAAATGAAGAGCCAGCCATCACTGATTCATAAATATTAGGTATAGAGTTCTGCTAATGTCCTGTATATTGCCGGTATGTGGAGGGTAGTTTCAACCGGACGTCATTTGTTGAAAATTTTTTTAAAAATTTAGGTTTACAGTCATTTTTCTTATCCTACGTTAAAACTTAAATTTAGTATATTTTATAGCAAAACTGAAATCTTAATTAAGAATTAGGAATCAATTTAAGAAGTACTGAAAATTGCAAGTAGCCACAATAAAAACTGAGTTGGCCTGTCAAGCAGATCGATCTTTAAGTTTCTGGGACTTTTTTTCCCCTGGCCTGCTCTATGTCCAAAGTTTAATTAAACACCCAACAGCAAATGGTCATCTGTCTCAGTTCAAACCGCAGAATTTTTACTCTTCTAATCATGCATAGGGAAATGCAGTCCATTCCCATTTAAAATCAGACTTCTGTCTCTATGGAATCAAGAAAACGTGCCCAAGTTTTTAGTGGAAGAAGCCGTCTTCCCCATATAGGTACCATGACACTATGATGAAAAGTCTAACAGAGGGTGAAAATAATAGATCTGGTTAAAGTCCTTTACTTAAACATAAATCACAGCCATATAATTAGCTGGATGCATCAAAATAAATGCTGGAATGGTTTTAGCTACATTTCAATAATGCCTATTGGCTAGCCCAAGATGCCTCTGTGCATCTGTCAGAGGAAATCCACAGAGAGACCGCTTAATTGGCTTCAATTCTTATTTAAAATGACTGTCAAATGTCACCATATTAAGAATAGTTGCACACAGTGAAAGAACAGCTTCCAGAACCATTTCAAGTAGATCTCTCTGGGCATGGTGGCCAAACTAAATAACTGCAATTTCAAGGTTTCTGCCAATAATGTCATAGTCAATTCAGATAGCTGAAGCTGTGCTTGGAACTAGGCTTCGATGATGCCATGTGAATTATCTGGGATATCTGTGAGGACAGCATTGGCTCTCCAAAAACATGGGTGAAAGCTCATAAAATCATCATGACTGAAAACTTCAAATCATGAAAACAAAAATTTGTTTCATTAAAGCATATATTAATGTCAGCATAATTGACAATAATGTTATCATTCAAGAATATAGTTATTTGATTAATAATGATATTGTAAAAGTATGAGTATGGATTATGGTTTAAATGAATATTAATATCATATTATTATTAGGTCATCATGCATCATCTTACCTTTTTGTTTAGATTTTTTATAACAAGTTTATGTATCTATTTCCTATACACATTTACTATATACCATAATGCAATAAATCATTAAAGTAGATAAATAAATTTTAAGGCCGGGTCAATGACTCTGTCTACATTCCTGAAGTAAGGTAATGGAATGAGCACACTTTTACAAAATTATAATAAAGTGAACAATGGATAAAATCATTGATTTTTAAAAGTCATTTCTTTTCCTCACTTGTGGTTTTACAGATGATGATCTACATAACTGTTCCAATTCTTTACAGTTTCTAATTCTTGACACAGTCCACAGATAATACAAAATAATGTCTTTAGGATGATTTTGTAAAATGTTGTTGGAGTGAATTCTGATCATTGCAAAATTCTTTCTGTTTTACATAGAAAGAATTTGTCACATTTGTCAAATCTTCCTGAGGAAGTTTTACATACTAATGGAAAAAAGACCAATACTGATTGCTTAATAATTTTATTATGTAGCTTATGTATTCAAGGTTATTTTTGTGCAGGCATATTGAATTACTGATTAAAATATAAAGATTGGCTCTTTACATTACCTTCTTTTATAACCAAATAAAAACAAACCTAAATCAGGGTTCATGTTAAATAAGAAGAATGACCTGAGATACATTTTGTTATGTTATTACTAGAGATAAGAACCTCTGGGCTCATCATTACACTGAGATGCTTAGAAGTCAAAAAGTGAAATTGCTCAAAATAGGAGGATTAAATGCTAAATTACCAGATTGTGTTTGGACACGAACATCACATATTTTAATTACTTTAGGAAGTGATGAAATATATGGCTTTAGAACCCCGGAAGAATAAAAAGAGATTTTTAAGCAAAGAAGATAAGGATAGTGTGATTCTCAATTCCAAACTCTGGAATTATTTAGGTAAGACAAGTGGTAATTCTGAACTGTACTAATTATCTATTTTATCCAGAACTTGGAACCCAGTATTTATGATGGATAAAAGAAATCACCTACTAATGGTAATAAATCTCTTCTCTTTTAAATTGTGGAACCACTTTTAAATTCCTAATCTTCAAGGAATATTTTACTTATTACATACTGGAAAAAACTCTCAAAGACTGTGCTGGAGAAATAATTTTAACAGTTATACATCTTAATAAGCTGATGATCACCTTGCAATTTTCCCTATACTCCTTATAAAACAATGTTTTATGGCCAAATATAAAATGTATTCTACTGTTCAACATTTGTTACATTTTTTAAAAATTATCTCTTTTGAGATACTAAATCAAATAGAAGTCATTATTCTTGTTGCCTACCTTACAAAATGACTACTTAAGGCATTTGCTGCTCCACGAGCTCTTCTTCCAGTGGTTGATTTAAGACCAAGGATTTTTACCATCTTTAAAGAAATTCATAAATTTCTATACTCTGAATAGACTACAACGATCAAAGCTATTAAGGGCAGAACATTTAGGAATCGGAATATCTGAGGATCATCAAAATTTCTTGTCCAATTCCTCACTGAATCATTTGCATTACCGTGCTGACTATGATATTTCTGGCATCTCTTTTTCATTATTCCTCAAGTAAAATCCACAGTCCATGCCCCGGTCACCTTTAATCTGTACTGTTGTAATCCACTGCTCCCTACTAGTCATCTTCAGATAATTGTCTTCAAGGAAGGCCTTCGTGTACCTCCCAAGATTTAAAATAAATTTTTAAATGTTTTTTAAGTTTATTATTTATTTATTTTAAATATTTTATTTATTTATTCATGAGAGACACAGAGAGACAGGCAGAGACACAGGCAGAGGGAGAAGCAGGCTCCATGCAGGGAGCCCGATGTGGGACTCAATCCCGGGACCCCGGGGTCACACCCTGAGCCCAAGGCAGGCGCTAAACTGCTGAGCCACCCAGGGATTCCCTATTTATTTATTTTAGGGAGGGAGGGAGAGGAGAAGAAGGAAAGAATATCCAAGCAGACTCCTGCTGAGTACAGAGCCCAACGCAAGCCTCAATCTCATGAGCCATGAGATCAGGACCTGAGCAGAAACCAAGAATTTGATGCTTAACTGACTGAGCTCCACAGATGACTACCTGCCTTTACTTTATTCCTTACCAGCACAAACACTTCTGTGTCATTCCTTTTACAATTATTCTATAGGTTGTTTCCTACTATCCTTAACCTTAGGACAATACAAATCCCCTTCTTTTTCTTATGTGTTTACCACTATGGCAGTCTGAATTATTTAAGATTTTTAACACTGGTGAATTTTAACTAAGTATTGTTGGAACATGGATAGAGAGAGAGAGAAAGAGGTAGAGAAAGACTTATTTATCTAAACTATCTTTTATCCTTCTTTTTTTCACATCATCATATAAAGATATTGCTTCTGGCAGGTTCTTTATACATTTTTTTTCATCATGATAAATGTACTGTTAAATCTCCATCTTCTTTTTCTCCCACCCTCCTGTCCACCTCCCCTGTGGTAACCATTTGTTCTCTATAGGTAAGAGTCTGTTTCTTGGCTTCTCTCTCATTTTTTCTTTGCTCATCTGTTTTGTTTCTTAAATTCCACACATGAGTGAGATCATATGGTATCTGTCTTTCTCTGATTGACGTATTTAACTTAGCATTATACTCTCTAGCTCTATCTATGTTATTGCAAATGGAAAGATTTCATTCTTTTTTTATGGCTCCTAGCAGTTTCTTGAAGTCAATAGCTGCCTGGTAAAGTGTTATAGATTTTACAGTTTTTGACTTCTTCCCTTCTCTCTAAGGCTATTGACATTAAAAAGAAGATTATTTACTGCTGCATTATTTTCTTAATCTTATTCTTCTGCTTACATTATAGCTATATGTATAAAATAGTCTGAATTCTAATATATTTTGTGATATTTCATTATGTTCTATATTAGTATGGTTAGCAAACTGAAAAAAATTGCTAAAATTGAAATTCTAGAGTCCCATATATCAGGGATTTTCATTAAGCAGCTTGGAGTTTGGACCAGAAATCTTCACTTTGATGAAGTGATTCTGATGCAAGTAATTCACAAATCACACTTCAAGAAATATTTGAGACAACTTATTGCTATAGTCCCATAGACTTTGTCCTTATATCAAATATTATTTGATCTTTTAAAAAAATTTTGGGTGAGAATAATAATATGCATGCCCAGCATGATTATTCAGAAGATTAAATTATATTGGTAAAAGTTCTTTACATAGTATTAGAAAGCTGAGTGAGTTTTTGATTTTGATAACTAATTTTCATCTGAATGTTACTACATAAAATATGCAGTTAGTTGAAAAGTAGTGTTAGAGGACATAGTTAGTAGTTACTGTGTCCTTTAAAAATTTGTGAAATTATTGTATAGTTATAATATACTCTGTTTCAATTGTAATATTCTGTATCACAAGGGAATACCTTCATGTAAAGGCAATAGCAGAACAGATATTACTAGGAAGAATAGTAAACATTTTCAGAATATCAAAATCAGGTTAGCAAATATAAAGGGGATAGAAAATAATCTCTAAAAGGAACAGTTTTTACAGGTAAGCATAGATACAAGCCATATAATTAAACTGTCCAAAATACTGCTATCTCTGAAGTAGTACAGTGATTGAGAATTGAGAATATTAGATACAAAATACGACAGGTGTTGTAAAATCTGAGATACTACCTTTCACTGTATAACAATGATCAACTTACATGGACTACAAATGTCATATTGCAGAAATGTGGTCTAGAGTCACCTGCTTTGGGAGAAGTTCAAAATAAAATAATGAGATTAATATCTACTCCCTTTTTTCATCAAATTTAAAGGTCATGGGACTCTTCTGACCAAAGTAAAATTCAAAGGTGAACCTTAAAGTAATTTGGAATTGAATTTCTCCTCCTCGATATATGTGCTAGGCTACCCTTATTAACCATGATGATAGAGACATTCAGGGAAAAAAAAAAAAACTCACAGGGGAAAAAATGGCACAAAGGGATTAAAGAAACTTTAGAAAACTTGTGCACAGTGTCATGCATGCTTTAGTGTTCCAAAAGCTTCAGTTAGAAAAATTGAAAAATTCTACATTTTGTGCACTAGATTTATATAGTACTATTTCCATATTTCTGTAAAGAAAATTTTAAAAAAAGCACTGGCAAAATACTTTGTCCAATTAATTTTGCAAATTTCTGGTGTTGAAATGACTGCATTTGCATGGTGTGCCTCACTTTGACTCACTTTGACTCACTATACTGTTGTGTAATTCCCAGTATTTTTTGTGCCTTCTCCATGCGAACAGTAGTTTGTAAGATGTTATGTATTTAGACAGATATTTATTCACCGGTTTGTTAATTTTATTGTAAAACACTTTTCAATATATTATTGTTTCATGACTTTCTGAGTTAAAATTATTTCATATACACATAATGATTCATATTTTTTTGTAACATGCCCCCTAAATTTCCTGTACTCACTTTGATGTGAAATTTTGCATAAGATCCAATTAACATTTGCTGAACTTTGTGCCAGATCTTAGGATAAGTATATTCATACGAAAAATACTCTTACTCACTCTTGTAATAACCTAGGAGTTGGAATTACTATGTGAAGTGAGGATGTGCATATTCAAATAATTTGCCAGGAAAAAAAATAGCTTAAGTAGAGGAATAAAATGTGATGTCATTATTTCATTATTGTTTTCTGCAACAATGCCATGATCGTTCTAATTCAATGCAGGAGTAGGAAGAAATGCTTTTCTTTAGTCCCTTATGCCCAGGAGAGTACCAATTTCTCAATAAAAAGTCAGAATATTGTCTGAACAAAAGGAAATAGTGTATTTTTTTGAGTCATAGATTTGTAAGAATTACCACATTGGCTCAGACCTGTGATCAAAATGTTTAACATTCTGTCTCTAGCAGTGAAATTGAGGAATATATTATTAAAGAGTGTTTATATCCTTCTTGACATCAATTTCACATCTTTATATTGGTTCCAAAATATTGTACGTGTGTCTAATATATCTTTAAAGATCCATTATCTATAAATTCATCTATATTATTACTCAGTCCACTCTTGAACTTCCAAAACTATTGACCCTATATTTCACTTATTTGGTATTTTTTTACATACAATTTTGCACTACAATTTCTATTTATGCAGTACTATTCTCAATCTAAATTTAACTGTTACTTCTTACATGGGAACAGGCAGGTATTACCTTGTTTTTTTTTTTTTTTTTTTTTTTTTCAGAAAGCTTAAGGTAGTAGCTTAAATTTATGTTTGTTTTTATAAGTATACTTGATTCTACTCTATAAGAATATAATTCATTGTTTTAAAATATTACATTAAATCATTGTGTTATCTAGTACTGATAAGATTAGTAAGACAAAACTAATCTTACTTTAATATTAAGAGAATTCGATCAGAAAGGGTTCTTGGTTTGAGAAATGTTAACGTGACAAAGTTAAAAAAAAAGATATTCAATAATATCTGACCAGTAATTATTTTAGGAAAAGTAAAAATTAATAAGAAATTGAAAAGGTGGCAATGAAAGAAATAAAATTAATAGAATGGATTTTTAAAAGTGATTTATTTTAAGAAGAAAGGTAGAATAAAAAAAAGATGAAATCTAGTTTGCCAAGTAATTACCCATAAAGGGAAGTTTGTTAAGATTGAGTGGTTTAAGTTAGAAATGTTTAAACATATAATTTTGCACAGGCTACTTGAGCAGAAATGGCCACCAAAGTGTGAAATGATGACTGAATAAATACTAAAAAAAAGAAATCTATAGTAATGAAAAAGTTTATCATCTAGATATTCACAGAAAATTTTATTGAAAGCAGATCTGAAAAGCATGAGGTGTTTTTTAGACTGAGTAGACAATTTGTACTTCACTGAGTACATGCACCAGATAAAAAGGAATAGGAATAATAATAAAATTAGTATTAAGTAATATGATGGATGTAACTGAAGACCTAAAAGCAGGCTATTACGTTAGAAACAGTGGTTATAAGGCTATAGCTAAAGGTGAGAGGAAAAACATGATGTATGCTGTAATACAATAAGAGGGCTCTCTCTACACATTGCCAAGACAAAAGGCCAATCCTACAATTGTCTTAAAAAGCTACCAAACCATAAGGGGTGGGATTCTCTATGCTTAGTGCCATGGACACAAAGTAACTATTTTACCACCTGAATATTTTGTGATTTAGCACAAGATAAAGGTGAACAATAAAGAATATTTCTATTAAAAAAAAAAAAACACCTCATGAATGCCCTTCCTATTTCTTAGGGCTTTTGTGTGGTACCAGTGATGAAATTTGAAACAAATTATTATGAGGATGTCTGGCATATCTAACTGTTACATTTTTAAGTATCATTCAAGATACATTAATCCCATGCAAATCTGAGGCAATGGTAGGAAGATCTGGAAGTGTTATCACAAGGTTTTGAGTGTATGAATGTCTTTAAGTCCAATATAACTTTAATTCTCTAAAAAAATGTATTTAATTTACTTTCTATTGCACTACTCATGTGCTGGGAAATTGATGTTAGTCAGACTAATTTATAGCCCAAATCACTGAAAAATGATTCTGACATCAAAACGGTCTCTGCTTTCTGATACTTCAGCATAGCCTTATTCTACTTACAAGACTACTACATGTTCTCCAAAAGCTAACATGAAAGCTTCCCATCAATCATTTGTACTTGATTAAGGGACCCTGTGTTAGTATCAATATCAGCTTCCCAATTACCACCTTTCAGCCTTCCTCAAAATCTAGGACCTAAACTTTCAAAATATTTGTTTTACATTTAATTGTTTTAAAAAATAAAACAAGTAATCAAAAAAAAAAAGAGAGAGACATATGAGATAGATTGAGAATGATTTGCTAAAGTCAAGATTCAGTATGAATTAAACAATTTGTATATCTCATGTAGATGTTAGTCATACAACAGTCACCAGGTCTGTTCAACATTTATAGAATCATGTTGCAGGCAGAAACAAGGAGACTTTAGGACAAAAGATGCCCATTAACACATTTCTTTCCTAATCCAAATGTTGATTACTTTCTGACTGAAGGTAAGAAGGTTTATGCAGGCAATGGGTAAAAATTGATTTAGGAAGTATAGAAGAATATCTTCAATAAATCTAAAATGCCATACAATATTACAGTTACATAATTTTACATTATGGAGAAAACTGCAATTTGGGGTTATAAACATTTTTATTCATTTGGTCAGCATACAATCATAAATATGGTACATTCTATATGCATATTTCCATATGATAAGTATCTAAAACATGCATTTGCCTATAACTATGCTAGATTGTGATGAACTTAAGGTGGGGATTGTGTATTATTCATCTTTGTATTCTATCATTTCTATCTTTTTAAAAAATTTTATTTATTTGTTCAAGAGAGACACAAAGAGAGAGGCAGAGACATAGGCAGAGGGAGAAGCAGGCTCCCTGTGGGGAGTCAGATGTGGGACTTGATCCCTGACCCAAGGATCACACCCTGAGCCAAAGAGATGCTCAACTGCTGAGCCACCCAGGCATCCCTGTAGTCTCTATTTCTTGAGCAGTCTCTGGCACATGGTCAGTGTGTGTATGTTGCCATTTAACTAAATGAATAGATCCACAAGGCAGGGAAGATGCATGGTTGAACACATAAATATGCGACTGTATAGAGAGAAGTTTCATAAACATATGGGGTGCTTATTTTATGAAGAATATGTAGCGCCATTCATAAGAACTTGCTTTCAATTAGTTGTCAGTCAGTCATTTCTCACTAAAAGGAATATTGATCCACTACGGGAAACACTTCATATAAAAGAACCACAGTAATAGGCAAATCTTTTCTTTCTTCTTTTTTTTTCTTCTTTCCTTCTTTCTTGGCTTCTCTTTTCCCTACCTTTCCTCTTTCATTCATTAATTCTTCCCTTTATAAAATCAGATGATCCCATTCTAGCAACTTGGGCATGAAAAAAATTTACTTATTCAATGATACAAATTGTGTGATATTTCATTTCTTGTCTCAGGATGCAGTCAACAAAGAAATGCTTTTTCTTTCATGACAAAAATTCTAAAAGTGCTTGCCTGATGAAAAAAAAAAATATATATGGCAATTAAATTTAATTTAAGGGCAGCCCCAGTGGCGCAGCAGTTTGGCGCTGCTTGCAGCCCAGGGTGTGATCCTGGAGACCCGGGATCAAGTCCCACGTCGGGCTCCCTGCATGGAGCCTGCTTCTCCCTCTGCCTGTGTCTCTGCCTCTCTCTCTCTCTCTCTCTCTCTCTCTGTGTCTCTCATAAATAAATATTTTTTTAAAAAGTATTTAAAAAATAAATGTAATTAATTTAATTCAATCATTTAATTTAAACTATTGTCTGAAATTAAAATGCTGGTATGCAGGGATACAAATTGCCATTTGTGTGAATTTGGAATCAGACAGACCTGTATTGTAGTCTCTCCTCCCCTCCTCATAGGCAATTCACGCATTTCAGTTTTTTAGTTTATAGTAACAGGAGAGGGGGAGGAGCAAGATGGCGGAAGAGTAGGGTCCCCAAATCACCTGTCTCCACCAAACTACCTAGAAAACCTTCAAATTATCCTGAAAATCTATGAATTCGGCCTGAGATGTAAAGAGAGACCAGCTGGAATGCTACCGTGAGAAGAGTTCGCGCTTCTATCAAGGTAGGAAGACGGGGAAAAAGAAATAAAGACACAAAAGGCCTCCAAGGGGGAGGGGCCCCGCGAGGAGCCGGGCTGAGGCCGGGGCGAGTGTCCCCAGGACAGGAGAGCCCCGTCCCGGAGGAGCAGGAGCTGCACCGACCTTCCCGGGGGAAAGGGGCCCGCAGGGAGGTGGAGCAGGACCCAGGAGGGCGGGGATGCCCTCGGGCTCCCGGGGACAGTAACAGCAACTGCGCGCCCAGGAGAGTGCGCCGAGCTCCCTAAGGGCTGCAGCGCGCACGGGGGACCCGGCGGGACCCGGAGCAGCTGGAGGGGCTCGGGGGCGGCTCCGCGGAGGGGGCTGCGCGGCCCCGGGAGCAGCTCGGAGGGGCTCGGGCAGAAGAAGAGGCTCCGTGCGGAGGGGGCTGCGCGGTTCCAGGAGCAGCTCGGAGGGGCTCGGGCGGCGGCTCCGCGGAGGGGGCTGCGCGGCCCGGGAGCAGCTCGGAGGGGCTCGGGCAGAGGAAGAGGCTCCGTGCGGAGGGGGCTGCGCGGTTCCAGGAGCAGCTCGGAGGGGCTCGGGCGGCGGCTCCGCGGAGGGGGCTGCGCGGCCCGGGAGCGCGAATCCAACAGCGCAGGCTCCGGAGCACAGGGCGCCGGGACACAGCCCAGGATCCGGCCTCCCCCGGGACAGGCAGAGGCCGGGAGGGCCCAGGACAGCAAGGACGCTCCTGCTCCAGCTGAGCAGATCAGCGGCCCCGCCCGGAGCCTCCAGGCCCTGCAGACGGAGTTCCTGCCGGAGCTGAATCCAGGGCTCCAGAGCTGCCCCGCCACTGGGGCTGTTCCTCCTGCGGCCTCACGGGGTAAACAACCCCCACCGAGCCCTGCACCAGGCAGGGGCACAGCAGCTCCCCCAACTGCTAACACCTGAAAATCAGCACAACAGGCCCCTCCCCCAGAAGACCAGCTGGACGGACAACTTCCAGGAGAAGCCAAGGGACTTAAAGTACACAGAATCAGAAGATACTCCCCGGTGGTTCTTTTTTTGTTTGTTTGTTTTTGTTTTTGTTTTTGTTTTGTTTTGCTTTTTGATTTGTTTCCTTCCCCCACCCCCTTTTTTTCTCCTTTCTTTTTCTTTCTCTTTTTCTTCTTTTTTTTTTTTTCTTCCCTTTTTTTTTTCTCTTTCTCTTTTCTTTCCTTCTTTCTCTCCTCTCTTTTTCTCTTTTTCCCAATACAACTTGCTTTTGGCCACTCTGCACTGAGCAAAATGACTAGAAGGAAAACCTCACCTCAAAAGAAAGAATCAGAAACAGTCCTCTCTCCCACAGAGTTACAAAATCTGGATTACAATTCAATGTCAGAAAGCCAATTCAGAAGCACTATTATACACCTACTGGTGGCTCTAGAAAAAAGTATAAAGGACTCAAGAGACTTCATGACTGCAGAATTTAGAGCTAATCAGGTAGAAATTAAAAATCAATTGAATGAGATGCAATCCAAACTAGAAGTCCTAACGACGAGGGTTAACGAGGTGGAAGAACGAGTGAGTGACCTAGAAGACAAGTTGATAGCAAAGAGGGAAACTGAGGAAAAAAGAGACAAACAATTAAAAGACCATGAAGATAGATTAAGGGAAATAAACGACAGCCTGAGGAAGAAAAACCTACATTTAATTGGGGTTCCCGAGGGCACCGAAAGGGACAGAGGGCCAGAATATGTATTTGAACAAATTCTAGCTGAAAACTTTCCTAATCTGGGAAGGGAAACAGGCATTCAGATCCAGGAAATAGAGAGATCCCCCCCTAAAATCAATAAAAACCGTTCAACACCTCGACATTTAATTGTGAAGCTTGCAAATTCCAAAGATAAAGAGAAGATCCTTAAAGCAGCAAGAGACAAGAAATCCCTGACTTTTATGGGGAGGAGTATTAGGGTAACAGCAGACCTCTCCACAGAGACCTGGCAGGCCAGAAAGGGCTGGCAGGATATATTTAGGGTCCTAAATGAGAAGAACATGCAACCAAGAATACTTTATCCAGCAAGGCTCTCATTCAAAATGGAAGGAGAGATAAAGAGCTTCCAAGACAGGCAGCAACTAAAAGAATATGTGACCTCCAAACCAGCTCTGCAAGAAATTTTAAGGGGGCCTCTTAAAATTCCCCTTTAAGAAGAAGTTCAGTGGAACAGTCCACAAAAACAAAGACTGAATAGATATCATGATGACACTAAACTCATATCTCTCAATAGTAACTCTGAATGTGAACGGGCTTAATGACCCCATCAAAAGGTGCAGGGTTTCAGACTGGATAAAAAAGCAGGACCCATCTATTTGCTGTCTACAAGAGACTCATTTTAGACAGAAGGACACCTACAGCCTGAAAATAAAAGGTTGGAGAACCATTTACCATTCGAATGGTCCTCAAAAGAAAGCAGGGGTAGCCATCCTTATATCAGATAAACTAAAATTTACCCCAAAGACTGTAGTGAGAGATGAAGAGGGACACTATATCATACTTAAAGGATCTATTCAACAAGAGGACTTAACAATCCTCAATATATATGCTCCGAATGTGGGAGCTGCCAAATATATAAATCAATTATTAACCAAAGTGAAGAAATACTTAGATAATAATACACTTATACTTGGTGACTTCAATCTAGCTCTTTCTATACTCGATAGGTCTTCTAAGCAAAACATCTCCAAAGAAACAAGAGCTTTAAATGATACACTGGACCAGATGGATTTCACAGATATCTACAGAACTTTACATCCAAACTCAACTGAATACACATTCTTCTCAAGCGCACATGGAACTTTCTCCAGAATAGACCACATATTGGGCCACAAATCGGGTCTGAACCGATACCAAAAGATTGGGATTGTCCCCTGCATATTCTCGGACCATAATGCCTTGAAATTAGAACTAAATCACAACAAGAAGTTTGGAAGGACCTCAAACACATGGAGGTTAAGGACCATCCTGCTAAAAGATAAAAGGGTCAACCAGGAAATCAAGGAAGAATTAAAAAGATTCATGGAAACTAATGAGAATGAAGATACAACCGTTCAAAATCTTTGGGATGCAGCAAAAGCAGTCCTAAGGGGGAAATACATCGCAATACAAGCATCCATTCAAAAACTGGAAAGAACTCAAATACAAAAGCTAACCTTACACATAAAGGAGCTAGAGAAAAAACAGCAAATAGATCCTACACCCAAGAGAAGAAGGGAGTTAATAAAGATTCGAGCAGAACTCAACGAAATCGAGACCAGAAGAACTGTGGAACAGATCAACAGAACCAGGAGTTGGTTCTTTGAAAGAATTAATAAGATAGATAAACCATTAGCCAGCCTTATTAAAAAGAAGAGAGAGAAGACTCAAATTAATAAAATCATGAATGAGAAAGGAGAGATCACTACCAACACCAAGGAAATACAAACGATTTTAAAAACATATTATGAACAGCTATACGCCAATAAATTAGGCATCTAGAAGAAATGGACGCATTCCTGGAAAGCCACAAACTACCAAAACTGGAACAGGAAGAAATAGAAAACCTGAACAGGCCAATAACCAGGGAGGAAATTGAAGCAGTCATCAAAAACCTCCCAAGACACAAGAGTCCAGGGCCAGATGGCTTCCCAGGAGAATTTTATCAAACGTTTAAAGAAGAAATCATACCTATTCTCCTAAAGCTGTTTGGAAAGATAGAAAGAGATGGAGTACTTCCAAATTCGTTCTATGAAGCCAGCATCACCTTAATTCCAAAGCCAGACAAAGACCCCGCCAAAAAGGAGAATTACAGACCAATATCCCTGATGAACATGGATGCAAAAATTCTCAACAAGATACTGGCCAATAGGATCCAACAGTACATTAAGAAAATTATTCACCATGACCAAGTAGGATTTATCCCTGGGACACAAGGCTGGTTCAACACCCGTAAAACAATCAATGTGATTCATCATATCAGCAAGAGAAAAACCAAGAACCATATGATCCTCTCATTGGATGCAGAGAAAGCATTTGACAAAATACAGCATCCATTCCTGATTAAAACTCTTCAGAGTGTAGGGATAGAGGGAACATTCCTCGACATCTTAAAAGCCATCTATGAAAAGCCCACAGCAAATATCATTCTCAATGGGGAAGCACTGGGAGCCTTTCCCCTAAGATCAGGAACAAGACAGGGATGTCCACTCTCACCACTGCTATTCAACATAGTACTGGAAGTCCTAGCCTCAGCAATCAGACAACAAAAAGACATTAAAGGCATTCAAATTGGCAAAGAAGAAGTCAAACTCTCTCTCTTCGCCGATGACATGATACTCTACATAGAAAACCCAAAAGTCTCCACCCCAAGATTGCTAGAACTCATACAGCAATTCGGTAGCGTGGCAGGATACAAAATCAATGCCCAGAAGTCAGTGGCATTTCTATACACTAACAATGAGACTGAAGAAAGAGAAATTAAGGAGTCAATCCCATTTACAATTGCACCCAAAAGCATAAGATACCTAGGAATAAACCTCACCAAAGATGTAAAGGATCTATACCCTCAAAACTATATAACACTTCTGAAAGAAATTGAGGAAGACACAAAGAGATGGAAAAATATTCCATGCTCATGGATTGGCAGAATTAATATTGTGAAAATGTCAATGTTACCCAGGGCAATATACACGTTTAATGCAATCCCTATCAAAATACCATGGACTTTCTTCAGAGAGTTAGAACAAATTATTTTAAGATTTGTGTGGAATCAGAAAAGACCCCGAATAGCCAGGGGAATTTTAAAAAAGAAAACCATATCTGGGGGCATCACAATGCCAGATTTCAGGTTGTACTACAAAGCTGTGGTCATCAAAACAGTGTGGTACTGGCACAAAAACAGACACATAGATCAGTGGAACAGAATAGAGAATCCAGAAGTGGACCCTGAACTTTATGGGCAACTAATATTCGATAAAGGAGGAAAGACTATCCATTGGAAGAAAGACAGTCTCTTCAATAAATGGTGCTGGGAAAATTGGACATCCACATGCAGAAGAATGAAACTAGACCACTCTCTTGCACCATACACAAAGATAAACTCAAAATGGATGAAAGATCTAAATGTGAGACAAGATTCCATCAAAATCCTAGAGGAGAACACAGGCAACACCCTTTTTGAACTCGGCCACAGTAACTTCTTGCAAGATACATCCACGAAGGCAAAAGAAACAAAAGCAAAAATGAACTATTGGGACTTCATCAAGATAAGAAGCTTTTGCACAGCAAAGGATACAGTCAACAAAACTCAAAGACAACCTACAGAATGGGAGAAGATATTTGCAAATGACATATCAGATAAAGGGCTAGTTTCCAAGATCTATAAAGAACTTATTAAACTCAACACCAAAGAAACAAACAATCCAATCATGAAATGGGCAAAAGACATGAACAGAAATCTCACAGAGGAAGACATAGACATGGCCAACATGCATATGAGAAAATGCTCTGCATCACTTGCCATCAGGGAAATACAAATCAAAACTACAATGAGATACCACCTCACACCAGTGAGAATGGGGAAAATTAACAAGGCAGGAAACAACAAATGTTGGAGAGGATGCGGAGAAAAGGGAACCCTCTTACACTGTTGGTGGGAATGTGAACTGGTGCAGCCACTCTGGAAAACTGTGTGGAGGTTCCTCAAAGAGTTCAAAATATACCTGCCCTACGACCCAGCAATTGCACTGTTGGGGATTTACCCCAAAGATACAAATGCAATGAAACGCCGGGACACCTGCACCCCGATGTTTCTAGCAGCAATGGCCACGATAGCCAAACTGTGGAAGGAGCCTCGGTGTCCAACGAAAGATGAATGGATAAAGAAGATGTGGTTTATGTATACAATGGAATATTACTCAGCTATTAGAAATGACAAATACCCACCATTTGCTTCAACGTGGATGGAACTGGAGGGTATTATGCTGAGTGAAGTAAGTCAGTCGGAGAAGGACAAACATTATATGTTCTCATTCATTTGGGGAATATAAATAATAGTGAAAGGGAAAATAAGGGAAGGGAGAAGAAATGTGTGGGAAATATCAGAAAGGGAGACAGAACGTAAAGACTGCTAACTCTGGGAAACGAACTAGGGGTGGTAGAAGGGGAGGAGGGCGGGGGGTGGGAGTGAATGGGTGACGGGCACTGGGTGTTATTCTGTATGTTAGTAAATTGAACACCAATAATAAAAAAAAAAAATATAGTAACAGGAGAGAGAGAATGATACTTCCTGCTTTGTCACACATTGTCCATAGATATCACCTCATATGACATCACCTTTGTTTTCTCCTCAAATCCACTTCCTTTTTAGTTTGTTATCTATTTTTTATGTTTTCCTTTTACTGCCTCAAAAGATTTTTCCTTATTCCTTCCTTGTTTTTTGCAAGGTAAGTTGATTATTTTAAAATCTAAAAAAAAAAAAAAAGCTTCCTTGGGATATTAAATGACATAATGATGTGTATAAAATTTACACATCATTTAACTTAATTTAATGCAAATGATGATATTATGAATATTAAATTATTAAATTTAAAGGCTGTATACCTCATGCCAATATCTACATAGTTGTAATTTCTGATTTGTATGCTCATTAGAAGAAGTATTAGGCTTAAGATTTTATACTCCTTTAACATAATGACTTCTGTCTGTTACTATTGTACTATAGAAAAGGAGAAAGAACATATTTTCTTAAATAATGATAGTATAAGGAATCTTTAATTATTTTTTTACTCTGAAATCAACGTTGCTATTTAAACCATATGTGCCTGATCCTTTTCTGGAAAGTGTATAAAATTAGTTGGGGGTCAGGTACGAGGCCTTAGAGTGACTATTTAGTTTTCTTGACTTTTCCCAGCAATGGAATAGGAGCAAGAAATAAGCATTTGTTGTTAAAAGCATCTGAAATTGTGATTGTTTTCTATCACAGTAAAATCTGGGGAAAGCAGTCTAAATAGAAAAAACATATTTAATTGTTAAAGAAGTAACATTAACAAATGAAAATATTATGTGGTTATATTGTGGTTTCTTTGGTTATTCCGATTTGCTGATTATGTGAAATCATATATATGATTACGTGTCCCCAAATCAAGGGAAGATAATGTGAGAACATCAAAGCTTTATAACTGTAGCTGCCCAATATATATAACTCTGTAGTAAATGCTCTTTGTTAAGTAGTGCCACTGTACTGTCAAGGCGAAAACTAGACTTAAAAACTTGTACAGAAAGATGTGATATCTGTATTGTGTGTTTTCCCCACGGCACTGCCGGCATGGTGAAAGCTAGGAAAAGTTACAACTTGTTACCTGGGATCATATAGGATAGCTATTGATGTGACAGCTTTTCTTGGCCTTACTACTCCAAAAGACGTGCACATCTCATATTTTCTGTTTTGAACATATGCCAAGGGGCAGGAAAGCAAATAAGGAATGTGCAATGACCTGACTCTTACAACGTGGACAACCCAGGCCCCTAAAGTTGAATTGCTCAATACCCCTGCTGAAAAGTTGTGATCTGTTTGAAATCACTCATGACAAGTTCGTTGGTTCTTCTTAAATATTCTTTATGGGGCCACAAGGTCGCTGGTCCACATGGAGGAATGCTGCTCAGCCTGACAGCAAGACCACAGAGAGCAAACCCTGGAGTCTCCTTTCTGCAAGACCAGTATTTTCAGAAACCAAGTCCTTAATTAACTGCAATGTAGAGAATAATTCCTATCTCTTTAAAATTTGTGACAGAAACAGAACTTGTTATCCTCTTCCCAAAAGTCCCGCCAAAGGCTTCTCTAGTACTTGTACATTTTCCTTACGTGTTTCTCACCCTAAGGACTTAGAAAATAATGCTGAACTTTTAATAAAATAATTAGATTGGAACAATCACAAAACCAAAGAAAATGATGAAACACCTAATGCAGATTTCTCTCTTAATGAATGTCCCTTTGGTATTTATATATTTGTTTTGCATCTTTCTGCATTTAAAAATTCTACTTCGAAAATGATTATGAAACTAATTCTCCTGTGTGTTTTCTAAGGAAATTGAGGGCAGACCCATTGTCCTTTCTTTCTCAATAGGACTTGAGCTGGGCTTTACTTACTATCCATGCACTGCTTGCGTTTTATTTATGCCACATAGCACCTTATTTTCAATAAGAAGCACTTTAAAAAAAAAAAAAAGCTGCACTTTATTTTTCACCTTCAGACTCCTAGAAGCCCAGATTATACCAGGTTATGATCATTTATGTCTGGTGTATTACAATGGCTTTAAGATTTTCCTTTTTAATTTTTTTTAATGTTTATGTTGAAGAACAATACTCTATGTTCTTTACATATATTATATTTCTTAATCCTGTTGTTTCTAAAATTGTTTCTAAAACAATTTTAGAAAGTACATGCTATTAGCATTTCCATATTAAGATGACAAAAGAGCCAGAGGAGAAAAACTAAACAACCAAAACAAACTGCAATCCTGAGATATAATATCCTCTATCACTCGGCTCTTGTATGCCTTGTTTACCACAAAACACTTTTAAAAAGTCATTTTTTAAGTCATTTTTTTTAATTGAAAAATATCTTTGTCCTTTTCATTGCAAATTGGGATTAATTTTTAAATCTCTCTCTCTCTCTCTCTCTCTTTTTTTTTTTTTTGCAAACCCATAGCTTCTGTTCCAGCACAGCACCGTGTCATCAAAACCTTTCTAAAACATTCAGATGGCTATGATATTCCATATTTCAAACATTATCAGTGTTCCTCTATTGCTTATGGAATGAATTTCAAATTTCTAGCTAAGCATTCTATATTCCTCAGAATTATTTCACTGTCTAATATCATTGTCCAATCCTCCTTTATAAGCATTATTTATTTACATCACTCAAATTCCCAGAGCCCCTGGCATGTTCCTTCTTCCCTCATCTTTTACTTCAAATAGACTCACAGGCCCTCAAGGGCAGGGGCTATACCTTACTTTCCTCTTCTTCCCTGTCTATTTTTGATAGAGATTCCCAGACTAAAAACAATAAACAAACAAAAAGCAAGGAGAAGTGACAACAAAAACAAATAAAATTATGTTCTTCTAATAAGTTAAGATGTTGAATTAAACCTACTTAGATCTTTACAGAGAGCTATTTAACCTGGATTCCAGAACACTCAGGAAACACCTCAGGGTAGCATTAGATGGTATCATAAAGGTGAGAAAGAGAATAACAAATCATGATAAGATCAAACACTTTTCTGTTTTTTTTTTTCCTGACTCTTGTAGTTTTGAAAATTTAATAACAAAGTAGGATGTGGTATTATAATGATTACAGAAAGATGATCATATCATAGGCTGTCAGATCTTGCAATACAATATAGGCACCAAGACATTATTTTTTAGCAACATTAGCTAAGAACATACTATGTGCAGAACATATGCTAGCTATTAGGGCAAAACAGATAAATCAGACACAACTTCTTACTTGAAGGAATTTACAATCTTCCAGAGAGAAACAGACATATAAATTTAAAGAAGCCATAGAGTGTACAACAGGCAACATTCCCAGGCCAATTTCATAGAA
This sequence comes from Canis aureus, assembly GCF_053574225.1. NCBI lineage: Eukaryota > Metazoa > Chordata > Mammalia > Carnivora > Canidae > Canis > Canis aureus. The sequence continues at coordinate 49,266,497 of NC_135630.1, forward strand.
ATATGTTCCATGTCCAAAGGCCACACACAGATGAGAGGTCAATTTTAGCCATAAAATATGGAATATCATAGTGGAGTATGAAAAATGGAAGCACACACACATAGTCTCACACACGAATGATCAAAGAAAGGAGATAATTTTTTTGGAAACCATTTTTTCCTAAAAAAGATGAACAAAAAAACCAGATACCCATATAAATCTAAGTAAACCAAAAAGGAAAAAAAAAAAAAGGTAATAGATTGGGGGGAAATGCTCATAGTACGTTATTTTTAGCTTTTGTTTGAAATGAAGAAGTAAAACATAAAAACTAACATCACTATCTTGTTTTTGGCCAAATGGAGAATGGTTCTTGCCATGGGCAAGAAGCAATAATATATATTATAAGAAATGTCTTGGAGCTCTGCCATTTTCAAAACAGTCAGTGCCTGAATTGATAGGATTTCAGAAGCCATGCACTATCAGAGTTAGATCTTTTTGGTTCTCTTTTTTCAGATGACACAAATAAGTTTAAAAACTGCCTTTTTTCTTCTCTTTTTAAAAAAGAATATAGATTATATAGAAAACTATTTTTAAAAAGTAAATATTACCCAAATTCTCCAATAAGGGATAACCATTAGCCTTTAAGCTACACAGGTCAAATATTTTTGTGTTTTGTTCACAGATTAACTCTTTGGTGCCTAGGATATTGTCTGGCTTATAGTAGGTGCTCAATAAATACTTGTTGAGGAATGGCTATAGGAAGAGAAGATTGACAGTATTTTTGTTTTCTCTGAGAGGGCAAAATATGAACCAATCAAGGAAACCGACACCTAAGATTCTAGTTCTTATAGACTTATATACTAGACTAGGGGTTATAATAAGAAATAAGTGAAAAGAACTATTATCTTTTGAGCTTAGGTGTAAAGAGACTACTCATACACTTAGCTAAACCTTGGCATATTATTTTAAAGTGTCAGAAAAATAAATTATGAAACCATAGAGAAATACTGAATAAAAATATTTAATCATGAACCACAAATTTTATGATTAGTTCTTCAGTTACTGCATAGTATGAACAGATTTTCTATTATTCTTAGTGTTGCTGCTAATGGACATTTTGTTTTTCAGAGTCTTCTTAGATGTTTTAGAGGGATTTGGGGAGAATTTGTATCTGTGGTTGTGACTCCAACCAAATTTTAAACCAGGTTGAAAGCAAAACTTCAAATGGGACTCAGATTTAAATATATTATGCCTCATAGACTTATAAGTGAATGGTTAGCCCAAACTTATCACTTTACAGATAAGGAAAATGTGACACAAAAAGACATTAGTCACTTGCCCAAAATCATAGCTAGTGTCATTCATATATTTGATATATTTGGACCTAATATTTCCATTTCTGAGTGTTAGTCCTAGAAAACTAAATGAGAAATTACAAACATATTTAGATACATGTTTGTATCTTTGGGGGGAAAAGTTAACACAAGAACACAAGAACAAAACCGCACACCTAATAACTGAATGATACATGGTTAATTATATAAAGTAGGGAAAATGCAGACAATGGGACACTGGGCAACCACTTAAGAATAAAAGCATCTAATTGTGTTAAGAAACTGAATGAACAGAAACCAAAAACAATAGTGGACTTAGACTGGGACTTATACTCTCAACTACCTTGTTTCTCAGAACTTTGGATTTGGACTGAATTACACCAATGACTTTCCTGGTTTTCTCTCTCATTCTCTCTCTACGTGCGCGCGCACACACACACACACACACACACACACACACATCCATCCTCTTGGTTCTGTGTCTGACTAATGTGATATATGTAGTTATATGTAAATATATATAACATATAATATACAAATATATATTACATATTATAAAATACTTTCCTCATTAAATTTTGATTCTTTTCTTCTGAGAAATTTAGCTAAGCCCCAGTCAGTTAAGATTTACTATTCACTTTCCTTGTGCCACATACAAAGGGTATCTGAGTTGAGACTATTAGGATAATAACAGGTAAATGGAATAAAGGAGAAGCATTTCAGTTCAATGAGCTGTTTGAGCAGAACATCTAAGAGTGGAATGGTCCTGCCGTAATGTGACAAGGCTGTGTGTGTGTGTGTGTGTGTGTGTGTGTGTGTGTGTATAAGTATGCTAGTAGTGATGGGAGAAGTAGGGTAGCTACAAACGTGATTTTATTATTGGAAGAGGAAATGTACTGTAAATATTGCTGAGAGATAATGCTGTGAATGTTTTAAAGAAAGTTAAATCCCATATAAATGAAAGTCTGACCCTTGCAAGTTATCTTAGAAGTAGGAATACACAGTTAACTTGATACTGAGTTGAATAGTTCTTCACAGTATTGATTTTTAAACCTCACAACAAAAAAACATATAACAGCCAAAATATTGTCAAGATAGCACACATTAGATTTTTTTCAGATTTGGTTTTAACCTAAGCAATATCACTTACTTTAAAAATATCAAAACTCTCTCCAAATAAGCATAGAAAATCCTAGATTTTATTTTTCTCTAGGATTTTCTGTGGAGTTTTCTTTTTCCTCCATATGTAGTAATAAGTGAAAATGTCCATCAAGAGACAAAAGTGAAGGCTTTCAAAGAACAAATCTATTTCTTAACTTGAAGGCTACAGTAATAAAATTTCCATGTGGAAAAAAAAAATCTGTCACCTTCATAGATCCGAATACTTTATAGACTTTCCAAATGTCTATTAAGTCCTGCACATTCAAATAGTTTTCCACTCTATGAAAAAAAAGAAAAATGTACTACCAACAAAACTTAAGCAAGCACTATATCTTATCTTTTAAAGCAATTTTTTGTTTCCTGTAAGGCTTTTAGATGAAATAGTACACACTAGCTTTTCATTAAAAATACGTGACCACTACCAATTGATATCTGAGGCTGAAATCTGTATTTCCAAAAAGCTCATAAGGATAATTGACTATTAGGAAGATATCCCAAGGGCTTAATATTCTCCTGTCATATAGAACTTTCAAACCATCTCCCTTAATGGCCATCCAATGGCAAAATCCAATAAACCATTTATAATTTTGTATCCTCCTTAAATTGTCTGGACTTTCTCTTTCTTCTTTCTTTCTTTCTTTCTTTCTTTCTTTCTTTCTTTCTTTCTTTCTTTCTTTCTTCTTTCTGTTGATATTCTTTCATACTCTCTACTCCTTTGAATTGAAATAATCTACTTTGACAAGTTCCCTCCAATTTCTATTTTTTCTCATTTACTTTTGTTGATTCCTTTATAATACAGTATTAAACAGTAGTCTTTTCTAGATTCCATCCTTAATCCTCTATTCCTCTTCCTATAAACCCACTCTCGTGTCATGGCATAAAATGCACCACATCAAGTGGCCCCAATATCTCCCTCTAGTCTTCTCTCTTCCTATTTTGCCACATAGGCTAAATTCTGTTCTCAGCAACCATAACCTTACTTTCAAACCTATTCTCTATCTCCTTAAAAAAAGATTTTTAGTCATTCCCCATCTGTACAAATACTATACATTTTTTTTTTTTTTTTTTTTTTTTTTTTTTACTGTGAAACTATCACTTCATCTATGGAGTTTTCCTCTCTCCAACTAATCATCATTAATTGATCTCTATTGAGATGTTTTCCCACAACACTTTGGTCTTATTTCTTTTTTTGTTTCTTAAGTTTGTCTCAAATGTTTATTTAAATTCCAGTTAGTTAAGGTATAGTGTAATATTAGCGTTAGGTCTAGAATTCAGTGATTCATTACTTACACAGAATGCCCAGTGCTCATGACAAGTGCCTTCCTTAATTCACATCACCCACTTCACTATTATAACAATTGCCAAATGGAATTTTAAGTTTTTTAAACCCATTCATCTACTAAAATAAATTTTAAGTTCTTAGAAAGTAAAAACCATGTTGGAATTAGTATAGCATAAGGAGAGTAGTACAGTGTAAGAGTTATAACCGGGGCATGAACTTCACAATCAAACAAATGCTTGAGTCCCATCCGTTCTTAGTATGTAACCTCAGTGTTATAGTCTGTGAAATGAGGATAACAATTACATGATGATGATGATGATGATAATAATAAGAAGAAGAACAGCATAATATTCTAACTTTATATAAAATATATAAAGTGCCTAACATAGTGCTTGGCAGAAAGTATTTGCTAAGTCAGCTTTAGCTCTTATTAATTATCTTTCCGAATTTACATAGGGTCTCTTTCATTATAGGTTATCAATAAACATTTGGCAAATGAATGAATGAATGACAGCAGAATGTCATTCTCTCCTCTGTGCTTCTTTTTATAGCTTAAGATATTTGAGGGATTCAGTAAGAATTACTGCTACCATCAGAATACATTTTAGGTTGTAAAAAACAAAGGCATGGACAAAATTCCCATAAAACCAAATGCACAGAGACTAACATATGCAAAAGTAAAATAATTTTCTTCTAAATCTTTCCAATTAATGTATTTTTCCTTGCTGAGTTTAAAAAATAGGCTGATTATCATCTTATAAGGCCAGGTGCCTCTGATGATACTTGGTAAGAGTAAAAAGTGGAGAACATTTTTGTGGGCTGCTATCCCATGAAAAATGGATTCTGGGGACACAGGGGGATTCTGTGGGCAGGCATAGTCCTACACCTATTTATGGGAAGGAAGGAGGGTGGGTCTGAAATGTTATGTGTACTTTGCCTGGACATAATGAAGAGGGACAAGATTAATGAAGACTGGGCCCCAGAACAGGCATTACTGGTGTCCTGAAAATGAAGTAACATGGGTACCTAGATCAATGTTTGGCTAACAATCACTCTGGACTTAATAACTCTGAAATATCCAAGAATCTCTTGCCCTTGCTCTTCTTTCCTCCAGTTGCACTGCCCAGGTTCCAGTGCCCATCACTTTTCTCATGAAGTCATGCCAAACCGTATCATGTGGGGCCCTTGCAGCTGGTCTTCAAGGCTCTCCCACACACATCAATGAGCATCACCTTCAAAAGCCAACTCCTTATCTCAAGCCTCTCCCTCAAATCTCTTTGGCTGATCATTCATTTCAGGATCCTATGCAATCCCCTAACTTTGGCATAAATAAGATTCTAATTTATCTTTTCAGTTTTGTGTCTGTCTTTGTGCCCCTCCCCCTCCCAACTACAGTCACCCTTCATTCTAGCTATATACAACCACTCACAGTTCCCCAAATAAGCCATTAAGTCTCACATCCATGTCTTCGCTTATGCTATTCTTTCTTTGCAGAATGGTCTTCCCAACCTCACTGAATGTCATGAACTACATAAACCACAAAAGATTGCCTTTTTGTTAAGCTTCCATTTCCCATTCTGAACAAATCACTTGCCCTGCTAAGACTCCACTGCCCTCTCTTTTTTGCCTGTGTTCACACTTATATTATTATAGGTTAATTAGTTGTGTATGAATTTTCACCCCATTAATTAATGAGCTCCTTGATGCTGGGGGTTAAATTCCATTCATCTTCACTTGTCTAGGATTTAGCATACTTTCAGAGTCAATAAATATTTGCTGAATGGCTGAAGAAATTTAGGGTGGAGCCAGGTTGAGGTAGAACTGAAGAGTCTCCTCAGTCTTCACTTACACAGGTGCAAACCTGAGTATGAATGAAAAGTCAATGCCTTAAAAGATCAGTTTACATACACTTTGTAGACTAATATTTAAAGTGTTATTTTTGGATGTAGTTTATATAGGAATATTGGTTTGACATATTCAAATATCTTCTAGAAAAAAAGAAGGAATACCAATTTTTCCCTGTTTAATTAGTTTAATCACTTCTCATATTTTTTTGGACAATTATCTAAATAATGACATTTTTAAATAAAAAAATAGATTGTGAACAAAACTGTAGAGTTTTGATAATGAAACATGTGAATTTCAATACAATTGTGCTTCAAGACCATTACTAAGTACACTGTGATACCACCATGGGGTTAGTATGAGGTGCCAGTCATGGTCTCTGTTTATGACATGGGATATAAAGGGGGATGTCACATATGATCCATCTCTAAAGCTCAAATACAAAATGCAGAAATAACTTCCATCATGATGAACATTGATAGTTACCCCAAAGGTGGTCCCTGAAATTTCTCAGAGCAAATAAGTTTATTTGACATGGACAAGTTAGTTGAATTAGGAGAGAAAGATTTAAACTATTAGGAAACAAAATTTTTACCATGTACCAATTTCTTCTATAAAGAAGTCTTTCTGGTTAAAGAGTGTTCTCGGTGAAAATTTGGGAAACAAAAGAATGTATTATTATTTCATCAGCACTTGAAACGAAAAGTCAGTTACTGAAAAGAAGCCACTATTCCAAATATAGTATAGACTATAGCAATAGGGTCTAAAAACCCCGCTTCTGTACTTCCCTAATTAAATGCAACTATTCTAGGAAATGTATTTTTATTAGTTCCATGAGCTTTTTCATTCCTTCTGTTATACTTCTAGACTCTCTAGCTGACTGTGGTGCATACACTTGTCGGTGAGCGAAGCAAAGGTTAAGTGTGTGTGACACAGATGAGCCCCGAGATTAAGTATACACTGTGAAATGCATGTGGATGTTCATGATTTAAACCAATGAACTGTGGCCTGAAATGATGTCACACGAAGCGCAGTGGTAAAGTGGAAGGTTAAACCTACTTGCATCTCGGCTCATTAAACGCAGTTAAAGTGCAAATCCCCTCATTCTGACAGTAGTGATCACAAGGGTTCTCTTTCTGGTCACAGCGCTGACTTTTAAACCCCACAGAGCATCTGCAGAATTTCAGTAAAATACAGCTAAATAAAGCGTCTGACTTTTTTTTTTCTAAATATGTTTCAAATTTATTTCATACAGAGATAGTAACATATGAATAAAACTTTGTAAAGTACGCTCATTTCTCTCTCATTCACACTCATCACATGCTGCTCTGACAAGGTGGGGACAGAACGTGGATATGGATCGTAGGTAGACGTCATCCTTCTAGTGCAGCGGTGATCAAAGAAAGCTCAAAATAGAAACCGTGTAAGTGGAATGGTTTTATTTCCAGTTGTCCATTATGGACAGAGGGAAGAATATTAAATTATAGATTTTCTCACAAGCAGAGAATCTCCAATACTTTCCAAATGTTTAAAAACCCAGATTCAACTTCATGAATTCCAAAGGAGACAGGGGCTTAATAGGCTTACGTAATATAACACTCTAAACCTGATACAAACATCAAATAGCATTATACATTTGAAAAGATACCTCAAGTTCTTTTGAAAAGAATGGATGTAAGTACCAAGTGTTCACAAATATGATTATGCCTGGGTTTCCCATATATGAATAAGGTCAATGAAATTAGAATAATTTTCCCTGGCATTTCCAACTTCAAAGATCTGTGAATGTCTTTAATGTGCATGATGCTAATAATTGAATGAGCTCTTCCTTATGAAATCACTAGCAAATTGATGAAGGAGGAGATTTTGCAGCACACGAGCCACTGAGGGACAATACTTGATCAGAGATGTCCATGAAACATTCATTTAAAATGGATTACCCCCTCCACCACCAAATAAAATGCAGAACAATAGAGGAAGGATTCCATGTACATACAAAGTCATTCCACAAAGTGCCCACAACATTATACAATACTCACAGACACACAGGTACATTTGTCTCAGGGTCCAGCTGGCATGTGCCACCATTGTAACAGTAGCCATCACATAACTGACAGCTAGAGGCAATCTTTCCATTAGTGCAGCTGCAGCAACAAAGAAAAAAGAAATCTCATTGTTACTGGCATCATTATTGTTGAAAGCTGACATAAACTCTCTGCAGATGAGAATATTCATCATAGAGGAGTAATAGAGGCCTCGCTAAAAGTAAGTTTTCAGAAAGACAGACTTCCTGGAGGCAAAGTTTTTTTTTTTTTTTCTTTTTTTAACAAAATGATGAAAGACAATTGTTTTCTTTTAGTAATTTTCAAATTTTCAACCCATTTTCTTAATATAAAATTTTAATATAGCTATATATATGTGTGAAAAAATATGCTCTAATGTCTATCACTTACACTACAGGTAGACATTAGCATTCATTTATTCCCTTTTCATATAACTAGGGTTTGGTGACATTGGTGTGAATTATAAAATCACATGATCAAATATTCTGGAAGCAAATGCTTCAGCTATTTCTCGTAAACTGTAAAATCTGGTCCAAACAAACTGTTAGGAGTTTCAGATTCCAGGTTTTGTAAGAAAATATAGGATTATCTGATAGTCATTTTATCCCACTGTTTCTCTTTGATTATGTATTGTAATTAATGTCATTTTTTTTATTCTAACACACACAAAAATCATGGTAAGTTCATTGAAAAAATAAACAGTAGTGTTATAGGAACAATATGTAGGATGGCAACAAGGTAATGAGTTAGGCTTTCTTGGGAAAATTATGGAAACTATTTTAATTCACAGTACATTACATGTCTGAGATAAGAATAAACACTATGGCTATTGCTATGGAAAAAAAACAAGCATGACATTAATGGGAAAATACAGAAATTTCTTACTTGCCATGTTATATTTTGGTATAAACGCATAATATTAGATTGGACGTTGGAAATTATTGGGGGAAAAGACAAAAGTACATCCACATCCTAAAATAGTAAGAGATCTCTTGTATGAGAAATAGGGTGATAGAATCATATAAGCCTTGGCTCAAAGCAGAATTACAACAGATCATGCCACTATTCTGATTATGAGATCATGTTGCACTAGGTGTCATGAAGCAATCAGTGGTGTCACCATAAATCTGGACATAAGCTTGACATGTAAATCAGGTTGCAATATCACTGATCACTTTGATCCTCTCCGTGATGGACATCTATTGTATTACATCCATCACAGGGTAATTCCCAATGATCGGCTAGATGCCTAAAATGATCAGTTAGCGATCCTGATTAATTCATTCCGTGAATGTTTATTTCACCTCATGTAGGTGGTGAGGCTGCTGAAAAAAACACCAAATGGCTTATCTTTTTTCCAGGTGTTTAATTTAAAGGTATTTTTTAAGAGCCTGGATTTTAAAAATCACATTTCTTTTCAAGATGAACAGAAGCAATGAGTCAACTATGTACACACTCTAAAAAGGAGATATGTGAATGTAGAGCCAAACATGAAGAAGGAAGCAGTAGTTAAAAGTTCCTAAGATTTAGCAAAGAATGCCTTAAAACTAGAGGCACTGAATATGGATACAAAGTGAGACAAGTATACATTTAATGGTATTGGTGCCTGATATGTTAAATGGATCTGGATTTCCTTGTCCCCCATCTCAGCCTCCTTAAAAATCAAAAAGCAAAAAGTTACAGTTTCTTGTTCTATGAAAAGGACAACGCCAGAGAGAAAACATAGCTCATTTTATATTAAAGAATTTCCTACAAAAAAGATAACTATACACCAAATACCAGCTTTTAACAGAAAGAAAAAATTCTAAGTGTTCATTGCTTTTATCTCCTGCTTTCAGGAGTTATAAAAGATATTGTCTCTTTCTCCTTCTAATAGTTTTATTTGCATCCTAAATTGAAGACAGACATTTGTATATATTTCAAATGTGAAATACAAATTACTCAAATCATTATAATGCTTCAAAGAGTTCAGCTCATGTTTTAATGCAAGTTTTATTCATAATTTCATTTCTTAGAGGCATGTCACACACACACACACACACACACACACACACACACACACAGTTTGTGATATATCTCTTTCCAAAAGTTAATTACCAGTTGTCCATTACACACAAAGAATTGAAAAGGTATTATTTAGGCTATTCAAAATTATGATCAAGTCTTTCTTCATCAATACTTACTTGGATTTCCACAAAGGAGAAAAATATACAATTAGCTCCATTTTTAAAGATTATATTTATTATACTTGACAGAGTATCTATTCTAGTTGACAGCTCATAGACTGTGCATTAGAAACACACCTGACTATCTGTAATCACAAATATAGATGGAGGCTTGAATTTTCATATTTAAGAAAAAGATTTACTGTAATTCAGTTGTGTTTTTGTTTTAGTGTAAGTTATTTACCTATGAGACAGAAATTCTAACATAGTGTACATGTCATTTAATGCTAAGATGAAAAATATCATAGAAATGAAGACAAGTTTGTCTTCATTTGTTTCAGAATACCCAGAGTCTTGTTTGTATTATCACACTTTTATATATCTAGCCTATTTGATCAAGTATTATACGTCTATTTTTAAACTTCCTCTATCTACTCATTTGCTAACAACTGTTCTTATTTATCCATCTGACATATTCTTTCCCAAAAGGATCCTTTAAGAGTCCAAAATTACAGCGTTGGATCTTCGTGGCATGCTCAGATTATGAGGTTCTGGTGTTTCTAGGTGAAGCTAATTTTCTCTGTAAGCAGGCAGTACTGAAAGCCCAAAGAGTCTCACTTTTTCTTCATATGGAACTTCCCCTTGTAATGGAAATAGGGTGTCTGTCTCTACATGAGCTTTCCTAAGGAAAACTGGGAAGGCAATTGCAGTTTTTAGCCTGTCTTAGATGATAGTCTAGTATTTCCTGTATGAATGGAATGGAGTTGCAAGCAAGAGACTACAGTGCATTTCTTATATGGTGTATTGGACATAGAGAAAAATGTATGTTCGTTCACTAATGGAAACAAAGTTCTGTCTTGCTAAAGTTTCATCACAAAGAAGTGACGAGCTTAATGAGCAAATATGATTTTGGTAGTTTACATGAAAATGCATTTGCTTTTATATACTTATCAAAGGCACACATTTATAATTAGTCATATTTTCAATTACTTTACTTAAAAAATAATGTACTTTCAAATGACCCAATTTGAGGGTTTGAGTAAATGTTATTCATAATGATAATACAAATCATATTTAGAGTAAATTCTAAAATGAGAGTAAATAAAAAATAAAAAAAATGTTGATGCTGTCTGTAATAAAATTTTATTGGGCCTTGTTTGGCAGAGCAACATAATTCAGGGCTGGCATCCTCACAGAGCTGTCTCAGTGGAAGCCATGGCATGAACACTTTACAGCATGCTTCTCTATCTCATATTCTCATTTATTATACTCCTAAGCAAGACAAGTGATGGGGTCCAGTGCTTCATAAGCCCTTCTTTTAAAAGGTTTTTAAAAGAAGTTCAGAGTAAGGACTGAACTCTAACCTCAGTGGCATCAACTTGTTTCGCGACAGGAATCCGAATGGCATTACCCTGTAGCTGCGATGCTCTGTTTTCCATTCACTTGATCTTGAAGCCAAAGGGCAAAAGGCAACGTAACCAAAGTCTAACTTCGACGTTTATATTGTAGTTGCCTCCTAGGGAACATTATTCCTTCTACTTATTTTGGACCATAATACTTAAAGTCAGATAAAACCTGGAAGATCAAAATGTATTTCCAGTAGACAGGTCTTTTGTTTCTTCCCCATAGGCTCATTTTGTAACAGAAAAATAAACACTCATCATCAATGATAATAATGAAACATTTAAAAGCCTGAGCTATTCTAATTTAGGGCTATGACGAATAGCTTTTTGAAGGTATGTTACATTTCATATTTCTTGCTTATTATTAGGAATAGTCTATAGAGGGAACGATCTGACCATATCATTACATGATTATATGATGAATTTTCATGTTCTCTAGCAGCACATAGTAGGTGTTGAATAAGTTAATTTACTTGAAATGAACTGAATTTGATCTATAATCAAACCAAAATAAGACAAAACAAAGACGCAATGGTCACTCTAAAGAATTCTAGGATAAAAAAGAATTTACATGACTTTCACATTTATTGCTTAACTGCTACAACCTTTTGGCTTCAAATGCTTTAATAAATTAAGCTGTATGTCCACTTACTTGCAAAATATATCTTCACTGTCTTTATTTATAATGCAGTGCCCCCCATGGCACCTTATACATTTGTCAACCTCACATTTTGGACCTTCATAGCGTGTTGGACAGACACATTCAACACTTCCGTCATCTCCAATGGTACAGGATTCAGAATTCACACAATAGTGGTGACACACATCTAGGAAGAACGCACAACAGACAAAAATACATTAAAATACAAGATGCTTTTCTTTTGTCACAATAAATGTAACCATTTCACTTAACATTTAAAAATGGTCAATCATTAAACACATATAAAAATAAGTAAATTGATTAAAACACCCACATATAAAAACAGCCAATCAATAAGTAGATTAATTTACAAAATCAGTTTGTGATAACATGTAACTAGAATTCTTTAATAGTGCTATTGATTCCTCTTTTTGCCAGTCAGGCATCATTTCATCTGCTAAAAAAAAAAGAGGTAAGTTATATTGATAGAATGCTAGTTGTGGTTCTGAATTTCAGAGTTTAAATTAACCAGGTTCCTTAGTTTCCTTCTAATTGAAAATATTACTACTATTCTGAAATGCACAGAAATACTCAAGATTTCTTTGGACGTCATTTATTGTTTCTTCTCCTTGCACCTTTTTCATCTGGAGAAGGGTAGTATGTGGTAAGTGGGGGAATCCTACCTCTGCATCAGCTCATTGTGGTGCAAAGAAGCTTCCCTCTACACACAGCAGAACAGGGCCACTATTTCTGAACACCCGGACAAGTGAGCAAACAAGGAAACAAGGAGATGTGTCTCTCATGGAATACCAAGAGAAAAGTGAACTGGGAAACTGATCCATCATGGGTGGGAAGTGAACAGAAGTCTAGACTATTTGTGGTTCCCCTCCTAGCTGAGAGCCAAACTTCCCAGCCAAACTTCCCTCCTCATGGAGATAAAAACTCCATGTGGTGTGAGCCTTTTATTTGGAAAGATGTTTCTTTTCTAAAGATTTTATTTATTTACTTGACACAGAGTGAGAGAGAGAGAACACAAGCAGGTGGAGTGGCAGAGGGAGAAGCAGGCTCCCCATGGAGCAAGGAGCCCAAATTAGGGATTCATCTCAGGACTTTGGGATCATGACCTGAGCTGTAGGCAGATGCTTAACCAACTAAGCCACCAACGTGTCCCTGGAAGGTGTTTCTTACTGTACATTATAGACAGTTTTCTCAACTACTTGAGGAGACATCTTCAAATATTTCTATCCCTCTTGAGTGGGAATGAAAAAAATAAAGATCATGTAATAATACAATAGCCACACTATCTTTGTAATTAGACATTCTGACTCAGTCTTTTGAAGAACAGACAAGTGTATATGTATGTTTATATATGAACATATACTTTAACACATTCAGAATATTGAAATTCATAATACAATAATCTTAAGCAAAAGAACTGGTTGGATCAATCTCAGACTTTGTGTTTAGAAGCTGCAATTTCCTTTTAGCTAAGTAATTGTGAAGCAATGTTAAATGAGATTAGCTGAGATAAAAATCTCAATTTATAAACTTTAACCTGCTGTAAGACAGTTATAGTGGGTGAGGAAAATTAAAACATAATTTATAATCCTCATGTTTGTATATTTATCTAGCCCTTTATTAAATCAGACAGAAATTAAATTTATTGACAGCTTTGCTTCATATTTATGGAAATTTATTTCAAGCATTCTTATGCTTGCTCTTGCATTATGCCAAGTACCCTCATTGTGATTCAATGCTTCAGTCAATTAACATGGTTTTGGCTATATTTAAGAAAAGTAGCACTTTCGGAAGGTGAGAGACTTGAAGATCTAAAAACCAAGTCAGTGTTAGTATCTATCCATGATGGTGTCTGTTTGTTCCAGGCTTGGTGGCTATAGTGTACACATTACGAATTGTTTGTATTTATGAAGAATGTATGATCAGCAGCTTATATGATCTTCTTGCCCCTATTCAGTGCAGAAATCTCTAAAGAATAACTCTCATTAGTTTAGGTTGTTCAGTACCTCTTTCTGACAAAGAGCTCTTTTCATTTCGCCCCCTCCAATTGCTTAAATGTCATCCTTTCATCCTGGTTGTCCAATGGGACAGAGAAATTGGCTTATGTATCCTTCCAAGATCTTCACATGATGTCCTTATCCATAGTGGATAATTCATCAAAATCATATAAGTGATTTATTTGCAAATGTAAATTCCAGTACTCATTCTTGTTACCACTGCCCACTTATGCCTAGATTCTAAATTCATTAATCTGAAATGGGACCCAGGTGATTCCCATGGGACTGGCTGAGGAACTAGAATTTGGGGACTGGGGAACATAAGAAATGGTGTTCTTATTAAACAAATTTCACCGATGAGTAAAGGACTACGTTGTTCAATAGTTGTAAAAGGATTGGATTTAAGTAAAATAGCTTCTTCCTTCCTTTCTTCCTACCTTCCTACCTTCCTTCCTTCCTTTTTCCTTTTTTTTTTTTTTTGAAAGACAAGAGAAGGCACATGTGAGCAGGGGTGGGAGGGGCAGGGGAGAGAGAGGGAGAGAATTCTAAGTAGGTTCCATGACCAATGCAGAGCTCAATTTCATGACCCTGAGATCATAACCTGAGCCAAAATCAAGAGTCAACACTTAACCAACAGAGCCATCCAGGTGACACTAAAATAGCATATTTCTCAACTAACTTTGTGATCCTTAATTAAAATCTAATCTTTAATCCAAAATTTTGGAAATTTTTTTATTTTTTAATTTTATTTATTTATTTATTTATTTATTTGAATTTTGTTTTTATAACCACATCCCTGAGAAGACCCTAGAAAATAGAAAAAATTGGGCTAACATTCTGATGGTTGATGACTGCACTATGTCACAGTGTAGCAAGGAACTCCTTGCCTAGAGTGCTAAAGGATAAAGTTAACTACTTCCCTACAATTTACTAACTATATGTAATTTTGGTGCATAAATTAAATCTCCTTTAGACTAAGATTAAAAATGTGAGGATATATACAACTCAATGGTGTTCAGAGAAATACAATTTAAGGGTACCTCGGTGGCTTGTTCGGTTAAATGACTAGCTTTGGCTCAGGTCATAATCTCAAGGTTCTGATATTGAGCCCCACATTTAACTTGGAGCACAGAAGGGAATCTGTTTCTCCCTCTCTGTCTCCTTCTGCCCCTCTCCCTGCTCATGCTTTTCACTCTCTGTCTTTCAAATAAATGAATAAAATCTTTTTTTTTAAAAAAGGGAAGTACAAATTAATACCTCAAAGAAATATCACTGCACTTCCACCTAATTGACAACAAATAACAGAAACTCTCATATACTACTAGTAGAAATATAAATTGGTTCAATTGATTTGGAAAACAATTAACAGTATCTACTCTATTTGAACATACCCACACCTTATGACCTAGCATTTCCACTATTAATATACATCCAAGAGGAAAGCATGCATATGTGCTCAAAAATATGTAGATAATATGCACAGCAACCTTTTTAGAAATAGTCCCAAACTGAAAATAATCCAAATGTTCATCGCAAGAAGAAAGATAAACTGTGGTTCACTCACACAGTGAACTATACATGCAAATATATGTATGTATATATACACACATTAATATCATAGATAAATAATAAAATGGAAACAGTGCAGCTTATAAGCAATAACATGGATGAATCTCACAGAAGTAAGGAGAAAAAAATCTGGAGCAAAAATATATACACTATTTTTTTATTTATATAAAATTCAAAAGGCAAAACTAATCTAGAGTTCTAGAAGTCAAAAAGGACTATCTTTGGGGAGAAGAGAGGGGATAGTGATGAAGACCATCAGGGAGCATGTGAGGTACTAATAATGTTTATTCTTTACCTGCATGTGGGTTTACCCTGGTGTGTACACCTGATGATAACGTATTGAACTGTAAATTGGTGATTTTAAACTTTCCTATTTATGTTATGCTTCAACAAAAGGATTTTTCTAACCTAATGGCAAATATACTACAATTACAATATTTTAGAAATTCTAGTTAATTTGCTAACTAGGCTAAATAGGTTTTCTCTTTATAGACACTTCTATTAAAAGGAATTCATGGTCTACTTTCAATGCTTTAAAGAAAATTCTCTACCCTTTAATGCTTTCAGTATTTTTTTCCTAGGATGTCAGAGGCACATTATTCAATGCAGTTGATTGGCCTCATGGCATAAAATGGAATCCAAAGAATGTAAAAGAAATGTTTGCTTAAGATAAAATTGTGAAATAGGCAGATATTAGAATTTGCACTTTAACAAATAATCCTAAATTGCATGCCGTTAAGCCATGCCACTTTTTTCCTTCTAAAAAAGGCAGAAATCATTTTAGACTCAGAACTCTTTCTCTACAGATATTCAAATGGAAGACATTTCATTTTCCCCAGTTCACATGCTTCACACTTGACGCTATGTTGAATTTCAGAGACAGAGAGCTGCTCACTATACTCTGACCCTGCCAGAGTTGCTTCCCAGTGCCTTTCTTTGAAAATGTTCTGTCTCCTACTATTAGGCCTCAGATGTGGAGCATGCAGAAGTTGCTTGACTTATATGTTCAACTGGATTGTTTTCTGCACCACTATTAGGATTCTAGGGACCCAATACTTTGCATGCATATTCTCTCCCTCTCCACCCCGCCCCCACTTATCTCTCTATCTCTCTCCCTCTCCGTCTCTGTCTTAAAGATTTCTTAATCCTAACTCCAGGATTCCTGAACACATGAGAAAGTAACCTTCTTTAATAGGAGACTTTGTCATCTGCTATTTTAACTACCATGTAAGCATTGGATACTTATAAACTGGAAAGCAAAATAATTCCTTCAGTGTTCTCTGTTATTTCAGTTTTAATCGTGATACATATTACATGTAAGTCCAGGAAAAAAAAAATTGGTACAACTGATGGTGCTATTTATAAAATGGATAATTCAACCAAAGTTCACATTCTCTCCAATTGTCTCAATATCAGGACAACAATGTACAATAAGTCATTGGAGAGTGACCTCATTTCTCTCTCATTCTCTTCTCAGCTCTAACCCACCTTGAATTGCAAGCATCTCTATGCAAAACATGTATAAATATATGCAGTATTTTTACCAGTGTCACTTCTCTATATACTCCCAAATAATCACTACACATTCATATTTAAATTCTAGGTCTCTCTTCAGCTATTTAATCTAATTAAAAGAATACTTCATTAGCACTTCCTAATCCAGCAGAAATTTAGCAATGTATGAAGTAGAATGGTATATAAGAAGATTCCTTTGGTATGCAACTGCTCCCTTTGGTTCTAAGGATTCCACCCTGACCAAATAAGCTCTGAAGTGGACAGAAAAGTTTAGCGCTCATTGAAAGAATACTTATCAGTCAGAACCCTAAAAAATAGTTATCCTATAAGAGCTTACCACTTTAAAGCACTAAAAACACTTAAAAACATTTTGAAAGTAATCTTTGTATAAGACAAAGATTTTTCTAAGTAAAATATGTGAATATATTTTTCTTAAAGATCATATTTCTAGATAATCTCTATACCTAACATGGAGCTTGAACTTAGAACCCTGAGATCAAGAGTCACACACTCTACCTACAGAGCCAGCCAGGCACCCCATAATATATCAATACTTTTAAGTGACTCCTGTAACACTATGATTCTTAATCATTTCTCTGAATTTACCTTTGCAGAAGTTTATAGTGTTCCGCTTTTTGTTTTTTCATATTCAGCTTAGATTAAGTGACATGTTACTGAAAAAAAAAAAAACTTAATAATTCCTCCCAAAGAAAACAGAGTTAGGGATGTTTGTGGTTAGTTAACACCAAGGTGTGTAGCAAAAGGACTGCCTTCTAATTTCTAACACACAGACATAGACACAGATTCAGAGACCCACAACCCAATAACCCTTTTTTTTTTTTTTTCCAGATTTTAAATTTGGCTTAATAGTTATTGGAACTGATAGTTTTAAAAATGTGGTAGACTAAAAGAAAACAAATTAAAAGAAAACATAAGTGATAGGACACTTTTTGTTGTAGGGCATGGAAAGGGGAAGGGATTGGATGTCAAAGATGAAAGAGTCTAACCAGATCAACCAGTAACCATTCAGAAAGAATAGTTAGAATTTATGGAAAGTAAAGCTGGTAAAACAATATGGTGATCCTGTTTTGAACAACATGAGTAATTTAACCATGACAATAAATGGAAATGGTGAATCCATAGTTGGTTATTTGCTGAGGAACATGCATCTGCCTAATTATATACTGAGAGCTGTAGGGAGAGGACTGAAATATGAGAAAGGCCACCAGCTCTCAGAGAGCTGACATCCCAGTTGAAAGTTTAAGACAAGAAGGAAAAAGAACCAAAACTGATCCGAAAAATATCCACTGTGGCAAGAGCCTATAAATATTATTACCAACAAAATCTTCCTTCTTATGAAACATTCCATCCCCTGAGTTTTAAGCATTTTACTGACCTGAATGGCATAACAATCACGATGTTTCACATATGATAAGAAGGAGCAATAATGAAATGTAATTAATCTGTGCTAAGAAAGTAGGGATTACCATGAAATTATATGATAACACTTTATATTCACAATATAAAAATTGTTATAACCTTTGTAGGGTAATTACACTAAGAACTGCATAGTAGCACTACACACAATCATGTAATCTAAAGGACAACGATGGGTATATAATTACAGAGCATTCATATGGTAATTAAGTGCATAGTAACTGGAGAATAAGTGAATGGCTATTTTCTGCAATGGAAATAAAGTAATTTTCAAGGGATAGCATTATTGCACCTTTTCCCTCTTTCTCTATTTTTCCTTTTCAAGAAACCAGAAATATAAGGAAATACTTCTTCCTTTAATCATTTTTAGAAAATCCTTTTTTTTTTAAGATTTATTTATTTATTCATGACAGAGAGAGAATGAGAGAGGGAGGGAGAGAGGCAAAGACACAGGCAGAGGGAGAAGCAGGTTCCACGCAGGAAGCCTGATGTGGGACTAGATCCCGTGGCTCCAGGATCACGCCCTGGGCTGAAGGCAGGCGCTAAATCACTGAGCCACCCAGGGATCCCCATTTTTAGAGAATCTTAATAGACTCCATAAAATATGGGCTGTATGGCTGTATATATACAGGTTTATGAATATTCATGGAAGCCAGATGTCTATAAAATCTCTAGCTGCATTTACTTCTTTCCCAAATATCTCTTTCTATTGAAAAGTAATTGCCAAGACTATTTAGCTATTAACTCATATTTGCAACTGTGCTATTCACTCACATTGTAATAGTTAGTGAAGTGTGACATTTATTTAAAAAGAATAAAACCAAACTAAAATAAAACCACCTAAGCAGGAGCTGAAGATATTCAGTAAGAATAATGCAGAAACTGGAGAGTCTTTAATGGGTAATACAGATGGTCATACAGAGGAGACTAAATTATACAATTCTATGTATATACAGCAGTTGTTCTACTTGACTGAATTTTGACCCTGTTTTAAAAAATAAGTTACGTGAATTGGCATTAAGATTCATAATTTAAGTAAGCATTTGCTAATTTAGGACTACACACGACAACAACAATAACCAACCAGAAGTAGGATTGTATTACTTTCACAAAGACACTACGGAGAATTCTCCACAGTGCATATCCCCAGGCATTCCATAGCTGAGCTCCAGTCTCAGTGCGATTCATACTCCACCTTCCCTGATACCTAATTGTGTCCCAGGAGCAGTAGGTTCTATGAATTTTGCTAATATCCTCCCTACTGGGAGGTTTACGGCAGCTTCCATGTAGGTCTAAAATGTGGAAGACAGCCAACGACGGTATTTTATAAACTTTTGAATACACTTGCTAGGGTTACGTGTATAAGAAGGAGAAGGAAATAAAACCATTGCCTAGAATAGGAAGGATTTGGAGGTTAAATTCAGTTGTTACTCTGGCTAACAATGTGACCTCATCTGAGTTAACTAATTTATCCAATGTACCCATTGATCATCTTTGAACAGAGGCAGCATTACATGCCTAAGATTCAATCATGAGTCCCTCCTCCCCCACTTGCCCCCAACAGTGCCCTTCATATCATCAAGGGCAAGTAGGGCCTGTTTGAAGTAAAATAATGGAAATGATGATCACAATGATAATAAATACTCAATTTTAGCTGTCTTCTTCACGCCAGGCTCTTCTGTTGGTTATAGTTTCATGCATTATACCGTATTGTTCTCATTTTATAGGTGAGTAAACTGAGGCACAAGAAAGTTAAACACCTTACCAAAGGTCACACAACAGTAAGTGGGAGAACAGAATTCAAACCCAAACAAGCCTAAATCTGGAGAATTAACTTTTATTCTTCTTATAAGTCATACATTTATTCATCAAAATAAACCTCTAGAAAGTAATTTTAAATATCTTTGGTGGTCTCCTTCCTTTCTGTGTATCTAAAATATGCCCCCATCTATGTAGGTACCGAGGGTCTCACTACCAGCCAAAGTGTTAAAGGACCCTGTAGATCAAAAGTAGCATGCTCAGGAAAGCTTACTGGATGCCACCACAATCTGCAATATCAGAGCCCAGAAACTCAAGCTGGATTCCCACACCTCATCCAAACATTCCCATTTCACATGTCGTTTTCAGCCTCACATCCCAACCCAGATTGAATATTTGCCTCTCTCGCCACTGATAACTGGTTTACAGTCCTAGATTCCCTTATTTGGAGGAAACTTCTAGCTATCCATGGTGGTATCTTCATTATCAAGCAGAATCAACTCTGAGTCCCTCCACACAAATAAGTAATATTTGTAAAAAATTGCCAATAAATCACAAAGTGAGGCATGTCTGGAGTGTTACCATTTACTGACATCTCATTTAGGATGAAAACATTTAGAAGGATTCTGGAAAAGCTTCCTAAATATGTTGACAAGACTGATTGTGGCCTTTCTGTCTCTGGGGTCAGTTTTTCATCTAGCATAGTTTAGGAGGCAGAAGATATAAAGTAACTTGTATAAATTTGCTTAGAGTTTTATGATTGTTGTCTTTGAAGGCTTATATAAGGAAATGGAAAAACAAATTTAAGAAATGTTAAAATTATCTTTTTTTTTACAGTCCTCAAATGTTTTACATGACCTAAGATATTTTAATAATTAAACTTATTGCATAGTCTAAATATATCTTCCAGTTTCAGAGCTGAGTTTAATAAAGTAGGAAAACATTGAATCCAGGTATGCCAATTAAATATTCACTAGGGAAAAAATGTGTGCAAAACTCTGATTAGAGCTGATAAATTTTCATAAGGAAAGCATGTCTAGGAAAATTAGCATTTTCTAATATATTACTAAAAATAGAAATATATCCCAAATATTTCTATAGAGAACACTGAAAAATCCAAAAGAATGAAATCCATTCTAAGCAAACAGTATCCAGGTAAAAGGAAAATGTAAAATTCAGAAAGCCAAGTTATCAAAATGTTGATTTAGGTACAACATATGGGGTGAGATTTTGAAAGTACCAGCATTAAATCTCTCACAGATTGCTATTTCAAAATGTGTATTAACAATGATAGCATCGATCATTTTAGTAATAGTCAAAAATTAACTCATAAAACTATCATGGCAATATTTTTTTTTCAAATATCAGAGAAACCTGTATAACTTTTGTATATAATCATATTCTGGGTTGAGTGGTCTGCTATTTTTAAAGCAATTCAGCCATAAAAGGTTTTAGCAAGTAATTATTTCTGGGTTGAGTGTTCTTCTATTTTTAAAGGAATACAGCTATAAAAGGTTTTAGCAAGTAACTATTTATAAAGTGGTAGAGAATCATTTGAGACTTGAAAGTGAGCTGACTTGCAGATGACAGCTAAATATGATTTTATAAGATGATGCTAACTGAAAACCAAATAAGTGAATAAGCAGAAGATGGCTTAAAAAACCATGAGAATGAAGCAGGCTCATACAAGGTGGTACCTCCATGACCATAATCAAGTCATTTCCCATATTTATTCCCTAATTTCTCTGTCAGGTCTTGGAATATGTATTAAGGTTTAATTAATTTCAACCTACTAAGATGTGTCAACATCTACAGTGTTAATATCTGTTGGATTAATATTGCTCATGCTCTCAGAATGCCCATACTTTGATAGAACCCTCAAGGCTAACATGGCTGGAAAAAAAAAAAAAGATCAATAAAAAATTTTATCGAATCGGAACATGGAAATATTTTTTAAATTTTATTTACTTATTTTTTAAAAGATTTTATTAATTGAGAGGGAGAGAGTGAGCATGAGTGGGGGTTGGGGAGAGGGAGAAGCAGGCTCTCTGCTGAGCAGGGAGCTGGACAAGGGGCTGGATCCCAAGACTCTGAGATCATGAGCTGAGCCAAAGGCAGACGCTTAACTGACTGAGCCACCCAGGAGCCCCAGAAGTAGGTTTTTAAAGACAATTCAGATCACAAAGTAATAACTCATTTTTAGAAGACTGGAAAGAATCTGATGGAGAGATGATGGGAGGTGAAGAATGCTGGATGGGAGGTAATCATGGAAAAGCTCCTCAGATGGAATTACCATTAACAAAGCTACTGTCCTCATGCTGTAGCCTAAATAGAGGGCAGGGAATATCCCACATCATCACACTGGGAGGAGATGAGGCCATCCTAGAAAGATTATGCAGTTCTTTGTGCATAATTCTCTCTCTTCACCTTTTTATGCTTCCATCCTATTTACTTCCTTCTTCCAAGCTACTCACTTCAAATGTAAATGTCAAAGTAAGGATTTCTGATATCCTTAAATGTGACCTCCTTTCTAGTTTTCCTTTAATACGTTACTTTGCAGAATATATATCTGTATCTCCATATATCAATGTACTTCTATCAGTATAGATATAAATAGAGAGAGGTTTCTACACTAGTGTGATAGCAAGAAGAAAAATAATGGATTATATAGAAGTGATTACTATTTAATCAGAGTTCACTAAAACAGTGAGAAAGTCACCTTGAAAAGGCCACCGGCAGAGTAATATGTAGCATGCTACAAAAAGATTCTTACTGGTCAAGTGTGCAATTTTCCTATAAGTCAGATATGCAGGAATTAAACAGATTATTGATATATAACAACCAGCCTTCCACTTTACTAAGACTTATAATAATTCTGAGACTATAGAAAATCATTTTAATTTTATTAGTAGTAGCATTTAAATTTTAACATGATTAGAAGTATGCATTGAATTGCTATAATTAGTCAGTAAAGTGATTTATTTTTTATTTATTTATTTTTTTCAGTAAAGTGATTTAATCCAAGATCCTTTTTATTTAGAAAAACTATTGTTCTTTGAAAATATCCTTAAGGGGGTGAGATAAAGTCATTACTCTTTTATACACACAGAGAACTGAAAGATACTGTAGCAAGAAACTTTCGATATCATAACTAATATGTTTTCTTTCCATAATAGGCTCTTTTCTCCATTCAGAAAGTAGGTAGGTTCTTAATTTACCTTGCTTTTTTTTTCATCATCTCATTCCTCACTGCCTGACATCTAACATGTTTGTGTATTATTTATAAATGCTAAAGTACCGTGAAAGCAGTTTTCAGTTTATTCATGACTAAATCCCAAGCTTCAGTGGCCGGCATGCAATCAGATGTTGTCATTATTTGTTGAATTAATGGCTGGCCACTGGAAAGCAGGGCACTTCAAAAATCAGAGAACAAGAGCAATACGGCTGATTTTTTTAGTTTTAAAACCCCTCAGGCAGTTATATATGTAAGTATGGCATCAGTCAACCACTCCTGCAACTAACTGAAGTTTGCCAGGAGGTGTCTGTGTGGGTGGGGGAGAAGGTGGGAGATGGAAGAGGAGAATCAGATGGCGAGCAGAGACGGATGTCATCAAGTCCCAGGAAAGGGGCCTGGAAATTTGGTCCTTGTATTAAACATACACTCAGCTGCTGCATCAGTAAACCAATACTAGACACCCTAGGCTGCCGTGTGAATGAAGGCACACCGAATTCACAGAAATGGGGCATTCTACAGAATTAGACTGAACTTTTCAGTTTCTAATAGGTTTACAGTCATAGTCATAGTCTAATATGTGTGCGGAAGTAAACCTTTATAAGAAATGATTTTTTTTCAGTGGTTTGATTTACTTATTTTCATGTGACTCGTGTTCATAAATGTCATAAAACTAATAAATCTCTTTAATGTAGTGGCTTGCTTATCTAAGCGAATTGGAATAAATTTATTTTTATTGTTATCCAATATCTATAACTTATATATAATCTTTAAATATATAACATATTTTAATTCCTTTTTATAAATGATAGGTACTCAAAATATCTATAAAAATGAAAAAAAGTTAAAAGCATTTGATTTAAAAATTTACGGAGGATTTCTCTTGTAAATTATCTCACTTGAAGCTTCTAACTCTGAGAAGCAGATAAAGTTCTACTATCATTATTTATTTTACAAATCATGTGTCAGCTATAATGATGAAAATAATTTTAAGTCTAAAGTTGTAGAATACTATTTGTTTGCCCACAAATTTCTAGTCTACATAGTTTTAAATGATCTAAAAAATGTTTTAATTCCATACCATCACCTCTAACACTCAGTGTTTCTTCCTTACATTTGGATTCTAGCTTGACAGATTCCAGAAGAATGAACTTAGAGAGTATGTTCAGTGAGGTTCCAGAAACCCACAGAAATTACACTACCTTTGATGAATTTGTTCTGTTTGGGCAAGAGATTATTAAAAGGATCAGAAGCCCACACTACCATCCAATGTAATAAGAGATCTGGAGTTGAAAAGTTCTAGCTTACTTCTAGTTATTCATGGTCTGGAAGATACCACAGAAGGGACCTGAGTTCTTGGACTCAGATAATAATTGATGGAGTTAAATAAAGTATCATGCATTAGATGGTCTTGCACCAATTTATCTGTTTCTGCCTCTATGTTGATTTATATTTACTTATTTTTTATATCAATTTTGAATCATTTTATTTTCAAGATTATCAGATTATCACAAGATTTCAGATTATCACAATATAGATTTTTCCATTTATCAAAAGTAATAAATAAAGTGCACATTATTTCATCAAATTGAAAATTAAATCATCTCATTACCATGGATTTAGTCATGGATCTTTAAGTGGAGAATGCAAATCTAAAAATTCAAATTCAGATACTTGACCTTTGGATTAATCTAGTACTATTTTGAACCAAGTGACTTTCTATTTCTCAAAGTGTCTTATACTTAAGATATATCTGGTTCTTTAGTGGCAACCCTCAATAAATGTGGTTTCTTTATCCCTAATAGTTAATCTTCATACAATTGAACACATATGCTAAAAAATTATTTGCTGTGATGCCTGAGTGGCTCAGCAGTTAAGCATCTGCCTTCAGCTCAGGGTGTGTGATCCTGGAGTCCCGGGATTGAGTCCCACTTTGGGCTCTCTGCACGGAGCCTGCTTCTCCCTCTGCTTGTGTCTCTGCTTCTTTCATGAATAAATAAATAAAACCTTAAAAAATTATTTGCTATCTCCTTTCTATTTAACCATTTTTTTAACACCTTATTTATTTATTCATGAGAGACACACACAGAGAGAGAGAGAGAGAGAGGTTGAGACACAGGCAAAGGAAGAAGCAGGCCCCATGCAAGGAGCCCGATTGTAGGACTTGATCCTAGGACCCCAGGATCACGCCCTGGGCAGAAGGCAGGCGCTAAACCACTGAGCCACCCAGGGATCCCATCCTTTGCTCTTTTTAGCATTATTTCATCTGTTGGGAAACAATGGAATTTAAAATATATTCATTCTTTTGAAATCAAACATATTTTTTGCATCCATGAGAATAAAATTAAACAAATAAATACTATTATTATTATTTTTTTAAAAGATTTTATTTATTTATTATTTGAGACAGAGACAGAGAGAAAGAGGCAGAGACATAGGCAGAGGGAGGAGCAGGCTCCATGTGGGGAGCCTGACGTGGGACTCGATCCCGGGCCTCCAGGATCATGCCCTGGGCCCAAGGCAGGCACTAAACCGCTGAGCCACCCGGGCTGCCCAATAAATACTATTATTAATGCACTGTTTTGATGTAAGGAAAGATCTGCTCTTCTTCATCTGATGATTTATAAAATCATAGGGTAAATTATAAGTCTTCCTACCTTTCTTTGCTCTTTTGCACTCTGGGATTCAAAAGCTCTATGTTTAAGATTTAGACATTTTTAGGGGGCACCTGGGTGGCTCAGTTGGTTAAGTGTCTGCCTTTGGCTCATGTCATGATGCCAGAGTCCTGGGATTGAGGCGCTGCTCAGCAGGGAGCTGGTCTCTCCCTCTCCATCTGCCCCTCCTCCCCCACTGTACTCATTCTCTCTCAAATAAATAAATAAAATCTGTTAAAAAAAGGATTTAGTTTTTTTTTTTTAATCTAGAAAATCAATGATGGCATCCTAATTCTCTAGCCATTTTTATCAATAATCAGGATGAATACAAATTTTTTCTAGCACAATATTTACTATCAAAAGAGATCTATTGCATAAAAGAGAGTAATAATACCAGTTTATAGTGAAAAAATCTTTAATAGTGAAAAACGTAGATTATCAATTAAATATAAGATAGGAATCTTAATTTTTTTTCACTTAAAAGATTTAAAGGTTCCTGATTTATGACGTTTTTTTTTTCAAAACATGTCAGTTGACATTCCAAATCTGATAAAAAGAATGTGTTTTAAAATTACTTACATTTATATTTAAATTAATTATTTCAAAACTAATGTTATGGATGCATTTAACTGGAAACAGTTTACTTGGTTTGACAAGTAAATATTTTGTTCAATCTGTGTCTCTGTGCATGATTTGTGTAATATATTATTTTCAAATACACAATTCTATTTGCAGATAATTATTTATGAATCCATTCAGTTTACTTAACATCAAGTACAGCAGAATTACAATCATGGATGGCTTCTATTCATGAAAAACCTGCCTTTCTCCTCCCCTTTCTTGTCCTTTCCTGACCTTTCCTGTACTGTCCTGTCCTTTCCTGTCCTTCCATCCTTCCTTCCTTCTGAGGGCTTTCAACTGTGCATGTTCAGTTTATTTCAATACAAATTCCTCTTTACTTGTGTGACAAGTTATTTTCAACCTTTAAACAAGCAGTTTTAAGGCTGCTTTTCATTACCTTCACATTATTTTGTATACTCATTCTCCCTTGGAGAGAAGGGAGAGTTGGAAAAAGAAGGGTAAATACTTGTCGGTGGCCCTAATATGGTATAAAAGTAGAAGATTAAACCAGCTAAACTTGGCATGATTACTGGATGGAATGCTGTTTCAAGAATATTGTGAGATTAGAGTTTTCTCAAAATCAAATGAAGCTGGCATGGAGAAAAGTTACTGCTATGATGCCAGATAAAGTAATTAAGCATTTTTAAAGATTTTTTCCCCAATAAAAATTACTGAGATTATTAAACATAATTACTAATATTCTAAGCATAAGTTATGTGACATAGAAATAAAAGCTTATCTTTTATAAACTTTTGTTGGAATTTGAAACAATTGCATAAAAAATAATGGTATGCTTCTAAATAGGTTGGAATAAAGTCCATTTCTGATCTTTGGCCCTTTTTGAAAATGTAAGTCTAAGTTGCAGCTTTGTCTGGCTTTTAATCTGCAAAGATATGTCACTGATTTTTCTATTCTCCAAAAATTATGAGGACACGTATCTTCAAAGAGCTTTTATAATGATATATCCCTAGTGCCTAGAACAGTAAGTGTTCACATATATCAGTTGAATACATTAATTTTAATAATCAGAATATGTACTTTGACTCACATATGACATATTCTCCCCTTGGGGAAAAATGCTTATTTCCAATAAACTCTTTATATAAGGGCATTTCCCCTAAATCTTTTACCTCTTATTATTTTATAATTCCAAATAATAGCATATAACATTATAGTAAAAAAACTGTTTGTAATAATTCTAGTTTTATACTAGATCAAAACTATCTTCAATATTTCTTTTTTTAATATTTCTATAATGCTGACAATTTTGTCTTAAACCACTAGAGTAAGATAATAAAATGGTTACATTACCTTACCCTTAGCATATCATTCTCCACGTAGTCATGTGAGAAAAGTAATGTATTTATTTTTCCTTACGCACATTAATTCAAACTTAATTCTATTTTTACACTATTTTTCTTTTCTCCAAACTGAAAATAGAAGCACAAAATTCCTCATAGAATGTAAGACTTAATGAGCTGCTGAGTACAAGTATCCCAGAACTCTTTTAAGTGGTATCTTATTAGAGCACAGACAAAAAAAAAAAAAAAAAAAAAAAGAAAAGAAAAAAGAAAAAAGGCATAGCTGGGTGGAAACAAGACTTTCCTACTTTGTTTACATTCACTCACATACCTAATACTTTCTCCTAAATCCGGGCACTAGTTAAGCACCCCCAAGATTGATGAGGTATGCAAAACATCATAGCCTGCTTCATATTCTAGGGTAGTAGAAAGTCGAGAACACGAATGATGATATAAACACAGTGTGAAAATGCCAAAGAGAAGTGCTGGATGTCCTAGGGCAAAGGCAGTTTAAGAAGACAAAGTGGGAGGATTAGAGAGGTTTAGCAGATGTTATGAGGCCACGTGTAAAGACGAAGAGGTATGAACACTTCAAAGGGGCACATTTTAGAGAAAACAGATTTTCATGGCTGGAAAAAAAAGATACATAGTGAATGTGTTGTAGTAATCTGAGCAAAAAGCCTGAATAAAAGTAATACTAGTCTTCTCATGTAGAGAAAAAGATTAGAGGACTCTCGGTGGCCAGCGCTCCAAATTACTCTGTCACTCTAGGTGTGAATGCTCTAAGAATCTTGAATACTTGCATACTTAGGAAATAGCTAGTTCTGATAATTTCACTTTTCTTTTAGAAAAATATTTTATTTATTTATTCATGAGAACACACACACACACACACACACACACACACAGAGGCAGAGACACAGGCAGAGGGAGAAACAGGCTCCACGCAGGGAGCCCGAGGTGGGACTCGATCCCGGGTCTCCAGGATCATGGCCTGGGCTGAAGGCAGGTGCTAAACTGCTGAACCACCCGGGCTGCCCTAATAATTTCACTTTTTAACTCATGATCCTTCTTAGGGTTCTAGGCTCAGTTCTAATTGTCCTTCATACTAATGGGGACCACTGAAAACATTTTATTCTATTTTCCTGGTCATTATTAAAACTCTTTAGTCTCTTCTGCTTGGGCCTGACATAGGCTTAATTAAGTCAAGATTAAAATTCTTTTTTTTTTTTTTTTTTTTAATTTATGATAGTCACACAGAGAGGGAGAGGCAGAGACACAGGCAGAGGGAGAAGCAGGCTCCATGCACCGGGAGCCCGACGTGGGATTCGAACCCGAGACTCCAGGATCATGCCCCGGGCCAAAGGCAGGCACTAAACCGCTGCGCCACCCAGGGATCCCAAGATTAAAATTCTTACTAAAACCTCTTTTCAGTGGAGTCGAAACTGGCAACCATCAGGTTGAACCAGTGCATGTCTTGAAGCTTTGAGTGTTCCCATGGTGAGCCTAAAAAGATGCAGCAAAATGGGCAAGATATCAAATGACAGGAAAATACACCAGGAGAAGCTGCTCTTGGAGTCAGACCCACGAGGCTATAAAATGCAGCTCCTATTTTCTCTAGTAGAACAGATTAGCGAGAATGGCTTAATCTCACTATGGCAATTGTAAAATTGGACAAATAATACTTCACAGGGTTGTGTATTTGGTAAAACATTATATGTTCAGATAAATAATGTTTAACAGCATATTTCTCTGTGACCAAGACATTATACATTTTTAGTGACTTGTTATTTCCCTTGCCAACCTTCCCCTGGGAAAATCAAATGGAAACAGAAAAGATCAACTTCAAAAGGCTTTCCCTTCTAGGCTTTTTTTTTTTTTTTTCCTTCTAGGCTTTTGCAAGTTCTGTTCCACTCACTGCTTCTCTTCATCTGGTTAGCTGCTTCTTTTTTCTGGTCTCAGCTTACATGTCACTTCCTTCAAGAAATCGTTCCTATCCACTAAATTCTGTGTTCTTTCCTGGGTTCTGCAAACCACTGTATTTCATTAATTGTCTTATGATATATTTTGTATCTTTTCCAGAATCACATTAGATTGTAAACCCTTTGAGGGTGGGAAATATCTCTGATATTGCTGCTTTCTCAGTGCCTAATAGTGACAGGCCCTTGTAAATCCCAAATATGTTTATTGACAAATTGACTAATGAAACAAAATTGCTCTAGTAAGCAAATGGTAAAAATGATCCCACCATGTCTTCAAATATGGTAGACATATATCTATATTCATAACTTTTATAATTACTTGATAGACTATGGTTCTAATACCAGTTACAATAGATAAAATGTCTGGGCTACTGTCAGGTACTCCTAATGTCATAAACTTGAGATATTACTTAATGTCTGTATTTATTGCAGCCAGTGGGAATAAACCATTCAGGTGTATTTCTAATAAACTAAGTTCTAATTGAAATTATAATGGTTCTCCAAGCAGATTACTAGAGAACTTTATGTTTTTTTATTTTTTAAGATCTTATTTATTTATTCATGAGCGACACAGAGAGAGAGGCAGAGGCATAGGCAGAGGGAGAAGCAGGCTCCATGCAGGGAGGCTGATATGGGACTCGATCCCAAGACTCCAGGATCATGCTCTGGACCGAAGAAGGCACTAAACCACTGAGCCACCCGGGCTGCCCAAGAACTTTAAAAATATCAAGGAGAAGACAAACAGATTGCTATTTGATTTTAATACCAGGCTTTTAGGCACAGATTGAGGTGGTCCTCCCTGGCCCTTTTGCTCTAATGTTATTACTATTAACTACTAAAAACCTCAGATATTATTGACCCCATATTTAACACCCAGATTTATTTTATTTTTTTATTTTTATTTTTTTAATTTTTATTTATTTATGATAGTCATGAGAGAGAGAGAGAGAGAGAGAGAGGCATAGACACAGGCAGAGGGAGAAGCAGGATCCATGCACCGGGAGCCCGATGTGGGATTCGATCCCGGGACTCCAGGATCGCGCCCTGGGCCAAAGGTAGGCACCAAATCGCTGCGCCACCCAGGGATCCCAACACCCAGATTTAAATGCAAAATACATGCTCACTCTTTTCTTTTATTTATATTAGAAATCCTTGCTCCAGATCTGCACAAAATGGAGCTATATTTGTTCTTAAACAACTTGCTTAAAGAATACCCAATTTTACTTTGCCATTATTTATCTCTGTCTCTTCTCCCTGGGTGCTTCTGTTAAAATTAATTTGCATTTGGACCTCAAGATTTTATATTGCCATTAGAATCATGAAATGTTTTTACTCAGCACAACTAAGAACTGATGTTTTACCTCCCACTAATGGACCTTTAATTAGGCACCGTAATGAACCATTATGTCATTCCTTCATTTACGGAGAAAAGATTTTGTGTATGCAAGATACAATTTTGACAGAACACCAGGTCCTCTGAACCTTGCCGACTCACATATAATAGATCCTAAATTTATTATGCTTTTGTCAGCTGTTGGATTTATCATTTTAATGACACTGTCCACAGACTTATATTGCTGCCAAAGCACAGCATCACCATACTGCAGGAATGTTTGTTGACATCTTGATCAACAACTCCTGGGGTCCAATTCTGACTGTAATATTACTACGTCGGGACCTTGAGCAAGTTATTTAACCTCTGTCTAAGGATTAATTGGTTAATTTTAATAAGTGCTTTGCAGTAAAAGGTGGGAAGTGCTATGACTGCTAATAGTGATAATAAAATGATAATGCAGCCTTTTATAATGCATCAGGCTACCTCAGACTGTGA
The DNA here is from genome assembly GCF_053574225.1 of Canis aureus. NCBI lineage: Eukaryota > Metazoa > Chordata > Mammalia > Carnivora > Canidae > Canis > Canis aureus. Next base: position 49,298,284 of record NC_135630.1, read on the forward strand.
TTCTATTAAGTTGCCAATTAAAATATATGCGAACTGAATTTATTCTTTTTAAGAAACCCAATTGCTATAATGATGGCCACATAGTATTTTTTCAACTTAGATCAAAAAGAATAAAAAATGGTGATGCTTCAACTTAATTTTTTTTAAAGTTAAAAAAAAAAAAAAAAGATCAACGTTCTATGATGATGGACCAATTGGGAACAGAGAAAAGCTGCACAGAAAAATACCAGATGGTTGTACTCTGATTAAATCTAGCTCTTGTACTTTAAGTTGATTGTTCTTTTATTAACTTGTCTCTAAACTGCTTTCATTTATTTATCTATGATTATTTATTTATTCAACAAATGCCAATGTTGGATGTAATCTCAAAGAGGTCATCTCAGACAAATAGGTGGAATGCACACAATTAATAATACCAAGCAAAAGTGAATAGAAACAGACAGAGGTAAAGAAGTAGTGACTTGAAAGTTCAAAAGAGAAAGAGATTCATTCAAACTGAGGGCAGATGTAAACAACTTCAAAAAGGAATCATCCTTTAAACTGGGCAGAGACAGATAGGACTTGGCACGGAGAGAGGAAGGTGAGAAAGAATCCAAAGAAAATGCATTCCAGAGGAAGGGAATAACAGGAGAAAGTTGCAATGCCATGGGAATTGACATGTGGAGAAGCATGATAACTGTGGTTTTACTAGAATAAGGGAGAGGCTGCAAAAGTGGTCTGGATTGTAATGAGGGTCTACATTATGCAAGGTAGTAGTTGGTGTTGTCCCTGATGCTTGGAAGTCTTTCAGGGTTGTGAGAATATTGGAGCCAAAAAGAAAAAGTCCATGAGTTGGTAGGTGGAAGTTGTGCTGAAATATCCTGCTATGTTGGGAGGAGAGTGGGGAGGGGAGAGCCACGAGGACGTAAGCAAGGTGTGTAAGCAAGGTGTGACACCTGTATATGACCAGATTGTGTTTGCTAGATAAGCTCTGCTGGCCTATAACACATATTTAAGAGATAAAGCTAGGAAAGCGGTGTGAAAAGAGCATTGGCTGAGGGTAGTGGCATCTAAGGATGTCAAGATGCTGGCCTGCATAAGCAGAATATACACTTACAAAAGAAACAACAATCTGAAACCAGATTTGTCTCCGCTGCAGCAGAAATGGCCGCCTGCTATAACAGAAGGAAAATATTTAATATTGTTCTTTATTCTCAAATTAAGTCAGTGCAGACTGTTTGATTTGATGCTGTTCCATGTGTCTCCTGCAGTGAGCAGAGACCCAGGCTACTCTTTGTAAGGGCCTCAATGATATCAAACCACCTGGGGGCCAGAATGTTGAGTAGATTTTAGGAGGTATGGTCTGGAGTTGGGTTACCCAGACAGAATGCTGGCTCCCCATTTACTGTGACCTTCAGGAGGCTCTTGTGCCTCGTCAATAGCCTCCCCTGTAAAATGAGAATAAAAGCAACACCTAGTTCATTAGTGGGATTAAATGGACTAATAGAATTAATGCAAAAAAAAAAAAAAAAAAAAGAAGAAATGACCGCAGGAGTGTCTGGGTATAGAAAGATCTCATTACATATGGTTGAGACAGAAAATAATTCTTTTTATTATGAATACAACATACAGCTGTGGCTATTCTTTTGAGGTAGGTATAGAGGTGCAGAGAGAAAGAATGGAGATCAATTAGTAATAATCCAGGTTAGCAAAGCTGGAAGCTTCGTTCAATGAAGGTAGTGGGGATGGAGCTGGTGAGAAGTGTTCAGATTCTGGGCCTGTTTTAATGGGAAAAAAATGAGAAAGAAGTTCGTGTAAAAGAAAGAAAGCAGTCAAGAATGAATCCAATTAGGTGATAGGGATCAAGGAGTACACTTGTGATGAGCACTGGGTGTTGTACGGCATTGTTGAATCGCTGGATTGTACACCTGAAACTACTATAACACTGTCTGTAGCTATACTGGAATTAAAATAAAAAAATAGATATAAAAAATCTTTTAAAAAATGAAGTTAGTTAGATCAAAAAAATAATAAATTCATGATACTTGGACCTGAGTGATGGGTGTTTCCTTTTATAGACACAGGGAAAACTATGGTAGAAGCAATTTTGAGTAAGAAAATCAGGTTAATAATTGAAAGCCAACTCAAACTGTCAAATATACACATAAGTATCAAAATCTGGAATTCAGGAGAGACGTTCGCCTAGAAATATAGATTCAGAATCATCTGTATTTGGATGATCTAAAAGTCATGCAGTTAGTTGAAATCATCTAGGCAGTAGGTTTCAATTTCAGTCACACATCTGAAACATGTGGAAAACTAAACTGTATGGCAGTCTCAGAGAATCAGAATCTTTGGAGATGATGTTTGGGGAAACTGTATCTTACAAAACTTTATAAAAACTGTTTATTCTAATGTTCCAATTTGTATAGAAATTACAGGCTCATGGAGTGAGTGTTTTGAGAAAAAAAAAGAAATTCAAGTACAGTCATGAGCCACTCCAATGTTTAAAGGTCAGGGAGAAGAGGAGGAACCGGCAAAAAATGACGAAAAGAACTGCTAAAATGGGAAGGGAAACAAGAAAGTGGTAAGAACAATTGAAACAATTGAACAATTGAAAATATTTTAAGGAGGGAGTGATTTACGGCTGACTGTGGGATAAAATAAGAATTGGTAACTGGGTATGAGAACATGGACGACAATAAAATAAATTAACTTGATTCTGATGAAAGATATTTAAGCAAAATAGTGAAGATAAAAACCTGACAGAGGTGAGGTCAAAAGAAAAATAAAGAGGAAACTGTAGCATGTGACAACTCTTTAGAGTAATGCTACCGGTAAAAGAAAAATAGTAAGTCAGGAAATGAAGTTGTGGGTCGAAGGAGTGTGGGCACAAGGTGAGGTTGTTCGAGATAGAACTAGGGAGAGAGGAAAATATTGATAAAGGAGAAATATGGGAACAGTTGTAAGAGATGTGTCCATGAGTAGCTAAGAGGGATCGATGTATGAGTGGACAGTATAGCATTTGGGGTAGCATGGGGTTCCTCCTGGTCATAAGGAGGCAATCTATGGGTAGAAGATAAAGTAGTTCGAGAGACGTGATGGTGGGAGCTTGTGGCAGTTCTCTTTAGTTAGCTTCTGTTTTGATCAATGAAACAGCAAGTTCTTGAGCTCAGGATAAATCTGGGGAGCAGGTATTCAAGGTTTGGGAAGAAAACAGAAGATATGACATAGATACTTAGGAGAGTCAGTAGATTAGCAAAATATAGTAGAAGCCACAGTAAGTGCCCATTTGAAATTAGTGATAAAAACTCAAGTGAGGCCGGTCGGCATGAGCATGTGCTTTTCTTCAGTTGCATCCAGCCATGGGGCACTGGTTCAGAACAGGTGGACAATTGGAGTTAACCATGATTACAGTTTTCTAGGAAAGTGCAATAGAAGGGAAGAAGGAACAAGGGAATTGTGGGTATATACTAAGTCAGGATTACAGTGATGGATTATAAGTTAGGGAAGGAAGAAACATAGAATCTTTAAAATGAGAAGGATGAGGAACAGTATAAAATACTGTTGGAGTTAGAGTGACAGAGGGAGGGACCCTGAAAAATCAGGGGCTGCTGAAATTGAGATAAGGGATGGAACATGGAGATAAGAAAACTACTTAACGTCAACCTCAACGCATGCCCTCGGACTGTCTGGTGGGAGTTGCTGTCACTTACAGTACTGACACCTGTCTCCAGTGTGTTCGGCCTGGCAGTGGCAGGAGGGCTGGTTCCCGGCAGTCACGCTGCAGGTGCCTCCATTTTGACAAAACTCCTCACAGACTGTCTTACCACAGTTTGGTCCAGTGAACCCCAGGGCACAGCTGCAGGTGGGTCTCCCTATTGGAAAAGAAAAGGTAACAAAACGAAGTTATTTGGCTAGAATGGTTTATCTTCACAGAATCCTCACTAGACAAGAGACAGGAAGCCAAGATGCTGGTCAAAGTGGGTCCACACTTCCTCTGTGACTGTAGGCAGGAGCCTGACCTCTATGCGTCTGCATTTTCCCACATTCCAGTGAAGCCTAGGTTAGAAGATTAACTCAGGTTCACATCAGGTAAAATAACCAGAGCTCATTTTACGAATAATTACACATTTATACAGGTGTGTTATGCTCTGAAGTGCTCACGTTATTCTTTGTACTTCTCTCTTCATGTCCATTTTGCTTTTTCCAATCATTTTATTCTACTCATATAGTAACGTAGATTGTATCAGCCATTAGAGTATAAAATAGAGACAATCATAATCCTATCTCTCAGTGTCGAATCATCATGGACCACCACTGCTAAAGCATGAGCTTAGACTTATATATATATATATTTTAATAATTTTAAAATGGGCATACCATCTATAATATTTATGCAATTAGTTATTTTAATCGATGTAAATTTATACATCGCATTTAGTGTATAAGCACTTAACAAGTCCTATTTTATTTCATCTTGTGTTTTTTTATTCATGGGAAAGGACTGTCCCTTGTAGTCTAGTAAGATGATTTAAAGTCTAATGTTAACAGCACATGAGAGCAGATCTAATGGATCATCTATGGATATTTTTCTTTATTTGCTCTGTGGAAACTAATATCACAAGTAAAGGTGAGCAATCCTTTAGGGTGCTTGGAACATAACACAGTTAACTGTTAGATCAAGAATGAGTCTCTCTAACAGCCTGGAATGTCAAGGCCTGGGTGGAAAATGGAGTACCGAACCAGCTCTGTAGGAGAGACTCAGGAAAACAAAACGAAATAATAGCTATCATTTGTAATGGGGAATAGCGAAGTTTGGAGGTTGTACAAATGCAAAGAAATCACATGAAAAAGAATAAAAAATAAATTTAATCATAGATCTGAATTAACTAGGACTCGGAAGTGTCACCCAGTTGACTAGCATCAGAGAATATCCAGCCATCGCCTCTCTCACCTTTGTAGACATGAGGTATAATTAGACTGGTCATAAAAATGTATGAGTAGAAGTCTTAAGACTTGAAATGTGAAAATGACATAAGTTTTCTCTATTGTCATAGGTTCTACATTTTTTTGAAAAGCACTCATAAGTGAATAAAATGCCTCCAAATGAAAGCCACCTGCCTTTCCAAGAGAATAAATAAATTGAGTTTCCATAATTTATTTATTTATTTTGCATCGAAAGCTCTCCACACCCTTAAACATGCTTGAAGCTTTTGCCTCTCAGTGAAGAAAGTTACATACATTTTTAATGGTGAGTAGCATTGCTTTAAAACGTATGCATAAATGTTATTAGTTTGGTGGCAGATAAATGCCTATTAGTAGGTTGGGAAACAAGGTAAATTTTATGTACATTAAAAGCTGAGTAACATCGTGTTTTCCATTCCCAGAAAATGGCTTTAAAACTTTTAGCTAAATATTTTTCTTATAATGGTAGCGAATTTTCTAGTTGTTCCTTACATATAGACAAAATATCTTCATGGGAACAATAATGGGTGAAAGACAAAGGCACAAACAAGGGAATGAATAGTGGTAGAAGATGAAGAGGACAGCAAATTGTTGGAACACAGTTACTAAGGTAAATGAAAGCCCTGAACAAAAGAAGTAGTTCCTCTTCATCAACAAGAACCAGTGACTGCCTTACAGAGAAATAGAACATTTAAACAGGGACACAAATTAACATGAGCTAAATGTAAAACAAACAGAACAGAAAATACAGGAGAAATCAAAATGCATTAGGCTAATCATAAAAAGTGCCATATGGTGGTAGGACTTCAGCACCGTGGATTTATGTTTTTCTCCATTATTTTCTAGGTTTCTTTAAATTAAGAGTGAAAAACATTAAAATGAGAGAATTTTGAAAGAAACAAATGCAACCCACGAAGGCCCTTGAAATTCATTCTGTCCCAGTCACTGAGGGAATGACACCATGCTTTCATCTCATCTGTAGCTGTTTTGAAACTAGGGCAGAGTGACCAGGTTGTCCCCCACTTCCACATCCAGCATCTGCCTCACATCATTTAGATCCTGGCTGAATTATTTTCAAAAGGCTCTTTTTCTTCCTTTAAAAGGAGGATTTCTCTCTGACAAGTAGAAATCTTCATATTCAGGGGAACATTACCAACTTGAAACTGTGTGTTGATACAGTAGATCTTTTGTTTGCTGATGGGAGATGAACCATCTGTCACAGAGTTTTATAATGGGCTTCCATCTAATATTTTCACGACTCTCTCTGGGTGCGCCCTAACAAGTTGCATTGGATTTATTTATAAAGATTTTTTAGGTAGCTCAATTTAATTTCGGCATTTGAAAAGGCAACAATAGTGTTACGAAGACTAAGGTATAGATTTATAGCAGTGAAGCATCCAGGGAGCTTGGGAGTTGACAGCTTACAAGAGTGGTATAATCAAAAAGAGCATCAATTAACCTGAGGGAGGAGGGAGAGGATCAGTTTGTTGCCTCTACTCAGTCTAGTTTTTATAGCATTCAAACCTGAAAAGTGTGAGTTGTCAGACTGCCTGGTTATAGACTATCTGTACCAATTACTGGTTGTGAGGCCATGGGCATCACTTCTCTGCTTCTTTTTCCTTGCGCAAAACATGGAGATAATAATATGGGGTTGTTAGGGAGAATCATAGTAAATGAAATGAAAAGTAAAGTAAATGAGATGATAGGTGCAAAGCATTTCTAAAGGTACGAGGCACATAGAGAGCACTCAATGATACTTTGGCTCCAATTGTTTATTATTATTACTGTTGTTTGACAATTGAGCTTCGCCATTTATGACTTTGTAACTGTGTCCTAAAAAAGACACTGTAACATTCTAAGAAAATCATTTGGAAAACTGTCTTAAATTACACATTTAATGTTTGTTATTTATTTAAGATAAAATTAATTTGAGCTTGCATGGCAGCGATGGGATAAAGCAGAAATTCTCCATCAACCTTACTCTCAGACTCCAACATCTTTAACTTTGAAGGATGGGTCTTTCTTTCTCTTTACTTTCTCAACATATTTAATCCTACACTTTAAAAAGAAAACACACACACACAGAAACTCCACATGAGAAACACAAACAATAAAGCACACCTAGTATTTTTATCAAGTCCATTTACTTGTATACCTTCAACTTTTGATACATACTTGAGCTTTTTTTTTTTTTTAAAGAGTCTATACTCATAGCTTCCAATTCTACCAAACAAAATCTTCCATCATAAAGTCACATTCCAATCCTTCACTGGGTTTACAGTTTTAATTTTTTTTAATATATAAAAAAAGGTATCTTAATCTGTTACTTCTTTGTTATTTCAGAAGAGAGGACAGATCCCTCAATATGTATGTATTGTTCACATCAAGCACTTCTGATTCCCTAGTGGTAAAACAGGTTTAGGGATGGAGAAGTTAATGTGTGTTTTCTTTACTATATATTTATCTCTGATCTCTTAATCTCTAAATCCACTGATTTCTTTTCAATCATCCTCCTCAGATGTTCTCCATAATTTTACACATTTTATTCTCGAAACTTCTTATTTTTTATCACACATTTTATTTCGCATCTCCTCTTGAAAATTCTCTCTCGGTTTCTAAGACATTACCATTACTGATTTCCGTATCTTTTTCTGATTGTCCTTTTCAATTGCTTTTATGCTTTTTTTCTTTCTCTTAAAATATATTCTTCTAAACTTCTTTTTGGTGATATAATACAGTTTGATGGCTCCAAAAATTATCTCTCTATCTGCATACTACAGTCTCAGTCTTCTGACTCTGGACTCATTGTCCTTCATAACTGACAGACCATTCTCTCTTTGTCCTAGGCTCATCAACTTCCCCATGACCCACAAGAGAGAAAATTCTTCTCATAAATATTGTCCTGGTAGCATATGTGATTTCTGTAGACTAATGATTTCTCCCAGTGCTGGGTCTGCTCCATACTCAAGTTCGACACTATATGTTAGCAAAGTGCCTTACTAGCTGTGTACAACAAATGGAGCTTAGTTTATTTTCTTGATTAATTTATTATTAATATATCTGCGTCCATTCGTAGATAAATGGAAACTTGTTGCATACATCTTCTAAATGTGCCAGCAAATTTTCATGCAACAAGGTAAGTAAATAATAAACTACTGAGATTTAACTAGATAACTAATAGTAGCTAATGTCAAATATGGCAAAAAATATAATTAAAAGTGCTAATCATCTATAGTCGATATTAAGGAATATTCACTGACACAACTAAAGATTGTATTGCTCATAAGGAAAACAGAAATGGGTGCCTGCTTGGCTCAGTAGGTTAAGAGACTGCTTTCGGCTCAGGTCATGATCCCCAAGGATCAAGTCTTGCATTGGGCTTCCTGCTCAGTGGGGAGTCTCCTCCCTCTCTCTCTCTCTACCCCTCCCCTGGTTTGTGTTCTCATTCATTTACTCTCTCTCTCAAATAAATAAAATCTTTAAAAAAGAGAGGGAGAGAAAAAAATGGAAATGTCTTGGATTCTCACAGAGTTCTTGAAATTTCACTGGTCTTACGTGGCCCTTACATACCTAAACTAGTCTCAGTAAAAATGATTAATTCTGAAATAGTTCATAAGAATATTTAACAAGAACTAAATAAATTTGGCACAAATAAAATTGTTTGTTTTTTGGCATTAGATCTGGGAATCAAATATTGTTAGATATTTATTAATTGTGTGGCTTTGCAAAACTTTCCTCACTAGATCTCATTTTGCATCTCATTCTGTAAAATGGTGCCAGTGATGCCTACTATGTGCTGGTAAAACACATCATACAACGTCTGCCACATAGCATGTACTTAATTGGTAGTATTAGTAGTAGTAGTCGTATTGAAAAAAAAAGTAGTAGTCGTATTGATATTATAATTACTATTAGTATTATTATTAAACAGATTATTAACCTAGGTTATTATTTAAACAACTGAGTACATATGCTTTTATTAAAAAACTGCATATGGAATCCCAATACACAGTTTTTCCATATTCTTTTGAAAATAATATGCCCATACCCTATCCATATAGACCAGTTCAAATAATGTTTTAAAATATATAATAAAAATGGAAACTTTTCTATTATATAGATAGGTAACTACATGGATAGCATAAAAAATTATCATTAGTCCTTGTTAAATGAATGTTAAATTTATATGATTTTGTTATAGTTTTTAGATAAATGGACCTATTTGATTATATGTTACTTTTAGCTATATAGTCATAGCCAGTGATTTCTCTGATATGGAGAGACTATTGCTGATTTTCAGTGATAATAAGTAATGTCTTAGAGCACTGACTTTTGAATATCCTAGATTCTTGGATTTTAGTGTTCTTACTTAGCCACTCAAGCTCACATCTGAAAAATAACACAATGTTAGACATAATAGAGTGATAAGGATTAAATAAAGTAATATGTCTAAGGAATTTGACAGAGTTTTTAATATTTATTAAACATTTAAAATGTAGTAGGCACTATAATAAACAAAATTAGGTTGTTAAATTTCCAAAATATTATAATTACTGGATATATATTCCATATAGAAATCACTATTTACTTGCTAATAATTTTAGAGTAAAATTTGCTGTGTAGCTTTTGGTCAAGTAATATATGAATAAATCTTTTGGTCAAGTAATATATTAATAAATATCAATCAATCAGTATGCTCAAAAGCCTATATTCATATTTGAATATTATAAATGTGTATCTGTTGGCATTTTTCAGTGACTTGATATACTACTGGTGTCTGTTTTTAAAAGCTAGATTTATTTAATAAACGGTTTTTAAGATGATTATAAATATGCTACTCTTCAGTGTATTTAATCAATATTATATAACTAAGTAGGTAAAATTATTTCTCTGCTCAATATTGGACAAATAAATCATTACTCTTTTTTTTTTCTATTTAAACATAATGCTTGAAAATGTGTGGTTGATTGCCATGAAGGAATGCTAGCAAAAGTAATTACATATGAACTTCCTATGAGACAGTGACAGTGTTTATTATTTCTGAGGAGTAGATACCTGCTAGTGAGCATCATTAGTCAGTTCTCTTTTCAAGCAATTTATTGAATTCATAGTCATTTGTCAATGTGAACCCTGATGCATCTTAACCCTTACTTGTTGAGTAAGTCTGGTGCTTGTAAATTTTTATTCCTGGTTGTAATGTTTTCTACCTAACAAGTTTTCAATATATACAGTCATTGTTTAATTCAAATAGTCTGATGAATACATTGAGTCTAGGTAATAGAATTTCATTGACATTTAAACTGCAGAGCACATTAATAAATGATTATATTTAATGTTCCACAAAAATACTATCTAAAAGTTACATACCCTTTACTCATGATATCTTTACTATTTGAACAAAAACCACATTTTTGTTATTTTATATAGGAGAAAAATAATAAGCTGAGAGACAAGTCACCATAGCCTCATTTGGTTAGATACTAGATTGCAATCAGAAAGCCCATCTCTTGACCCCTAATGCCCAAGACCACTCTGCTTTTTGAAATCCATCTTCACTTCTGACTTAGATTCAAGTAATAAAAGTTTTGAATGCTTAAAAAAATTGCCAGTCTTTTTTTTTTTTTGCTAGTCTTTTTGATAAAGAGATTTGACATTCTACTTTTCCACTTTATATAATGTTTTCCTGAACAGAAAGTGAGTGCCCATTTATACACAATTTTAGTAAGTTGACTATAGCTGTCGAGTTGTCTTAAGTATCAAAAAGATTACAGAGAACTATTCATCAAAGCCTGAAAAAGAAAAGGAGGAACTGGATTTTACCTAGCGCCCTCCCAGATACTACTTAATATATTCTGACATGTTTCAAATTATAGGTCACAATCTATTTATACTTCTGGAAAGTTCGTTTTCAGCCAGTTTTGAAAATGAGACTGAAATATTTTTGTCCTTTTTGTGAGGAAGGAAGGAAGCCAACTCAAACCTTCTGAGATTAGCTTAGAAAGCCATAAGACTTAATAGTTCAGTACCACTTTCACCATGTAGTTCAGATGAATCAGTAACTGATTCAAAAAGTCAACAGCAGAATTAAAAATCTTACTTTCAGCCACTCATAGTTTTTTTGTGAAGGCGCAAGGATTGAGAACAGCACCTGGAACTCAGTAAGCAGTTAAATATATGTTAATTACCATGATCCTGGCAATAATAATTATTATTTAAGTTTCTAATAATAATTATCATTACTTAATTTTTAATTCTAACAGCAATGCATGTTAATTGTGGAAGTTGGAAAAAACAGACATAAAAAGAAGGACCTATTTCCTTATACAGATGCTTTATTTATGCATTTTTTCCATATTAGGCTCATATTATATAGTTCTATTTCTTGTGCTTTTCAACTTTAAAATACAATGTAAATTATTGGATCTTATGATGTTTCCATTTTTAATTTTTGAGAAGCCTCAAAATTCCATTTTTCACAGTTGCAACAATTTGCATTCCTGCCAACAGTGTATGAGGGTTCCCTTTTCTCCACATCCTTGTTAACATTTGTTATTTCCTGTTTTTATGATACTAGCCATTCTGACTGGTGTAAGATGGTATCTCATGGTGGTTTGGATTTGCATATCCCTGATGATTATTGATGCAGCATTATTTACAATAGCCAAGATACAGAAGTTATTTAAGTATCCTTCAATAGATAAATGAATAAAGAAGGAGTGATATATATGTGCAATGGGATATTACTCATTCATAAGAAAGAATGAGATTTTGTCATTGTAATGACATGGATGGACCTAGAGGGTATTGTGTTAAGTGAAATAAATCAGATAGAGAAAGACAAATTCCATATAATTCCACGTATATATGGGATTTAAAAACAAAACAAATAATAAAGAACCAACCCATAAATACACAGAACGAACTAGTGGCTGCCACAAGGGAGTCAGTGGGGGATGGGCAAAATGGGTGAAGGGGAGTGGGAGGTACAGACTATCAATTTTGGAATCAATAGGCCACAAGGATGAAAGGAATCAGCATATAGGGAATTTAGCCAAGGATACCTGTAATAGCGTTGTATGGTGACAGATGGTAGCTATATTTGTGATGAGCATAGCATAACTTACAGAGTTGTCAAATCACTCAATTTTATACCTGAAACTAATGTAACATTGTATATCAACAATACTTCAATAAAAATAAAATAAAATACAATGTGAATATTTTCCTATATTATCATATATTCTACAATTCTGGTTTTATTTATCGTATAACATTCATCTTTTAGATACGCTATATTTTACATATTAACTATTTGGATTCAGGTTTTTCTCTCCAGTTTTATATTCTAAAAAACACTATATTGAACATCTTTACTTCTAATTTTGGGTTTTCTCATTATGTAATACTTGGAATATGTTTCTAAAAACGACATTATTTAATTAAAGAACGCGGAAACTTTTTAAACCTCTTGGTGAGTACTTCAAAATTGCTTGCTTCAAGATTTGCACCATGAACATTTTCTTCTGACAGTGATTTAAGGATGTTGGTTTCATCTATGTGTGACTGGGCTCCTCCTGCACTTCTTCCTTTCCAAACTCCTTCTTTCTCTTTTTTCCCTTCTTTTGTATATTTGTGTACATGTGTGTGTGAGACTTGTCTTCTGCCTTTTGATCATTTTGCTTTCTGTTTTTTTTTTCTACTCGATTTGCTATGGGTATGTATTTCTATGTCACTTATTTGTTAAAACTATATGCCCTTTTTATGTTTTTACTTTTACATTTTCTTTTTTTTTAAATATTTATTTATTCGTGAGACAGAGAGAGAGAGGGAGAGAGAGAGAGAGAGAGAGAGGCAGAGACACAGGCAGAAGCAGAAGCAGGCTCCATGCAGGGAGCGTAATGTGGGACTCTATCCCGGGTCTCCAGGGTCAGGCCCTGGGCTGAAGGCAGCGCTAAACCCCTGAGCCACCTGGGCTGCCCCTACTTTTACATTTTGAATATAATATTCCTTATATCCTTAAAAAGCAAGTAGGACCAAATATCCAGGGCTCTTAGTACTCTCTAAATATAAACAATATTTATGTTAAGGAAGCTAGGACATCAAGCTTAAATTAAATTAAAAACAGCTCTCATTTAGATAAAAGTGGAAGAAAAAAAAAAGTGGAAGAAAAACAAAGATGGGCAGTTTAAATGCACGTTCACCCTTTATCAAGATATTATTTAGGTGATTGTAAACTTTATGTCCTAGGTACAGATGTGACTCAAGAGACATCAGTATTTATGTTTTGTCATTAATCTCAGGATGTTTTGAGGGTATCCAAAAGTTCCTAGCTTAACTTGCTTTTTTAGCAAACATTTTTAGGGTAGCCTTTTTTTAAAATCATATTTGATGGCAGCCATATATGCCACCTTAATATTTGGGGGCAGTGTTCTTGATAGAAAGAGCCTGAATGAATGAGAAAGAAAAGTCTTACCATCTACTTATTATTTTTTTAAGGACTTTATTTATTTGACAGAGAGAGAGAGAGTATGCAAACAGGGGGATCATGAGAGGGAGAAGCAGACTCCCCACTGAGCAGGGAACCCCATGCTGGGCTTGATTCCAGGACCCTGGGATGTTGACCTGAGCCGAAGGCAGATGCTTAACTGACTGAGCCACCCAGGCGTCCTGCATCTACTTATTATTTTAAAGGCCCTTCCTGTTGGAGTGAGAAGTAGTGAGAATAATTTTTTTTTCTCTTTTTCCTTTCCTTAAGAGGGGCCACTGTCTTCCTGTTTCAGTTCTGAAAGCAAAATCTTTCACTGCCAAAGTCCACAGATGTGGTAATAGGGGGAGTCACAGTGAGAGCTTCTGCTTTCTTCTTTCCATATTTATTTAAGCATCAATACAAATGTATTATCTACTAAAAAAAAAAATTGCACTGTCACTCCTTTGTCTAGGCAGTCCTGCTTTTGTGCATTTTCAAATTCCCCAAATTAAAAGTTGCCCTCCCCACTGCGTAATTTCAAACTTTATGAGTAGGAGTTTTCGGGTATATTGCCCCAAATTGATAAACTCTCTTGCTTTACTACTCTAAATCAGCTGTGTAGAAAATCGTGATTCATTTTGATATGAAAATTAAAAGTCTAAATAACAGAACTCAAGAGTATTGAAAATACCAAACAACATCAATATATTTTAGAAAATAAATATTTATAAAAGTGAAGATTAATTGTAAATATATATAAATATCCTCATTATATTCATGATGAGAAACATTCTTAAATTCTTCTCTATTTTCTCTAATAGAATGATTGAATAATTCAGTACTTTACTCTCATTTCCATTATTTTGCCCAAGGCAAACTTTATCTTAATATCCTCCTAAGAGCAAGTCATAGAAATGAACTACATGCACCCTTGTCGATATAATCAATGTCAAACGATTTCACTTTGTGGTACTTTCCTGTATGGATAGAGTCCACATATTTTAGTTTTAGCTTTCTCTATAATAATAAAAAAAAAAAAAACTTAAGGAATGAGGAAATACTCATGTCTAAGATGCAAAATTTTAATTATGCCTCTCAGATGTGTGCTTTTAATTAACTGGTGACATTTCCTTTGTTCAATTATTATAGTCCTATACAACTGTCATAAACTTATAAATTTTAATTAAAGCTGCCCCAAACCCTAGTCATATAGTGTCCACATAGGAATTTGCCAAAAGGCTTAACTGTAAGTAAACCAACAACGAATAAATCCATGAATTGCCCGCTGGGATTTGTTTAACAAATTAACATTTGTGTGGAGATAATGAGGTTCTACAGTCTATAATGCCAAACAATGTTTTTATAAAACCATATTTTTAAAAGTAAAAAATGCTTTGTAGATGACTTAATTTGATATATTATTATTATTAATTAGATGCTGTAAGACAATAAACTACATGGCCATATCTCAAATTGAATTCATATAAAGACTCATTTATATTACTAATTTGAAATATAATTTTTATGAACATGTTATCTATGTGAATCAAGATCTACCTGGGTGCATAGTTAAAATTGATATGCTAAAAAAGTAAAAAATAAAGTAAAATAAAATTGAGATGCTATAGATTTTAAGAATACAGCAAGATCTGAACAAATGACTTCAACAAAATATTAAAAGTTGTGCTATATCCAATAGAGTTCTGGATCCATTAATAGGACAGTAAATTCAGTGTTTTATAGAGATTTGTCTTTGTGGATCCATTTCAGGTTGAATAGATACTTGTAGTTGGAGTACCAAACTCTTTTCCATTTAAATATTTCTAAAGGCAAATAGAAGAAAACCATTTCGTTGTAATCCAATAATTTTTATTATCATAAAGAGAAAATTAACAATCAAATAATAAAATCTTTAAACAAGTCATTTATGTAAGAAAAGCTTCTTCTCTCCTAAAAGAAAACGTATCTGTGTCACCAAAATACAATTACAGGTCATATCAGTTTGCCACATATTCAATCAGTTTTCATTTGCATGGTCCCAGCAGTACAATTTCTCCCACAATAGAATATATTCTACTGTAAGGAGTAGCTTCTCATAGGCAGAATGAAAATATATAGTAAGACCTAGTACCTTTTTATTTCAACTTGCTGAATATGTTTTCAGAATTCCATTAAGCAGCTAGAATACTTTAATTATCAATTAATCAGAAGTCAAAAATATTTATAGACATAAAATTATCAAATTTAAAGAAATAGTAATGCTTTTACTATTAGAATGCAAATCAGAAACAGTTTGGTTCCTCTGAACTCCATTGAAAATGCTTTTTCATGTGGCTCTTTCAGCTAGCATTATGCTAAATACTTCAAAGAATAGCATAAGCAATAAAAACAGTGAGAACTCCCAGTAAGACAAATTAACTGTGTAGGGGATGTGAAGATCATATGGATTAATTTTCCATTTGACTAAATTTGCATTTATTGTAGTAGAATTAAATGTGCATAAATTTCACTCTCATAGTTGCATAGTGTCCTTTGCATTGAATTTTGGAATTCACAATTTATTTTTTATTATGCTTTGGGGTTAATTTTTCCTATGGGAACATATCTTAAATATAATAGCACTAAGTAGAAAAATATGTTTTTAGCAAATACTTTTTGCAAACAGAGCTATTGTGCAAATTAATAAGAATTTCAAATGTATCTTAACATATAGTGACCTGATATTTTCAAAACATATTATACACTACATTGCAATGCCAATAAACTAGTTATGATTTTAGATAGATGATTTTAGAAGTGGAACAAAATAAAAATAAACTGTTGGGACTTCATCAAAATAAAACACATCTGCACAGTGAAGGAAACAATCAACAAAACCAAAAGGCAACTTATAGAAAGGGAGAAGATATTTGCAAATGGCATATCTGAGAAAGGGTTAGTGTCCAAAATATATAAAGAGCTTATACAACTCAACACTCAAAAAATAATTTTAAAAATGTGCAGAATATATGAATAGACATTTTTCCAAAGAAGACATACAGATGGCCAGCAGACACATGAAAAGATGCTCAACATCACTGATCATCAGGGAAATACAAATCAAAACTACAATATAGCTTCATATCCATCAGAATGGCTAAAATCAACAACACAAGAAACAACAGGTATTGGCAAGGAAATGGAGACAGGGGAACCCTCTCACACTGTTGGTGGGAATGCAAACGGGTGCAGCCACTCTAGAAAATTGTATGGAAGTTCCTAAAAAAGTTCAAAATAGAACTATTCTATGATCCAGCAGTTGCACTATCGGTATTTACCTAAAGAATACGAAATACTAATTTAGAGGGATACATGCACCCTGATGTTTATAGCAGGATTATCTATAATAGCCAAATAATGGAAACAGCCCAAATCAAAGAAGCTGTGGTATATATATATGCAATGGAATATTACTCAGTCATAAAATAACAAAATCTTGCATTTGCTACAACATGAAAGGAGCCAGAGTCTAACGCTAAGAGAAATAATTCAGTCAGAGAAAGACAAATACCATATGATTTCACTCATGTATGGAATTTAAGAACAAAACCAATGAGCAAAGGGAGAAAAGAGAGAGAGACAAACCAAGAAACATATTTTTAACTATGGTTACCAGAGGGAAGGTGGATGGAAGGAGGAGTGAAATAGGTGAAAGGGATTAAGGAGTGTACTTCTGATGAGCAGTGGGTGTTGTATAGAAGTGGATGAATCGCTATATCGTACACCTGAATATTAACTAACTGGAATTTAGAAAAAATTTTCAAAAAAAATCTCTACCTTGAAATATCAAAATAAAAGTAAAAAATATTTAAAAGAACAGATTTTGGCATCAAATATATGAGGCTTATAAAAGTAGTTTTACTTAATCATTCTAAACCAGCACAGCATATCTGTAAGCACTGAGCCCTGTCACTTGTACACACTCAGCATGTGATCATGATCATTGCTATTGTTGTATTTTGTGACTTGCACTTCAATATACAGAATATAGAACAAATACTATTATGTTGCATTAATAATTAAATTTAATTTGTGCATCTATTCTTCCTCTTTATATTTTTCACATATAAAGGAAAAGGTAAGTTATTTGAATATACATATGATCAAATTAAAGTATTTACCCAGAGCTGATGGTGCACAGGTTCCTCCATTTTGGCAGTAGTTGCTACAATGATTGACTTCACATCTGTCTCCTGAGTAACTCGGCCAACAGTGACACCTCAAGTCACCCTTCTCATTTAAAATGCATCTTCCTCCATTTTCACAAGTCAATTTGCAGGAATCATCTGGTTATAAGAAGAAACAACCAAATTAGAAGAAACACGCAAATTAGCATGCTATTCATTCGGTAGAATAAGCACAATTCACATATACATGAAATATCAGGATTTTATTTTTTTTCATAAAATTCTCCAAATAAATACCTCAATATAAAAGTAGAAGAAACAAAATACTATTAAATGCTGTCTGAAAACAGGGATATTGATTTTAAGTAGTCTTGAATAGTGAATACAAATGCTGACTTAATTTTTATTCTTCTTTAGGCTTAAAGAATTTTAACCATTTCTTGTGTTTATTAAAACATTAGACAACAAAACCAACTGAAACTTCCTAAAAATAAAATATTTTCCAATCAATACATTTTCTTTAAGATAGAAGTAAACATGGCCTATTTTTAGAACTGTTTGATATTAAACCGAACTAAAATATGTAGGATAAATTTATGGTGCACATATAGTATATATATTATATATAACAATGCAACTTACAGTATAGAGAATACATTCTTTGATATACATCCTTATTAATTATGTATAAACAATTCAGAACTAAAAGTCACTTAGGTTTGGTATAAGATATTGATAAAAGATTGTTAGAAACATTTCCATATGTAAAATTTCCCTATGGAAAATGATTGGCACAATCTGTCTACTTCATACATTTTGGATGAGGGTAAGAAAGGATGGTCATTCCTTGAGGTTGCAAAATTATCCTTAAAATATCATGAGTTCAGTTGGTCTGGAATAATTTTTTAGGTTATGTGCATTGACATGGACTTACTCCATTAGAAATACTGCTTTTACTTAGGGCAGGACGTGATGCCCAATGGAACACAAAAGGCTGAGAATATTGTAAGAAGCATTCTGTTCTAGAATATACCTTCTATTAAAGCCATGCCTTTTTTATAGTTAAATAGAGAAAAATCAAAACAGCCTGTATTCTTTATTCAAGATCCATTGGCCCACACATAGCAAAAACTTTAATATATCACTACAATAATCACAAAAGCAGCTTAAAGAGCCTTAGTGACTTCAAATAGAAAAAATGACTCGAATATCATATCCACTGCCATAAATAGAGACTATTTATCAGCAGTACCAGACAACTCTAAAACTTGCTCATTTCAAAGCAGAGTTGAATACAGACATTAAATTCTCAAGAAAGATCTCAAGTGGAAATATACACTTGCTTAGTTTAAAATTCACCCAAACATTTCCAAATCATTCAGCATAAAGTATCCTGATTGGAGTTGTGAATGTAAACAGTGAAGATAAATATTTAAGGCATTATGATCGCAGTTAAGATTATTGTGGGGGAGTTCATTTTCATCTGTAAATGTCCTATGTAAACTACACAGCTATTCAAAATCTCTACATGTTAGGACATGTGCATTTCTACAATATGCCTCATGAGTTTCGAGAAATTTTAAAATAGAACACAGCTTGATGAAATAGAGTGGAGTTTCAAAACCTAACTGTAAGAGTTCTATAATGAAAAAGAAGGCTGCTTTTGTCAATAACTAAATCACCCCCAGAAGCCAAGCTCCAGCAATTATAATCAACTATAGGAAAGAACAGGTGAATACTTCTCCAAGAATGAGTAGCATTTGAATTTCAAATTTCTTACACGAAGATTAAAAATATTCAGTGTCTCATCATTTAACAATAGCAGCTAGATAAAGGCAAGTAATTATAAAGAGCAGAAAAACTTGGCTACATCAAATGTTAATGTCAAGAAAAAATTAATTGGCATTTATCTACACCAATCAATAGTTCTGAAACCTACTTATTTATATTCCTCGCTGAGGTGGTCCAAGCTGTCTGCTGCCAACGTACATATTCATAGAGGCCAATGTGAATATTTTTTAACACTCTGATTATTTAAAATATAAGATTTTCTTCTAAATTACAAAATGAACTTTTGGGAAGTTTCTGTAATAGTGCCTCTCACTCAAATCTGAAATAGTAAAACTGAAATTGCTCAAAAAGTTTTAGATCTTGGATATGTGTACATTTAGACAAACATGGTTTCTCATTCCAAACATAAAACTATAAGGTTTGATGAATAAATATAGCAAAAAACTTGTTTCATTTTCTTATCTACTGAAGGATAGATTTATCTTCAAGGGCTGTGTGTCTACTTTTTCCAAAGTATTGTGGTAGGCAGTTTATATATGTTATTTCTGGTCTTTTCAGTGACTCTGGACATTGGTGAT
Organism: Canis aureus; assembly: GCF_053574225.1. Lineage (NCBI taxonomy): Eukaryota > Metazoa > Chordata > Mammalia > Carnivora > Canidae > Canis > Canis aureus. The sequence goes on from NC_135630.1 coordinate 49,318,233, forward strand.
AGGGGTGTACTACATGATGGTTAAGAGTATAGAATGCCTGGGTTCACCTTGGGGTGCCACCATTATTATGTAATGTTAGACAATCAGTTGAGCCTCTCCATGCTTCAGTTTTCTTATCTGTAAAAATAGGAGCAATGAAAATACTATCATAGGGGATTTGAGGGGATTAAATACAACAATATACATATACTTACATTATGCCTTGCTCATAAGCCTTCAGATTATTTGTTATTATTAACAAGTCATAGTAATATTTATTGTTAATCTAATTTTACACAAAAGAAGCTGAGACTAGGGGAGGACAGGGCCAAACAAATTAATTAATTAATCGAGCTCTACCTCAGATCTCCCCCAGGCCAACATCTTCCTGTGTATTTTTTTGGATTATTAGCTAAATAAATCTGGGTTTTTAGGTAAATAATTTATCCTAAGCAAAGAAGAAAAAAGGAAAGTTATGTAGAAGAGATATTAATGTCTAGTTATAATGGAAAAACAACAAAAACTGTAGGCAACCTGACCATAAAAATAACACTGATAACATCTGAGTTAATATAAAAGTCACATTGGCGGCGGCATCAATAGAATAATTCTGGTCAGAATCCCCATCTCTCTCATGGGTCTCTCCCAGCTAAACGATAGTATAAGTAGACACAGTACATAGTGGTGGGGGGAGCTGTGAAATCACTGGTTATGAGTGTGTGGAACTAGTAAAAATGCGGCACATCATCTAACATGGAGAATGCTATTATAAAGGATCTATTTCTGAGAGGTTAAGGAGAATACATGGCCACACATAGTTTACCTGCATAACCATGTCAGAGCAGAGAGTGAAAAATGTGCGTAATAACATTTGAAAATATCTATTTAATTCTCTTATTTGATCATCATAGTTAAGATCACACTTTGGTTGGAAAGATAATCAATAAGGAGAAAGGGTGCATTCTGGTGCCAGTGACAGATCCCTTTTCGAGAACTGGGATGAAAGTACTCATCCAAAAGACCAATCATGATTCACAATTAGCTTTCTGTTAAGAAATTACCGACCTGGTCACCCACAACAGTGTTTCACACGTGCTACAGATTAACTAAAATAAATGACTGCCTATTTTCTTTTTTTAACTTTTTTTTTCTTTTAAGATTTTATTTATTTATTTTTCTTTTTTTTAATTTTTTTTTATTTGTGATAGTCACAGATAGATAGAGAGAGAGAGAGAGAGAGAGGCAGAGACATAGGCGGATGGAGAAGCAGGCTCTATGCACCGGGAGCCCGACGTGGGATTCGATCCCCGGTCTCCAGGATCGCGCCCTGGGCCAAATGCAGGCGCTAAACCGCTGCGCCACCCAGGGATCCCTTGCCTATTTTCTTTACATGCTTTACTTTCATGCCTTTTTAGCTCCTCTGTCTCAATGTTCTGATCCCTCATTCCCACGTAATCTGAATCCCCTCTGTCTTTGCAGACCTCATCCTAGAGTCATATTCTATAGAAACCTGTAATCAATTCTCTATTTGGATGATTATCTGAATCCCTTTATTAAAAAGATTTTATTTATTTATTCATGAGAGACAGAGACAGAGACATAGGCAAGGGAGAAGCAGGCTCCCTGTTGGGAGCCTGATGTGGGTCTGGATTCCAGGACTCTGGGATCACGACCTGAGCCAAAGGTAGATGCTCAACCACTGAGCCACCCAGGTGCCCCTGAATTCTTTTAATAGTTTTAACTCTGTCTCTTCTGTGCCAGGTATCACTATTCACACAAATACCTAGTGGTGTTTAAGTCATTCATCATATCATCTTTGTGACCTCTTCAGCTTTGCATATCCAGTGCTTAAAGAATATATATTAAATGAAGGCATTGTGATAGTTTAACACACTTTGAGTCTTAGAAAGGTAGAAGTCTTTGGATTGCATGTAACTCTCAGTAGAGAGCAATGAGAAAATGATACAGGGGTAGAGATGCTAACTAAGGGCAAGGACACAATTTTCATGTAAAGAGTTTATTCTAACCAAGAAAAATACTGCAGGTAGAAAGTCCTGCTATGAAGAGATCCAAAGTGTATCTCACTGGAAAAATGTGACCCTCAAGGGATTTTAGAGCCTTGTGTTTTTGTCTGTCATCATAAAATTTAGTGTTGATTTTCTTTTCTCTTAATAGTAATTTGCTTTTCCATTATGGCTAATGTCTTGATTATTAGGGAACTACTTGTCATCTACCTGGATAATGAAGAGATAGAGGTCCCTTCTTTCTCATTTCTCATCAAAATCAATTTTGGCTTTTGATTTTTGTTATTTTATTTTTTGATTTGCTATTTAATACTTATAAGCTTCTGAAATAATGTTTCGCTTTCTTAAATGTTTGTTAATGTAGCTTCTAAAATATGAGCTCTAGAATGAAGAAATCTTGTCAGTTTTATTTATAAAGTAGTCCTTAGTTTCTAAATTAGTGCTATGTTTTGTTCATAAGCCCTCAAAATATTTGTGTTAGTAGTAGTATGTATTGTGAATCAAATTTTATGCAGAAGAAAGTACAACTTAGTTTCTTATTATAAGTTTTAAATTTGTGTTTGGTGCAAGAAAGTTGCTCACTATGAACTTGATGAATGAATAAAGGATTTTAAGATTGGGTTTAAACTTGTAAGGAAATGGCATCTTTTATCTTCACCGATAAAGAGCTATATAAAAATATCTTGATTTGGTGAGTGACTTCAAAGTTCTTAATCTAGTCTTAAATGCATAGTAAGTGCTCAGTGTAGCTTTGTGAATAAATGTATAATAAACTGATAGGAATTCATCATCAGAGACAGTAGTTTACGCAGGTATTCAAGAACTGATAGTATCAAGGCAGCTATGTTGACGATTGAGTGGCTAATTCTGTTTGTTTTCAAAAGGTGTGAAAATATACCATACAAATTAAGTCATTATTTACAGCATAATGACGTTTACCCACCTAATAGGCTGTCATCATTGCAAGTACCATTAATCAAATATTTGCCTTCTGGGCACACACAGGTGGCTCCGAAAGGATTCAGCAAACACAGGAAGTCACATACTAAGTCCAAGCATGGATTAGGCACTGATTAAAACAAAGGATAACAAGGAAACACATGACTATAAGTACAATAATTTTCAGAAGCATAAAACTCAACAAGGTGAAAGGATGCATTAACAATGTTGCAACGAAATCATCAAATCCCTGCTGAGTGTATCTCATTTCAGTGTCAAACTGTTCTCCTTTATAGATAAAGAGAAATTACTACCCAACACTCATAATTAACAGGGGATTTATGCCGATTTACACTTCCAACAAGAGAGAAGAAATTATGAAAACAGATACTTTTTCACTCTTCCATCTGACTTATTTTTGATAAAAGTGTTGGTCTGAGATAACAAAGCATAGTTTGGGTCTATGTAAAAAGAAGTAAAGTCAGCTGTAGTCTCTGGGGGACCTACTCCTCATCTTAGGGAGTTTCAGAACTGTTGAACAGACAGAAACAACTTCCCCCTCGTATTTACAAAGGTTTGAAATACATATGTACTTGTCTGTTCAAAACACAAACAAAAGAGAGGACTCTTTTTTATAAAACCCACGTTTAACATGGTTTCCTTTCCATCAGGTTGTAGTCTGAGTGCATGTAAATGTCTGGCACATTTATTTTTGTCTAAATTTCTACCCAATTAGCATTCTGTGCAGTCATAACTGTTCCTGTAGCTCTTCTAGAAGAATCTGTCATTAGGACAAAACATAAATGTCACCTAGGCAGTGAAATGGTGACTGTGAGAGTGGCTTTGACTCAGGATCACTACTCAAATACCTATTGTATTCAGGGCAGAGTTTCATTTATTTACATAGTTTTTATGGAGGTGGTAATATTTGACTATGAAAAAGAACCAAACACAACTAGAGGATGACAGAGAGTGTCCTCATATTAATCTTGGAACTAAATATGTCAGATCATTGGTGAAGAGCAACAAGAGTTTGGATAGGATTTCAGGAAGTTCTTAGGGGGAGATCTGTTTTAATCTGTTTCCAAAACTGATTTGGATAAATATCACTTGTTACCTTTCCAGTAGTTGCACCGAATGAGGTTAAGTCTCTCTTTATTTGCCATAAAAAATTATCAATAAATCTTAAAGTTTCTTGAAGTGTAAACTCACATATAGAAACAGATTATTAGAATTTCAGTCACATTTTTTTTAATTTGTTCTTTAATGTTTTTGATAGTTGTGTTTGAGACAGATATTTCAAGATAATTGCATCAATAACATTCCTTTCTAGTAGGGAAAGTAACAATAAAAATAATAAACAATCAGAGAAAATATAACCCTTGAAAGCAGTAGTCCTCAGTTGCTTTTAAAGATGGAATGTTGATGCTATGGTTATTCCTTGTTATCAGAAACAAGAGTCAAAACGGCTAATGACCTGCATCATTTATGTAGACTCGGGTTTTATTAAAAATTTTAGAAAAACAGAATGAGACTTTTTTTAATAACCAAGTCAATTCTAGTTTGAAGAAAACACAGTCAAATGCAAAATAAACTTTAGTATTATTTACATATTGATTTTGGTGATTAAAAAATCTGGTGATATCAAAATTAAAGTTACTTAACTTACAGGGCTAAGTATTGAAATAGTTAAAATATTATAAAATACTGTTTTTTTTGTCAAAAACAGTATCGAATATACTTACAGTCTAGTTGTTTATAGCGATGAGATATCAAAACACCTTTTGTTTTATCAATATCTAAAGCTAGGTATTCTACTGAACCATGGCCAAACTTTTGTACTCGAAATACACCATTTTTAGGTCCTGCTCCATATATGTAATCTTCAAAGACATCAATCCTATGTGGATGTAACAAGCCTAGAATTTTTAAAATGTGGAGTTATAAAAGTTGCAATGTAAATAAGTGCTCAGACTTAAAACCAAGTTTATTCAAGATCATGTAGAAAATCTTACTACTGTTTAAAAAAACTTTAAGAATTATAATATTTTTTGATATTAGATGTAAAGTTGTTAGAATTAATTTCTTTGCAGTAGGAATATGTGAAATACTAAACATATCACTCACAACATAAAAATCATTTCCATCATCACTTTAGCCATCTGCACCATCACAAAACATTTGCTGGAGGCTTACTATATGCAGAGTAATCTCTGCTATACACTTTGCAGACAAAAGAAAAGCTACAGGCCAGCCTTATCCATTGCACACAAACAGGCAGTTCACAAAATTCTGAATTGTGTTCTAGATCAAATTAATGATCAAATTAGACTGCCTGAATGAAAAAGAAAAGAAAAAAAAAAACATTATCATTGTCTGTTTTAGAAATGGGATAAAGAAAGCAAACTAGCAAATGGTAATGATGCATATGACTAGTTTGGCTAATGATGGTAGAGGCCATCATTTTTCTTATTTTAAGAAATGACTGTTATTGTAAGAGATTTTCATGAAAAAGAATAATTAACCTAACCTTTGACACTGAGATGTGTAACAAGTAAAATAACATTTATAGTTATTATCTAGAGGTTGTGAAACATAAAGTGCCTTTTAAAAACTTATACATGTTTCTTCAATGTCCTTAAGCTGAAACAGGTCAACTGTATTGTAATCTATTCTAGTAATGTGGAATTTTTTTTTTTTTTCCATCTAGGGTCATCATATGAAAAACACACGTTGGGTAAAGGCACAATGAAAGTTCATTTTAATTATTTTTCTTTCAACTTCTCTGCTCTGTTAAAAAAACATGAAGCAAAGCTATATTCAGTATATGTAATATGTAGATACAAAAACTTCAAGTACATATTATAAACAACTTGTGGTGAATAAATGAAGAGACTGTGATAAGGAAGAGCAAGAAAGACAGAGGGAAAGGAATTAGATTCAGCAGAAAGAACTGAGATTGCCAGGCAAAGCAGGTGTGAGACATGAGTGGGAGAAATTGAGAATAAAAGACAGAGGTGGGGATAAAAAAAGGGTACCAGCTAAAGAAGAGCACAAGTAGATTCTGCTCTCCCTGGAGGTGAGGTAAGTTATTTTTACACACTGCTTTTCACTTGGATGTAGGATTGTTACAATGATGTTTTATTATACACAGTAATTCAATTCCACTTGCTACCACTGAATTTGAAACAAAAACTTGTGTTCAGAGGCACTAATCTTGAACACTTGAATGTCCTGCTCAGAATATAATATCTATAGAAGGAACAGAATGAATATTTTCTGAATCTGGGAAGCTATGGACCATGTTTGTCCTATGCTAAGGAAATTCTGGACTGGCCTCTTTGTTACCTTAGTAGGAATGAAAATTATATAATCTATAGTAAGAGCAACCATTTAAAAAGAAAAAGAATTCGAGGAAATTGAGAATGTAAAGCTTTCATATTTATATTTATGTGCCATTACTTAACATTCTCAATAATAATTAAAAGATGAAACAAGAGCACTTCACAAACCTTGTTTGCTACTGATGGAGACTACTGAATCAGAGCCATCATACAGAACACTGCCAATAACAGAAAGCTCCAGGTCAGCCCAGTATATTCGTTCACTAAAATGATCCACAGCCAGACCTGCAAAATCAATACATGAGGACAAATAACAAAAATAAAGTTGAAATTATTTAAAATTACTCTTCTGCTTCTTAATGTATGATTATGATTGATGTTTTTCTTCAAGTATTAAAGAAATTACCCAGTCTATGTCATGGTACTGTAAAAAGAAAAGAATGAAACAATTACTCCTTATGTGCAATATATGTGTATAGCTTACATAGAGTTTAATAGGCTGTAGTAAAAACTACTTCACATAGGAAAAGCTACCCTTACTATCTTCTCTTTCCGCACTTACTGGTCTCTTAATTACAGGTGTTTTCTAAAAACTTTTCCATGATATTTTAGTTTTTATCTTTATAGTACATACAGAATTCACCATTTAAATAACTTATCCAACTAATTTGCTGTAATTAGTTATATTTTGAGTATCTTCATGAAGATATACTACTCAGAATAAAAAAGGTTCATGGGCTTCACCATAAGATATTTTCACCCATTTGGAATTGGCCTATGGTGTTGTGAGCCACCTGTGTGCATTCTGAAGTTTAAATTGGTTAAAAAATGATGGTCACGGTAGGGAAGAATGAATGGCAAATTCCTTACTTAAGGTTCTAGTTGTGCTTAAAGTGTTTACTCTAATCATTAATTTTCTCTGAGACTGCTTGTCTTTATTTTTATCATCAGTGAATAACAATGGGCTAAAATAAGAGGTGGTAAAAAAAATCATGTTTTTCTACTTATTTTTTTACTTTTTTAAAGTTTTATAATGTGATTATATCTAGACAGTATCTTCTTACAAAAATATCATTGACATAAAGGATATCTTAAGTAAATTTCCTTCAATATAGAACAGTAAGATCTACAACACATAAATTCTACATCTTCACTGCTGTAGATATCTAATTTTTATGACATAGCTAGTCTTTTATATATGATGTATTTCGTATTAAAAAACAGTATAATGAAATCAAAATACCTTTGGCAGCTGAAAGTAAAATGGCTTTCCCAATCAGAGCATTCAATAATAACTGAGATATACCTCCATGGCAAGGCAACTGAATGGGAAGTGTTTTTGAATTTGTACTAATTGGATTCCTGTATAGGTAGGTCCAAGATTTAACAATCAGAAGGAAAAAACAAAAAACAAAAAAAGCAACACACACAAAACCCAACTCACAGTGAAGATCATTTGAGAATCATTTTTTACTTAGGTATGTAGATCTAGCCCAAATATAATCAAATTAAATACAGATATCGCTCCTCAAATATAATATAAAGATTTACTATGTCCAATCAGTCCCTGAGAAATGACTGCACAATCAAAACAAGTGGTCCATGTTTTACTAGTTTCCACTCAATGAATAATTTGCTATTTGGAGTCATATTAGGGGTTATGATTTTACTTTTTTATGAATAATTATGGGTAAACATGAACCATAGAATGACCCAGTTTCCTGCTGACACCCATTATTTTTCAAAACAGTTGTCTAAGCAGTATTGAAAACACTTTCCTTTCTCTTTCACCAATGTATAGAGTAAAGAAGTAGATTAAAATAAGCTGACCCCAAAACTGATCTTTACATTTGGATATTAATATTGTTAACTGTAGAAAAAAAGAAAACAAAGGACATGCCACACAGTCTAATTACCAATATTGTTTCTTGAGATTCGACAGCAGTAAAAAAGTTCTCAAAAGTGTAATATATTGCCTTCTTGGTCTTGACTTGTCTAAGATATACCCATTTTTATCAGCTCTGGTCACATATTGTACTATTGGATGGAATTACACCTAGATAAAAATTATATAACAAAACTTTCAGATGAGTGGGATTTATATTCCAAAAAATCCACAAATCGATGATTTTGATTTTTCCTTAAGCCCTTTAATAAAAGAGATAGTCTTTTAAATTAAAAAGTTAATAAAGGATTCAACTAACTTTTCTTGTTATAGAGTTGGGAGTGAAGTTTATATGAAAGAACAAGTTCATTTCTACCTTTAAAATATCACATCTCCTTTTTGTCTTTAATAAAGTACCAATAATAAAACAGAAAAAAATCAATTCCCAAGACAGTAATTTTTAGCTGAACTGGGAATGATGAATATTTGGAACTAAGTCTGTGTAAGTACAGGAAATTTAAAATAAAGTGCCATTTGTGCTAATCAAGCATTATGGGATCACAATTTGGAAGACTTTTAAAAGATAAAGACACAGACTCACTAAGTTAGGAATGTATAATAAATAATAAAATAATAAAGACGCTAGTCATGTAGGCATTTTCTTAACATCTCTCATGATATCTAGACTATTATACATTTTAGCTATTTTTTAAATCTCCCTTTCGTTGAACTCTGAAAATTTCCAAGATCTTCCCTCTAGTTTCCTAATTTCCACTCTGGTCTTGAAAGAAAGAGAAAGAAAGAGGAAGGAAGGAAGGAAGGAAGGAAGGAAGGAAGGAAGGAAGGAAGGAAGGAAGGAAGGGAGGGAGGGAGGGAGGGAGGGAGGGAGGGAGGAGGGAGGAAGGAAGGAAGGAAGAGCCAGAGAAAGAAAGAGAAGGAAGAAGAGAGAGGAAGGAAGGAAAGAAAAAGAAAATATTAAAGCAAAATCTTATGAGAAATGACCAGAATACCAATGTGATATTTAAGAAAGAAGACTTGGAGAGAGTAATAAATTATAATCACTGTATTTTCAGAAACAGAGAAAAATATTACATATATTCTGTGTTAAAGGAAAGTGAAGATTTGTAAGGTCATATTAACCAGCAAGTGTGCACTATCATATTCTTGATTTAAAAGGTGATAAAAAGAGTCCAAAAACTGAAAATATTTGCCTCTATGTCAAATTTATTTTTAAAAAATTCTTAGAAATATTTTTTGGGATAGGTTGCCTACTTAAAGTCTTGGATTCCCAACTAAAGTTATATACACACACATACAAATACCCTTATTTGTGTGTTAGTGAAATAAATGTATCCAGGAGTTCCAAAATAGTTCTAAGTTTTGTTTTATTTTATTTTATTTAAATTCAATCAATTAACATATAGTGTATTATTAGTTTCAGAGATAAAGTTCAGTGATTCATCAGTTACATATAAAACCCAGTGCCCATTACTTTAAGTGCACTCCTTACGGTTCATCACCCAGTTACTCCATCCCCCCACGCTCCTCTCCAGTAACCCTCAGTTTGTTTCCTATAGTTAAGAGTCTCATGGTTTGTTTCCTTCTCTGATTTCGTCTTATTTTATTTTCCCCTCCCTTCCCCTATGATCTTTTGGTTTTTATCCATTTTATTTCATTAGAGACCTTTTGTTGTCTGAGGAAAAAGAATCTGCAATCAATAATTATAACTGGTGCGGGGACAAGGTGTACTTTAATCTCTCAAAAATTGCCAAGATTTGGCAACATAAATAAGCTAAAGGCAACATAAATAAGCTTATAGGTATAAAATAATGGGCTATTTAAATCAAACTTGTAATCTTATATGTTCTCTTACTGGAGGAAGAACTGGAAAGTGTCCTTACCTGACACATCATTCATTAATCCAATATACATTCATAAGACACTTCTCTTGTACTATACACTGTCAAGCACTAGGTACGTGGTAAAGAACAAAATAGATCATGTTCCTAATCTCATGGAGCATGCTACTCAACCACCACACAACTGATTGAATCAGAAGATAAATTATGCTTTTTGTTTTTAATATAATGTCTAATAAAATAAACAAGTGTGCCATTTGTCAAAAGGGGCTATAAAACCATACCATGGGTTAGAGTGTTAAAAATTGTAAGCATTCATCTCTTCATTCATTCAATACATAATTATTCTTAGGCACACAACTAATTATGGGCACTATAATATTCTTCAGTGTACATAAGAATACGAGTAATGGTTTTGATTTAAGTTGTTCATGGTCTTATTGGGTACATAGAATATAAAGAGTTCATGTTCTACTATGTCATTAAAGCAATAGATGATGAAGTATCAACTAGGAGATAATAAGTGCTATGAAAGCCCAGAGAATTGAGCTTTTCTCATCATTATTTTGGAAAGTATGTAAGGGCAGTGCTGGTAGGGAGCAAACACAGGGCAAGCTAAGTGGTGGGCTAACTATTCAGTCGGATAGTACAATTTTAACCCTGAAATACAAAGGGGTTACCTAAAGAGACAGAGATAAGTTCACATCTATTCCTATTGCTATTCATTCTTGTGGATATGATCTTTACCCAATTAAAATACAGAGTATAATCAAATGTACTGCATCTCTGTGCATGTGTTCATTCATGAATTCATAAGTGAAAGGTAGCATTTCCAATGAATGAAAAATATAAAGAATAACATATTACACATGGAAGGAAACAAAGGTGTTATTACAGTTACTGATTTCAATATAATAACCTTGGAGTCAGGGCAAATATTTATAAACATATACCAATAAAAGAGAGAAAAAATAGGTACAAACAAGTCTTATGATATTTCTCAGAAGACAGAAGTAATGAACTTAATTCCATAGAAGGATATCCCTAGGATACATGAACATAAGTACACATGCCTCTCTACATATAATGTTTATATATACATATAGATGCAGAAAAATGACTAACTTATTGCCAATTCTTCATAACTTTCTAGTTATATGCTATTTATAAAATCTAAACTATCTATTATTTACTAAAGTTCTCATAAGAATTGTTCTTGACTCATTTTTATAGCAATAACATTTAGCGTGACAATACTCAGGAGTTATGAATCACTGTAAAGATAACATTGGGAGATGTTTATGCCTGATGGAATAAAATCCTGCTTAGGAATACAAAACCAGCATTTCCAATATTAAGAATGTCACCTATTAAGCAGAGAGGTATTAAAGTAATAGATTTTTATATATGGCTTGTGGATTTTTAAGAATATTACAGATTTCTTTTTTTTTTATATTTTATTTATTTATGATAGTCACACAGAGAGAGAGGGAGAGGCAGAGACATAGGCAGAGGGAGAAGCAGGCTCCATGCACCAGGAGCCTGACATGGGACTCGATCCCGGGTCTCCAGGATCGCACCCTGGGCCAAAGGCAGGCGCTAAACTGCTGCGCCACCCAGGGTTCCCAATATTACATAATTCTAATTGATATACAAGGAGAAAATGAATCAAACTAACAAAATATACTAAATCATATTCTGAAATGTGAATAAAAATAATTATCAGTGCTAGGGAGTTATGGTGGGCATTATGTGGAATAATATGAGGCTTTAGCATAATACATAGCACATTGTTTTTTGACATTTATTCTTAGTCTGTCAGGTATTAAAGGAATTATATTAATTTATATTGGTTTTAGCATCTGATTGTTACAAATTCTCTATAAGGTAAATATTCTCATATATATTTTACAGATAAGAAATTTGATGCTCAAAAGTCTATACAGGCTGCTCAGCTTTAACTCAAGCCTATATAAATGGAAGGCTTGTGCTCTTTCTGCTACTTTATATTTTTTCTGTAAGTCCTATAATAATATACCCAGGAAAGTGCACGTCTTTCTTTTGAAACTCTTCCTTCAGCTAATGTGACACTGAATTCTGTTGCTTTGTTCCAATTGTGCCAACACTTTGTAGTCTTCAGTTCTGAGTGTGACTCTTCTAAATATAAGCATCCCACAAAATTCTACCCTAAGAAGCCCCTTTGTTTTCTCCTCCCTTGTCCATCTTCACAATTCCAACAGCTTTAAATATCAGCTTTCTTTACTAATTCCCCAAACCTTAAACTTGAACCCCAGCTTTAGGCTCTAGAACTACAGTTTTCAATTATCTGTGAAACCTTCATCTGACTGACTCAGCTGCAACATTTGCCTGTGACCAACAGCACCACAGTCTGCTCAAGTGTCACCTTTTTGAGGTTCCACTCTAAAGACCTAATCATGTCACTTTGCAAACTCCTCTTCACCATTTCTGATACCCTTTAAAAAAATGATTTTATTTGAGAGAGAGAGAGTGAGCACAAGAGTGTAGAAGCACGAGCAGGGTGGGGGTGGTGGAGGGGGGCAGATGGAGAGGGAGAAGCAGACTCCCTGCTGAGCGGGTAGCCTGCCTCTGGGCTCCATGCAGAGCTCCACACGGGGCTCCATCCCAGGACCCTGGGACCATGACCTGAGCTCAAGCCATATAACTGGCTGAGCCACCCAGGTGCCCCCATTTCTGACCCTTCTTACTGTTCTGTTTTCACTCTCCTTTCCATAGCACAAAACACTTCATAATTTACTTCATTATTTACTTTTTAAAATATTATATTTTTACTATATAACCACCAGAAGAAGAGATCTCTGTGTTCACTCCTGTATTCCCAAGGCCTAAAATTATTCCCGACACAGAGTAGTGCACAAAAAATATTAGCTGAATGAGTGAATACATGGCTTCCAAGAGTCTTCCTGTAAGTGATGCAGTTTTCAAAGCTGAGTTGCTGAGAAAACTTACACAGGTCCAATCACATGGTGAAGAGAGCCTCATACCAACTCCTCTCTTGATATGTTCCCATGGATGTCTGATCAGATCCTGTTATCTACTTAACATGAGGCAATCGTACTTGTTATGGTCTCTGAATCCTGCTCGGCCTGACCCCTACCCACCCCTCTAAGCTTTGTCTCATACTATTTTCCAATTTGTTTACTACATTCTTTGGCTTTCCTACCTCAGGGCCTTCTGTCCCATTGTGACATATCCTGCATGCTGCACTCACTCCTCTCTATCAGAACCATTTACACACATGAGCCTTGCATGTGAACACACACACATGCACACACACTTTTTTCAGTTTTCTTTTTATGGTCATGCATATTAGAAGTTAAGCTCTGTGAATGCAGCTATCCATATTTCTGATGGCCAGTAATGTATGTCATATAGTGAGCATCCAATATTTTTTAATGAAAGGAGGGATGGAAGAATGAACGAAATAAGATAATTATATAAATGGTTTTAATTATTGACTTTTTATTCCTTTTTGACATATTTATCATCTCTTCCACTAGTCTCATATGTATTTGATAAATTCTACTTGCTAACTCTGCTTTGTCTTCCATATACATCCTCCCCTTTACTCCTGTTACTCTTCTAGTTATGCTATTCTCTGCTCTCGTCAGGACCATTGAATGGGTTGTGAGCTGGTCTTTTAGTTCTGTATGTATTTCATCAACACAATGCTACCAAAGCAATAAGCCTGGAGACCTACCTTATTCACACCACTCCTTGAATCAAAATTGTATGGTAGTTCATTATTGACTAAAATATCATGTTGAAAGCCTTGGTATTTAAAGTTCTCTGTTCTCAGTTCATGTCACATTATCTATCCTGTCCCCTTCTGGGTGCATCATGACTCCTAATATCGTAGACTGCTGACCCTGGTGGCATTACATCGTAGCTCCTGACTCCGAGAGCAATGTAATTTAATATACACAACAATATCTTAAGTTAGTTATTATCATCCCTTGGTTTGTTAATGATGATAAAAAATCAAGCTTTGAAGATACTAAGTTCCTTTCTGAGATCCCATAGTTAATAAACAATCCCTTGGGATTTATACCCATATATATTTGACTTCAAAGAACACCTTTATAAAATCTACAGCATGATGGGTTAACTGTCCACCTTTCAAATGTCTACCTATCCTTCAAGTACTTGTTCAAGTGATACCTTTCACATAATTTTCCAGTCTTGGAGATGATACCAAATAGCTATCTACTACCTGCTGGTTTAGAGCTAAGGAATCACACTTGCCCCCCTTCCCCAGAGAATTGTGCTCAACTGATTGCAGCAGCCTCAATTGGGAAGTTAGAGCCCAAAGGTCAACCAATGACTGATAGAGCATAAAAAACAGGAACCCTTTCCTGTCATGGGATTTATGCTTCAAAGCACATGCCCTGGGGCTCAAGCCAAAATGAGAATTTACTTGAGATATGATCTTTCCGGCATCTTTTCCTTTCTCTCTTCATCTTTTACAGCTTTCTCTTGAAAAACATGCCCCTCATAAGTAACTTTTATAAGAATTCCTGTCTCAGGTTCCTTCCTAAGAACCCTCTGACAAGCAATTCTATCAACGGCTGCCAGAACTCTTCTTTAAGATGAAAATTACGTAACATATACTGTGATTATGTAAGTTGTTAACATCACAGACCTTTTTTAAAAAATTAATTTTGCAACTTTTTTGTAAGCCCAGAATTAGTTAAAAATAGAACATTAACAAGAAATTTAAAGTTCTTTAAAACATGAAAACAGTGCTTGAGTATATTATGTCACTTGCCTCTTCAGTAGTAGCCTTCCATATTTCCCCTCAAAGCTAGAATAAAATTCAGTCTTTAACAGTGTGTTCCAGGTCCTAGATTATCTACACCTGGCCACCCTCACTTCTACCGTTTCCTGAGTTGCTCATATGCTTCTAAGCATACTAACATTCTTGCTATTTTTTTATACACACCAAGCACATTCCTAATTCATAACTTGTTCTCTCTGTTTGGAAAGCTCTTTGCTCACATATTCACATAGCTTGCTACCTCTATGACATTCTTTTCTCAAATATCACCTTTCTAGAGATGACTTTTTTGATAATCTTCATAATTTTACCCCTATCCTCCCACTCTGTGGTGCCCATTCTTTTCTGTATAGCATTGATCAGTATCTGATATGATGTATATTAAATATGCTACCCTCTGGAAGAAGGCATGTTTCATGAGAGTTGGTAATCTCTCCACAAGAGTAAGAACTTGTCTTCAGCATCTGGAACAATTTCTCATACTAGGCGGTGTTCTCTTAGTATTTGTTAAATCAGTGAATGGAGACATGTAAATGAGCTAAATCCCAAAGACTACTCCTTCCCATACAGAGTAAAAACAATATAGTTGAAGGAAAAACTCTTAGGGCATGTTAACAGTTCATAAGAATACAAATGTCAAATATTAATAAAATTTCAACTACATAAGATACTACAAAGCACAATTATTAAATAATACGTGCTCTAGCAATGTATTCTCTCCTTTGGGGTATAGTGGGCAGGGGCACTGTGTGCGGCATGAAATCCTTGAGGCTCCTGCAGTTCTGAAAATGTTTTATTGAAGAAGTGTTAAAATTAGACCTTATAAGGTGGGTAAGATTCAGCTGGGTGCACACCAGTCAGAAGGACATTCTAGGTGGGGACCTGGGAGGTAAATGCAATGAGAGAAACACAGAGGGAGAAAAAACACGCAAGCTTCTGAGCAGTCCTGGGAGTACAGAGATTTTGGAGTGCTAGCTTAGATGACATAGCTAAGAGGCATATTAAAGCCTAATTAAAAGAGCTGTGAATGAAAGGCCAAGGAATCACAAAGCCTGCCTTTTACAAAAAATATTTGTTTTCCCACCTCTTTGCCTATTTAATTTTTGATCCTCTAGGAATATTATCATCTATCCCAGCATCATTAATATATATCAATAAAAATATCCTAATACATTATAAACTGTCAAAATTCCATGCATGTGAAATCCTACAAATGGCCTTACAACTTAGGCAATTTTCAAATAATATTCCTGTAATATCACCGGCAGTATGATAAGGCCTTGACTTTCAAGTTGGAAAAATACAACATGAAATGTTAATGACTTTCATAAAGTCATACTATAAATTATTTTATCTGCTTGTAAAAATGATTATATTGCCAACAAACCTGGAAAGAAATGTAACACTAATATGCTGAGCATATTGCTCCATATTTTAGACTGTGTCAGAAATACATCATACCTGTAGGTCTTTGCAAATTCTTTTGTACTAAAATCCTTCTCAGAGTACCATCCATGGCTGCTTCTTCTATATGGGAATGGTCCCCAACAACAGTCCAGTACATCATCCTGAAGAGACAGATCAAGTTGGTTAGCTTACCGATAGTGCTATTATAATCCAATTCTGCTCCCCCAAACACAGTTTCTCTTCAGACCATGTGCATCAGAATCACCCTGGAGACCCTGAAAAAAGCAGATATCTGGACCCAACTCTAAATCTATAGACTGGCAAGTTCCAATAAGGGCAGGTGATTAGTAGTTTTATTCAACATTTCTCTATTTCCTTTTTGGTCATTGCCTATAAATGAAAAAGTAAAAGAGTAAAAAAGGAACAATTCAAATAAAGGAAAGATTTGTGTTAAAATTGTTTAAATTTGTTTATACATACACCTTCATCTTTTATTATAAAAATAGCTAAAATACTAATACTCTACACTTCATATTTTCAACATTATGGTTAATGCCTTGAGAATTCAATCTTAAGTTAACAATATTGGTTATGTGTTTATCGCAACATGGCATCTGCAATGTCCACACCAGACACATACAAATACACACATAGAATGTATAATGTAGCAGCCTTTTGGGAAAACATATATTTTGTGCTGCCATTTGGTGTGAAAAGGACATGCTTTTGCACATAAGTAGAGGGATTTTTAGAAGTCTTGTGAATCTATTATATGTTGAACACTTATTACAAAAAGAAAACTACAGAGCACAGGTGGGAAAATCTCTAAAAATGGTCACGTATATCAAGAAATATAAATAGCCAACTCATTAACCTACCCTCTTTTAGGATTTACAGCAATAGCATAGGGTTCTCCAGCCATGTTTGTCAAGAGTCTGGTGCAGTTGGGGCCATTCAGCTGTCCCACATTGATAGAGTATCTCAGACTGGTCCAGTGAGTGGTATAGTAACTGAACCAGTGCATTCTGGAATGATCAGTCCAATAAATATTTCCAGCAACCCAGTCAACTGCAATGTCCCTGGGCCTTTTGAATTCAGGACACTAAAAGAAAACAAAGCAACAAACCGCAGTATTTTCAAAAGCAAAGTGGTAGAGAGGAAGTCTGTATACATTGATAATGTATGGGAATAATATCAACATGGTCAAATGTTAATTGTTACACAGGTTTTTTTAACTACCAAAAATATTCCATTTTATTCTTAATTTTTATAGATATTATAATTTCATAAATATTAAGTGCACAACTCATTGGGGTTTAACCTCTAACTGCTCTGGTATAATCACCACCCTGCTAGAATATTTCTAGAATTGTAGAAGGTTCACCTGTGACTTCACTCAGTTAGTGTTCCTCTATGACTAACCATAATTCTGATGTCTAAAAAAATAGAATTGCTTAAACAAATCCATGTAGATATGTGTTATAAATAATACTGTTCTATTCCTGACTTCTTTTACTCAACATTGAATCTATGAAATCCATATTGTTGTGCATGTCAATTATTAGTACTTTTTTATTGATGAGTAGTATTTCATTTTATGAATGTACCACAATTTGTTCACCTTTTTACTGATGATGTCCATTTGGATTATTTACAGTTTTAGGCCACTACATCCAAAGTCATGAATACTATTGTACATGTCTTTTAGTGGATACAAATACACATTTCTGTTGAATATTTAACAAGGAATAGAATTGTTGAGTCTTAAGGTACACATATACTTAGCTTGGATAGATACTACTAGCATTTTTTCAGAGTTTGTACCAATGTACATTCATTTTAGCAATTTAAGGAAGTCCCAATTGTTCTGCATCCTCACCATATGTAATTTGATTTAAAAAATGAGATGAGCACTGGGTGTTATACAGTATGTTGGCAAATTGTATTTAAACAAGATACTAAAGAAACATGAAAAAAAAGATAATAAAAAAATTAGAAAAGCAAAACTACCCAACAATGGAAAAAAATAAAAATTAAAAAAGAATAGTATAGATAGACACATTCAGAAAGATGTGTATTTAAACATGTTTTAAGGAAAGTGAAAATATCTGTCATTTATACTAATTTACTAGCTTGAATTTTCTGCTTTATATTGTATTATTGAATTATTGTGAGACAAAACAGTAAGGGAGTTCTTTGCAAATAGATATCAAGAAAAAAAAAGTGTATGTTCTATGTCCTTCAATTAACTAGATCACTTCGAGTAGGAACTAGTGTTATAATTAATTTGACATGGTCAGGTTTATTGTGCATAACCAAAAGTGAGAAAGGATTCCCCCCGGGTATCATATCAAGAATGGAAACAATTATTTGAAGGTGATTATAACTAGACATGTGGTCAATGTGAAAAAGCATCAGTAGGACCTGGCAACCAGTGGAAATAAGGGTTTTTAACACATGATGGTTTCTTGTGTTTATTACTAGTGAACAAATTGTATTGAAGGAGTGAGTAAACTTGAAAAAAGTTTACATGAGATGCCAAAAAGGAGGAATTGCAAGCCACTGTCTGCTGTGTGATTACTGGGATCTTAAGGAAGGAAAATCCGGCCTGAACTAAACATAGAACCCATAGAAATTTCTAGCAACCTTTATTATAGCCTTTACACATATTTATTTAAAAACTGAAATTATGAAATTTATAGTTACCTATTTCTCAATTCTAGCAATAAATACTATCCATCTACCCAGTGATAGCTCAGTGATGTTTAATGAAAAGCACTCTGCAATACAATATGCTTTATAAATACTGTATAAATAATAGTCACAGGTGGATAGAATATAAATATTTGTCCTAGCTAAACCACAAGCTTATTTTTCAAATGTTCCAGTATCATTTAAATTAACTGTATTTTTTTTCTGGTTTGGCAGCATTTAAAAGTAAATATATGCACAAATGACATGAACATGTCAGTGTAAGTCATAAATTTATAAATATGACAGACAATGGAAAAAATAACCATTATAAGCTATTTGGAACCTGTTGGAGTATATATATCATTTTTGAACGCAAATAAAGCAAACCTTCAGCATGTAAAACAATATGATATTGGTTATCTCTCATGAGCATAGAAAAATACCTAGTTTCCCTTTATCAGATGTAAATGTATACATATGATTTTCTATCCTAATAGTATCATTGCTAAAATAGGACAAATTTATTGCAAAGTTCTACTTTTTTGAATTTAGGATTTTCATTTTTTTTATTCATTAAAAAATAGCCTGGTTATCTTTCCATTCTATACTTTACCCCTGGACATAGACAATAGAAGCCCAAATTCTTTATTTTCATAAAACATTCAGAATTTGACTAAGTGATATTTTGGCAGGTAAGCAGGCTTGTGAAGATTCTACTAACGGTAAATTCTAGAAAGATAAATAATATTTATGTCACACTAGTAGAGTAAAGAATATGGCTTAGGGAAAGAGGGAAAATATTACTTTTCAGTATTAAGCACAAGAGATACTGATGGAGTCATTTAAATCTATACATTTATTTTCTGGTTCCCTGATCAAAAAATCCGTAATGTCATTCCAGAATCAACTAAAGTAGTCAGAATATGGGGTAAGGACATCACACCCAATAAATCCAATGTATGGTCATAAATAACCGGTGACAAGATGATTCTCAGAAAATAAGAGCATCAGGGTGAAGATGTTACCAGATGTTCATCTTCACTGATTCACAACACACTGAATGCTCAATGATTTTCAATACTCAAGAAAGCAGAACTGAACAGAAAAAGAACAATAACAACAAGAAAACCAACAGGATGGTCCTATTTTCAAGGAAACTATGGCCAAATTAGGAAATCCCCCTTTATGATGAGTTCCAGAGGACCCACAGCTTGACCAGGATTGTGAGTAGTATTAGCCATAAGTGGATATTGGCTCGGGAGTGGAAGGTAGAAATTCCTGTTGGATCTTTATATAATAAAAAATAAACAATTTGTGGAGAGGTTAAAAATAAATAGGTGAATACAAAAAGTAGGCAAATACAATTAAAGTAAACTGAGGTTCTTGGAATGGAATGGAGACTGACGCGGGGCAACAGTAATGGGAAAGCTAAGCCATTTGCTTCCAAAGAGGCAAAAAACAAAATAAAACAAACATATCAGATTCAAAAGAAGAAGTAAACAGAAAACTCTCGTTGCCCCTTTGGCTAGCTCACTAGACAGATAGGCCTATGAGCTAGAGGCACTAATGAAATATGTCATGTGGAAGAGACTGCAGAGGCATGTGGTTACCCTGACAACAAAAGGCGTTGCTCGTATTATTCCACAAAGTGGAAGACACATTTTGACTGCTTTCTCCAGACAGATGATTTCTTTCCTAATAAGCTCTCTAAATACACAGCAAAGTTTTAAGGCCTGAGGCATTCTTCCTTGTGGAGATGTATTAGTCCAATGAATGAAACACTTAAATCTTAGAGAAAAATTGGCAGCTTGATTGTAACAAAATTAGAGGTTACTACTTTAAACTACTAATTCTTTATAGCTGTGGATTGTAAGGTATCTGTCACAATTCCAGCTTCAGGAAACCAAAGATATAAGTCACTGGAGACATTTGATTTCAATCAAAGAAAGATGAAAACCTACAAAATGAGACTTCAAGCGTTTGAAACATGGAAATACTGTCCTCCTTTTTAAAGAAATCCCTATAGTTAGCAATATACTTTAAGCAAATATTGCTAATAACACAGGATAGACTGAAGTAGTCACATATTTTATCTATGTGTTATTTTTTCATCTCAGAAAAGAAAATTTCGTTCATTTTACTAAAGTTAATTACCTGTAATGTAATGTTATTAAAACAAAAATTTAAAGCCACTCTCAAGTGTGTGTGTGTGTGTGTGTGTGGTGTATATCAAACTAAAAGCTATTTAGACCTTCGGCCCACAATATATGAATCAGAGTAAATCTTCATAAGCCAGGGATAGAAAAAACGACTATGCAAATTCTGAATATTATTACATTATATGGCTTAATAATATTATAAGATATACAGATATATGTTATTTCAATCGAGAAGTTCATACAGCAATGGGGAAATCCAAAAAGAACCAAGAAAAAGTTATCTTTGGAGCTAGAATGTGTAAGAGTTCCAAAAACACTTCAGGAAGGAAATCCCTGGCTTCTATCTACAGTTTATTCTGAAGAACAGATTTCAAAATCTGAGTAGTTTTAAACTTCTATCTACATTAACACCATGTCAACCTCACAGGGGGGAAAGGAACTAAATAAAAGTATGTGATTCTCAGACAATTTCAAAAAAGGACCACATTTGTCTTTGGACCACAGACTCGGTATTCTGTGAAGTTATCTTTTTTTTTTTAGAATACTATCTTGTGTATGTTATATATATGTATAATAATGAAAGTTATGTCTTCTTAATAAAGGAGCTTCTGTTTACCAGGATAATTAAGAGAGGCAAAGTAAAGAGCATGCTTGGAGATTCTGAAATGAAGTTGCATTCCTGGAAATTAAATGAGATGTATTTATGGCTAGGGAAAAAAAATGTGTGTTTATGGGTAGATATGTGTATGTTGATCGATGTGTAAGGAAATGGGAAGGGGGTGTGGCATAAGATGAGCTGGAATATCATGGAGAAGCTTATAAACCACTGAGTTTTCAATAGACAGCTATAGGAAGGATTTAAGTGGTGAGGTATGATGATTATATTAATGTTTTAAAATTATTTTGGCTATAGTGTGGAGAATGGCTTAGGAATGGGGACCAGAAGTGGATACAGGACAATCAGAGGAGGCTTACTGAATGGACTTCAGAAAGTAAAATGTGTAATTGTAAAATAAATTTTTGTGAGACAAAAGTGGATAAAAATGGGATATATCTGGAGACAAAAATATTTGATCTTGTGATAAGTTGAATATCAATGATGAAAAGAATAACTTGTAGAGTATAACTGTCTTTTTCTTTAATTTTTAAATTATTTTTAAAGTATAACTTTCAAGATCAATATACTATTGCCATATATACCAAAAATTTTCAATTAATATATTGCTTGTAACTTTTAAAAAAATATTATGACAGATCCAGTTCTAGATGTTAGGATTACATATAATAATGGCCAAAACAGCAAAAATACTTGCCATGGGAATTTACTTACAGCAAGGTAAGGTACAGTATAGATAGTAAACATAATAGTTAAGTAAATTATATAGTAGTTTAACAAACATAAGCACTATGAAAGTGAAAAAAAATAATGAGTAATGTGTTGATGGTCCAGGATGGGAGTGGGACAATAGATTGCAATTATCAATATATTATATATTCAGAAGATGGCATTTGAGCAAAGTCTTGAATGAGTTTAGGAATTGAGCCATGTAGGCTATCTGGCTGAAGAACACTTAGGCCAAGAGAACATTTCAAGAAAGGCCTTACATTAGTAGGTACTGATGGGTTTTACAAATACCAAAGCATCCTTAGAGAAGGGTAAGGGAAAAATTAATAGGAGATGAAGTCAAAGAGGTAATGGGAGACCAGATCTTTTAAACCCGTGTAAGGCATTATGAGAAATTTGTCTTTGCAATGGGGAACCACTAGATATCTTTGATCAGAGATGTGATGTGATCTAATTTATGTCTTAGAAGGTGCATTCTGGCGACAGTGTGGTGAGTAAGAAGGAAAGCAAAAAGACTAGTTAGGAGGCTATTGCACTAGGTCAGAAGAAAGATAATGGTGGTTCAAAATAAAATAGTTGTCTTTCTTTTTTTTAATTTTTATTTATTTATGATAGTCACACAGAGAGAAAGAGAGAGAGGCAGAGACACAGGCAGAGGGAGAAGCAGGCTCCATGCACCGGGAGCCCGATGTGGGACTCGATCCTGGGTCTCCAGGATCGCGCCCTGGGCCAAAGGCAGGCGCCAAACCGCTGCGCCACCCAGGGATCCCAAAATAGTTGTCTTAGACATAAATAAAATACATTACTTCCTCCTCATCTCTTAGGGTGGTCTACACTCAAATCTCTTCAAATGGGCCTTTATTGATCATCCTATTCAAAGACTTACAACATTTGACTTCTTTTTCTTGGTTATGTTTTTCCTTCAATATAATTTTCCATTGTGTATTTCCATTATATATTTCCTTCAATATAATTTTAAAATTATATAATTATAATATACTTATATACTTATATTATCATATAATTAAAATTATATAATATCAAAATTATAATTATGATATTATATGATTATATTTTGAAAATTACGTTGCATTTTTGGTATTTATTTTTTTATGAATTTACTTGACTCTGTTTTTGTTCCCCAGAATATAAGCTTCATGAGAACAAGACTCCATTGTCATTTTGTATCCCAGGAACCCAACACTAAACCTAATAAACAGAACTCCTTAAATAAAATTTTGGGTATGAGTAAATAAAACTTGACTAGTTCACCTTAAAATGCTATACAGTATGTTCAATAATATCTTCAGAGTTATTAATTGTGGAATCATATGTTTTATATAGTCTTGTAAGATTTATGCAGTAAAATTTGAATATTGATCACAACTGTTATAGAACCATTAACTCCAATCAACATACATTGTTGAATGCCTGTCTTATGCAATCAATAATATCAAGTCACAAAATGACAATAGTTCAATGATTTGATAATTTTAGATTTCCTCCAAAGAAATCATAATAAATAATTTTAATTGTTAACTGGTTTGAATAAACTGATGGTTTGAAAAGTATTCTTGGCAAGCAAGTATAGATAATTTCAAGGTAAAGTTAATGATTAGCATAAATTTATAATAATAAAGAAAATAAATTTAGAAATGGAAAAAGAAACTATCAATTTCTACTAGTACTTTAATGTCCTAAAACAAGACTCTGAAGTTTTTGCTAAAACTTATGTACACACATAAACTTTTTATGGGCACATATGCAAACCTATGCACTTATGTGTATTTGTGATGTCTGTATATGTGTGATATACACAAAATTCCATACATTGGGGTTTGAGGTTTATAGCTAGAACTCCAATTAAAGATGGAAGCCTATTAAATAAAACTTAGTTGGATATATTCTTAAAAGCTTTCAGGGAAAAATAATTGCCTAATCAACTTATTGAGAAAAAGAGATGATTATTAATGAATAAAACTGTAAGCAGGATCATTCTGAACATCTTATTTGTATAGTAGAGAATATGACAAAAATGTTATCTCCTATTCACTTCTCAAAATCAGGTAGATCAGATAAACCATTTGTTTTGCTCAGGAATATTTAGCTCTTTAATTGTAAAAATCTTATCTGGATTTTTAAAGTCATTTGCATTTTTCCAAGCATTGACCTACTTTATAGTGCTCGTCATCATGTACTTTGCTGTACAGCATTTTATACTAGAAATGATAAATTGCCAGAAAGTATGTACAATTGTTGCATAATGCTATCATATTCTGTTCTGACTACTAAAATTTAAATTCAGAAATCTCATTATGCTTTACATATAGATTGAATCATGTCAGCCTTTTAAGTTTTAAATTATTTAATTTTCTTAAAAGAAAAAAAAATCCATCCATTTTGTATAGCCCAAGGGGCTAGGAAATCATAAGCATTTCTATCTATAAATAACTTAGACTGCATTTGAAATTTAAATTTATAGTCATAATTAGTATTCAAGCCATTTTCACAGATTGCAGAAGAGTATTCCCCTCATGACTTCCAGAAAAAGATCATATTGAAAATTACCTCCCTTTGGAATGGACTTCAGTTAACTTTTAATTGAGTAATATTCTGATTTCTGATATAACATATTTCCTATATTTTATTGGGGGAAATATTCCATTATTTTTAGTTTCTGTGAATATGGGTTCAAGACATCCTGTTATTATATGGCTAACGTCTTCCATTTGGTCCACTGATAATGGGGTTTTGACTAAAAGTATCCATAGTTTGATTTTTGTATTTTTCTTTCATCTCCTGATTCAGAGATAGAAACCAATGTTCCATTTTCAGCTCAGGGGAAAATCTTGAGTTTCGTTTTCCAAAGGGTGGAGAATTCTCTGGTCAGTATCATTTATTGTTTGTGTCAAAACTTAGAAGAAGAAATAGATTGCATGCTTATTAAACTACTAGACAACTAGCTGGTGACTAGTAAAAAATGCAGATACAATACATTGCAGAGTATTCAGGGGGGTAAAAAAAATCCAATTTTTATACATAAACTGGATTCCAGAGTAATAAACACAAATCATCCAAGTAAACAACTAGATAAACATAAATGATGTCACACATCTTTTGGAAAGTATATATATTTACTATCTGGAAGGGACATTGGAAATGTTCTACTTTAATATGATAGTTGCTTTTTTTATAAGTAAGTTGAGACTCAGGGATGTAACAATTTTCTCAAGTTAAAGTCTAATTTGGTCACATTACAGCTTTATGGCCATAGATGAGTCATTTGAACATTAAAGAATGCACATTATTCATTAAGAATATAAGAATGGATTGATTACATATTTATAATATTGAGGAATCAGGATTAAAGAATGATTTATGAAGGAAAAATTAAGTAATTCCTTTCATCTGTATAGCCTTAAGCTTTGTTTTGTTGCAGTGCACTGATTGGAATGTCTATAGAATACTGAATGGCTTAGGACATAGTCTTAACTTATAATCATGACATTTAAATAGCTATGATGGAATCCTATAAACTGTACCCTAATGTTACACACTCTTTTCCTAGTGAATACTGTTAGTTGTGAGTAAATCTGAAGAGAGAGAAAAACAAAGTCTAGATGAAATAACGCATGTAATCAGTACCATTAAATAACAAGATGAAGTTTCATGTCATATTAGGGAAAAGCTAATCAATAGCTTTGCCATCATTTACAAAAGATTCTATACCACAGTTATAAAATATAATATATATATTATATGTGTATATGTATATATAAATAAAGGGGCATCTGGGTGGCTCAGTCGGTTAAGGTTCTGCCTTGGGCTCCGGTCATGATCCCAGGGTCCTGGAATTGAGCCTGGCACAGGTAACAGTCTCTCTGCTCAGTGGAAAGTCTGCTTCTCCCTCTCCCTCTGCCCTTCCCCCTGCTCATGCTGTCTCTCTCTCTCTCAGTCTTTCAAATAAACAAATAAAAACATCTTTAAAATATAGAAAATATATACAGATAAATAAATATATAATATACAAAGAAAACATATACATTTATACATTTCTATGTGTAAAAATAAAAATTTAGAGATCTGTATAAATTCTGTTCCTTAGAAGATACTGACTATATATTAATTTTTAATTTCCCCAAGGACAAAACTAAAATAATTATCAAATAATTTTCCCTGAAAAAAGTATATCAAGTTAAAGATGTATTTTTAGAAAGTAAAATTCAGACAAAGGTAAGTTGCAAATAATTTTTCATATGATAATATACATCCTAGAGAAGAACACCTTGTCAATCAACATTATCAGCACCATCATTGTCATCACTGTTCTCAGCAGCAGCAGCAGCAGCATCCTGTTAATATAGCAAGGTACTACTATATAGATACTATATAGTACTTATTATATGCCAAGAACTATCAACACTGACACATATACATACAGTATATATTCCTCACTAAAACTTCATGAAATAGGGTAGAGCAGTTTAGAGGCTAGTAAGAAACAGGATCAAGGATTAAAACCCAGGCAATGTAACTCTACAGTACATACTCATCACTTCATTGATAACATGTGAAATGGTACATAGGAGCAATGTTTTTGCAAAGCAGACTTGTGTTTTACAGATAAAGAAAGCTAGAGTTAGCCAAGACTAAAACCAGATTTTTGTTCTGATAGCAAACAAGTAAGTGAAAGAAGGCAGAGTGATCTACTAAATTTTTTGGCTCTCTTCTGGAATTGTTCTTAATAGAACTTAAAGGTATTGTATAATACTGTGTTTGGTGGAGGATTTGTTGAAGAAACAATTCTGATATATATGGATTTTTACTCACAGTTAATTTAATCTAACCTGGATTAGAAAGGCAATATAACTTAATTTAAACCAGATTATTGCCATCTACCTGATAAAAATGTATTCCAGATTGCTATCAAATGGTATTCATGCAGTTTGAGTCTTTATGGTAGATACCATGGCAAAGATAGTTAAGGACTTCCAGATAGGCACCCCTGATTCTTTTCAAATGCAAAGCTTCAATTATATCCTACTGTAATAGCACTTGACTTTTTGGTTGTATGGGAAGGGGCCAGGCCCCATAAAAATAAGTATTTATCTGTCATTTATCTCCCAGGTTACTTCAAAATATAAAATACACAATAAAATGACATGCCCTAAAACAAAAAAGGATAGTCTATAACCACAAATCTAAACAAATGTTCTAGTTTATTTTTCTCAAAAAGAATAACCATGATAATCAACATGTCCATCATATACCAGCAAACAATATTGCTCTGTTTTGGATGTTCCCTGAAATACAGTTATCAGGAGTCAGAAGAAATGGTTGCACAATTGATTTGATCTCTTGCCCTAGAAGAGAGGTATATTTCTGATATTGTTAAAATGAAACGGTATACCCTGCATATTTTGACAGTTTATTTTCTAACATAAAAACAATTGAGATTGATTCTCAATCTCATCTCACAATGAAAAAAAAAAAAACTCACCTTCATAATATAATGTTAAATAATACAAAATATGAAATGTACTAGAAATATTGAGTCTTATTCATTACCATTTTTACATATTAAAGCAAATGTATTTAAAGAAAAATAATTTCATGCAATTAAATTATATGTTGCTGTGAGAATAATTGAGAAGGGAAATGTTTTATTTCTTTATATGGAGAATATTGGGAGAAATCATTGACCATATTCATTACCTCCTATAATCATATATTGTAAAAAAAATAATATATTGTGATGGATAGATAAAAAAAAAAAACAGAGAGATGGAAAGGTATGAGACTTCAAATAGTCAATGTTATTTACTTACAATTAAGCCACTGTTTGCTTGCCTTTTTTCTCTGCCATGGATCCTTTTGTAGAAAATTCCGCCTGGATTAAACTGAGTACTCCAAATTATCATATCTCTTTGATAATATACATCCATCCCTGTTATCCTTGAATTATGTTCAATATGAGAAATTTGTTGATGATCGCCACTGTAGTTGAATGGATATATAAAACCCAGGATATCAGTGTCATTAGCAATGTAGAGAACTTGATCTTCAGAGCCTGGAGATTATTATAATAAAATACAAAAATAAAGTAAATTTCAACTAATGTAAAAGCAATGATTGTATTTTTAAATTATCTTGAATTATTATACTTAACACAGTTTCTTGCTCTATAAAAATCAAACAACTTTATATCGTGTTTTAGTCTTCATGATTTATTTCTAATATACACGTTCTTAAACATTTCTAAGACTTATTGATGTAGGTTTTCCCAGGGCAAAGCTTACCTTATGGCTAGAAATTAGGTATTTGTAGTAGATATCCTTTTCATAAAGAGGGATTTCTATTTGATAAATTGCAGTGCATTATGTCTAATGCTTTGATCCTCAATATTCAGATGCTATATTGTGTACTCATTAATCCTCAAACATTCCTGAGTATCCAGTTTATGCATTCAGTTTATCATCATTGTATTAGGTTAAGCAATGAAAATTAAGAGGAGGAAAGTCTTCCTTTTTTAATATTCATGTATCTCAAATATTCTATTTTTATCATAAGAAGATATTACTATTTATTACATTAAAATATCGTAATGTCAATATCATTTAGAATATTGCTAGTTGATGCCTGTAGCCTGAAGTTTTCATACCTACAATACAATTCTAATATCATTTGCATATTGAGACAAGTAAAACCCTAGACTGAATTCTCAATATATTAATTAAAATATTGATGGAACTGTAAATATTGAATTGCATACACACTATCTGCAAATTAAAAAAAAACAATAATGAAGTAAAGTTCAGCACTATTGGTTTAATAGTTCTCACTTGGTTATGTTTATCTACTCTATGGCAGGCATTATGGAAAAGATTTCACAATTTATCCCCTCTTATGGAAAGCAGGGATACATATTTCCATTTTATAGCTGAGGAATTGAGGCTCAGAGAGTTTAATAACTTGCCCAGGGCCAAAGATTACAGAAGGGCAATGCTAGGATTCAAATTCAAGTATGTTTACCTCTACAGCCCATCCTTAATCTACTATATCATGTTGTTTTCTACCTGTAATAACTGTTTTATTACAATTGCCCAATCCTGCCCTATAACTAACAATCTTTGTTACGATATTCTTAGTAAAAACCAGAGCATGAAAATTCATTCCCAAAAAAGCCCCAAATACCTGTTTTTTTTTTTTTGAAGTTTAACAAATTTTATTCCTAAGTAAAGGAGGTCTGAATTAAAGCATGATTTTACTTAAAACTTTTTATATTCTTACTCAAAATTCCATTCTCCTTACAATGCTAGCCTTTAACCTGTTATTTTTATCCATTGGTATAATAATATTTCTCAAATACACTGAGAGCAGTCCATAAAGAAAGATGCTTTACAGTCTATCACATTGACTTGTAAAAACTTTTCCCTCCTTCTGACCAATTTTTTAAACACAAAAGTGATTTTAACAGTTACAATGTATTTGACAGTCATGTCTATAAACCTTCCTAGATTAGATTAATTAAGCAGGTTAACAAACAAACTGGGAAAATTAGCCAATATTGAAAAGAGACTTATTTCTATTTTCAAACATGGAGCTATTGCTAAAATATAATATGAAACATTGTTTTCCCATAAGATATTTATAACAGTTATATTAGCATTTGAAATAATTGTTATGATCTTACCTTTTGCTATGCAGGTGTTATTCCTTTCCTGAAAATTCTGGTCACACACACATTTATATGACCCTTCCATGTTTATACATTGGTGGGAACATGTGCCAAACACCAAACATTCATTAAGATCTAGAAGAGAAAAGCTCAAAATAGCATCATCATACCCTCAATTAGCACTTCCATTTTTCAGACATGTAAAAAAAGACAAATTTATTTTTCTTCCTTCTACTTCTTATTTCTATTTCTTTTATTGTCTTTTTAAAACTCTTAAGTCTGTGATTTGCTGTGTCACATTTTCCGGCCTTAGCAAGTTTTTACAATAGTTTCACTATAATAATTCATCAATTGCTTGTACATTGCTTTTTAATCTACTTAACACATTGATATAGCACTTTCAGTGCTATTGAAATAGCACTTTCCTAGTATTTTCGTCACTCAAACGCACACTTCTTGAGGTTTCCTTTTAAGACTCTTCTAATTACTTACCTTCATACCTTTGTACACATCATATAATATCCTTGCTCACCTTCACATAGAGAATTCTTACTCATCTCTCAAGATCCACCTAAAGTGAAACCTTGCTTGTTCTCCACCAACATACATCCCTACCATGGTTTCTCCACTGTTTGCTATCTGGGTATTTCTCTCTTACAACACTGTATATACTATATTTCATACATAATATATATGCCATGTTGTACAGAGAAATTAAACACACATACACATATATGCACACTAATGTTGGTACCATGAGCTTTCATAGAGGATGGAAAAATCTCACACATGTCCAGTACCTAAAACAGTGCCTGGCACACAGCAACTATTAATCCATTTCTACTTCTCTGATGGTATTTTCGGTAATCTGTCTTCTTTTTATATATTCTAATTAAAGTGCTTTGGTTCTAACATCAAATAGTGATTTCTTATTTTCTTTTTGAGCTATATATAGGAAAAGCAAAAACACATTTGAATTCCTTGAATTATGAATCAAAGTAATGTCTTTCCCTTCCTCCATACCAAATCAAATTGCTTTTCCTTACTATCAAAACTTCCTTCACTAAGGATACAAATTTTATTGAAGTGCAAAAGTTATTAATTTGCACAATAAAAATACCGGATTTGTAGCAACTTAAAATGAAGAATGAAGTTGCAGCTTGTATTTGCCATAGAATATAATTAAAAACACAGAAATGTTTGAGAATGGAAGTTTTAATTTTCATAAGTATGTGCAGGAAATAGAGCCCACTATTCACAGACAAATGTTAGAAAATTAATGTTTGAAATTAAAATTTGAAGAAGTTGTGGATGTGTGCATGTGTGTGTTTATATACAATCAAGAGAAAGTGTCTGGGGAAAAAAAGAAATAATCTAGCCTTGAAAAATAATTTGCTCTTGGGCACCTGGGTGACTCAGTGATTGATTGTCTGCCTTTGGCTCAGGTCATGATCCCAGGGTCCTGGGATGGAGTCCCATGTTGGGCTCTCTGCAGAGAGCCTGCTTCTCCCTCTGCTTATCTCTCTCTCTCTCTCTCTCTCTCTGTGTCTCATGAATAAATAAATAAAATCTTAAAAGAATAATTTGCTTTTAATTTTATTTATTTATTTCAAGATTTTATTTATTTATTTGACAGAGAAAGAGAGAGAGAGAGAGAGAGAGAGAGATTGAGTACACACAAGCAGGAGGAGAAGCAGAGGGAGAGGAAGAAGCATGTAGGCTCTCTCCTGAGCAGAGAGCCTGATGTGGGGCTTGATACCAGTATGCTGGGATCATGACCTGAGCCTAAGGCGGACGCTTGATCGACTGAGCCACCCTAGGCATCCCAATAATTTGCTTTTTAAATCACAATAGTGAAAACCTAGGGGTGCCAGGGTGGCTCAGTCAGTTGAGCACCTGACTCTTGCTTTTGGCTCAAGTCATGATCTCTGGGTCCTGAGATTGGGTTCCATGCCAGCAGGGAGGCTGCTTGAGGTTCTCTCTATCCCTCTCCCTCTGCTCCTCCCCGACTCTCTCTCTCTAAAATAAATAAATAGGGTAGCCCGGGTGGCTCAGTGGTTTAGCGCCGCCTTGGGTCCAGGGCCTGATCCTGGAGACCCGGGATCGAGTCCCACGTCAGGCTCCCTACACGGAGCCTGCTTCTCCCTCTGCCTGTGTCTGTGCCTTCTCTCTCTCTCTCTCTCTCTCTCTCTCTCATGAATAAATAAATAAAATCTTTAAAAAATAAAATAAAATAAAATAAATAAATAAATCTTAAAAAAAATAAAGAAAACCTAGACTGTTATTTTTCAGTGTTCCATGTTAATGGAAAAATAAAATGTCACGAATAATCCAAACTGGTATATAATTCAAAATGTACATAAATATGACGTGTCCACACTTCATTCTCTTTTGGGCGAATATAACCAATTCAATTCAATAATCTCATTTTGATTGATGCAATGCAAAAATCACGTTTCTTTACCCAAGAATAAAATGGACAGTAGAGAAGGAAGCTAGTAGAAAACATTTTACAACTTGAATTTCCCTAGATAAGCCAAACTTAGACAACTCTAATCACAATAATATCAATTTTAATGGAGAAACTGGCAGTAAATACATATAGGTCTGTATTTCATGGCTCTCTATTAAAGTCCCAATGTATAGTATATTTACATATAATTTACTGTGAAATCCTGGCTATCCTACCATGCTCGATTTTTAAATGGTCTCAAGTAAATTGACAGAGATTTATCTAGATCCTGTCTTTGAATTTTAGAAGGGACTTTGATAATATAAAGCACTGTTTAGGAAATGGGTTAGGACAAAAGCCCACGGTTCTCTAAAAGTGAATTACCTATTGCAGTACTGCAAATGCCACAACTCAAGAGAAATGGGTCATCATAAACATGGTCTTTCATGAAGTGCCTCCAATTCTCCAATAGTTCCTGAACCAGCAATTTTGTTATTTGCATTTCAAAACAAAGTTGTAACAGTACAATTGAAATTCCTGCAGATCTGAATTTACTATAGAAAAGGCTTTGTAGCCTCAGAGACGGTTAGCTTAGCCGTACAAACAAATAGGCTCTTGACCCGAGAGACTTTCACTCTTGTAGGTAAAACGGTATCCCGTAGATACACACCAACCTGATGAAAATCAATCCCATGTCATCTCACAGTTTAACAGCATTGTGAGTCTTTTATAACCTAAAGATTTAAGAGCAAGCTGTTGAGGAAATGTACTATACCTTCACACTGTCTGTTTTTCATGTTTCTCTGAAATCCAGGCTTACAGCGACAAAAAACAGATGTTTTTATTTGATTACAATATGCGTCATCGCCACATGGATTCACATTATCTTCACAGGTATATTCAGCAGGAGCTGGGATTTAAAAATGCCATCAAAACTAATATAATTCTAATTCTTGAAGTGGGAGTTTACTTTTTTTAAAATTTGAAATTATATTTATTATTCCATAGATAACTTTTTGAATTTATAAGATTATGATCTTCTCTCTATATAAGCCCTCATTTCTTATAAAGGTGTAGAAGCAGATAAAACATAAGCTCATTTACATTAAATATAGTTCAGACCAAACTGCCAATAGCTGATATTTACAGCTGTTATTGAAGTACACTATTTTGTAAAAGGAAGAGTCAACGTTTTTAATGATAGGCTGTCATTACTAAGGTACAAATGAGGACTACATCCTTCTCTAGGAACCAAAAGGTTTCCTACAAGCTACCTAGACATGTGGCCATTAATTGCTAACCTAAATTTAGTATTTAGGAATTCAATCAAGGGTACTACCATGTTATTCAAACAAGTAGGCTAAATCATCAGTTCTTAAACTTTTTCAGCCTGGAAATATGTATGAGGAGCAACATGCTCCAGTGGTCATGGGCTGTTACACAAGTTAGGACAGACTATGTGTTATTTGTCATTTCTAGCATAATAGTTGCAATTTCATAGCTTTATCTCCTATTACAAAAAACATTATAGCATGCAAATAAATGAGAGGGACATTATTATAAAAATATTGTTGGATTAGCTCTATTTACTGACAGATATCAAATTATTTTGAAATATGAAAACTTTATCAGAATTTTAGCCATTATTAATCTCCACTGACTTTCGAATATTTTATAATTAATTAAAGTACATCAGTGGAATTATATATACCTCAGTTGAGATAATATGTGGCCATATTGTAGTGGGTAATGCTTCATCACCCAGTGAGGAACAATTCAGATGCATAAATGAGAAAAAATAAAAGACTCCATAGTAGAAAGTATTTTATGACTTTTACAAGCAATCCGAATCTAAAGTCATAAGTTTGGTTATGTTTCTTAATTTGAAAAATTAGATATCAAACATTAAACACAAAAATAACCAAGGTCTAATAACTCAAATATCACCACGCTCCAAATGAATAATACAAATGATGTCTTCTTTAAGAATAACTCAGCAATGGATTAAAATCTTAAAACACTGAATACATTATTAACACCTTACCTTCTTTTAAACTAAATATCATTATAAGAATCAAAAATATTAAATTTATATTTTATAAAATAAAATATTAAGGGATACAGATTTCTTTGGTGACATCAAAGTCTGTAATTGGAATTTGAGATCTCAGGTTCAGCCCTAACAAGGGTACTCATTGTGAAATTGAACTTTCCTACCTCATACTTTTTGATATAATTTAAGTGGCATTGCAAGGTTGTGTTGGCAAGGGCTTGCCGCCCCAAAAGTATACTGTTTGAAAATAAACTTACTTATTCTGCAGCCTTGTTCATCTGAACCATCTCCACAGTCATCAAGTTGATCACACTGGAGGTCCATGGGGATACATTTTTTATTGCTGCAAGCAAACTCATCTTTTTTACATGGTCTTGCTTTATATGTAAGCTTGCCTATAAAGTAATTAAAAATGATTAGTGCTTCACAGAATCAAAACAAATTTACTGAGTACACAAACATTCAAGATTTTACTAAACACTGTGAAAAACATGACTCCACAATCCATATGAAGCTCTTGGGCCAAATAAAAGAATTCTGAAATTCTGGATTTTTAGAAAAGTAACAGTGCATTTACCCTATAATAAGTAACACTATATTTCCATAGGAAAATGTTTGAATATTCACCCTAAGTGGGACTTTGTTTCTAAAGCATTACAAACTGCTTCAGACCAGTTTAAGTCAGGGTTTGTCACCCACCAAGTGATTTTGTCGCATACATTAGCATAGTCTTTGGTTTTATTGTGAAGAAGGGATTTTGTATGCAGACATACATTCTTTAGTAGCACTCTCCCCTCAAGGAACTGTTTAACAGAGAACACTTTTATTTTATGTTTTAAAATATTTTATTTATTTATTCATGAGAGACACACAGAGAGAGGCCGAGACACAGGCAGAGGGAGAAGCAGGCTCCATGCAGAGAACCCTAGGACGCGGGACTCGATCCCAGGTCTCCAGGATCACGACCTGGGCTGATGGCAGTGCTAAACCACTGAGCCACCCGGGCTGCCCAACAGAGAGCATTTTTTAACCACTATGTTTTTCTTTCTCTCACACAGTATTTTCTGGAATAAAGTATGTATAATCAAAGGAGACTTACAGACTAGTAGAGACTTTGGATAAAGCAGCACAAGTCTACTATTCAAATGAATGTTAGCAGATTATTTTCATACCGTGTCAGAAGATCAAGTGTCTGAAAAAAATATCCTCAGACATGCCACATGGAAAATACTTCTTTTTAATTTTTTGTGCCCCCAAACCATCATATTATCTTGTAGCTGTCAGTGAATCAATTATTTCACATTAAATGGATTTACCACCACAGTGATCTTCATCTGAGTTGTCCCCACAGTCATCAATCCCATTGCACATTTGCTCAGGCTGCAGGCATATTCTGTTATTTCTGCATCTGTGAGGTCTTGTGGGTGGGCAAAGAAATTTGGCTGAAAAAAAAAAAAGAAAAAGAAAAAAGAAAAGCAGCTCCTTTGGGTACACTGAGTTATGAGGAAATATCCTTCTGGGGGAGGGTCTTCCTTTTTTTGTTTTGTATTAGTTTTTGCTTTTTGTTGTTTTCTTCTTTTCAAATCCTTAATCTGACTTTTATGAATATCTTTTGTTGTGAAAATTGCCTTCATGTAGGTACTGGAAAATGTGTGATAATAGAAGCTATGATCCTCGTTATTTATATTAACTACAGAAAAGAGTGCACAGCTCAAATGAAATAAAGAAAAAGAACCAAACTTCATGGTCTCATTTCCAGATGCCTTATCTTAGCTGACTTCACTTGGTGTACCAAATTAATTTATGCCTGCAGTTTATACAACATGGCAGGACACTTAGCTTTTGAAAGAGCAATTTCACACAGAATAGAGCTTGAGCAAGCATATGTTACAGGCCCAAATTTGAAAATAGGTCATCCTGTGAAAAAAATGCCCCAACAATGCTATAACTGTGTTTCTTGCTTTGTATTTCTGTAAAGGAATGTGTAAATATATATTTGAGTCACATAGGATCTCTGTTATTTATTTTTAATATTTATGGGTATATGTAGCTTTGTGTGTGTGTGTGTGTGTGTACGTGTTAAAGTGACAACAATGAAAGCCAGAGAATTTTACCATTGTCCTTTCTATTATTATCTAATCTGAAGACTTCCATCTCTAGAGTAGGAAACATCTCTCATGACTCTTTATCCTTATGTGTGGAATACTCCAGGACTCTTTCATTGGTTTCCTGATCTCACTCGTGAATTCTCTGCTGATATTCTCTCTCATTCATTTTCATAGATTTACTTGATACTATACCCTTAAGACTTTCAATTTACTATCTAATTTTAGCATCTCACAGTTGACTATAGGATATCTCCTCAAGAATTTCAAATTCAGGAAGTTCAAGACTCCATTCTTAATCACCTTCCCGATTTCCTTCTCTCCAGACATAAGCTTTGTGTTATTTCCATGGTTCAGTTAGTAGCAAATAATAGCTACAAGTCTGGGGTTATCTAAATGCATTCCTCTTATGACTTTCAACTCTTACTAGTCAACAAGTCCAGTTGACACAGTCCCCAAATTTGCCTTCTTTTCTCCATATATGCCAGTTATAATAACTCAGCTCTTGATTATCTCTTACAGAGAAAATAACAGTAGAATCCTAAGTGTGTATGTTTCATTGCTCAACCTAAGATCTTCCAAAAGGCACCAGAACAACCACCTTAGACATCAATCTGATCATCTCTTCCATAGTTATCCAGCACTTTCAGAATAAAATTTAGTATATTTTACATGACAGGGGCACCTGAGTGGCTCAGTAGTTGAGCATCTGCCTTGAGATCAGGTCATGATCCTGAGGTCCTGCGATCAAGTCTGGCATCAGGCTCCCTGCAGGGAAACTGATTCTCCCTCTGCCTATGTCTCTGCCTTTCTCTCGGCCATGAATAAATAAATAAAATCATTTTTTAAAGATACTTTACATGGCATAATAGACTGATCATTACTTTGTCCATACCACTCCTAAAGACTCATCCGTGACA
The DNA here is from genome assembly GCF_053574225.1 of Canis aureus. NCBI lineage: Eukaryota > Metazoa > Chordata > Mammalia > Carnivora > Canidae > Canis > Canis aureus. The sequence continues at coordinate 49,355,892 of NC_135630.1, forward strand.
GTCTTAATATTCTATCAATACCACTTTATTAGCTCCTTAAGTATGCCATACTTCTTCTTGTATGACCTCCTTGGTTTAACTGAAATCTGGTTCCCACTCCAAGCATAGTTCCTCCCCTTTAGGTCTTTTAAGAAATATCTCTTAAATTCTTCAAACTTTATGTTATCTCATGTTAAATATTCCCTAATTTCCAGCTTTAGCTTTCAGAACTTTTTTTTTTTATATCCTCTATCTGTTTTTAAAAAGAAACTAAAAACAAAAACTATTATTTTGATGGCCATTTGATTATACATCTTTTTTATTGCTATTTTCTCATCAACCTTGTAAATATCACCCCTGCCCACGTTTATTAAAGTCTGTAGACTTTCCTTCATCATTAAAACCCTCCATCCAAACTCATTTCAACATCCTAGATGACTGATCAACACTCCCCTTTAACAAACCAGCCAATCAATACTTGTTGCTCTTAGCTCCTTGAGTTTTTCATACCCAATGATCTTTAACTCTAATTCACCTAAGCCACCAACTATCCTATATGGTTAGAAATCATCTATATCTATATATAGTAATATTTAGGGGACATCTGGCATTAATAAATTAATTCACGTTAAAATTTTTAATAACAGAAAAGGGTTTACTACCCTTATCTAAAACTAATTTTTCATATGCTCTGAAAATCATTTTTTCCTGACTTTTCAGGAACCATTCCATCTTTCTTTTTTTTTTTAATTTTTATTTATTTTTATGATAGTCACACACAGAGAGAGAGAGAGAGAGAGAGAGAGGCAGAGACACAGGCAGAGGGAGAAGCAGGCTCCATGCACCGGGAGCCTGACGTGGGACTCAATCCCGGGTCTCCAGGATCGCGCCCCGGGCCAAAGGCAGGCGCTAAACCGCTGCGCCACCCAGGGATCCCCCATTCCATCTTTCTTGATACATTTCATTACTTTGGTATTTCTCTTCCACTATTTTTCCAAATTATTTTGTGGTCACTCACCTGAGTGTTTTCCAGCTGCTCATATTTATTTAGATGTTTGGTAGCCCTCAATATTCTATCTTAAGTCACTTCTTCGCTTATATCTTACTCTCACTCAGCCTAAATCTTACAAATTCCATAGTATTCATTACTCCATTTTATTCTGACTTGCACATTTATAACTCTAGAACAGCTCTTCAAGCTTTAGAATCAAACATCTAGAGCCTACATGAAATCTCTACTTGAATGTTTCCTCAAGTATATCTCAAACCAGGCTTTTAATCTTTACTTTCAACACTGTTCCTCTTCCTATGTTACCTATGTATTCAACTGTGAAAGCACAAACACCCTACAAATTATACTTAATAACTTCCTCTTCCTTGTCCCATGTATCTAATCTATTGCTTAATCTAATTTATTTTGGTTTTTAAATCACCTTCAAATCTGTGTATATTTGCATGTAATACCAGTATTTTAACTCAAGCTATTAGCATAGCTTGCCTAGAGTACAGCAATTATCTTACCTAGCCTTGCCCTCTTTCAATCCAATATATGTAAAATATAACTATATGCCTGTTGTACTTAAAACTTTTTAGTATTCTTTTATTTTTAAATACTTTTAAAATTTTATTTATTTATTTACTTACTTTTAGAGAAGGAGGTTGAGGGGAGGAGCAGAGGGAGATGGGAAGAGAGAATCTTAAGCAGGCTCCATGTCCAGTGTGGAGCTCAACATGGGGCTTGATCTCATAACCCTGAAATCACTACCTGAACCGAAATCAAGAGCTAGATGCTTAACTGACTGAGCCACCCAGATAACCCAAAACTTTTTGGATTTATTAATTACTTTTAGGCTAAATCTAAAAATCCTTATGAAGACTCACAAGATTCCAGACTCTTCTGCCTCTTCAGTTTCATCCTAAACCAGCATCTACTTTGTTCTGTATTCTCCAAGCTCACGGATCTTTCAGTCCTTCCAGGAAGCTATGGTGCACTCTGCCTCAGGGTTGTCTACATCTTGTCTACAACATTGTGTCTTCCACCTTCCCTCCACCCATCCCTTTCACCTACATGGCCAGAACCCATTATATTTATAAATTATGTGTGTGTGCATATATTTCTATTATAATTCAGAAACAACAAAATCTCTGGTATAAACCCATTGTATAAGATTATGTAGAACTAAAACTGAAATTTCATTAGTTGTGCCTGCAGAGGACATTCTCCAAAGACTTTCATTTTTAAGTTTTAAATCCTTTTAAAAATAAGACTGCCTCTTTGTTTTTTATTCAATTGTAATGTCAGTAGTCAATGTCATCATCTATCAAAAAATATTGGTTTAACTTGGTCCACCAAATAGAACAGATAACTTAAGTATATACACTCATGCTATGTTTTCTTTCATTCATCTGATGTGCTACTTAATTATTTCCAAATAATTAAATAATTAATAATTAAAATATCTTTAATTTAGAGGTGAAATACATTTTTTTATGGAGATTGGATGCAAAGAATGTGAAGAAAGGACTAAAAATGTTTGCTAGGTATAAGAAATCCTTTCCTTTGGTGGTATAAAATTTGATATTTATAGTTGCTGGTTGCATAAGTACATTCCTGACAATTATCAGTTGAGTAACCTGAATTTGAAGAAACACTAGCTTTTGTTAATATTTTCAGACTGAAATGTTATATAACTCCTAATTTAAGTTCTCTGCTTAGTCTAAACACATATAGATATATTAATATATTTATAATTATAATGTAGAATATATATGAATAAATAATATATAATATTTAAGTATATTAATATTACTCTTATATTAAAATAAATTATATATGTTTACATATTAAAATATATCAATATATTTACATATTATCTCATATATATCCCTTCTCTGAACAACATTGGTCTCAGTAGTGGGTAACTTGGAACTACTTGATTTTATTATTCACATTTTTTCCATGTATTTATCCATCCAAAAAAAATTGTTTTAGTCTAAGTGACCAATTTGATCAGAGCCAAAGTCCTTATATGAACCTTATATAATTCAAAAATTCAGCTACTCTAAATCCTCCAAACAGGCTATAAACTATCTTCTGAATAGTGTTGACATGTGCAAGTTCAGATTTAGGGGGATTTTCTGTAAAGTCATCAACTTTGAACAGAGTCATCTCCTATTACCTGAACAAAAGCTGTATATGTAACTACCTAACCTCAGGATGGTAGACTCTGTGGTTTGTCTCACCACTTCATTGATTCATGCCAGTATATTAGGTCTGGAAATGAGAATATAATCTAGATCCATGTGACGTGCCATACCACACATATCAGGGGCTTCATCAGAGTTGTCTCCACAGTCATCTTCTCCATCACACACCCAGAAATGGAGTTTGCAAAGGGAATTATTGCAGAGAAACTCATCTGCTCTACATATATTTCCTCCTTTATTAAAAAAAAAAAAGAAAAAGAGACATAGAGATGTAACATAATTAGTGCTGGTCAGCAGGACACACATTCCTCTAATTCTTAGCACAGTATTTATTTCTCACTTCCTTATATTATTTTCCTATACAGTACTGGGACAAGCAGTATCCAAACTATTTTTTTAAGTTACTCATGTTTTACTTTTCAAAACAATCTGATATTATGCAGACATATATTTTTAAAGAAAATACCAATAAGATGATAGAAGAAACTTTTCTCAAATATAAATTATCTTCCATTTTACATGATTTTTATTTTACTATAAATAAACTTAATTTTAAGTAGTATTAATTTTCATTATAAAAATTGTGTTGTTCTGGAAAGAAAAGATCCTTTCAAAACTGTTACAAAATTCAGCTGTATCTGGAAACAAACAAACTGAATTGCTGAAGACAGAATAACCAATAAAAAGTTTTTTGCAATTACAGAGAATCAGTTAATTTTATAACAGAATTAGAAGTTGGTGATGTGATGAGATATTACAGTCATCCTTATAAAAACTACAATAGCTTCCCTTTTTTTGCGTGTATTTTACAAATGTTTGCATTTTTCTCCTTTCACAATTAAATAGAAAACATCAAGAATATAAGGCTATGCTTCCACTTAAAATTAAGTGTATGGAACCAAAATACTAATAAACTTTGGTTATGTATCTAGATATGTAATAATATATAGTGGAAATTGCAATGGTTCTAGGATTAGGAACTTCCTTTGTCTTGCTCTGGACAAGTCTATTAATTTCTCTGGGACTTAATGTCTTCCTATGTTATAAGAGAGGCATGCTTAAAGTGATTTATAAGGTCATATTTAGAAGCAGTACCTGGGAAAACAACACAAAGTAACTTGATGGGAATTCAGAATTAAAATAAACAAGATTGCTCTCAGAGAATTTCACTACTTATTTAAACCTCATACATAAAATAATAAATATGGTTTCTATATTAGATTTGATGACTGAAGGTTTTAAATATTTAAAGTGGATATCTATTAAAACATGGGGCTAGGGAGTGATAGTGCTCATCCTTGTGAGACTAGAAAGTCCCAGAAGGAAGCATTGTTCATTTTGTGGATGCACTTTGGAGGCAATAATAAGTCTAGGTTAGGGTCAAACAGCTCATCTTGTTGAGTTCTGACTTGCAGACAAATCTTTAATAATTTAGGTAGAGTAGCAAAGATTTAACTAAGCAAATGACAGAATGAGATTTATATTTTAACATGATAACACTAGCAAGAGTATGGATAACTTGGAAATGAAGATAGCAAGAGTGAAGCCAAGTAGTCTGGAGGAGGGAAAAGACCAATTTGAAGAGGGGTTGCAGCAATGCAGAAGAGAATTGCTGGTATTTGATTTAGAGTAGCTACATTTGAAAGTGCTTTGGGAGGTGCTCCAGGAGGTAGAACCCTCAGGATCTCATGGCTAAAAAGATGAAGTGGCAAGGGGAGTGAGGAGTCAAACATAGTACTCAGTTTCTCTTTTTTTTTTTTTTTTTTTTGGACAATTTGGTAAATATTGGTATTGTTCAAAAATAAAGGAATACATCAGAAGGAGCAATAGTAGCAGAAATAATGACATAATTCTTTTAAGGTACTTGTAAGACAACCATGTAGTGATATTTAATAGGATAGTAGATAAATGTATCTAAAATATAGGATAGGTTCTGACCTGTAAATATGTAGCTGGAAATGATCAGAGTGCAGTTGTTATTTGAAATTTAGAACAAAACTGAGGAAATCAGCATTTAAAGATTGGAGAGAGAAAACGGAGGCTGCAAAAGGACAGAACATTAGCCAGAGTGGTTGGAGAAATACCTGAAAAGTGGTCCAACAAGAAGGTAGTAGTTAGCACATTTATATAATGCTAAGAGAGAAGGTTCAGTGAAGTGGTGGTAGATTTAGTGAAATGTTTGTAGTTGGTTATTATTAGATGAAAAAGTAGTAGTGACTGTAATCTTTCATCCCTTTCCAGGAGTTTGGCCTTAAAGGGAAGGAAGAAAGGAGGAAGTTAGGTGTCTAAGAGTGACTGGTTATTTGTATGGAGTAAAACAGATATCTGATATCCTTAAGAGCTTCTGAGAATAATTTGATAGACAGAGTAAGCTTGAGGATACAGAAGAGAGTAAAGGTCATTGATACAACAAATTCCTTGAGAATCCAGAAAGTGTGAAGGATTTAAGATCTAAAGTAAAATAAAGGGATTATCCTTAGATTGGAGGTGCAACAAATCTTCCATTTAAAGAAGAAGTAAGGGGGGAGAAGTTAGGCGAGGCACAGCTATCGGTAGATTTGCTAAATGTTGAATAAACCTCAAGATTTTTATTAATTTTGTGAAGTAAAAGGTGAGGAAGAAATTCAACTTTTTAAAAACCTGATAGGGTTAATGGTAGGGAGAGATGATTAGGGAAATATAGGTCAATTGCTTAGAAACCTAATAGTTGAAGCTGAGACCAAGCAACAAACTCTAAAATATGGAAAAAGGCAAGTCTTTGGTGAATCCACCAAGGTGAGTTGATACTCACCATGTAAGACTAACAATATAATATCTGGCATTGAGGTGCCCCTTTCTTTCAACTTCTGCAATGTTCAGTTCTAAAATGCCCTAATTCTGACAATAATTTCAATTATCAAAATTCATGCCAGAAAATATACTGCCATTTAACAACTCTGTCTGAAGACAATAAAAAGATAACATGTACAGTCTTTAGTATTAAAGAAACTTGAGATATGAATATTGATAGGAGGTGAGTGTTGCCTAATTCAGTATCAAAATTCATAGAATATGAAAGTTACATTCTTTCAGAGGAAAAATCCTCATGACTAAACCTCATTATTGCATGTTCCATTTTACAATGGATTATATTCAAACAAAATTTGTGAACTCTTGACATCCTCCGATTACTACAGAAAATTTTAATTGTAGCCCATCAGCTTTGTTAAAAGGGAAAAAAAAATGAGTTCCCAAAGGTATCACATTGGATAACATTATAATTAGCCCCATTTAAGAGTGTTGGGCCTCTTACTATTTTAATTAAGAAGAGAAATATAAATGAAATCACAATCACAACAGTAAGACAAATGTTTTAACATAACTTACTAAAGGCTTCCTATTGTACCATGAAGAATTTTCATTACAAAAAAACATATCATGGGCCTACCATGACATCTTGAGTCTAACATAAAATGCTTATTTTTGAAATGGCACGAGACACACATAAGCAACAAAAAAAGGTATAATTTAAAGAGATTAGACAGATCAAAATTCCAGTTTCCTAGTCATTAGTCATGTTCTTAATCAGCTCAACAGAAGATTAGAAAAATATAAAAGTGTGTACATGTATACACACACACATATTTATAAACAATAACCTATGTTTAAATATAACTGAGCTTCTGTCAGATTCATTGAAATCTGGACAGGCCATAATCACAGAAAATAAGCATCTAGAGTTCCCATTTTAATTTGGGTGGATAGAATGTTTAATATATGATAATATTTTATAATTTTAATTAGTAGTTAACACATTTGTGAGCTGATGATTACTAAAAATAATAATTCTCAAAAAAATAAATAAATAAAAAGAATAACTGTCGATCTTTCCTACCGAAATTGCTAGGGGAATAACGTTTGGGAGCGAAGACAAACATCAAGTTTCCTTGAGGCATCATGTTTTACCTTTAGAAATATGAATGCTGCTTTTAATTCCACAGTATTTGGGGGTTCGTCTTTTTAAAGTAAAGTAAGAAGTGGATTCATTTGGAAAATGTTCCTGCGTGCCTACTGCCTTCCAGACCCTAACACTTAGTTCATGTGTCCAGATTTGGGATGAATGAAGTGAGATTTAACAGGAGAGATATTTATTCTGGCCTTCCATTTCCTCAGTGCCTTGAAGGACATTTATCCAATACCTAAACCACTTGCTAGAAGTAAGTTAAATACTAGAATTCTGAACTTGATTATGTGTTAAGGTACAGCCATACAGGACCAAATACTTTAACCACCAAGATAATTCACTGGAATTTACCTGGCAAAAAGAAACCCAAGAAAAGTTAGAAACATGAATATTGAGACGAGGAGCTTTGACACATTTGTAAATGATTCAGTTAAAGGCCCTCCACTCTTTTTTAATCGGTAAGCTTAAATTTTATTTTATTTTTTAAAGATTTTATTTATTTATTCATGAGAGACAGAAAGAGAGAGAGAGAGAGAGAGAGGCAGAGACACAGGCAGAGGGAGAAGCAGGCTCCCTGCAGGAGCCTGATGTGGGACTCGATCCCTGGACTCCAGGATCATGCCCTGGGCCAAAGGCAGGCGCTAAACCGCTGAACCACCCAGGGATCCCCAAGCTTAAACTTTAAATAGATCCATTTTAAATCTAAAAGAAAACTCAGATTTCAAATGCTATAATGTTCTGTCTTCTTAACTATAATGTTTAGATTTTTAACCTGGAATTCTTTGTTCAAAAATATTTCTTACGGAATTTTTTTTTAAATAGATAAATCCTGACAGGATTGACCTTACACACACACATATATACTTACTTTCCAGATATTCTTATGGCTCTGAGAGACTTTTCACTGTGGTTGGATTTGATAATATGAAAAATGGGCACAGAAAGGTTCCTAGAAGTAAGATAAGACACTAGATCTCTTGAATCTCACTTCATTAAATTCTCTGTTCTATTACATAGTACAAAGTCTACCACTCTCTCCCTTTGAAATAATACTTGAAGACTCCTTAAAAGCTTTGGAAGCTTCTCATTATGCTTAATATTAAAACCAAATTCTATAGCATGAATCTTCAATTACTTATAGTTCCTAAAACACTTAAACTTTGTCTCACCTCTGAGACTTTGTGCACAATGATCCCACTGCCTGGGATGCATTTCCTCATTCTGTTTGCGTACCTATTTTTTTTTACATCAAGAAGCTCGCATTCCAACAGGGGAAACTTAGTCAACTTCATACAGAAGTAATTATAAGAAGGAAGAATATGATAACAAGAATGCAATCAAGAGTTGCTAGGGAAACACCGTAAGAGATGGCAAGTAGCAACCTAGTGGACTAAAGGATAGATATAATTTTCATTGGCAAAGGTATTGAGATGGAAAAAATAGCAGAGGGATCATGAAAGATGTTGAAAAGCATGAAAACTGTTGCTAGACTTATTCTTCAGTTTGGCTAGGATATATGATCCGTAAGGAGAAGTAATAGAGTATACGGGTAGGAAGTAAAATAGGATCATTCTCTTGTAACCCTGATGGCCATATTTGTACGTAACCAGGAAGGAAGAGCTTCGAGCAAACACTGACATAATCAGAGCTACGCTTCAATAAGCTGAACCAGGCAGCAGTGAGTAGAATGTATTAGAGTCCAATTACATGGTAATACATGAGCCCAGGCAAGAAGCAATGAGAGAAAGACAGACTGAAATTGAGAGGATGGAGCTCATTAGCTAGAAAATGGAAAAAGATGAGTAATTTAATTGTCCTGAAGTCTTAGAATATGACTGAATTTAAGAACTTTCGGTGCCAGAAGGTCTACAAAGTTTACAGTCTCTAAGGTGACCAATTATAGATTGTGAATGTGAGAACTTATCCAAAAGTAGAAAGAGCTATTAGGGAAGTCTAACCTTTTACGGCTCTATATAAAGCACTGCAGATTCCAAATGAGAACTAGAATTCGTTCTGCTGAATATTACAATTCTTTATCAGGTTTGGGATGAAGGTCTTAGTAAATCATAAAGGTTTGATCTAGTATTAAACAACATGGAGGATATTTTTGAGTGACTAGATATTTACAGAAGTAAATATTTTAGAAGTATTTTACCTTTTTTTCTTTTTTTAGTTTTTATTTAAATTCCAGTTAGTTGGCATACAGTGTAATATTAGTTCTAGGTGTACAATGTAGTGATTCATCACTTCCATATGACAGCCGGTGCTCATCACAAGTGCCTTCATTAATCCCCATCACCTATTTCACCCACCCCCTCACCCACCTCCCCTCTGATAACCATCAGTTTGTTCTCTCTAGTTAAGAGTCTGTTTCTTGATTTGCCTCTCTTTTTTCCCTTAGTTTGTTTGCTTTGTTTCTTTTTTTGTTGTTGTTGTTTTGTTTTGTTTTGTTTCTTAAATTCCACATATGAGTATTTGTCTTTCTCTGCCTGACTTCTTAGAAACCTAATAGTATGAAGCTGAGACCAAGCAACAAACTCTAAAATATGGAAAAAGGCAAGTCTTTGGTAAATCCACCAAAGTGAGTTGATACTCACCATGTAATACTAACAATATAGTATCTGGCATTGAGGTGCCCCTTTCTTTCAACTTCTGCAATGTTCAGTTCTAAAATGCCCTAATTCTGACAATAATCAAAATTCATGCCAGAAAATAGACTGCCATTTAACAACTCTGTCTGAAGACAATAAAAAGATAACATGTACAGTCTTTAGTATTAAAGAAACTTGAGATATGAATATGATATTGATATGGATGACATTCCAGCTCCTTCCATGTCATTTCAAAGGTATATTTACACCGTATAAACCCTGAATACATTTTCAAATGCACTGCAACATACTCAGTATCTAGTATCATCTCTGTTGAGGATATTCCAAATATACTGAAATGGAAAGTCCATTGAGAGACTTTTGTGACCAGCTTAAAAGAAATTTTGCATTTAAACAACATATTTAACATTACAAAAATAATAAGAGTTATGGAATTTGTGATCATTTGAAGCTTTGCCCCACAATTTCTTCGCTTTCATCTCATTAGCTCTAAAGTAGTAACAACTGCTGCTTTTAATGTAGTGAATTACAATTAAAAAGTTGTTATCTGCCAGGAAATATTTTCACATAGCTAGAAAATAATGTGTTAAAAAATTGAAAGTTGTCTTCCAGACAGACAAAAAATGTAGGTCATTTTCTCAGCCATATGGCAAAAAGGAAATTCGGGACACAACCTGCAACCTATATATGATCTAGCAACTTAGTATGTGCAATATAGTGTGCCATGTGTTATCATTCTTTTGTAGTAAGACAAACAGTGTGGAAGAGAAAACATACACCAAAACTAGTTTTGTAGTAATGGTTATAGTGGTTATATTCCCTGCACCCTTCTCTGGACCCTATCCCTGACCCAGCATCCTAGCTGAGAACATGGTAGGACACAATAAACACCTCCACTTTGATTGCCTTTGTCATATGAAGATCGATACTTACTGTCTGAAATTAGCCGGATTTTGCTTACTCAGAACAGAATGTTGTGCAATGAAACAAGAATGGGTAAAGAGAATCATTTGATGATCCTATCGTCTGCCTCTAACACACTTTTGATTCTGTACAACATTTTAACTGTAATTCTCTTATTCCCTGGCATGCACACCCGTGTACGCGCGCACACACACACACACACACACACAGGACCTTACCTCTGTCACAGTTGTCTTCATCACTGCCATCCACACAGTCATGAATGCCATCACAGAGCCATCTAATTGGAATACAGTGGGCTTTATTCCTGCATCGAAACTGATCTTCCTTACATTCAGTCACACAGTCCATCTGTTCGAATACAAATGGGCACTGCAGTTTTCATTAATGATAATGACATAGTCAAAGGCAAAATAAACATGCAGCTGACAATATTGGAGATTTATTACACTGTGGGGCTTTCTTTTATTTTGACTTAATGAACACAACCTCTACAAATGACAATGGGGTTTAGTATACAAACAGCATGCAGATTCAGGTATTTGCTGCAATTACTGTATTCAGTGTACTTGTCCTAATATTTTAGGCAGTGCCAAGAATAAAGAATCTGTCTATTTTTATTACATTTGAATCCTGTAATTCAGAGATTTTAATCAAATGATAGATTTTACCTCATCTGAACCATCAGCACAATCATATTCTCCATTACATTTCAAAGATGCTGAAATACATCCTCGGCTGGCACATATATATTCACTTGATGAGCAAGTAGGAGAAGCTGAATATAATTATAAAGTTAAGATTTAGATTCAGTGAAATGAATGACTGGTTTGATAGATAAAAACATATCTATATATATATGCATGTAAAAAATTCATAGACAGTCATGAAAAATAGGTTAAACTATATTCAAAATCTGATATTAAACATTTATTTAAAATGTGTCTCACAATATTATTGCATTTCATTAAATATACTTAAATGATGTAATAGCCTGTTCAGTAAGTGTTCAACTTACTAAAGAAAGGAAAAAACCTAAATGTCCTCTAACTCTTTAATTTTGAAGAATTTCCATAACTTTAAATTATGTAAATATAAAGGCCTCAAATTATTTTTAAAATTATAATGGGATTTAGTGACCCTTGGGAAAGTTAATTTATATATGCATCATATAAAGCTAAAAGTAGAAATCTTGGCATGTTCTCATAGACCCCATGATATCTTGCTGGCTCTGTTGACATAAATGTCATATTTGCATAAGTTCTGAGAAGTATTTTTGTTTTAGGGTCTTAAACATGAATATATGCATAATTAGCTGAGGCTATAGAAAGTATTCTTTTATGACATAGAAAATAATAATAAATGGATATTTAAATTACTATCAGTACCAAATCTAATTAATCGACTTAGTAATTATGATTGTTGCCTTTGTCTACAAGTTTGAGTTTGCTAGGCTTGCACTCAAATCTCTGGGGTTCTTGGCTTTATGTCAGACACCTAGGCAGCCAAATGTACTTATAAAATGACTTTATGGTCTCAATTGTTTACTCTGAGGATGCTCAAAAACTTTTTTCCTAGAGTTTTAGTTCCTTTTAATTGGCAGTGTTTGCCTAGAGATCTGTACTTCTATGGATTCTGAGGACCAAATTCAGTAAGTAAAAAGATGTGATCAATTAGCAATATGGACCATGGGCATTGTACTGGGACATAGCAATGTGTGCTCCCGTATCTGGCTACTCTCACCTGGGCTCTCAAAGTAATGCTTTTGTGGTTATACATAGGTTATAGTATAATTTTCTCCCAGTAATCTTTTTTTCTGTAAGATACTGCTATTAAAATACCTGAGGTATAAAAAAATTAAGTTATAATGAGCATATTTACAAAGCTGTATTTAAGGGATAAAAATGTATTTTGAATTGGGTGTTATTTTCCTGTACTCTGGTCTTGCTTCCTAATTTTATTTTGATTTTAGACAAAGATGCAAATAGAAATTATACACTTACACTTTTTCTCAGTTGGTATCCTGTTGAAACAACTGCATTCTGTTTCATGACTTTAATTTCCATAACTGAAAACCTGACTTTTATTGCACTTATAATACTTTCAACATATTTCATTTTGCCATCTTGGGAAAACAATTCCAAATGGTGTGGAAAGACAGAGAAACCGGAAAATCTAATTTTGAGGAGTAATGCTTGGATCCCCAACATAGTAATAATCTTACCTGTCTAAACACTTTCAAAACATATGAAGGACACACCAATTAATTCATCTATAAATACTTCCAAATTTTATTTCTGAAATAGCAAATGTTCATGTGCACTTGCCACTATTTTCATTCATTATTGCCTACAGCGAAACTACACCTAGTTAAAATATCCACTCAATTAACTATCACCTCAATTATTTTACCTGGCTCACAGTGTTTCTCATCTTCTCCATATTTACAGTCTTCATGGCCATCACATTTCCATTTTGCTGATATACACTGACCATTGGAACACTGGAACTGATCTTTGGAACAACTTGTTTCACAATTTCTCTGTCAAAAATCACACAATACAGTCAACATTGAAGTTTTAGACAAATATCTACAAGGCCAAAAGACAGCTAGAAGCCTTATGAATAGAGACCTAGATGTGTAGAAACCATGACTGCCACAAGAAACTCAGACGGTCACTTAAGTCCATGGTCATATAGCAAAACTGTAACAATTTTCTATTTTCATTGGTCTTTGTGAGTCATAATAAAAGAGAAAAAATAAGAAAAGAATATAGATCATATCATTTGCTCCGAGGGGATCATTTTCCAACAGACAGTTAGGGGGTAATGTAATTTTAATAATTATAGGTGACAATGAAGACGAGGGGGGATATAAAGGGTTAAAAAAATATTTCTAAGCAAGTACATTCAGTTCATTGGGGATGGAGTGGCAGGATGAATGTGAAATAAAGAACCTGAAGGTAAATCTATTTTGTGTCAGCAAAACTTCCCCATATGTCTTTCCTTTCCCCTTTTCCTCATGCCTTTTTTCCTCAGTACCTGTCCCTTCACAGTTGCTGTTTATAATCCTTCACCTCTCTTCCAATATTTGCTGCTAAAGAACTATGAAATGAACTGTCACAATTGTCACTTCTGCTAGCTTGCATACAGATTTTACTTGGAAGTCAAACAAGACAGTAGATACATCTTAGGGGAGCTTAGCTTTCAATTCTTCATATGAGATCAATAAAAGGGATCCGCTAGAAATTTACCTTCCCTGTGTCTGACCAGTCTGGTTGGTACAGGATGCTCCAGTGAAATGTCTTGCTGGGATGACATTTTTCTGTTGTTAAGTACTTTCTATTCTTGCCAAAATGTACTTGTCTGTTCCTTTCACAAAATGTGCAGCCCTCACAGCTTATGAAACTCTCAGTAAGTGAAGCATGTTGAACTATTACTCCCTGCTTCTTCCCAGTGTCATCCCCATGTAAAGAAAGTTTACTTTCTAAATTCCTGTAATTTTCTCTTTCCTAGTGGTAGTTTAATTAGACTGCCTGCGATATGATTTATTTTCTTCTTTCTGCCTTTCTTCTTTCCTTCTTTTCTCAAGTATTGAGGATTTGCCAGTCACCAGAGTTTCTTAAATAAGAATCCAAAGAAGGGCAGCCTGGGTGGCTCAGCGGTTTAGAACCGCCTTCAGCCCAGGGAGTGATCCTGGAGCCTTGGGATAGAGTCCCAAGTCGGGCTCCCTGCATGGCGCCTGCTTCTCCCTCTGCCTCTCTCTCTCTCTCTCATAAATAAATAAAATCTTAAAAAAAAAAACTCTAGAATAAAAAATAAGAATCCAAAGAAAACTAAGATTTATTCCCTATATTTCATGAACTCATAGACTAAGGGAAGACCAGCACCTGGACCAATAATTGTAATAAAATGCATTACTTGTGAAAAGAAATTAATATAATTTTAAACATATGGTTTCTCAAGGCTTTTAGGAAAGACTTCATAGAGGAAGTTCAAACAGAAATGGAATTATCTAAGGAAAGGCTTTCCATGTGTAAGGGTAGGTAGAAATGTACTATATCTGAGGTGTAAGCTATGTTGTGATAAATGTACAAGACATTGGAGAAACAATCCATGAACTGATCGTGAGAAAGGGATTTCATACATTTTATCCACCACCTTACCTGCAATGCTCAGTATTTTAGCTGGGACATAGTAAGCATTCAATAAAAACTGCCAATGGAATGAATGAGTGAATGAATCAATGAATGAAATAGCAAATGTAGAACACAAGGAATATAAATTAAAATTCCATGTACTTCAGTTCCAGTAGAACAGGGATCATGTCTGTAAGTTTAGTGATCATGTGTGTCTGCGAACCAAATATCTAATACTGTGGCATGATTTAAATAACTGCTCAGTATGTATTTGTAGAACTGATGAGTGATTGTTTCCGAGCAAAGCAATTCAAATAAAATAGCTCAATGGATGGCACCGGTGATCAGTTGCTGTCAGCAACATAGAAGATTGTACTTCTCGACATTTTTTCTATCAGAAGGTTTCAATCTAAAATAAATTACAATTGATTGTGTATGTATTTCTATATTTGTAGGCTATTTATTTTAGACTCTTAAAAGCATACAGAAAGAAAGTATAATGAATCCCATGTGCCCATCATGCTTGTTTCAATGATCAATACTTCGCATGTTTCATGTACCCTCCTCCAACACATTTATATATAGTCCAGATTATTTAACACAGCAACAATAGTATTGGAACATTGACAATATCACAAAATTTGACAAAATTCCTTAGTATAAATTATTCCCAATCAATATTCAAAGTGTTTTCATTTTTAAAGCTATATCAAGATATTATTTGGTAAAATAAGGATCTAAAGGAAGTTTACACATTGAATTTGGCTTGAGTCTCCTTCAATAACTATTTCCCATTCTCCTAGTTTTTTTTTTTTTTTAATTTTTATTTATTTATGATAGTCACAGAGAGAGAAAGAGAGAGAGGCAGAGACATAGGCAGAGGGAGAAGCAGGCTCCATGCACCGGAAGCCCGATGTGGGATTTGATCCCGGGTATCCAGGATCGCGCCCTGGGCCAAAGACAGGCGCCAAACCGCTGCGCCACCCAGGGATCCCTAGTTTTTTGTCTTAATGTCTACTTGAAGACACTAGGTCATTTGTTCTTTTGAATGCCTCACATTCTAAATTTGGCTGATTGAATGCTAAAAAAGGATACCTTTGTAACATCTAGAGTGACTGATGAGCTTTTCATTTTTAAAAAGCATTACTATAAACACATATATTTTTATACATTTATTGTATTTCAATCCATTACATTTTTTCTTTTTTTTCTGATATCCAAATTGTCCTTTTGATTAGTAGAAACTCCTTCAATTAGATCCTATGTATTCTGGACACTATACTAATAGCCTTGTTCTGGCTTCACAAGATGTTAGTGGCTCATTTTGTCAATTTCCTTTCTCAAACCTAGAAATGGACATTTTTCACAGGAGTTCTGTTTCTTTTAATTGGAAATGGTATTTAGAAACCACTATGTCAATGTTAGAGATAGCCTATAATGCTGAGATGTCATCAGTTTTAGAATTTTTCAGTGACAGAGCTAAGAATTATATATTTTTAGAAAAAGAAAGATAAATTTCTTATTGATACTTAGGAATTTAATATTACAGAATTTTTATTTACTTTTTTTGTTCCCACATTTGTATCTCTTTTCTTTTACTTAAATGTTATGAGTTATGAATAGTATGAAAATAACTAAGCATCTAACCTATTCTACTCTCTATATATACGAGTTTCAAATTAGCAAAACCAATATTATTAACAAGTGCATGAACAATATTATTAACAATTTTAAGATTCATTTGCATTTCTCTTTGTCCTTACAATGCATTATACTTGATGCAGAGACCAAATACTGTATTTTAAAGTCACTTTAAATAATTCTTCTGTGCCACTAATGTGATACACAATTATACTGATCCAGGCTTCTGTTTTTAAAGATATTATTTATTTATTCATGAGATACAGGCTCCATGCAGGGAGCCTGATGTGGGACTCCATCCTGGGACTCCAGGATCACACCCTAGGCTGAAGGCAAGTGCTAAATCATGAGCCACCCAGGTGTTCCCCCCTCTTTTTTAAAATCATTATTTCAGCTAGATATTAACAAGTTAATTATATTATCAGTTAACATCCTTACAAAACCTCACAATTTTATCTTTTATTCCCAAGATGAGAGTATCCTGTATGTAATTTGGCTTTCTAGCCATTTGTTTAGTTCATCTTTTTGCTTGTTTCTTAATACAACTTGTCATTCTAATCCTTAGAAAGAAGAGAAGAATCAACTGCCTGTAGTTTTAGACACTTCATTACTCATTGACTATACTAGATGGCTGTAGATGTAAAGGAAGACCACCTTTAAGAAAGTTATTTTGATTCCCTGGGGGCAATATCATGAAAACATCTGGGTAATGGAGTTCTGTTCAGCCATCAAAGAACTACATCCATGAACTTAAGACATGAGAAAAATGATGTTAATAAGAATGTCTACTTTCACTTGAATAAGATTTTGAAAAAACATATGTTTGAGTCTGTATATATACCTTGGATATCTACTGAATAACGTGGAAGATGAAATCATATGCCTTAAGCAGTATATCCCCACCTCTTGATGTTTCACAGATTACACAGGGCCAGTGAAATCTATTTTCTAAAGAGAAAAAAACAAACTTTCATGGCATGGATGAGTTTATGTGAAAAAGTGGGAAACATTTAAGATAATTTTTGAATGAGTGGATACTAAGAAAATATGTAGCTGGGCAATATACTAATTTAGCTCTCCTATGAATTTTCCTTAAATTTTGTTTTGACTTGTTTGTGAAAAGCCCCATGAATATAAGTGGTATTTTTCAACTTCTCCTAGGTCAGCAGACCTTTGCAACCTCAAGGCTTAGGTTTCCTGGCCTTTAGGTGAGAAGTGAAATACATTTTTGTTCCCAAAATCTAGGCTCCTGAATGTGACTGGGGACATTTCCAACATAGTATGAGAATGGAAAATTGTTCAATCTTAATAATACTGAAGACTGGGAAAGAACCAGTCTGAGCGTGTCCTATAAATAGTAGAGACCAAAAAATAAATAAATAAATAAATAAATAAATAAATAAATAAATAAATAAATAGTAGAGACCTACAGTGTCTCCCAAAGATGCAGGAAATCAGTGGCTGATTAAAAAAGGTTGACACAGAAACCTCTAGATCAGCAGAGAAGATTCTTTCTAGGCAAACCTATGGTCACTGGGAGGACCTTCATGAGGGGAAGATCCATGTGTGTCAATCAGAGCAGCAGAGCTCTAGGAAGTCACTGTACCCTAGAAAGAGCCATGCTGGCCATGGAGAACCAGATACCTTTTTCTTTTATATCTGACTAGGCTTAATTTCACCAGTGCTGTGTTCCTGATATTAACATAGAAAATCATTAATGGAGAAAATCATGAAATGTGACTGCTACTGGATTTGTTTCTGATATTGGAAAGTAAAGGATTACAGGTCCTTTTAGATTTGATTGAGAAAAAAATATAACTGTGTATCATATGCTTTTTTCTAAAGCTTCACGGAATAATTAACAGCTGAGACACAAATGCATAGATGCATAAATAATAAATTGCATGAAGTATTATAAGTGTTAACACAATCTAAGTTTATGGAATTATCCAGAGATGTTCTAAACTTTTTCACTTAAGCTGTGTGTACAAAGACCTTATTATAAATGGATTGTGATTCATCATCTAAGCAAAGCTGAACCTGTGGTTTCATGAAAATTGATGACCCACATCGAAGTCTATAAGACTGTATCTATTGAAGAAAGAGACTGGGGAGAACAAACTGTTTAAAATGCATAAAAATATTAGTCCTGACTATAAATACTGCAGGAAAATTTATGAACAAATTCACAGATGGCAAAGGCATCAGCTATAGGGAATAGGGCTTCCAAACATCCTATTCCCAACCCAGCCATTCACCACTTGAGGTAAAACAGACTATAAAATTAACTGTCAATAGTAGCACAAGAGCTATTCCCTGTGCTGGATGTGTGCGGCACAGCACTTAGACATAATACTACTTATCTTATTGTGTCAGGAGTAAAGTGCATTTCAGAGCTGTCCATGTCACACTTACTGGATTGAATAATAATTATGAATGTGACTCTAAAGAACTTTCTTTCTTGTTTGGTTTTGAAAAGTTGCCTACCTCATCGGAGCCATCTGCACAGTCAAAATCTCCATCACACCAGAACCTTGAAGAAACGCAGTCCCCATTGGCACAGAGAAAATCTTTCAGTGTGCAGGTCTGTGGCTCTGGGGACAGAAAAATAGCACGGGTTTATTCTACTATATGCAACTGCATTCTAAATTTATATGACATATAGCATGAAGTAGCACTAAGAAAAAAGAGGTTAGCCAAGCAGAACCAATATATTGTTTAAAAAAAGTGTTTCATGAAGCATCTATGGGACATAATATAATGTTTTTTCAAATTTATTTTAAAGTCATGAATAGAAAGTGGCGTTATAGAAACAAATGGGAAAAAGACAATAGTTAGTAAAAAAATCAAAGTAAAATAAAACATAAAAATCTACATATTACATAATAAATAATCTTTTCCAATTGTTGGAATTCTGAGTCATTTTATGTATTTAGTTTAAGTAAATAAGATATCTTATGATGCTGTACCCGTGGGGCCATTTATTAATTAAGTAGTAAGTCTAGCCTTTGACTCTTGGCTTCTATTTTGCATTTTAATGACTTTCTAATTCTTCAATTTTGTCTCCAGAAAATCTAGAGTTCACAAAACAAGAAGGGTACATGGGGAGATACCACTGAACATGACTGGATGGGTAAGACTGGAAGGGACAGAAGGAGGCTCTCTTTTTAAAAGCTGCCTCTTTGTTTATGCAATTGTTTGCTTATGCCCCGTATAATTTACCTGCCATTTTAGATACTTTGCCAGTTATTGATTTAATTATGCTTCGCCATCTTCCTCTAGGATTTAGGCCAAAGAGTATGACTTGCTACTTGGCTTAACTCTGATATTGAGTATGTTTTATCTGGACAATGAAATAGGATTTTAGGAATTTTTTCTTTCCCACAGGTAATCGATATGATTGCTAGAGATCATCTCTTGTTTAGTTTTTGTTCTCTAAATAGAACTGATATCTGACATGATGAAAAACCCCTTTTTATTTTCTCTACTCATTAACTGTATTTACAGCTGGCTCACACACAATAACAGTCTTATCAAGGGAAGGAGGAATAACAGAAATTTAATTTAAGGAGTAGCCCTATGAAGCCTAATTTTCTGCATAAAGGTTGTGAATATTTCAGCCTGAGTTTGAATATTGCTTTACACAAACACCCGGTTTCTAGCTATAGGGTAACACCATGAACGCTTGGTATCATAAAGGCTCTTACATTTCTATATAAAGATCCCTCCTGAGACCACTGGAAGAACTATGGTAATATGTATTAGCATTTTGTTCTGCTCTGGGACTTACTTTCTTCAACAGCGTGAACTTCAGGCTATGAATAAGACAAAATGCTATTCAGTGGAATGAGAAAAAGCCACTAAGCAGGAAGACCCCTCTCATTTCTCAACATTCCTTTATTTAGTGAGCAGGACAATAGCAGTTTCTTTCTTTTTTTTTTTTTTTGTCTTTGCATTATGTTTACATATACCACGTTTTAATATTAAAACATCTGTATTAACACTAATATCACTATTTATAACAATAATAATCACTACCAGCTGGTGATTGCTTATTTGTTGTTAGCACCAGGTGAAGTTAATGCTAAGTGCTTGAATTAACTCAACAATTAATTTTAAAAACTGTGTAAGGTAGGTGCTATTATAGGACCCTTTTGTCGGAGAGTAAATTGAGGCACAGAGAGGATAAGGAATTTTCTCCAAATACCTTGGAGGCAGAAGAGCTACTATTGAACTTGAACCTACAGTCTGATACTAGGGCCTGTACTACTTACTGCGAGGCCATATCATTGCTCATAATACTACTGAGGAGATAATAAGTGTTCACATTTACAGAGATTACCAATAAAGCCCTGAGAAGCCAAGTTACTTGTCCAACGCACATGGATAGTAATATCTACTTCCCTTAAAAATAAAAGAGAACCCTTTTTCTCTCATCATTCCTCCATACTGAAACTATGGCACCCTCTTGTTGCAGACAAGCAGTTTTCTTCTTAGGGAAAAGAAATTACAGCAAAACTAATAAATTAATTAATTAAGAAGTAATTTATTTAATAATGGAAAATAACAATCGAAATGATTTTCATTAAAAAATTAGAGAATATTTTTTAAACATATTGTACTTCGATTTTTAAAAGTAGTAGAAATACTGAATTTTGTGGACTTGGAGGTATCTGAATAAGATTTTGTCCCTTTAATATTCTAACTTGCCTCTATCTTAATTAAACACAAGTGTGTTCATCATATGCCAAACAACATTGACTTCACAAACTTTGATACACTTTGCTATAGGGGAGGGTTGGATATTGTTGATCTGAGATGATACCGTTATAAGGTTAGAAAGTTTTTCAAAGCATTTGCCCAATAATTCCACAGAACACTTATTCTATAGAGACTTTGCTAACATTATTAATTATTCTGTTCTCATATGGGCTCAGAGGAACTGAGTGATTTGTTGGAAAAAGTTTTTTCAGTGCATATGAAATTCTGTGAGGCTCTATGATGCTTTTAAGAATGCCAGCAAAACCACCACTTCTGAATAATAATCATGAATTATTTATACATATACAAGTGTCATCAAGGAATGGGATAGCAAGTCTGTTTTTAACTCTCATCTATATGCCTCAGAATCTTCTGCTACTGGGTATCGCAAAAATAAACTCTCTCTTGAGGACAATTTAATTTGGTTATGAAAAAAATGTCCTGAGGGATTATATTGTTTTACTGTTTCTTACCTTTGATCTTTTCTGGATAAAGTAAAAGACCAATTTTTAGACCTTGGCATGATAGTTAACATTTTTCTTTTTAAAGAGAACAACAAAATGATTATACCTGGAAGATAATGCATTTAGAAGGAAAATTTGAGTATGAAATTTTCCCCCTATCTCCAAAATGTTTTTCTCACATTAACTTTCTCTGATGCTACCTATGTCCCCAGATCAAAAGAAGAAAGGGAAACCCACGGATGAATAATTAACAGGGTTTTCCATAAATCTCATCTAAAAGTACCAAATCAACAACAAAGAAGCTTTTACAGGGCATGTTTTGGAAGGCTGATCTGGATTCTATAATAATAATAAAGAACAGGGCATTGCATAGGAAAGTCACTTCCTTCGATAATAAAGGAGGTAAAAATGTATAGACTCAGAACTGAAAAGAGCTTCGGAAGCCATCTTACACAAAATTGAAGAAACTAAGTTTAGAAAATAAAGTGACTTTCAAAGCCATAGAGTTAGTGGCAGAGCAGAAAGGTTTCCAGACTTCAAATTCTCTTCTGAGTATATTATCATAAACCCTTGATGATAAGTTCAAAAGTTATATGAATGTGGGTGTAAGCATCTGAGGAGAATTTTTAGAACACAATTAGTATAACTGACATGCTATACAAATAATCTTCTGATATAAATTCAGTGTGAAAGTACTAGAAATTCAAATAAGGCCGACACAGCTTGTCTCTCTACAAAAACCTTAATCTGGTTGATCAAGTTATTTGGTGCTTTTAAATCTATTGGATTGGTAGTTACTTCTTAATAATGCAAAGATGTGAAATGATTTATTTTGCACATCAATTACTTAGAAGGCATACATGCCATATATATTTGTTTCTGATAAAGATGGTATAGATGCTGAGATTTGTCAGACATTTCCAAACCTTTGATACAGATGACAAAATAACTCCAATAGCAATAAAATTTTCTTGTTTTTAAGAGCCTAAATCATTGTTGGAGCAGAGTGTCCCTGCTGAACACTTAACAAGGGAAATCATCAGCAGATGATGAAGAAATGACAATGGACTAATTATCCCATATAAAGATAAAAAAGTAGAAAGCATAATAGATTTAAAACATCGCTGGCAGTTAATTGCTCCACTATGTTTCAAACTCTTCCCATATCTATGCCTGGAGTGTTTCCAACACAATTTAAAGAGTAAACTCATTATATCAGATTCATAAACAAGTAAGTCCAAAAGTGATTTTAACAATACATTGCTAATATGATAAGTGTGTCAGGCCCTGCGCTAGACCCTGAGAAATAGCCCTACTCCCTACACTATCTTCAGGTATTAAACAGGAACTGAGATGCATGTGATAAAGACATGAGTGGTGCAGTGGAATGCAGGAGAGTGTTGGTTGATGCAATGTGGTCACATTTTAAAAAAAAAAAGCTGCTAAAAAAAAAAGCTGCTATTATTTTTTAACTCTAAGGCTAATTTACTACCTCTGTCATATTTCTCTACTTAATAATCACTAACAAGAATCCTCAAATGTGAATTAAAATCTATACCATTGACTAATGATATTTAGAAAATGTGGTAACAGTATAGTGTATTGTCATCATGTCTATCTACTAAAATTAAATTTATATATGTGATGTGATATATATAGTCATGATTACCATATATAAATAGAAATTTATATATATATATGTACTAATAGTTTTATTGTAAAATATACATGAAATTATAATAGTTTCAACAGATCATGAGAAATTGGAAATATCTTGATAGCATTTTATGTGGGAGCAGATCTTTCCTAAAGCTGACTTCTCTATGACCAACCTCTTGGTGCCTCATATGGCTATACTGCATTTTTTCTCTTTCTTCATCTACTCAGCTTCTGTCTATGTAGAACCACTGGCATTTTCAATGTCTGAACTTTCTCATTTCTTCAGGCCTATTCAGATGGTATCTTTAAACACTGCCCAATTATCTAGATCTCGCAATTCTTCCTCTTACACATCCTTACCTGTTTACCATGTTACCAGTTCTGATACTGGTCCAATGTATGCCTTCTCCCTTCCATGTCACAATTATAATATGCTTCCTTCTTGTTCATTGTCATTTGTCCCCTGCAAATTACTCAATGTTGCTATCTTAGGGCACATACTTAGAGTTAATGAGAACCAAAAGAGAGCCACACATAACTTGGTATTTTATACTGCAATGCTTGATATTGCAGCCACTCTCTTGGTTTTTCTTAAGGGTTCTGTGGCTGTTGTGATTTATCACTAAGGTTCCCCAGTGATGAGTGAAAGGCAGTGTTCCTGCTCCTTGTGTTCTTGCATGGAAGGATGACTTTTAGGAGATGCCAGCAAAATCATACTCAACCACATAGGAAACCCCAGCAGATTAAGACACAGGTTATCTCCACCTGTCATTCTTCTTCCCCTTATTCTCTAGTTACAGCAGTAACTTAACTTCTTCACAATTTCAGCCTCCACTTGAATAAAAGGTTTTCAAAGATGTAAGTTTCCAATGTGGCCTTCTCACTCCTCCCCCTCTCCTGCTCTCAACATCCTTCAGCCATAAGGTACTTCCTCTCGGTATCCTACTGATAACTAATACTAAATGTATCCATCTGTATATTTCAGCTCTGAAATAAAGGTGAATTAAACAGAAAGGATATGCAATTGCTTCTTTTTTGTATTTGCTCTTCTCCTCCTGCCACTCTTACCTTATTAGGTCTTTCTCTTAATCACTGGATAGTATCTGAAAACCCCCTATATAAGGTTTTTAAACTTTAAAGCTATTGATTAAAAGAATCTGGAACCTTCTAAAGACTCTTTGCAATATTTTTCACCTTCCTAAAGCATAAGATCAGTTGAGAGATCTAGATATGAAGGAGTAATAAAAGGTCCCCAAATCAGAGTATTCCATAATCATAACGTCCAGAGATTTCATACATAATATACCTGATTCTTAAACACCAGTCAGATTAAGTTTAAAAAGTTATTTTCAAAAAGTTGATATTTTGCAAACTGAGTGTCCAAGTGGTTTGTTAAGCCTGTGATTCTACTAATTACATACTTTCATATAACATCTTCCTATGCTTTAATGTAACAATTCTATTTCATCTCCTGTGTCTTGGGAAACCAATGCTCTTAGTCCAATGTATGAGTACACACTATTGTTATTATTAAATACTTTCTGGAAGTAGCAGAATATAAATATTTAATAAATGGAATTTGATTAATATCTTATTTTAAAACATGACTATATTGCTTTCTTTGTTTAAACAGCACTGTGAGAAAGTGCTGGTAAGAAATATATTCAGAAATTAATGCTAGAATATAGGGATGCTGTCACAATTTTACATACTGCCATACTTTTTAGAAAATAAAATTGTTGGACAATTATTGTCTTTTAAATTTATTACATAAAAATGCAGGAGGCAGATGATGATAATAGTGTTATTCTATTTTCAGAGAAAAGCATCCTGAATACATATGGTGTTCACCACTCCAGAGAGAATAAATGATATTTCGCTGAAAGATGCTCATGGGTAAATTTGTAGTGTAAAAGGATTTGAGACGGAAATGAAATGAATACCATCCGCTAAAGAATGATATGTTTTGTACTGTCTCCACATCATTCAGCTTTTTGTATGAACTTGCATCAAGGGCTCACTTCATTGCATACTAATGGGTTGCATTAAACCTCATGATACTTTCATACCAATTCTGATAACTGTAAGAAAATAACTCCCAGTATGAGCATTTCAATAATTCTACCATTTGAGATTCAGGTCAATTTAGTCCGAATATTCTTGTCCAAATGTGAATACATGTATAAAAATGTGAGCCGCAGGACAGATAGGTTCAAATTCATACCTTAACTGAACTAAAAATTGCTATCCTGCTTATTGAATATGCTGTCAAGCTCACAACGTTCTCAAGCGAGAGTTACTTACTACAGTTTTCTTCATCTGAATTATCACTGCAGTCATTCTGGCTATCACACCGCCAGTGATCTGGAATACAGTTGTTGTTTCTACACTGGAATTCGTGAGGTCCACAAGTCTTTTTATCTGTAATAGAAAGAACCAGAGTTTGTGCCGTTGACTTCCATGAAGACATCCCTCATAAAACCCTCACTGCCAGGCCAAATCCAGGGCATATGACATCAACAGACCTTAATTCAGTTACTAACTGAGCAGCAACTCTAGGAAAAGCTGAAGGCAAGTGCTAAATAAAATTCACCCTACTGTCTTGTTTTATGTTGTTATCAGTCATGCTTTCATCACTAGCGAATTACAAAGCAAGTGGTTGGCCCATTCACATAAAGTCAACACAAATCAATCAAAAAAAAATAAAAAATAAAAAGTATGAAGAACTACATTCTCTTTAGGATACTGCCTTCCTAAGTCACCTTATATTTCTTCTATAAGGCAACAGAAAAAAAAATAGTTATTAGCTAGATCCTGAGATGGTCAGCTTGCCTTTCTCCCTTAGAGTTTTTTACTCATAACCTACCTATCAACTGATCTAAATTCATAGAGTATAATAGAGCCTAACATGTACAGGCCTTGAAAATTAATAAAGTGCCATCTCACTTGAACTTTTAAACAATTCCACTGAGTACAAGGACAGGTATTAACTAGCTATTCATTTTACAAATGACAAAAGATAGAATTTAGAAGCTTGATGAATTTTTACTACCATTAAATGGCACAGTCAATATTTGTGTGTGTGTTTACTCTTGCCTTAGTGCTTTATTTTATTTTATTTATTTATTTATTTATTTTTTTTATGATAGTCACAGAGAGAGAGAGAGAGGCAGAGACACAGGCAGAGGGAGAAGCAGGCTCTATGCACCGGGAGCCTGACGTGGGATTCGAAATCTGCGTCCAAAGCTCAACCCGAATCAGAATGCATGCAATAGGAATTTAATTAAAGTTTAGGTTATATATTTTTTAATTTCCATAAGAGCAATAGCTAACTATATATGGGCTAAAGCAATGCATCTTAAACTTCAATGCACGTATACAAATAAATTATTTGAAATTTTGTAAAAGAGAGACTGCAATTGAGTAGATCTGGATTTATAAGAAGCTCCCTAGGGATAACATTGTTCTTAGGTCTGAAATATACTGAGCAGAAAGGGTATGAAACATAAAGATGGGATAAATTCAATAACATAACAATAATAAAATTATAAATATCAACGTACAACTTAGGACACATTCCCCTTTCATATACTTAGATCGATTCCTTATTCTCAGCTGTAATAGAGATGCACAGTGAGTTTAATAACTCAGACTAGTAAAATAAATTAAGGGAGAAGGTAAGCTATATGTTGCTAGTTGCTACTCTTTCCTTTAAAAGATAGATTAGATAATAGACAGATAGATAATAGATATTTTTATATATGTCTATATATAAAGAGCCTGCATTTCCCTTCCTCTTTCTCTCCCTTTCTTCTTTGTAGCCTACCTGCCTGCTAATGATTACTCATGCCCTATCTTGTGTCACTGTGTTGAGTGCTGTATTTTGTGATATATCCTTTTTGCCTTTGTTATACCTACATTTAGATTTTAAAGTTGGATTAACATCCACAGAAGTTCTAACATAGCATTTTGCATATTTCACTCAATAAATGTGTTAGGATGACTGGAATTTATATAATGACCATTGAAAATATGGGGTTTGGTATTGGACTATGTAGACAGTTTCATTTTGACAGTTAAAACAAACTTATCTGAAACCACTACTCTATGTTTGTTGCAAATTACCTTTATTTCTATGTGTTGCTTGCATCATTTAAAATATTGTTTCAAATTTTTAGAATATGAGAAAGTAAGAAAGTTCAAACTGGATCAGAAAAATTGACTATAGGACTTAGTATTACAACATTAGCCCCAAGTAAATTCCCAGGGCTACAAAAAGGTTCACAATTGGTAGTGAGTATCGATACAGTAACTGTTTTTGAGGGTTTTTCCCCCTAAATCCTATTTGTACTTTTTTTCTATGTTTAAATATTTGTATCATATTTTGTTTTTGAAAGAGATCTGCACTCATTTCTAAACAAAGACAAGTTACAGTTCATTGTGAAGATTTCCATTTGGGGCATGCAGAAACAGTAACACTGAAAGGTTAATTGCCTTATGCAAGGTCATTAAAATTTTGTGTTTCCAAATCAGTTAACTTTTGATCCATGACATTAGTTATAAAAATTACAAATACAAACTATACAACCCATGTAGACTTTGTTCTGTACTTAAAGTCTCTCCTGAGGAGATTAAATATAAGTATAAATATAAATATAATTTTAATAAGAAACTATGAACAAGGTAAAACAGCAGTTTTCAAATTGACTACACATTAAAATCACCTGGGAAACTTAAAAATCCCTTTGCCCAGTCAATATCCTGCATCAATAAAATCAGACTCTCTGGGGTGAAACCCAGACATCAGTATTTTTACTAAAGCTAGCTGATTGATTCCAATGAGCAGCCAAGATTGAAAATTACTGGCCCAAAAAACTAATTGTAGAACAGAACATTATATGACTCTGCATTATAATACTCTAGAGTAATTAATATAAAATGCTCACAATATATAGAGTTTTCTATTAATTCAAAATTTTAAATAGCTTTCAAACAATGCAGTATTTCTTTTGGTATTATAAATACGAAGAAAACAAATGGAGTATCTGAAAACTTGTTTTTTTTTTTAATTTAATGTGTTTCCACATGAATTACAGATAGTACTACGAATTTGATCCCCCCCCCCAGAGGGACTACCAGAATATAAAACTGTATATGGTGTATTCTGAAATACTATTAGCACTTGCATATGCATGGGCTACATCTTAAAAAACAAAACAAAAATCTGGTGACTGTGATGTTTTTGTGAGCCAGAATGAGGGAAGTGGACTGGAATACATAAGTGAAGGAGAAGTTTAAGTTTCTCATTATACCAAAAAAATCCAAAGGAACGTACAAACTACTGGAAGCAATATGATTTTGGTGGATACAAGGACCATATATACATTTAATTATATTTCTCTATATTAGCAGCAACTAGAAATGAAATTAAAAAAAAGAAAACTTTTACAATGGTGTCAATAAAATAACAAATATCTAGTAATAAAACTAGTGAAATTTGTGCAATATCTTCATACTGGAAACTATAAAACATTACCGAGAAAATTTGTATAATGCTTTAAAAATGCAACAATATATCAGGGTCATAGTTTAGAAAACTCGAAATAGTTAACATTTTTTCCAATTAATATAAAGAGTACAAAAATTTAACTGAAAGGTACATGAGAGAACTTTCGGGGCAGAGAGAAATGTTCTGGATCTTATTTTGGTGTTTGTTGCATGGTATATAAAATTGCAAAAACTCATGAAACTAAACATTTCAGATCTAAGCATTTAATTTTATTTTAATTGTATTTTAAGTAAAAAGACTTCACTATTAGAATTATAAGACATTTGGAAAATCCAAATAATCATACTATGGTAAAGAATTATTCATTTCGCCCCTGAACACTCAGGTGTGTTCAGAACAGAAGGGTAGTCTGAAAGAGAATTCTGTTAAAAACAAACAAACAAAAACAAAACAAAACAAAACTCAAAATTTAAATGTTCCACACTAAGTATAAGCAATAGCATGTATATCCCACATTTCATTTTAATCTGTGAATTAAATGATGCTTCAGGGTGTCTATATCACTTATTTTTTCTCTTGAAAACTTCCTAAAAAAATGTATGCCATGAAAATGTTTCCAGTAATGTTTAGTAGTGAAAATATGTATAGGCCTTATGTATAGGTATTATATGTAGGCTTTTCATATATAACACATTTATTTTTTCTGGTTAGCTCTGCAGCGTAGGACAAAATAACACGGAAAATACTCCTCAATGAATATGTGAAATGATGCATATATAAGGCAATAGTCATCATTTATAACATGTACATATACAGATATGTTTTGTTTATTATTATTCTTTTTATTATTATTTTTTTTTTTTAGAGAGAGACAGCATGTGCATGAGTCGGGGTAGAGGGATAGAGGGAGAGAGAGAGAATATTAAGGAGCCTCCATGTCCAGTGTAGAGAACAATGTAGGGCTCAGTCTCACAACCCCAGCATCATGACCTGAGCTGATATCAAGAGTTGGACCATTAACTGACTATGACACCCAGGTGCCCCTGTGTATTAAATATTCTAAAAAAATAATATTTTAATGACTCTAAATAGACACCTAACCAAACTGAAACTATACACTCTTTCACTAGTAATATTTTATTACTGCTTTAGAAAATAAAATGTCACTTGTAAACTGCCATGTGTTTTATTTAACTGCTTATCAGATGAAAATGGCTTAGAAAATTTTACATCTTGAGGTATAGGCTATCAATTTGAAAACATAACGTATAAAATAATTTTAGAGAAAAGTTAGTAAGAAGACATTAGCTTGTGATTTAAGAAATGTCAGCATTCCTTGGCCTTGAAAAAAAAGAAAAAAAAAAAAAGAAAAGGACTGCGGGGTTTCTGTTGTTCTCACTAACTCAATATTTAAAAAAAGAAAAAGAAAAAAAGATTGTATAGCTTAAACCTGATAGATGATTTTTCTTCTTTAAAATTAAATATACAAAGGAGGGAAAGGCAAGGATTGTATGGTGGCTAGACAACATCCTCAGGAACACAGATTTTTATCAATTTACTTCACCGTCTTAACTAATGGCTTCCATTGTTCTTAGTCACTCGTGGCCCGGGATGACTACTAGCGCTTGGGTCTTCACCTTGAAGGCCTGAAGAAGGAAGGGTAAAAAGCAACGAAGAGGGCAGCCTCGGTGGCTCAACAAAGTAAAGTATTGGACTCTTGATTTCAACTTAGGTCATGATCTCAGGGTCGTTAGATCAAGGCCCACATTGGGCTCTGCACTGAATGTGGAGCCTGTTTAAGATTCTCTCTCACCTTCTCCCTCTGCCTGTCCCCACCTCACTGCCCCCACCCCTCCCTGCGTTGTATCCATACTCTCTCTCTCTCTCTCTCAAGGAAAAAAACAAAACAAAAACAAAAGAAGAAGCTTTTCTACTTTGAGAAAAACAACAAAACCCCCTTAAACAGTCTTCCTGAAAGTGCTGTATAACACCTCTGTTTATATTCAATGGGATAAACTTAGTCATGTGTTAAAAACTCATCATAAGGGGAGATGGGAAATGTGATGACTTATTCTGAATAGCAATGTGTCAACCTAAGAGACACAGTTCTGTTTCTGAGGAGAAAATAAAAACTAGATATAGAAATAGGCTTTAGGAGTCTCTGATAAAAACCTAACAAGGCCAGTTAAAGTCACTGGAGATTTCCATGGCTCCTGGAAGAGAATATTTCTTTCCTTTCGAGATGACAAGTACTATAGCCTCACGTTGCCCTGGGTCATTTAAAAAATCACATAGGAAGCACCATTCACAGAAGACACCAAAAAAAGTAAGGAACAGCTTAGGAACAGAGAAAAAGATGATAGGGCTCTGATGACTCTACATAAATACCTGCATCCCTATTGTTCCTGAAGTCAACTCCATCCATTCCTTGGTAAAATTTATTTTGCCACTGGTTTGCACAGGGTTTCTGTCATTTACAGACAAGAATCCTAATGCAAACATTATTTTATTGCTTAAAAATAAGAGGGACTTCTATTAATGTTCTTATCTGTATGTGCTGATTTACATAATTCCTAGGCTATTTCATCGGTTTATAATTACCTGGGAAATGCAATCTCTTTCCAGGAGAAGCCTCAGAATTAGTCTCTATTTAAAAGTAATTTGCAAATCCAGGCTTCCATGAAGATAGGAGATGGTACGAACACTTTTTTTTTTTTAAAGCATATTCTCTATGTGGCATATGCTATTACAGCCTCTAGTGATATTGATTATCTGGAAAGCTGCAGGTTGCCTTGCATTGTGAAGTGTTTGGTGGATCTGAAAATTAATTTCATGTTACTTCTCATCAATCAGGGTAATATTCCTCAATGAACACTTACATGCACAGCCTGTTCTTCTAGGAGAAGTGGAAAGAATATGTGGATGCACCAGTGGTTGAGAATAACAATGCCAGCTGTGGCTTGTCCCAGTGGGATCCTACTACTTCTGTCTCACTGTTGAATTTTTTATTTATTTTTTAACTTTTACATTATTCTTCTAGGTAGAGAAGAGAAAGGCTTATAAAGTAAAACAAACTACCAATGACATATTTTCTTTATAAAGAGGTGAATCTATAATAAGTTAGCTCTCTGGAAGCTCCAATAATGACATTTTATAAATTGCATGTCAATGTAATACAATTTTCAGTGGAAATTTTTTGAATTCACATTATGCAGTTTTAGAAAGTGTCATATTACATCCTGTAATGCCATATATTGCACTTGACAAGAATTTGTGATTTTTTTTTTCTTATTTAGAAATTTGTCTTGTAACTTTATGGCTGTGAACTGGGGGGAAGTAGTTATTATTTCATCTTTGCCAACACACTGTACATCATCTGCCAAACCCCTTCTATTCCATTTATCATTCTCTTTGCAACAGCCTGTTGCCTTGACAGCTTGAATGGTAATATTGTACAAACAAATTTGCATTTGTGAACCTCGGTTGAAGAGGAACCCAGATCTCCATAATATGAAGATGTAGGTAGCGCAGAGTCATTCTTGACTCTCCATTACAGATTCTGGTAGTCATGTGCTAGCAATTCTACTAGTGCTTCCTCATCTAGCTGACAGAAAAAAAAGCTTCTTCCTTTTTCTAAATATTGATTCTGTTTTATTTTAAAAGCAAAGGAAAGGCAACTTGAGGCAAATAAAAAGTGAGTCTACCAAAATATTTGTAAATATGCCTTGGATTGCATCCGTCTAGTTGGTCTGACCCTCTTAAATCAGAGTCACCAGACAATTGTTCAAACCACTTTACGTTTTTGGATGAACATCAGACTCTGATTTGGTGGAAGATAGTGAGGCAGAGTGAAAAGAACCTGGGCACTGAAGTGAGAATGTGATTTGAATCCTAATTCTGGCTCCTACTCATGCTGCAATTTATTTTTTTTAATAATAAATTTATTTTTTATTGGTGTTCAATTTGCCAACATACAGAATAACACCCAGTGCTCATCCTGTCAAGTGCCCCCCTCAGTGCCCGTCACCCATTCATACCCCCCCCCAGCCCTCCTCCCCTTCCACCACCCCTAGTTCGTTTCCCAGAGTTAGGAGTCTTTATGTTCTGTCTCCCTTTCTGATATTTCTCACCCATTCCTTCTCCCTTCCCTTCTACTCCCTTTCACTATCATTTATATTCCTCAAATGAATCAGACCATATAATGTTTGTCCTTCTCCGATTGACTTATTTCACTCAGCATAATACCCTCCAGTTCCATGACACAATTTAAAGTCATTATTTGGGATGCCTGGGTGGCTCAGCAATTGAGCCTCTGCCTTTGGCTCCAGGGACTGATCGTCAGGCTTCCTGCATGGAGCCTGCTTCTCCCTCTGCCTGTGTCTCTGCCTCTGTGTGTGTGTGTGTGTGTCTCTCTCTCTCGTGAATAAATAAATAAAGTCATTATTTATCTTCCTTCGACTTCAATTTCCTGAAGGCTAAGAATTAAAGTGAAATACATTGTACTGAAATGAACACCTGGCTTAATGAAGAGTTACTAGTGATCATTAAGTAATAGTAATAATTAAGTAACTTGTTATTTAAATAGTAATAATAGTAAATAAAATAGAAAAATAGTATGTAAAATAAGCAAATAATAAATAAAAACAGTAGATGCAGATTGCAATATCAACTTTATCATCAATGAGAAATGTGAATTTAGGAGGAAAAAACGGTATTTATTTAAAAGGCTGCCATGTGGCAGACACTGCTTTTGGCCTTATAATGCTATTATTTTAAGCGAATAGATGATTTTACTGTAACTTTATGAGGCATCCTATTTATTTTATAAGCAATAGACCACGTATTGGTAACTTGCTCAAAGTCACACGTAAGTATTAGAGTCACATAGGACACCTAAATCCTGTGGGAAATCACATTCCCAATTTGAAAGGTTATGAGACACCTGAGGTCTTTTAAAAAAAACTGTGCTTTATTATCTGCATATATGTTTAATTATCAGATCTATAAAATACTTTTAGCTTGTATCATTCTTATTTCTTGGGAAATAATATTTTTCTTAATTATATAAGTGACTCATACCATACTTCTCTATGGAAATGTAAGACTTTAACACAGAGAAATAGAAACAAATAGCTCATAGCCACAGAACATAAACTCTGTATGTTTTTCTGACTACGAAAATAAATAAAATATTGTATACTGTATATTTCACTAAAAATTACATAGAAATAATTTCTCTAAGTCATTAAAAATTCTTATAAATGCCACTTCTACAGCTGTATAATATTTATCTTGTGGATATAGTGTAGTAGGAACTACTTAGCTTAACTAAATAGTTCTCTAGAGTTTGGCATTCCATGTTTTATTTTTTTTTTCCAATTTGAAAAAGGATAATATTTGCAACAAAAACACTTTTACGGTTATATATGTGGATACATGTTTCAAAAGAGCCTTTGTTAGTGATAGTCACGTCATTTTACACTTTATAATCTTTATATTTTTATCTTGTCCCTAGTATACATTCTAATAGTTCCTTGTACAGGAACTAGCATTCTTAGATTGAATGTGACATGTATGTTGGTTACTTAACAAAGTGACATATTCTTTCTGTTTGATGTTCTTTCTCCCATATAATGTATTTATAAATGTCTCATTCACGATTAGAGTTTTGTGATTATATCAGTCAGTAATTATGAACATAAAAACAAACTACTTTTTTGTGTAACATAGTTAGCAAACCTCTTTTGGTATTATAGATTCAGGTGGGAGATCAAGAAAGAGGGCAACTGAGAGAATAT
Source organism: Canis aureus (assembly GCF_053574225.1). Taxonomy (NCBI): domain Eukaryota; kingdom Metazoa; phylum Chordata; class Mammalia; order Carnivora; family Canidae; genus Canis; species Canis aureus. The sequence continues at coordinate 49,390,528 of NC_135630.1, forward strand.
TTCATTTACTTACAAACATACAATTAGATATGCATCACTAAATAAATATGTAGGGTGAGGTGAGAGGTATCTGTCTCATAAAACCAAGTCAAAAGGATACATGCATACACACACACCCCCTCAGGTAGTATGTGGATACAGTTATAAGTGCATACAAAGGATACTGCTATTTATCTCTGAAACCACTCATACAACACGTGTGTGTGCACACACGTGCGTGGGCATGCTTGCATGTGTGCATACTTACCTTAGAAAAAGAGCGAGTATAAGAGAAAGCTAGCTATAGGTCAGTTCTGACAAAAATTAGGATTTTTCTGTGGTTATGTTTGTCATTGAATATTAAACTGTGTGTCCATTTGAAACCTCGGAGAATTGATACCAAAACTGAAGAAAGCTTTTTCCTTGTTATTATTTTGTTACTAGACTCATCTCTGCGGAAGAATATTTCCAACTACCAATTATAATGAATGGAATATCTTTGTTGTGGTATTGTGTATGAAGGAACATTAGGGGCTGTGTTAGCTATTTTTATTTTTATTTTTATTTTTTTATTTTTTTTTTTTTTTTGTGTTAGCTATTTTTAAAGAAATTTCCTTGTTTTTGAGCAATTGCTCTAAAACATTTATCTAACCAATATGCTTTGGAAAGTATATAATGGACTCAGATAAAAAGGCTAGAGTCAAAAATGTGTTAATTTAACTGAGGGATCCCTGGGTGGCTCAGCGGTTTAGCACCTGCCATTGGCTCAGGGCATGATCCTGGAGTCCCGGGATCAAGTCCCATATCAGGCTCCCTGCATGGAGCCTGCTTCTCCCTCTGCCTGTGTCTCTGCTTCTCTCTCTCTCCTGTATAAATAAATAAAATATTTTAAAAATAAATAAATAAATTTAACTGAGTAACAAATCAAATACTTAATTTTTTTCTTTCTAACACTTCTTTGGAGGTTTACATTTGATCTAAAATTTAATGACTTAATACTTTGAAAAGTTAAGGTCAAGACACATATACATATATACATGTACGTATGTATGTATACACACACATTCAAACATTTTTATATGCATCAACATATGTTTAAGGACCAAATGGCATTCAATAAAAAAATTATTGAAAGAGGATAACAAGAAGTGGAAATAATTGTGCTAGATGATGGTGACCAACACTTGTGAGTCTTAGATTATGATCTAATTATGTGGGTACATGGTAGGATGGGCTCTTGTTTTTCCCATACTCAGTTTTAAAGACTCTCTTTTGCCAACTTTTTGCCTTTTAAGTGAATCTAATGCATATTGAAATCTGATATCAGCTGAATACAAGGGATTGATTGGAAATTGATGATGAGTGCATAAGAAAAACAACCTATTGTCCCGTTCAGGGTCTCTCAATTAGAGTGATGTCCTTAGATTCTTGCATCCCCAAGTGATGAAGTCTTTTTCTGGAATATGGATTTAAAGTATATGACATCAGTGCCCTTCTACAATCCTTGGTATCCACCGTGCCTAAGCCAATGACTTCGAACTGTAAGCACTTATGACTGCTTGGCTCCACTCTGGAAATGCTTTTCAGGGAGATAATGCACCTATCTTCCTAGAAGCAAATGTAAAGCAATAACTGATAAGAATTGGTATGAATAAATACCACAGCTGTCTCCTTTGTTTGGGGTTACTCTGAATATTCTACACTGTCTCATAGAATTTCTTGGTAGAATGGATCTCATTCCTACAGTAAGCTGCTCAATAATGTACCTTCTCTTTTTCCTTCATTAGTTTGGTTAACTTCCTCACCCACCTACTAATGGTGTCTGGAATCATCTCCCTAATAAACCATGTGTACTCAAATCTCATAAAAAATTGAGTATAAGCTCTAATTATGGGAAAATCTAACTTAAGAAAGGATTTATGTATTCATTTATTCAACAAATATGCATTAATGCCTATAATGTTCTAGGCAATGTTCTGAGCTTATTGGGTTTATACGAATAAAGGGAACAGACATAAATCCTTATGCTCATTGAGTTCATGTACTAATGGCCATTTAAGAGACTAATGGGCAATGGATCCAATAGACTGAATAAAAGAAAAAAAAAGTAAATAAAAGAATAAAAAATAGTTTATCAGAGGGTAATAAGTGCTATCATTAGAAATAAAGAGGAGAAGGAAACAGGGAATATGTGTGAAGGAGGAATTTCAAACAAGAGTTTGAAAATCCTGTATGAAGAGAGTGACCTTGAAGACTAACAGAGAGAAAATGATTGAGACATTGCATTATCTTGGAGAAAGGACATTCAAAGTAGAGACAGGACTTGAAGAATAAGCAGGCCTGTAGTGTGCAAGGAACAGAAGGGAGATGAGATAACTAAGGAGACAAAGAAGGTCAAGAGTGGTAAGAGAGGTCAGGAAGCCTATCCATTTCGAGGAAGGGCACTCACATCAGATAAGGCTTTGTGTGGAACTTCTCTTGCTATTTCTCCTCCTTGAAAGAGAGCATATAAATTTGATCTCTTTCTTTTCTGACAAATGCATTCCACATACTTTTTTAGATTTATGCTAAAAGGAAGATGAACATTTGAAAGATTGCTCGATGATTGCAGCAATACATTAACCTAGATGTTGAAATTGCCATGATGAATTCTTTGGCTTGTACATATTCTAGATAATTACCTTTTTCTTAGTTTTGGTGTTTATTCTTATCTACAAAGGTAGCAGGATGGCATACACTGATAAAATATACAATAGGTAATAGCAGGCCAAACTCAATTTTGAAAGAATATTGAGAATCTTAAACAACATAAAATATGTCTAATAACAAGATATATCAATTACAGGTCAGTAATTTGATTTCTTGACTAGAATTTTTGCCTAAAAGCAACAAATAGTTCTATCATTTCAACTAGAATTGTATCTTATCTTTTAAAACATGGATTTGTATATCTGAAGAGATTCACAAGTAAATATTATGGGCCATCCTTTAGAATTGGCATTAGTATTTTTAGATTCCAGGTTAGACTTTTAAGTATTGATTTGAAGACACTAATTGCAACTTATATTTATTGAGTGTTTTCTCTATGTGAGTTTTAAGGCTAAGCCTGACTCACAGAATCCTCCTAGCAGCTCAACAAGGAAAGGATATTGAATAGCTGAGGATACTAAAACTAAGGTTACAGTAAATTACTTGTCTCAAAGCTCACAGCTCTTAAAATCTGGATCCAGGACTTGAATCCATACCATCTGATCCAATATCTATAAACTATTCTGCAGCTGGAACACAAATAATTCCCCAAAACATAGTTCTTCATTGCTTCTTTCTTTCGCCACTTTATACCAAGATGTCAAATCTATGGACTCTGAGAGCTGACTAAAATTGTATACATGTCAGAAGTTTTATGTTAAAGGTAGTTCCAGGAGAACATAGCTGTCTTCACCATAAAACCCTAAAGTTGTAGTAGGTCTACATAGAGGGTTTGTAAAAATATATTCATATAATAATTATAAATTTATACTCAGAGATAAATATGGACAGTATCACAAAGCCTTCAGTGACAAGATATATTATTCCTGAACTATGTATTGTTGTTGTTGTTGTTCCTCATAATCTGGCACACTTTACACTTTGAGGGAAACAAGCGAGTTCACTTTTTTAAAAAGGCAATCTCACTCTCTCAATACAGAACATCCCCCTTACTTGACTTACAGTTCAAGTAGGTGCTACATATCAATAAATGATCACATTAGCCTTTATCTTAACCATTTCCTCATTGGCTGCCTAGTCAGCAAGGTATTGATTTTTTTTTTTTTTTTTTTTTTTAAGATTCTGCTTACAGTACATGATGGTTTGCTTGGCTTTACTCCCAAACATCTTTAAAAACCTTAGTATTGCACTTCCCTGTTAGATGTCTTTATTCACCTTTTAATAAGCCTGTTTGCCTCCTATAATAATACTGCATCTGCTGTAGAACCATATTTATCAGAGAGACAGCAGGCTATGAAAGAAATTTTAAAAACCAGTGCTTGAGCTGAATGTAATATGAGAATTTAAATAAAGGTGCCAATAAAATTCACATTTTAATACAGCCATTAGACGCATGCAGAAAGCAAAGTATCTCAATGGATAATATAAATCATCATTAAATTTGCATTAATTTAGCTCGCTCAAATATTCTTTCAACTTCTAAATGTTTCACTATAAACAATGAAGAAACAGAATTGTCCTTCACATCATGGTCTATTGGGTATAAGAAAGAAAATAATTGGCACATTAAGACATGATATATGGGATATATTATCAAATTAATAAAATTAATATCCATAGTGAAAGTTGGTTGGAAGTGTTGTTACAAGGCCAGGGTGACTCTTCTGACTGGGAATAGCTACTAAATAAAAAGGGAAGTGGAAGGAACCCACTGAACCCACTGAACCAGTGCCTGGCCTACTTCACTAGAGTGATATATCCCATTTCACTCACCCAAATTTGCTATTTGGTAATGTCGCCTCTACCAGTATTTATTTAGTATTTTTCTTTATACTGATTAACTTTTTAAAATTTAGCTTCATTATGAGCCAAAAGATTCTTGATTTCATGATCTGATATGCTGGTTTATATACTTTAGTTATATATTTAAAATAAATAATTATCCCATGCAATATGTAAATCATTTCTTGTTTATGTATGCTTATTATACGTCAGGAATGATTACTTTATGACAACTTTCCCTGAATACTTTCAAGAGTAAAATACACATACAAGCACATACTCATAGACACATGAATTAGAGACATTCCCCTGATAGTACCTGTGGTTTTATTTAATTATTCTATTCTTAATATTTAAGGCACTACTGTGAAGTCAGAGTCTTATGATATCAATTAAGTGTTCCATCCAGTTCCAAACTTCAAACTTTTTTTTCCAGGACACTGACATGTTTCTCTTGTGTAAGAAATTTAAGAAAACAGAAATAAGCCAAGGAGAGCTCAAAGTTGGATGTTTAGCAGTGAATGAATGTATTTCACAAAGTTTACAAAGAATACTGAACATAAGACTTAGAATTTGATCTAGCCTTAAAGTCAAGAATAAAGAAAAGTGCCCAGGCAAAATGGAAAACCAAATATGTTATAGAGAGAAATGGATATGACAACAAAAGGAATCACACTACAACATCTCAGTATAACAGTGTGGGGAATTCTGTGTCTTGAAACCAAAAGTCACTCACATCTTTGAGAAGTGGGTGAATTTATTTAATTTCTTTTTATTTTTTATTTATTTTTATTTATTTTTATTTTTTTATTTTATTTTATTTTTAAAATTTTTTTGGTGAATTTATTTCAAATAATGATTTAAGGTTAATTCTAAACTGCTGAAAAATTAGCCCCAAGAAATAATATTTGATGGCAACTTGGAGGGATTATTCTGATAGCATGCCAACAAACTCCATCCTTGACACAACCTTATTAAACATCTTATTAATAAATTACATAAAGATATAATATGCACTGTTGACAAACTTGCAGATGACACAAATCTGGGAGAAAATGTCATGATGAGATTATGAGGCAGGTATTCTCACCAATCTGGGGTGAGGGAGGGATAGAGAATGGATTTAATAAATACAAAAGGAAACAACAAAATGCATGATATACATGAGATTAAATATATCAGCACTTTCCCACTGAAGAGAACAGTATTCTTTTTGAGACTTGAGAGAAAATGGTTATGGGTTTTTTTTTCTTTTTTTAAGATTTAATTAATTAATTAATTAATTAATTTATTTATTGGAGAGAGAGATGAGCAGGTGGGGAACAGAGAGTGATAGACACGCAAGGGGGGCAGGTGGTAGGGCTTGAGGTAGGGCTCAATCCCAGGACTCTGGGATCATGATGACCTGGGATCATGATGACCTGAGCTGAAGGCAGATGCTTAACTGACTGAGCCACCCAGCAACTGTCTAAGCCACTCAGATGCTTAACTTTATTGAGACTGCTTTATATCATCTTTACATGGATGTAATAAGTATTATATAAAGTGATATAATTTTTATATTTTATGTGTCTCAAACAAATGAATGACAAATTACTAAAGGAAAGGTCAAGAAAAGCTTTGTTGTCATTTCTCAAATTGGTCTGTTGATCATGATTAGAACACATATGAAGGTTCTGGTTTTTGGAAATAATTTGGAGTGTAGCAAAAATTCTTCACTGCATATTAAGAATAGATCTTGGTGATATAAACATTCAACTAGACAATGGCTATGAAAAAGGTCATCAAAATTGTCACCACAATAGAAGAGATGACAAAATGTATAATCATCATAATTCTATGCTTTTCCCCCTCAATATCAGATAAGTAATTTCCTTTTGGAAAAAATTTAACTTTATAAGTTTCTCGGGGCAGGGGGTGTGGGGGGGCTCCTGAGTGGCTCAGCCACTTAAGCATCTTTGTTGGATCCTGGGGTCCTGGGATCAAGCCTCACATCGGACTTCCTGCTCAGTGGGGAGCCTGCTTCTCCTTCTGCCTGCTGCTCCCCCTGTTTCTGCACTTGTGCTCGTGTGCATGTGCACTCTATCTCTGCCAAATAAATGAAGAAAAAACAAAATCTAAAAAATCAAAATCAAAAAAAGTTTCTCAAGCTTTTTTAGTCTTACAAATCTAATTGCATTGGTTATAGCTAACTTCTGAGTCAACTCACAGTGTTGCAGATTTAAAATATTTTTATACAGAACCCTCTCATTGGGTGCTCTCAAATGGGCTATTGCTCATCCAAGAAAAAGGAAACAGATACACAAATGCAAATGAATAAGATAGAGTACATTGTGGAAAATATGTATCCAAATGCAAGTAAAAATGTCAAATCTAATCTAAATATATTAGATGAAAATAGTATCCCTCGCCCTACTTCTAAGTTAGCATGAGCACTCTATTGACTCAGTGTCAGAGAACAGATTTATTCTCAGGAGAAGAAATTTAATTTTCAGAGCACTCATCATGTATCATATAATGTAACTCATTTTGAAAAGATAATTTTGCTTAATCCTTTTAATAATCTTATGATGGATATTGTTCACTTTACATCAAAGAAAACTGATGTTTATGGAGGTTTATATGCTTAATATAGCACGGCTGCTACTAGCATGGTATCTCCATAATTATCCAGATGAGTATTCTGATGATTTCTCATCATTTTATGTTTTTAAAATTTAATTAACTAGATGATTTTCAAAAGGTTTTATGAAGCATGCTTATAATATAGAACAATGGCAGAATAAAATCTGAAAAATATGTAATCTTATATTTTAAGAGAGTACAAACATTTAACAGAATATTAGGAAGTACGAGTCTTTTAATATATACTATATATGGGGAAAACTGTAATAAAAACGGGTTTTAAAGAAGCTCAGAGCACTTGTATTGAACACTGAGTGTTATATGTAAGTGGTGAATCACTAAGTTCTACCCTTGAAACCAATATTACACTATATATTAATAGAATTTAAATAAAAATGTGAAAAAATAAAAATAAAAAAGTAAAAATTAAATTAGGTAATATTGGCAGAAAGTATAATGATGGTATCTTGGTTGCATCATTTTAGCATTAAAGAAAAATAAATGTAATGCATTTGCACACACAAACTCAAACATTCTATCATATTGGACCTTAAATATTGCGTTGACATCCCCAAGGTTATATTTGGAGGGCTAAGGAGAAAGTAAAGCCATCTTAATCCTTTATCTTCAGTCTTAAATTTCTTATATATTCCAGATATATTAACACTGGTTTTCATTTCTCTGGTCAATGTTTAAGAATGTTTGCTTTAGAGAAAAATCCCTTTACAGACAGATCTGAACTGAGGTTTTCAATAGGAAATCTGTCACTGTGAATCTTTGTTGTTGCCTGCTAAAAGTAACACCTAAGAAGGCATTAGTTCAACAAGTTTACCTCTCTGTAACTGACATGTGACTAGAGAGGCAAAGACATTAATTTTTACTCTAAACTAAAAGCACCTAAATATGAAGGCACTTGCTATTTTAAAATAAAATTGCATGCACCATTAAGAAATATTTTTTATGGGGAAATGACATTTCTTAAAACTATTTGTATTCAGTTAGCAGATATTCACATACCAGGGACCATGCTAGTTATGGTGTCATTTGCAGAAATATTTGTTCCACGTTAAGCAAAATATCATCTCCACCTCAGCAGGAGATCTTGGCGCATAATTAAGTTGATCTTTTGCAGAAAGTTTGCAAGGCTCTCCTCTGTTTATTGATAAAAAGAAAATCCCATTTCTAATGGGATTTAAGTCGAGTAAGTTTTTTAATCCCATAAAAAGATAGCTCGTATTTTTTCCTGAAGTATTCTCCAATGCCCATCTTTCTTTCATTATTAATTATGGAAACCCACATTACTTTGGTATTCAAGATTTGGAATATTTTGCTTTTATCCCTAAAGACAATTAAATCATACTGATTAAGTTTCAGCTTCCTCTTTTATTTCCACAACTAAATTCCTGGCCCAGGGTCTTACATAATAAAATTAAAATTAAAAAATATATATTATCCTTATTGTTCATATCTTGTCAGTTTAAATAACCAGCATTTTCAAAAAGTCAACTGCATATAGCAGTGGCATTAAAATGCCCTGGGTAAGGCAATGCTTGTGGGGAAAAGGGATGAACTCACAGGGGAAGAGAAGGGGGACGCTTCCATACCCTTCTTACCACAGGTTCTCTGCTTTCTTTCCTAAAGGCTGGCCTGGGTCCTGAACAGAAACTGAGATCCTGTCTATGGCCAGATTCCCTCCAATTCTGGCCCCACTTATTTGTGACTCTCTTGTATTTTACCATACTCTCTCCAAGGCTTGGAGGGATGGAGGCAGCAGCTTTATGGAGACAATGAATTACTGTAGCAGGCCTTGATGCAGTTACAGTAGTTGCAAATTCAAGTTTGGCTGGTGGCCCCTGGCCATAGACACTGATTCATTTGCCCCAAATAGGCTATGGACTCCTATGTGACACATTTGCACCAGGGCTGATTTGTCTCCTTTTGTGTAGAGAATCACTACTCTTAGTATCTTCCTCGTATAGATAAATCTCTAGATTTTGAAATGACTCATCACAACCTGACCTTGCAAGCGGGCCAAGTGAGTATAAAATATAGACATGCTTAGCAACTCACTGTTATTTCATATCACTGCTACTGAGAGACATTTCTGGCACTAAATATGGGGCAAAGAGTATAGAATGGCCATCCTCAAAAATAACATGAAAGGAGAAAGTGCTCAAGTCACTGGTGATGTAGCTTCAATGACAAGCTTTATAACTTCACCCGAGTATAGCTAGGATCATGGTTGGCACATGCTTAGAAAAGTCATCACCCCAGGGAATATCCAGTGAGTGCTGTAGTCAGCTCCTCCTCTATACTTTTCCTTCTAAATAGTTCCAGAATTATCTTTGAAAACTCCCCAGCCACATGCATATTACTCCAATGAGGACTGCAATGCAAGAGCTTAAAATACCTGCTCTCTAAGTACCCAAACCTGATGAACAAAATGTGTACTCCTTGTAGACCATAATAACAAGGTGCTATTAAAGTTCTATGGGAGAGATCCCTGGATGGCTCAGCAGTTTGGCGCCTGCCTTTGGCCCATAGCGCAATCCTGGACATCCCGGAATCAAGTCCCATGTCGGGCTCCCGGCATGGAGCCTGCTTCTCCCTCTGCTTGTGTCTCTTCCTCTCTCTGTCTCTCTGTCTATCATGAATAAATAAATAAAATATTTAAAAAAATTAACATTATAAATAAATAAATAAATAAATAAATAAATAAATAGTTCTATTGGAATAAAGTCATGATGTGTTAAGAATTATTTCCTTTCAGACTATGCAATGTCTCTGTAATTCCAAAATTATCACTGATGCTTACTTCCCTATATATGTGGTTGTAATTGAACTAAATCTTAACAAGGTGGTAAAGCCCTGGGGAAAGAAAATCTGATTAAAATTGTAGATTATAACTAATGAGACATTGGAGTAGAGAAGTCAGGGGAGCGTAAATAAAGCAAAGTATTGAATGTTTATCAAAAAGTAGGTCTTCATATTGAAATAGACAGATGGTTTGATTTGAGTAACAGGTGTCAGATTCACCCTCCCACTTGAAACAACCCAAAAGGAAAAGAACCCCCAAAAGATAAAATATATGAAACAATGGTTATCAACATGTGAGACATCAGGCAGCAAAGAACAGAGATCTATGAGAGACAAGAAACAAATGAGATGCGATGAGCCCTAACATTGTCAGGCCTTACTGTCATGAGAGAGTTTCCAGGATGCATTGCAAGTAAGGGAAAGCTAGCCAAAGTCCAGTGGACGGCATTAATTGACAAGAATGGACTGAGTCTCTGAGACCATCACAGTTCTCAGAGCACTAATGGAGAACAGAATGCTGCATAGAACACGAACCCCACAGATTTGTGGAGGATCTTCCCTGCATATACAGTAGAAAATCAATCAGGGTACATATATAAGGAAACTTCCAGAAACTACCAAAAAAGCCACCTAAAGGATTATAGGGAACAGTATCTGAAACACAAGCAGGACCTAGAATAGGTCCCTTTCCCACTAGTCAGACTGGACAATCTTACAATGCACAGAACAGTGGATAGAATGATCATAATTACATTGCCTTGGTAGTGAATAGTTAGTCCTGAGAAAAATAAAAACAAAAAACACAGCTCTGGTCCCTCAAGCAAACCTTAAAAGCTAAATTTCAATGAGTAAAACTTTTTCAGATAACTTAATAGCATTGCAAAACAAACCTCAGAAATATTTAGAGAAATACAAAAAAATCTGGCACCTAACAAAATAAAAAGGCAAGCAGACATAGGGGAGACAGTGAACAACAACAATAACAACAACAAAGATGAAAAACAGTTTAAAAAAAAAAAGGCAAGCAAGCACAAATGGTGCCAGCGGAAAGCAAATAATTAGATCATAATAAATAAGAAAGAAAGGAATTTGTAACTGAGGTGGCGGACAATTAAACTTATTCTAGTGGTCATTTTACAATGTATACATGCATCAGGTCATTACATTGCACATCCCAAGCTGATAAGATGTTATATGTCAATTATGTTTCAATAAAACTGGAAAGTAAAAGAAAGCAATCCTCAGGAAGAAATAAAATTACCTCCAGTCTCAGCACTGCTTTTGAGTAAGAGCAGGGAATGATGCAAACAGGGAAAGTTAGGGAGTTTTGTAAGACTCTCAATGTGTTAAGAATTTAATAAATTTGATATTGCCAGAAAAGATCATGGGAGTTTGGAAGAGTAACAGGGAGATATATTATGGGTTGTGAATTAGTCACAGGGCTCATTGAACGAAGGAACACCAACCCTGGCAAACTTAAGGGCAGAGGAAATGTATTTGCAGTATATTGGGCAGCTTGTAGAATCTAAAAGTAGAATCAAAGATAGAGACTTCCTTCTAACCCCTAGTTGAATTGGATAGCACATTTACCACAGACACCTTGACAAGCTGGGTGCAATAAAACAGGCATCCTTAAAAATTCACAAATATCCAAATTGAGGGACATTCTACAAAAATAGCTCACTAGTAATCTTCAAACTGTCAAAGCCACTGAAAACAAAGGAAGACTGAGAAACTGTCATAGATTAAGGAGGTTAAAGAGACATGATGATTGAATATATTGTGGGATCCTAGAACAGAAAAAAAGAACAATAGTGGAAAAACTGTGCAATCTGAATGCAGTGTGGAGTGAATAGTAAAAAAACAAAACAAAACAAAAGACTCAAAATTAGAAAAATTCATAGGTGTAAATGGTCTTAAAACTCCAATTAAAAAGACTAAAATTGGACAGCCCGGGTGGCTCAGCGGTTTAGCGCCACCTTCAGCCCAGGGCCTGATCCTGGAGACCTGGGATTGAGTCCCACGTCGGGCTCCCTGCATGGAGCCTGCTTATCCCTCTGCTTGTGTCTCTGCCTCTTTCTTTTTTTTCTCTCTCTCTCTTATGAATAAATAAAAGTTTAAAAAATATATTTAAAAAATAATAAAATAAAAAGACCAAAATTATCAACTTGGAAAAATTCCATCTGTATGTACTCCCAATTCTATGCAAACTGTAAGAAAGAGACTTTAAATACAAAGTCACAAGTGGATTAGAAGAGAAAGGATGGAGAGAGATAAAGCATGCTAATAGTAAAACCAGAGAAACCTAGAGAGGCTATAAAATATCAAAGTAGATTTCAAAGCCATGAGTATTACCAGGCATAAAACAGGTTATTTCCTGATGACATATAGATCAGTTTATTTAGAGAAACCTAACAGTTTAAATTACCAATAACAAAACTTCAAAATACATGAAGCCAAAATGGTAAAATTGGAAAGAGAATTAGACAAATGCACAATAATAGAAATTTTTATACTCATCTAAAAAAAACTGATAGAATAAGTAAACAAAAAATCAGTAAGCATAGAGAAGACTTAAACAGCACTATCAACCAACTTGATCTAAGGTAATGTATAGAGCACTTCACTCAACAACAGCAAAATACATTTCCTTTTCAAAAGCTTACGGAATCTTTGTCAAAATAGACCAAATCCTGGACAATGAAAGTATCTGTATAAAACATTTATATTAAAGAAGGAGAGAGGTTTCAAATCAGTGACCTCGGCTTCCACAATGAACTAGATCAAGGAGGGCAAATTGAATCAAAATAAGGGGAAGAAGAGAATGAAAATATTTGCAAAATATTTAAGTGAAAAATAACTTGGACCCATAGTAAAATTCAATAATATAAAATAAGCCATCCATTAAAATATTGGGAATATGATTTAAGTAGATAACTTCATAAAGGAAGATATAGATAGCAAATGAGCCTGTGAAATGATGTTCAATATCATTAGTCATAAGTACAATGCAAATTAAAACCATAATGAAATACTACTACACATCTATTAGAATGGCTAAAATTTAAAAGTATCAATCAAGTATTGGTAAGAATGTGGAGGAACCGGAATTCCCCAACACTGCTAGCGGGATGTGAAATGGTACATCCACTTTGGAAAAGAGTTCTGTATTTTCTTCATAAGTTAAGCACACACTTATATGATCTAGTCTTAAATTCCTAGAGAAGAAAGAGCATGTGTTCATATAAAGCCTAATATGTGAATGTTTATAGCGGCCTGATTTCTAATAGTCTAAAACCTGAGTTAACCTAAGTGATCACAATGGGTAAATTAAGACAAAATATTGTGGTATATCCATACAGTAGAATACTTCCAAGCAATATAAAGGAATAAATGTTTAATATCACCATCAACACAGACAGTCTCTAAGTAAGCTGAGTGGAAAAGTTAGACAAAATATATGCGTACCGTATGGCTCTAGATTTATCTAAGTGCACACAACCAAGGTGCCTGGGTGGCTCAGTCGGTTAAGCTTCTGCCGTCAGCTGAGGTCCTGACCTCAGGGCACTGGGATCAAGCCCAGCATCAGACTCCACTCTCAGTGGGGAGTCTGCTTCTCTCTCTCTCTCTCCCACTGCCCTTGCTGGTGTTCTCTCTCAGTTTTGCTCTTTCTTTCTCAAGTAAATAAGTAACATCTTTAAAAAAATAAATTTTTAAATCTTTTTAAAAATAAATAATCTATAGTAACTGAAAAAGATAAGTGATTGTCTGAGGAGGCTAGGTTACAGGATGGACATGCAGAGATGGAGAGAAATTGCAAAGGAAAACAAATTTCCAAGAGTGATGAGTATGTTCATTATCTTAATTGTAATGATGGTCTCATGACATATGCACTTGTTAAACCTTATCAGGTTGCACACTTTATTTTTTTTAAAGATTTTATTTATTTATTCATAAGAGACACACACAGAGAGAGAGAGGCAGAGGGAGACACAGGCTGCATGCTGGGAGCCTGACACGGGACTCGATCCCAGGGCTCCAGGATCACACCCTGGGCTGAAGGCAGGTACTAAACTGCTGAGCCACTGGGGCTGCCCAGGTCATACATTTTAAATATATACAGCTAATTGTTTGCCAGTTATGCTTTAATAAATCAGAGAAAAAACAGAACTCACAGAGAGGTGTAGTGCATATACAGAATTGTGATTCTAACATGTTGTGGAAATGATATAACACAGATCAGAAGATTCATACTAGCCACAGTCTCATCAACATTTATTATCATATTTCCCATTAATCTGTTACATCACAAACTCTTTGTTAACTCTAATGTTTTATTTTTTCCTCTTTCCTGACAAGAAATGAAAAGAATTCACAGAATTCATTCTGTCATGAAATTTTACACTGTTTATTTAAATCTTGTATTTATTCCCTTCTGTCTCCATTACAGAATAAATAATTGGGTGTTCTATTTTTTTAAGACTTTATTTATTCATGAGACACACAGAGAGACAGAGACACAGACAGAGGGTGAAGCAGGGACCCTGAGGTGGTACTCGATCCCGGGGCCCCAGGATCACACCCTGGGCTGAAGTATGCAAGTACCAAACCACTGAGCCACCCAGGGATCCCCTAATTGAGTGTTTTAACTCATATCATTGCTAAACATTTGGGAAAAAAGTGCTGTAAAGAAGGGGATAAATTATTTTTGAGAGCCTAATGGTACGTATACTTACTAGGTACTTACATACCTATCAGGTACTTCTATCCCTAACTAGGTGCTTATAAACCTATTAGGTGCTTATATATCTTTATTTCTTTATAACCTCTCATTAGCTTTCTAATGACAAATTATTAAATCCATTCAGAAATGAGGAAATAATAGAGACCTGAAGAAACCTACCCAATTAATAGATGTTGAAATCAAGAATGGGGCTCTGCTCCTAGCTGTCCAGAGTATATGAGCCCTTCCATGACACTATCAAACGTGCTGCCATTGCCTACTTTTCGTCCTAGAGATTAAGACATATATCTCATTCCACAAATTTGATAGAACATGGCAGTGGTGTTATATATAAAAATTTCCTTATGATTTAAGTCAATTTTGCATATAAATCAAGTGTACACTATTGAATTGATCAGGAGAGAAAAGCAGTGTTTACACAAACATGCAATAAAATACATTTAAACTTAAAGAGGGATGCCTGGGTGGCTTAGCGGTTGAGCTCCTGCCTTTGGCCCAGGGCCTGATCCTGGAGACCAGGGATCGAGTCCAGCGTCAGTCTCCCTGCATGAAGACTGCTTCTCCCTTTGCCTGTGTCTCTGCCTCTCTGTGTGTCTCTCATGAATAAATAAATAAAATCTTTTTAAAAAATTATTTTCTTTACTCATTCTTCAAATATTTATTTGTGTCAGATTTTATACTATGCACTGGGTATATATTAGGAAATTAGAAGAGACATAGTTCCAGCCCTCTTAGAACTTATAATTTGGCAAGAGACACAGTAGACTTCACTATAACTTTTCAAAAAGCAACAACGTGGAAGTAGTTCATAAATATATGACATTGAAAATCTGGTAGAATGTATGAAATCCCAGAGATTAGGGGTTCATATAAGTGGGCCACAGATCAACCGTGTGAATGCTGTGGTTTTTATTTGCTTTTAATCAAATACAATATTAGAATGCAAAAGCAGGTATATAGAATGGGGAACAGGAGATACACAGCACTTAAAAATGCCGCATTGTGTTTCATAGATCATAACAAAGCACACAACGTGGGAAGGTTTCAGGGGAGAAATAAACAGCTGATTAATAGAATAGAGAACAGAACCCATGTAGAGAGATAAAAGAAAATGGAATTATTTGGCCTGAAGAAGGATGTGGAGAAATTTAATTTGAGAGTCCTTCAACAAAGGAATTTTTACACAAAGGATAATGTTGGGTTATTCAAAATTTCTATTGGAAAGGATAAAAAGAAAAAAAAGCAGGCTTAATTTATAGTATAATGATTTTGTCTAGACATAAAGGAGCATTTTATTTTTTTGTTTAGATTAAGGATGGTACTTTAACCACAGGACCTCTAATGATCCTTTTCCATCCAAAGATTCCATTATAACAATATATGGGCTTTAGATGGAACTGAGTGGATTGACATTTTCAGCTCCATCCTTTACTGTGGTTTAGAAGCGCCTTCCATGTTAATTCAGCAACATACTTAGGGAACACTTTCCATCTGTCAATAAGACGCTGAAAAATACTAAGTCAAAGCTTTGAGCCAAGAAATGAAATCAAGTGGATGGATATTTTGCATTATGAAGAAGTCATAAATTCCAGTTGTGAAAACCAAACAGCATGAAAAAAGCTCTGGAATTTAAGGTTGGCATTGTCACCCCCGTAACCCATATGGCTAAGTCTTGGATGATAATCATACTTTCAGTCAATAGACTCACACGTAATTACATTTGGTTTAACTATTCCAAACTAGAGATTTTAACATGTTCATTTCGTGCAACTGTTTCAATGCCAACAAATACAGCATTTCATGCCAAGACTTAACTGTATCTTCCAAAAAAGAATTTGAACAATTTATGCCCAGTGGTCAATTACAAACTTTCATAAAATTAGAAAAAAAAAAAAAAGAATGCTTTCTCGTTATTAAAAAAAAAAAATCGGAACAAAGCAGTGTTAATGACCTTCACTTCTGCAAAGTAAAAGTATTTGAAAGCACTAAGAGTAAGTAATATTAGCATAAATATTTATTTTCTTCTCAATAGCCTCTTGTATTTTAACCAATTTAAGATATATATTAATAAACTATAGTTTATATGTAAGTATATGTATATACTATATTGTATTATATAACTATATATACACTAATATATCAACAACATAATTTATATGTAGCTATTGGAAAAGCTGCAGGAAGAAGTAAAGACATGATCTAAAAATAAAACACTACTCATATTTATTCATTCAGTTAATCAAGAGGAAGACAATGTTTTCAAAGGTGTGGACTGCATGACATAGATGCTAAGCACCAGATTTCTCAAAGAATATATAAACATGGTATTAGATAGTACGGTTTCATACTGGCTGTGAGAAACTTCTCCATTCAAGTCTCTTTCATTGTTCCCACCTAGTTGCTTCATTATGAATTTTGTTCATGAAAAGGTAAGGCTTCTGTGACACTCACTGACCTCTCTTTTTCACAAAGAGAGAGCTAGATTTGGATAGGCCAATATCATCTTAGAATTGAGTCAAATTAGAATTTAATGACACTTGTTCTCATTGTACCTATTTTTTCTATTACCTTTATGGAAGGCCAGTAGATTTCCATTTGGAGTCATGATCAATGGCTTGTCCTTCTAGGGAGGGGGTTTTTATCACTGACATTGCCTCGAGTAGCCATTAAAAAAGATTATAATAAAAAGCAGACTGACTTTTAGTTGGTTTTTTATTGCTTTCAAATTAACACTTCTATCTTACTTATTGTTAGTGATGATAATTTTCTTTAAAAAACTTTGTATGCATTCTTTCTGATGACTTTTAACCATTCCAATTTGTTGGGGATTATTTGTATCTGTGTCCCAATTCCTTGCCTTATTGTAAATTTAGGGCAGGTTAAGGAAGCTCAATTGAGTAATAGTTAAAGTGTATGTGTCTGGAGCCAGATCCTGCAGGTTCAAATATCTGCTCAACCACTTTCTATCCGGGTGACTTGGGTAAACAAATTACTTATGTGTTCTGAGCCTTATATCCTTACCTATAAAATAAAAATAATAATAGTATGTTTTGCATGAAATTGTTGTGAGGATTAAATGATATAATTCATGTAAAGCTTAGTATAATGCTTAACACATAATAAGCTTTTAAAACTATTATTAATCCCTATTGGTCTTCTTTGAATTACCTGAGTCTCTGGTGGCTTATTTAACGTATTTAATAGGTGTTTATTAATTTTTAAACTATATGAATGTTATATATATACAAAAACCAAGCTTAATTATATAAGTAAAATATTAAAAACAAAATGAATAATACAAACTGTGCCTAAAGTATGTTCAATCAACTAATTGTACCCAGGGATTTGAGCTTTCCTCTGCAAAGAATAAGAGGTTGATATGAGAGCCTCTTCAAGTTCAACCTTACGCATAATGTTCAGATTTCCTATTGGTAGCAACCATATATATTGGCAATATGTCTTAGTGATACCAAACCGTTAAATATTTCCAATAAATTTTAAGATATGGAGTGTGTGTGTAAAAGAATATTATTCAGCCATAAAAAATATTGAAATCTTATTTGTAATGACATGGGTGGAGCTAGAGAGTACACGCTAAGTGAAACAAGTCAAGCACCACATCTTTTCACTCATATGTGGAGTTTAAGAAACAAAACAAATAAGCAAGGGGAAAAGGAAAGAAAGAGAGAGAATGAGAGCGAGAGAAACAAAACAAGAAATAAATTCTTACCTGTTGAGAACAGATGGTTACCAGAGAGGAGGTGGGTGGGGGGATGGGTGAAAATGTGATGAGGATTAAGGAGCACACCTATAATGATGACCACTGGGTAATACATGGAAGTACTCAACCACTATGTTGTACACCTGAAACTAATATACCACTATATGTTAACTATACTGGAATTAAAATAATAAAATAAAATATTTTAAAATCTAAGATGCAAGTACTTTTATTAGGACATTATGCAATGGACATGATGAATTCTGAAAGAAAAATATGTATATATTTGTTTATATTTTAGGCGAATGATTCCCAATTTTTTTTCTCTCTGACTCAGTGAAATGTCCTTTATTGAAAAGGAACTGAATTAACTGTTAGAGTTCTGATTCCATAAAATGTTTTATGATTCCTGAAGACTGTTTCCTATATTTCTGTGACTCTCTGATAGTTAGCCACTGGGATTTTTACTGCTCAATGCATGTTTATATCAAGAATATTGTGGTTTTAACCATTACATACTAAAGATCTGAGCAGTTGAGGCAGCCCAGGTGGCTCAGTGGTTTAGCACCACCTTCAGCCCAGGGTGTGATCCTGTAGAACCGGGATCGAGTCCCATGTTGGGTTCCCTGCATGGAGCCTGCTTCTCCCTCTGCCTGTGTCTCTGCCTCTCTTTCTCTCTCTCTGTGTCTCTCATGAATAAATAAATAAAATCTTAAAAATATATATATATATAAAGATCTGAGCAGTTGTTCCAAAGGATTCTCTTCTTGAAACAGGAATCATCATGGGACTGGGCGTATGCTAATTCTAAACTCTAGATTCATTCATAGAACTTCTAGGATATGTATTTATAAAGTAATATAACATTCTACTGTCTATGGAGAATTTCTATAAACAGATAGAAATACCCATCAGAGACATCTAACTTCTCATTACACAGGAATAGTTAACTAAAATAGCTGTGTGATCTTTTTTATAATAAAATAAGACTCATTGGCATTAATACATTAAATTTTCTGAGTATGTTCTGTTTTTAGGATTCAGAAGGTAATTACACAGAAGACTAAATATAAACAGACTTCATATTTGATTTTTTTAAATGTAATCTAATAACATATTAGATAATAACATAATATTTGGAATGGGAGCTATCAAGCCATATATAATAAGTCATATAAGAAATTTCTGCCTGGAAACACCTGGTGGCTCAGTCAGTTAACCATCTGCCTTCAGCTCAGGTCATGATCTCAGGGTCCTGGGATAAAGCTCCAAGTTAGGTGGGCTCCTTGCTCAACAGGGAGTCTGTTTCTTTTTCTCTCTCAAATAAATAAATACAATCTTAAAAATAAATTTAAAATGGAAATTTCTGCCAGTATAGTTTATTTGGTGATAGAAAAAATTAGATTAAGACTTTAGAAGTGTCTTCAACAAGTTGAAACAGGTTAGATGTTACTCTTTCAATTGCTTAATCACAATTTTATGGTAAATATTTTGTAACATTTAAAAATAAGTTCCCAACATTCTGATATAGAATTTTTATTTAGTCTGCCACTCAGTATTAGTTAACACACTTAATTCTGGAAGAATTGATCTTAATGAACTAAAACAAATTACCGCACACTTACCTAAAATTTGATTTTAGCATTTATAACAAAATACAGTAATAGTATATTATTATACTTAGTATAATACTAAGTATTACTGCTAAAATACAATTCAATATATACCAATATTCTGTAACTTTATGAGTTCAAGATTAAATATTAATATATGAACTTAAATATAGAGACTTGATTGTTTGAGAAAGATATATAATTCACATAATCTAAATACTAGTAATTAAAAACATGATTTTGAAATCATATTAGATTTACTTGAAGCTCAATTGATAGTATAAGTTTTTATTTCTTCTGCTTTTTTTCAAATGCCAGCCAAAATCTTGTAACTAACTGCATCAAAAAAGAAACATGTATATACTGGAATTTTGTGTTCTTAGAACACAGAATTGTGAAGAGAATAAGCCTATTGATAATATGATCTATAGGGTAAGAAACCCTAGGTCACAGGTTAGATCTGCTCTATTTCTCAAGCTTTTAAATAATACTTTTCAAGCAACTTCTTAGGTCAAAGGAAACTCATTATGAATAATTTGTTTATATTATTTTTATCATCTCAATATATTTGGATTAGAGAAATGGAAATATTAATTAGAAGGTTAAAATTTTAAAGGACGACAAAATTTAGTAATACTAAATACAGAGTTCATTATTTCAAACTAACTCCTCTATTACCTCTCTCCTCTCCCATTATTTCCCACAGGAACACTGAACAGAAACCACATATAAATAGTGCCTTAATGACATGAAAACCCCAGCCCAGAGACTTGTCTAGGCATTGAATGTAAGACTGATCAGAGCATGATTAGGACTATTAGAATCATCGTCTAAATGTCTGTCCACAAAGATTACAAAGCTAATAAATGGTACAATTACAACTCTACAATAGGCCTTTTACTCTCATTAATATATTATGTCCTGAAATGTTAACGATGAAAATGGATAATCATTTTGCAAGCAAAATCTGATACCACTTGGAACCTCAAGCTGAATTTAACATATAAGCACAAATCTGTTTTATTTTTTCTAAGGTTGGTCATTTTATTTTTTAAATATATTTTTGAAAGATTTATTTGTTTATTTATTTTAGAGAGAGAAAGCTCATGCACGAGTGGGGAGAAGGGCAGAGGAGGGAAAGAAGCAAACTCCCTGCTGGATGTAGAGCCTGATGTGGGGCTTGATCTCAGGACCCTAAGACATGACGCTGAGATCATGACCAGAGCCGAAATCAAGAGTCAGAAGCTTAACAGACTGAACCACCCAGGTGCCCCTGGTCATTTTATATTTATTACCTATTATGTTCCTAAATGAAATAACATTGTTTTTTTTAAATAGTAATTTAAAAATCTATGTATTTTGAATCCATTCTCAGAAATTAAGGTATCACAAAACTAAGATATTTAAACTTTATAGCCTTTCTAATATATAATATATAGCACTATGTAAATGAAATATATATTCTTAAAAATCTTCAAAAATATTCTAAATAAATTCTACTAACTAGACATGCAATAAAAAAGATCATGAATGAGATGTTTCAGAGTTTCTTACCGTAATTTACGAACACTGAACAGAAACTTAAGGACAACCTAATTGCTTTGAATAAACACGTCATATTTTCATAGACAGGTTATCTGAATAAGATGATTAGACCTTTAACCAGTTGAAAGAAGCTATTGGCATTTTCTTTTTTTTTTAAAGATTTTATTTATTAATTTATTTGATAGATTGAGAAAGCACAAGCAGGAGAAGGGACAGAAGAAGAGGGAGAGAATATCAAGCAGACTCTACACTGAGAGTAGAGCCCAATGTGGGGCTTGATCTCAGGACCCTGAGATTATGACCTGAGAAGAAATCAAGAGTTGGATGCTTAACTGAGTGAGCCACCCAGGCACCTCAATCAGCAGTATTTCTTAAAGTAATAAACAATAATAGTTTCTATACATAGATGCATCACCTATACTACTGGTGTTGAGGAAAAGCATAATCTTCATTCTATTTATTTTCCCTCACTAATGCATAGTGTAATTATAAAAACATGGTACTAAGCCACATTGAATAAAACCTGAAAATAAAATGATAACAATATTCTTTAAGAAAATCACCAGCCCAAAGGATACTTGAACAGAATCTTATAAACCAAAACAAATATTTTTGTTCTAAAGGTAGACAAAAGGATACTTTTTTAAAGTTCTACATTCCTTAAGTATTTTTTATAAAGTATCTAATACTTATTTTCCCCACTTTCTACTATAAATCTGTAACTAGGCTTGTGTGTGTGTGTGTGTGTGTGTGTGTGTGTGTGTGTGTGTGTGATTTTATTTTGCAATTTTAGAGAATCAAATATAGTTGGTGAAGGATGAAGGGAGCAATATAACAGGATGAAGTTTCTCAAACAAAAATATCACAGAATGTTAAATTACTGACTCCATTTCCTTTAAAAAAATATCGAGTGCACCAACTCAGTTCTTATTAAAACGAATATGTAGTTCCTTCCTTTACAAACTCTATTATAAACCTCACTGGGCAAAAACCTATTTCCTTTCATGCCTTTTACTACAGATCAATCTAGAATCTAGAATATTTGGCATGCCTCCTGACTCATTGTGTGGGCTCCTTTTTAGCTTTATGGAATAAAATTTAAATCTCACAATTTCCTCTTATTATTAAGAAAGAAAACAAAACAAAATAACATCACCAAATAATTACACATCACTTTGGTAGAGAGATAGTCAATGCATGAAAGTTACTGAACACAAGTTATAAAAAGAATAAATGTGTTCCACTTAGACTATTAAAGGATGCATATGTAGGTCATTCATTTCTTCACATAAATACTAGACGGCAGTTTACTGGTTCTATTCATACAGAGAGGCGCTCCTTTGAGGGCTCCGTAGGAACCAAAATATTTCAGTACAAAAGAGATTATTTTTCCTTTCTTTGTCTTTCTCATACACATACAGAGAAAGAGAGAGAGGGAGAGAGAGATATCATTGACAGAAAAAGGAGAAAAGATTGAATATTGCAAAACAAACAAACAGATGGATGAAAGCAGAACATATGATACATCAAAAAATTTACCATAAAACATAATAATATAATACTGGCATAAAAATACATCCTACTGAATGTACTTTTGCTCAGAAAAGAAGCTCTCCAGATAACCACACTTTTCCAAAAAATACATTTATTTTCACGGTAACTACTTTAAAAGTTTAGAAATATACCAGAAGTTGAATAATTTTTAGAAAATTTCTATTTAAAAAAGAAAGATGATGACATATGTCCACACTGGTTTTTAAAGTAGCGATATAGAGCTACATGATTATAAAATAAAATAAAATGTATTAGCATTACATTGAGTATAAATCACACAGACTCCAAACACATATCAGGTAATATGTCTAAAATATATTCTAAAAGACAGTGATTCTATGAGATTGTTGTTAACTGTTTTTTTACTAATTATCTGGGGTCAGATTTGTGTAAGATTAAACATTTTCTCAAACAGTAAAGCAATGTGGTTTTCATTTCTCTCCCTCATGAATTGAATTGTTCCATAGCTATTTTGCCAGGGTAAGGAGTGGAGTAGGCAAGTGCCTCCTCAACAATGATAAAATTTGTGTAGGTGAAGTTTCTTTTAGGTACATAAAGTAGAATGCCCAATTCTGGATCCTGAGAGATTGTGAGAAATAAAAACACAAGTTAAGTGGAGAACACAGTTGTAAATACACTCTCAAGACATAGGAACAATATCCAGATTGTATGGGACAGGCCAAGACTACTGAGAAGATAAGCGTGACCTCGACCCAACTTAATCTCAAAAAGATGCCAAACGTCCTGGGAGAAACATCTAATATCAGGTACATAACACAGTCAGTTAAACTCAGGAGTGAGTCCGTGACATTAAGAGCGAGTAGTAGCTAGATAGATGAACATGAGACAGTATTTCTGATCCTCACAAGACTTGGAGATTTTCAGGATCATGTGTCTCTGCATGTCTTAGCTCAAGAAATTTCATGTAACAGCAGAAACTTAGGATCAGTTTGCAGCTCACCAGAAATGGAGACATGGAGAGAAATAGCCAAGCCTCCACCACAGCTGTGGGTGGTGATGCCAGCACTCCACAGCACAGGGCCCAGTAGTAGAGTGGCAGCAAGACCACTCAGGTCCCAGAGAAAGGAGGGCCTCTTTCCTTCCCACCTGCTAACATAAAGATATATAATCCCACTAAAAATCTGAGACATCATGATGCCATGTGTTAGAAAATTTAAAATCTGCCTCTCAGCAACCTCCTTCAACAACAAAACCTTCCTCTTGCCCCCACACAAAAGCCACAGGGACCCAGGGAGGAAGAGGTGCTCCAGGATGTTCACCTAATTTGTTTGCTAATCAAAATACAATACATACATTTGTAACCTATATTTAAATTCAGAAAACACTGATTAAAAACACTAAACAGATATATTAACTAAGTGCATGTAAGTGAATTGTTTTCCAAGATACAGAATTCAGTGCATCATCCTTTCCTGCGTATACAAGGAGCTCAGAACTTTACCCCAGGGATTGTCTTGAAGTCAGGGAACTAACATTTGCTAAATGCTATCGTAGGTACAAGTAAGTAAATATTTTGAAAATAACTAACTTCAAATATCAGAAATGATTTTAATGTAGTTACAAACATCAATATCAGAGCTTCTCTCTTCAGTAAAATCCAGGCCGCCCATCGTACATGAAATTTAGCCTAATATTGACTGAACAGTTAACAGATTCCTGCCTCTGGATGTTGTCACAACAGCTTTGAATAAACTTTCATGCATGTTGATGATCAGAGCATCTGAGCAGAGAACCGAGACTTCATGGTGTCTGTAGTGCAGGTTATATGAAACGTTTTGTGCTTTATTTGTCCATGAATATGTAATAATCGTAACATGTAAAAATAACCTTCAGTATGAAAATGTGTTATTCACATTAATACCCTGGAATACTAGAAAATGTCAAGCTTCAATTTAATATTGAAAGACAATACTATTTATGTAAACTTTTAAGACACTATTAATGATTATGTATATATTGATGAATACGTACAAATATAGTACAGGTTAAAAAAAACATGTGAATGAAACACAGCCACTTCAAAAGAGTAGATGCAAGGAAGGGGAGAGGATAGAGGTGGGCTTTATATGTTATCAAGGGGTCTGAATGTTTTAAAAGTGATACCTTAGGCCAAATGTCAAAAATCTATTAAAGATGGTACATTGCTTACTGTGTAACTTTCTGTACAAGTCTGTATGGTAGAAGTATTTTATAATTTAACATACACTTGATTTAACTTTAAAACATCTGTTTCTTATATTCGTATAAATTAGGTAGACCAATTCAAATCTCCTCATCAAAGATCTAGGGGGGAAATAAAAGCACACATCAATCACTTCTGTCTTTTAGTTTGAGTGTGTTCAGTATCACGTTGGGAAACCAGGCTGCAGGAAGTACAAAGCTGCTGTAGGAAACCCAAGTTCCTCTCCTAAGCTCTAGCTAGTATGATTAGAGCTAGCACATTATTTTAAGAATATTAGCCAAGTAGCAGGTTATAAACCAAGACAGCTCAAAAGCAGCAAATGATGCTGAACCAAGAATTGTCAAGAATTCCACATGCAGTGGAGGGATGCCGGAGAAGAAAGCAGGGAACATGATCACAGGAAAGACCAATATAGCAGAAAGTGGATTCCAGAGAGCTGTGGTGCGAGTAGGAAGTTGACCCAGGTGGAACAACTGATCAAAAGAATGTCACATAGACATGTAGGGGACAGAGCTTGTAAACCATAACCTGGGGAGACAGGACATAATGGAAAGACATGGATTCTGATACCGTCTTATAAGAGTCAAATTATAGAACAATTTCAACTCTGATTACAAAATAGAAGCATGAATCTAGTACAGATTTGTCAAATCCCAAATCTGCATTTTCTCCTCCAAAATAGATACCAGGAACTAATCACAATAACAATTTGATCTTCAATTAAACTGTTTCTTGGTATTTTCTAGAATCTGTAATAAGTATGCTTTTTCAATAAAAATGCCATTTCACTAAAAAAAAAAAAATAGAAAATGACAGGCGGAAGGTAAAGAAAGTTCGAAATTAAAATCTGAAGTGACAATCCTGGAGCTACTACAATTGAGGTATTGCATGTATTTTGGTCAGGCATTCAAATCTGGTATTTGTCCAATATTGTAATAAGTAGTGGAACAGCCTTTTGAGAATAGTCAACACCTATAATTTAATAAAAGGTAGAGACCTACATTTTATAAAGCTTATTTTTCTCTGGGCATATTGGAAAGAATGAATAAATACTTTCAAGCAGAAAAGAAGTAATTTTATAATAACTATTGACAATTTACAAAACAATGCTGAACCTGTCTTGCCATAAATGCGAAGGAAGCATATATTTAAATCCTTACTTACACAGAAGTACAGCTAAAAGATGTTTTTAAAATATTTATGAATTTAAATCCAAACGTGCCAAATGCAGCTTTTACAGACCCATAAATTTAGCCATCTCAAAAACTATGTGTAATAAGATGGGAAAATATGTAATTTAATTTTAAAATTTGTATCCACTCTCACCAAGAATAAACTATTGGAGCAAGATTCCTAAACCATATTTAATTTACATCTATTTAGAGTGGATCTAAGGCCTCCTTGAATTCTAGATTAGCATAAAGTTTTTACATGTGTTGAATATTAGTTATTAAATCTGCAAGTACTCATAAGACCTCAAGAATTACACTGAACAGAATTTAATAAACGGTATTCTGACACATATAAAAAATAAATAATTTTTAAAATGTTTACAGATTAAAGGTATTTGAATCCCCGGTACTTCATGTGCATTTTGTTTGTTCCCAAGTTATTCTGCTCTATTTTGTTAGGCTTTTCCATAGTGTCTCGGTTTTACTGAGACAATTACTCTTACAATTTAAAACAACAAGAAGTGTTTCATTTAGGATATGCCAAGGTAGAAAAATTTACAATGTTAGAACTTTAGAATCGACAGAAACCCATTAGATCTAAAACTGTAGATATACTGCTGCTGAGACACAATGTACGAGCTAAGAGACCTTCAAGAGTAAAATAGAATCTGCCTCTGAAGTTAGCAGTGGACTGGGACCCCTGCGTTGCTCAGTGGTTGAGCATCAGCCTTCGGCCAGGGTGTGATCCTGGAGTCCCAGGATCCAGTCCCACAATAGGCTCCCCGCAGGGAGCCTGCTTCTCCCTTGCCTATGTCTCTGTCTCTCTCTGTCTCTCTCTCTCTCTGTGTCTCTCATGAGTAAATAAATAAAATATTAAAAAAATAGATTTAGAAGTGGACTGAGAAAGTATAGAAGACAACTACAAGGAAAATGAGTTCCATATTGAGTTTTTGTGATAGAGAACAGGTCTGTTACTCAATAGCACTTCATGTAAATCTGCTCTACATCTTGCTAGGCCCTGAGGACACTTGACAGGAGAAATAGTGAAATCTACTTCCTATTCTAGGCAAGGTCCGTTTCCACAAAGACACATATGACTCAGATTCAAGTAATAAAGCCTTAGTTAGATAGGGTTAATCTTTAATAAGTGTTTTTGTTTGTTTTTTTCCCAGTCAATGGAAGTATCCAAAGGTGAAGGAACTGTCCGCCAAAGGTGTTAACAAGCTTATCAAAAATATATGGCACTTCTACATTTACTGAAGTCAGAAGAGAGGGGAAGGAGGTGACCTTTTAGCCCATCAAGAGTAAAGACTGAGAGATGCCTGGGTGGCTCAGTAGTTGAGCTTCTGCCTTCAGCTAGGGGTGTAATCCTCAAGTCCTGGGATTGAGTCCCACATCAGGCTCCTGTGGGGATCCTGCTTCTCCCTATGCCTATATCTCTGCCTCTCTCCTTCTGTGTCTTTCATAAATAAATAAATAAAATCTTTAAAAAGAGAATAAAGTACAGAAATGTTGTACTAAATTATGATGTAGAAGTTTTTCAAATTGCGGTGTCTGGTTGACTCATTCTGTTAAGGGCTTACTCTTAATTTATTTGCCTTAGGTCATGATCTCAGAGTCCTGAGACCTCAGAGCACACCTTCCCCACCCACCCAAATCTCTGGAGAGGGGCTTAACTCAGAGTCTGCTTGGGATTCTCTCTCTCCCACTCCCTCTCTACTAGCTGGAGCATTTGAGCTCTAAATAAATAGAAAATAAGTAAGTAAGTAAGTAAGTAAATAAATAAATAAATAAATAAATAAATAAAATCTTTTAAAAAATTTATTAAAAAAATTAATGCCTGCCCAAAACAAAATTTCATAGTGGGTCTAAGGCAAATCAGATAGCAACCTTCTCACCTCTTTTCTTCCTCTTACTGTATGTATTATGTATGTGTTTGTATACTGTTCTGGAACTTATAACAATGACTATGACTGGGAGGATTCTATATAATTTTTTGGCAGAAAACATTTGAATATTTTTCCCTTAACACATAATGAATGAGTTGGCTTTAGGGGCATCTGGGTGGCTCAGTTGATTAAGTAACTGACTCTTGGTTTCAGCTCTGGCCATGATCTTGGGGTCCTGGGATCAAAGCCCAAGCCATGGTCTATACTCAGTAGAGTCTGCTTGTTCCTCTCCCTTCTCTACTGCATGTATGCTCTCTCTTAAATAATTTTTTAAAATCTTTTTTTTTTTTTTTTTTAAGAATGAAGTGGCTTTATACTATGTCCACAGAATAGATGTGTTAGTGTGAAATAACCCTTGATTGAAGTCTCAGTTCTACCACCTGCTAACCGTGGAATTTTCAATAAGTCACACAGTCTCCTTGGGACTCATTTACATCAATAAAATAGGGGCAGCAAAGAGATTATATGAAATAATGATTATAAAGTCTTTGACAAATTTCCAGGGCTATATGGTAAACACTAAATAAATATTAGGATTTACTGTGATAATAATTATTGATAATTATCAGGTTGAATAATGTAATTAACAACAGTTAAGGCACATCTAAGTGAAGAACAAATTGTAGATATTCCAGAAAAAGTATTCATTTAGCTAATATACATCATTATTCCATTTTTCTTTGGTATACAAAAAATGCTAGAGACAACAAAGCAAACCTGCGAGTAGTACAGACTAGTCTGCAAAAGTCTTTAATAATAGTTATGAACAAATCAGTGATGACTGTACTTTGAGGCTTTGTGAATTGATTATGAATACCAATTTCATAAAATGGTAAATGGGGTTTCATGATACTGTGGTCAGCTGTTTTGGTCACATCTTCTGAAGGCACAGTTATATGGAAGACGGTAGTAGCAAAAACACTTAAAGATACATGATGATCAATTATTACACATTATAGCTCATGAATTTTTTCAGCATAAATGGAATTTCAGAGAACATAAAGGTTTTTCATTATTTCCTTTTTCCTCAGAAGAGTTAACTCAGAGCGCTGTGGAATATAGCAGATTAATTTAACACAATTTTGTCTATGAAGCCTGGAAGTCCTATATTCAGTTTGAATAAACTTGTCTGTCTTTCTTTCTTTCTTTCTTTCTCTCTCTCTCTCTCTTTCTTCTTTCTTTCTCTTTCTTTCTTTCTCTCTCTCTTTTCTTTCTTTTCTTTTCTTTTCTTTTCTTTTCTTTTCTTTTCTTTTCTTTTTTTTCTTTTCTTTTCTTTCTTCTCCCTTTCTCTCTTTCTCTCTCCCATTCTCCCTTCCTCTCTCACTCCTTCCCTCCGTCTCTCCCTCCCTTCCTTCCTTCTTTGAAGAGGGGAGAGGCAGAGGGAAATGGAGACAGAGAATTCCATGTGGCTCCACACACACTGCAGAGCCAGACACGGGGCTAGATCTCACAACTCTGAGATCGTGACCTGAGCTGAAATCAAGAGTCAGACACTTAACTGACTGAGCCACTGAGCCACCCCATCTTTATTTTTCTTAATCAATTACTAGATAAAATAATTTTTTGCTTCCCCAACAATGCCAAGTTTGGTATGTCTACCTACGAAATGCCTCTATTAGTATTTAATAAATGTTGATAAAATGAATTACATATCACAACTACTCTTCATTTCTGTCTTCCCGTTGACATTTTCAAGATAGAATCAAATGCATTAAACAAAATAAATATGTTCTCCATTTCTACAATTTTAATTAAGGAATAATTCTTGTAAATAAAAGTATTGATTTTAAGTAAAAAGATCAATGTTTCAGAAACAAATGCTAACTTAAGTGATCATTGTCATCTATTAAAACAGAACAGATACTTTATCTTTTCTCTTTTTTTACCATGTTTATGAATGACCAATAATCATTGAATAAATGGAAAAATCACATGTATTTAAGTAAAAAAATTGTTGTCTCTGTGAACAACACTGAGATAATGAATGTCTCATTGCTTCTGTTCATTAAATACTAATATCATGTGCATGCTCTGCCACAAGAAGAGACAGTTCAGTCTACCTTATAGATTCATCTTTTTCATCAAAATAGTTTTGAGTCATTTTCAGCAATATTATTCTTTTGCCTTATCCTTCTCTGGTTAAAAATGGCTAACCTGAGATTGTTTTTATAAAATAGCTAATCTGAGGTCACACAACTCTGTGAACGCAGAGACAAAACTTTCTCATGGGAGACCCTGGCTTCATTAGAATTGTGTTCAAATCCCTTTCACTGTGGCTATGTCAGATGATGATACAAATACAATAGGTACCATTCAGGGTCACAAAACACTCACCACAGTTGGCCTCATCTGATGCATCTGCACAGTCTGGATCCTCATCACAAACCCACAGCTTGGAAATGCAATGTTTAGTAGTTTTACACTGGAAATAGTCTGGAGAACAGCTGTTTTCGGCTTAAGGAGAAAACATCTATTAAAATGTAGCTTTCAATAAGAACAGTTTATCTAAAAACCAATTAGACAAACAAATGCTTAAGATAATCAACTGGAAATGTATTATCTTTTAATTAATAAATCTCTGAAGGTGAAGAGTTTTAACTTGCATAATCTATAATATATTCCAAATATCCTTTTCAGTAGAAATAAATAAAAAAAATATTTCTGCAATGATGCATTGGATAAAAAAATCAGAGTTTTCAAAACAAGGCCACCTTGATTACCTGTATTTTGAAATTAATTTTAAAAATAAAGAATTCAGAGCCTTTCAGAATAATTATACCAGATAAATAAATGTAAGAATTTATGCGTATGCATTTCTATAAATAGAAAAAGACTAAAATCAGAAGATATTCATGAATAAGGAAATAAAAAGCAAACAACTTATCGAAATCTCTAGTTGTGTTGAGTTTTTGAGGGAAGACGTGAATGTCTGACTGTAAACTGCATCACAAATCCTAGTCAGTTTAATGGATCAGCTCCTAGAATGACTAACCATAAAGAACTGGTACCGACTTTATTCTGAATGCACCATCTTAATCAAATTGCTGGGTGACTGCACATTATTTACTGATAAAAGTTTTAGAGGAATAAAATAAAACCTCAGCAAGACAGAAACGTTGGCAGCAGTTCTGTTGAAACCCTGGAACTTGGCAGGTACTTTATTGTTCAGATTCTGTATGTGTTCGTGTATATGTGTGTGTGCATGCGTGTCTGCCTATGTGCCTATATGTATATGACATAAACTGTTTTGCTTTCCATTTAATCTAGTTTGATTTTATTGGTGGGGGATGGAAATTAGAGATAAAAAGAATAGAAGATGTTTTACTACTGTTCTTTGAAGTAGCTTGCTAAGACACATTAAATAGAGTATTATTTACAATTTTTAACACAATTTTGTTAGGTTATTTTGCTCAGATGTTCTCATCATACATTCAACATGTATTTTATGAAGAAAAAAAGTAATCTCTTGTTAATGGAGCTGATTTCAAGTAACTAATTAATCAGTAGAAGAAAATTACCCGTGGCTGCTTAGTGTGGGCAAAAAAAAAAAAATCAATTTATGAATAAAACACTATAGTCACCTATAATGTTGATTTTGCTTCTTCTCTTAAGGATGATACGAATGAATGCATGTTGTTTCACGTTGCTGTAATCTTCGGGTACTTTTTTTTTAAGATTTCATTTATTCATTCATGAGAGACACATAGAGAATGACAGAGACATAGAGGGAGAAGCAGACTCCTCACAGGGAGCCTGATAGGGGACTCGATATGGGACTCGATGGGGGACTTCATGGGGAACTTGACCCCTGGACTCAGGAGGCAGATACTCAACCACTGAACTACCCAGGTGTCTCTCTTCAGGTGGCTTTTTAAGCAAAGACCATCCATGGGGTGCCTAGGTGGCTCAGTTGATTAAGCATCTGCCTTTGGCTGGGTCCTGATCCCAATATCCTGAAATCAAGCCCCATGTAGAGCTCCCAGCTGGCAGGGCAGGGAGCCTGCCTGTACATCGCCCCCCCCACCCCGGCACCTCCCCCTGCTTGTGTGCTCCATTGTGCACCCATGCTCTTTCTCTCTCATGAATGAATAAAATCTTTTTGTTTTTTAAAAAGACCATCCATGTTTTAATGTTCTCAATACTCTTTATAGAGAGCTTCTTAAGTAACCAAAGGTGCCAGTTTGGAAGTCTTTGTCACAATTGCTGTATGTGTTTCCACATTGTGTGGATGTATGGTACACGATAAAAATTTTTAGACCAACATCAGTTGAGACTCAGAAGTAAAACAAGACAGAACATTCTCAGGTGACTTACGACAGTCCCTTTCATCTTCCTCATCCCCACAGTCATCTTGTCCATTACATCTGAGGTTTACTGGGATACATTTTTGGTTCTTTGTACACTTGAACTGACCCGACAGACAGACATGTGTGTCTAAAAGAAGGAAAGAACAACAACAGTTAAATATGTGCTGAAAACTGTGTCTGAATTTAAATCAGTGCAGTCAAAATCAGGTAAGAATTAGATTTATATTCTCGGTTAAGAATGTAATCACCTACCACAGTTGAGCTCATCCGAATTGTCTCCACAGTCATTCTCTCCATCACAGATGAAAGCAGGCAGAGCACAGAGCCCAGTGCCGCACTGAAACCGGCCTGGCTGACATTTAAATTCAGCTAGGGGAGAAAAGAGACAGGTATCATCGAATGCCAAGCTTCATTCATGACCTCTTAAATAGAGCTTTTCTGACATTACAGATATTTATTATTTCATTATATGAAACATATCCTGGAGCACAGCATGAATGTCTTACACATAGATAGCTCTTGGATTCAGATGCACGGTACTGTTAAGCTATGAGCAACTCAGATGGCCTCCAGAATACATTTCACAAATTAACAGAAGAAATCCCAGGTGATAATTATTTTGCCACATTTTTGAGTTTATATATGGAATAACGATAACAATAATCATCATAATAAAGTAGGATCTATTGAATATCTACTCTTTATCAGAAACAAGGTAAGGTCCTTCCACATAGAGCTACTAATTGAATCTCATCATAACCTTCTTACCTCAATATCACCATAACCACTTTATAAATGATGAAACTAAGTCTCATGGATATGAATAACTCACCCAAGTATGTATAAGTTTTAAGGGCCAGATTTGGAAATTAGATCCAGATCTGATACTGAAGTCGTCTCAGAAACTATGTTGCTTGTATTAAAACATTTATCTTTTGACTGATGATCCTAATGTATGTAGCTCGAATAAATCAACCAAATATTAATAAGTGATATTTTAAACTTTTTTGGAAAATTACTCTTTTATATCTATAATATTAATTAAAAATTTCCTTAATATTAAAAAAATAACTCAATCTATGCTTGACTTCCATAGGTGAGTTCTAAAATGTCATTTAACTTCAATCTATAACATTTTTTAATCACACTAAATGTTGAAACTGTATGATACTTAATTTTCTCACACTCTGAACATGTGCATTTCCTCTATTTCCTGTTGCTTCATATACGATTTTCTTGAATATTCCTTTGCCACCCAAACAACCTTCTCATAAGAAGAGTTATAGCTTTCAGAGGACTTTCAATGCCTGGAAAATAGCTGGGAAGCCCATTTGACCTTTTAAATGTGTCTTTAGAATGATCCTTGGTGTACTAGAGCATCATAGAAAATGTAATTAAAAATTTAGGATGCCAGAGAATTCGTGATGTATCAATTCAACCACATGTATTTAAATAACATTGTTGAAGTTTGCAAGTATATGAAACATCCTGGGATTAAGCTTCCCTGCCTTTTCAGGTGAAATTATAAGTATTACCAGTAACTTAGTACCTACAAATTTTGGTGATGCGGCTCTTCAAAAATGAATTCTAAATGCTGCACAGACTCCTGTACATCACTTTCCACCTCACCATAACTCTTAAAGTAAAGTTTCATGCCTACAGATGTTCAGTGCTGTTAACCTGTCGACTCCAAGTAAAAGATCATTTACTGAAAGATCACAGAGATAATGTCACCAATAAAAACATGTAGTATTGGTATTTAACCAGGATAAGGATGATATAGAGACTCTTAGATACCAGATGTCTCTTTGTTTCCTCTCAAAAGACATTAAGGTTATATTTGTTCATCATCTATTTTGAAAGTGTATAAATGTGAAAAACTTATTATACTAAATCTTTGGTTAATTTTTTATATCAGTACGGTTACAACATGATATTCCAGGCAAGATTAAAGTTAGAGCTCAGGAGCTGCAGATAGTTTAGAAGGGAAAGCATTGGGAGACACTGTGTCTGCGGGTCATTATGGTGGTATTTCCTCAGAGAACACTTGAGTAAATATGGGCAGGAAAAGTCATCTTACTATCAGGGCTTATTTAACATATTTGTTCTTCTTTATTTCCATAAAGTACAAAATAAGTTGTATTTGTTAATTTATTGTATTGTCAAAAGTTTACTTTATTGCAGGGAAATCAATAACTTTTTTTAATGATTAACTTTCAGTTAGTCACAATATAATTTCTTGTTACTTTGATAGTCCTTTTAATTCAATAACTTTAAAAAAGAATAACTCAGGCATAGTACAGTACAGTACAGGCATAGTACATGTCTATCATGGTGAAAACAAAAACTGTATTTAAAAAAATCAAAGACCAATGAACCTTTCAAAAACATAAAGAGAATATTAGGAAAGCGATGACTTCTGTAACTTTTTTCCTTTTCCTTGAATATATTATTAGCTGCTTTCAAAGCTATAAATGAACTATGTGAAACAACTTCATATGTTTTATATACTTGGTAGTGCAGAAGATGGAATATATCTCATCTAAGTAACTATTTAGAGGCCCTAAGTTTAGAGCAGTTTTGTAATTATGTGGTAGAAAGTTCTACAGCAGAAAGTAACTAGCTTTTACTTAAGAGAGTATACTATCTCTCTTTAGTGCAAGCCTAGGGATCTAGAACTCAGTTGTCAAGGCCAAATCATGGCAACTATCCACTGAAATTTGAGAGAATTATCACGATTGACTATAAGCATCTTCACTTGACAGTACAGTATTGGAGTTGCCCATGGAATGAACTATAAAAGTCTAGCAAGAAATAGTTATACTGATTGTCCATTACAACCACAGTTACCAAAGATAGCTAAATATATAGACACATATATGTACATACACACGGGCCATATATATATATATAGCCAGCAACTTTAAACTATTTATTATCTGAGCCCTTACAGAAAGCTTGCCAAATGCCGAATATGGCTAAAATATCATCAGAAATATCAGGAAAAAGGTATCCTGAATTCACTAAAAAGTTGAATTAATTTGGCTAATTTGAATTAAGTTAATTGAATCGCACTTTCTTAGGAATCTTAGATAATGGAAAAGGTATGAAAATTTAATCCCAGATTCACATACTTGCAAACTTCAATAATGTCATTTAAAATAAATGTGGTTAAACTGATGCACCATGAATTCCCTGGCATCCCAAGTTTTTAGGATGTCATAAAAATATACATTTTATATAATACATAAATATGTATATATATGTATAGGGTACCTAACCATGCCAATCACAGTTTGAGTCCAAATATAATTGGCAGTCATTTTAAGGCAATTCCTAAGAGTATAGGAATGATTAGTAGAACAAACTAATGATTCATATTGAAAAAGAATCTCACTTTTAAGGAATTTCCAGTATTGTAAAACTGATAAATAGTTGAAAGATTAATCCTTTAACAGTAAGATTTTAGTTATGAGTGGCATTCTGAAAACTTGCCCATTTTTACTTCTAATATGGTGATATATCCAGTCAAAATCATGCTGATTGTCATTATACTGATCATTGCATGAGTGTAATTTTTCTTCTAGTAAGAAAATTCAAGACAAATGAAACTTCAAGACAAATTGCTGATTACATCATTCTAAATGTAATAATTAACAGAGACATACTCAAGACAATGTAACAATTTCTGATGTATACTTAAAGATTTTGTAAAAGCAAAAGGTCACACTTCAGCTTTCAAGTTCTGGGATATAAGGAGCTCTAAATTCTAAATTCCCACATTCACCAATGTACTCACGACAGTCATCAGGTTCATCAGATCCATCGCCACAATCATCCACAGTGTCACATTTCCACCAGAATGGAATACATTTGTCAGTTTTGCATCGAAACTTGAAAAAAGAAAAAAAAAGGAAAAAAAAAAAAAAGGTTGAAGAACCCTGCCTTTATATAAAATGGATATTTAAAAACTCACCAGGGCAGAGCAGCCTAGCCTACTCTCTTGCTGCAAATTTGAACTGTGGTGGTCTTAGAGAATTCCACAATAGGGAATAAATGCACGACAAGTAGCAAAATGATCTGCCAGGAAAGCATATTGTTCAGGAAAATCTCCTGGGCTTTCTGAGCACAGGCAAGCTTACCCATTTACATATGATCTATGGTTGCTCTTGCACCACCACAACAGTTATGTAGTTGCTACAGAGACCATGTGGCCAGCAAATTTAAAATATTTATTATCTGAACCTCTACAGAAAGCTTGCCAAATGCTGAATATGGCTAAAAAAATTAGCCGAAATCTCAGGAAAAGGTATCCTGAATTCATTGAAAAGTTGAATTAATTTAGCTAATTTGAATTAAGTTAATTGAATTGCACTTTCTTAGGAATCTTAGCCAATTTGATTAACATCTCCCTATCTGTATTCCTTAGCTACTAAAATGAGGAGTTAAAGATAATCTGGATGATCCTTTCCGGTACTGTCAGGCTGTGATTCCATGGAACTGTCTGAATATAATGCCTTTAGCCATAATGAATATCTGCCCACATAAATTTTAAGAATACTTCTTTAAAGCAGTTAAAAGCAGTACAGTTATTTTCAGTTTTCAGAATTCTTAATAAATATACATGGTCTTTTGCAATAAGTAAGATAAATCATCATAACTAAAAAAAAACAGGTACAAAAATTGCACTGGACAGTTAAAAAGGCAAGGAAGAATTTATTTAAAACTACCACAATAGGGGAGAGAGATTGAACTGAATTCCACTGAAACAAAAGGCAGGGGTTGTTTTAAGCTCTGGTGTAAACTAATGGAAAAGTATGGAGGATGTTGGCCAATATGATTAGGCCATTCGTATTTGCCAGGTGATACTTACCAAAGCTGAGCTCCAACCTTCCCATGGAGTCTAAGACAAGCATATACTACCTTTCTTTTTCTTCCTTCTTCTTTAAGATTTTATTTATTTATTCATGGGAGACACAGAGAGGGAGGCAGAGATCTAGGCAGAGGAAGAAGCAGGCTCCCTATGGGGAGCCTGATGTGGAACTTGATCCCAAAACCCTAGAACCACAACCTGGGCCAAAGGCAGATGCTCAATCACTGAGCCACCCAGGTGTCCCATGGACTACCTTTCCTTGATGATTAAATTTCTGGGGGATGGTTCCAGATCCTTGAGGAGGATATTCCTAGGCTGCAAAATGTAAGAGCTGGAGAAAATTTACATCTCAAAGGGGCAGAGAATAATTCACAATTGCAAGTTTTCTAAAATAAGTGCTCTAAGAAAAGGGACTCAGGAGCCTATTGTCAGGAATAAACTGCCTAAAGTTAGTCCATCCAAGAAATGTTAATGCTATCATGGTCAATGACTTACCAACCTATAGTATACCCTCCCCTACAAAGCCTAGCAGAGAACCTAGCAAATAATAGTTATCTCTAATTTAAAATGAACATTTGCATATAAAAGAGTTTAAAAAATAAAGCTGCCACAGATTTTTTTGCTGAATATTATTTTTGAATATTATATATTTTTAAATAAAACACCAAAGAAAATTGCTGTAATAAAACTTATTCTCAAGATTATCCAAAAACCTATTCACTGACAGATTTATTAGTGTGTGTTCTTTTTTTTAAAGAGTTATTTATTTATTTATTTATTTATTTATTTATTTATTTATTTTAGAAAGAGAATGAGCAGAAGGGAGGAAGCAGACTCCTTGCTTAGCAGGGAGCCTGACCTGGGGCTCAATCCCAGGATCCTGAGATCATGACCTGAGCTGAAACCAAGAGTCAGAAGTTTAATGGACTGAGCCACTCAGGCACCCCTATTAATGTGTTGTGTTTGTTCTATCATCTTTTTCATTTAAATAGCTAAAAATTGTAAGAAAAAAATCTATTACTTACAGAAGTAGGAATTTTTTTTCTCTTTCTCTCTTTTCTTTTGGAATAAACCCTCAAGTGGAAAATTAACAATAGAGAAACTAGTTGAAAATGTTATATGGTAGTAATTACTTATAAGCTATTTACCATACATGTAACATGTTGCTAGAAAAATGTTCCAGAAGGTTATATTATTGCATTTTTTATAAGAAAGGTAATCTGAATTCAAATTCTTCTCCTGAAACAGAGCACAGAATTATTGTTCCTACTTAACTACACTATTGACCTAATGTACGTAGAGACCAAGAAAACCCAGGAAATTTATACCCTAGTGATCTCAGACCACAAATTAACTACTTTCAGTTTTAAGCTTATTCTCACAAAATAAACTAAGGAAAATCACACTTTACAAATAGAGAGTACATACATCTAAAACAATTGCCATTAAAATTTTATTTTATTAAAACCAAGCAATAGATAAAGTTTAGTAAGTTTCTTCTAGCACTATCAAATTATTTTCTTCTTTATTTCAACAGAAATTCAGTGAAAAGCATATATCACAAAATTCATCTGGAATTGAAAATAGTAGTTTGACAACTTTCTACAATTTATTAATTTTCTTCTTGAAGTGTTTCTGTTGCAATTTCTATTTGAATGGCCTGAAAGCAAGGTGACATTCATTTTGGACGCTGTATGCCAGACAGATACAACACAAAAGAATATAGCCTAGGTTCAACTTTCCCTAATGAGATGGATTAGTGAGCTAAAAGTTTGTTCATTTTTAAAATACTATTAGTTTCAAGTAAGAGAAAATTTCACGCTAGCTTTTGCTGAACCTCTCTGGATACCATGAAGTTGATTCAAGGCAGATCTACGTTATTTTCTTAAATAAGAGATTTTTTTTTCCCTAGTAGCAATATGGAAGGGAATAGAGCACTGTGAATCCAGTGGAAGATCTGACTGTTCAACTGATTTTCCCGTTTTTGCTTAGCCTGTGGTCATATCTGTGGTGGTTTTATAAATTACCACAGGAAAAATATTACCTTTATAGATAGTGACTGTCTGGGGATATCAGGCTAACTCTGAAAGCAATTGCCCTGAACATTAAACATTTCCAGTCATTACAGTATATCAAAGTACATTAGCAAGAGGATTTCATGTCTCCTGAGTATATTCAAAGCCTTCCCAATCAAGATTTGAAAAATATCTAAAATACATATTTTAAACTCACTACATATGCCTGATTTAAATAAACACCAACTGTTGGAATTATATAAGACATGACGATTGTGCTTGCCATTTCATTTTTAATAAGAACATAAAAGTTTTGAGCTAAGAGAAGGCCGGGGTAAAATACACTTATTATGTTGCTTTTTATGCTAATCAACATTTTATTCATTACTCTCAAAGGAAGATTTCTTCTATTTTGTGTCTGGGCTTCATTTTTTCATACTTAAATACAGTAACTTAAAAAAGATAAATGCTAACTATAAGTATAAAACATTCTTCATGGTAAATGTTCTCTAAGACTAATATATTCATAAAATAAATTGCAAACTGCAATTATCACCCACAAGAAGCAGCTATAAAAAAACTACTAAATACATGTCTGTTAAAATGGATACAGGTATAAAATGCAAAATCTGCATACACAAGTGAGGTTTACTTGCAACAGAAAAAGTCTCCATTTAAAAACTAAGTAGTCATTTTTAAATTCACTTTTATTAGAAAATAAAAATGAATTAGCTTTAATATTTGAAGTGATAAGTGCTATAAGAATTGGATTTGATCTTATTTTTTTACCCAATTTTCATGTTCATTTTCAATTCTAATAGAATTCTTATTGGTGTGATTTGCCTATTTTATTTTTATTTATTTATTTTTTATTTAAAAATTTTGTATTTGAGTATAGTTGACATACAGTGTTACAATAGTCTCAGGTGTACAACATAGTGATTTAACAAGTCTATATGTTTTGTTATGCTCACCACAGATGTAGCTACCATCTGTCACCATACAATGCTATTACAATACCTCTGACTATATTCCCTATGCTGTATCTTTTTTTAAATAAATTTATTTTTTATTGGTGTTCAATTTGCCAACATACAGAATAACACCCAGTGCTCATCCAGTCAAGTGCCCCCCTTAGTGCCCGTCACCCATTCACCCCCACCCCCCGCCCTCCTCCCCTTCCACCACCCCTAGTTCGTTTTTCTAAAAGTCAGTGGTATTCAGGGGATATATTGTTGGCTGCATTAATTAGACTCTAAAAAATTTTAAAAAATCCCTTAGTAAGATAAATTTAAAATGTAACATTTTTATCAGAATGCTTAATGATAGGATTCTGAAATATTTGGATTATTTGCTTCCATTTCAAACCTCACTTAAAATTGTGTTTCTATGTATTGGCTTCTCTCTAAGAATTGTAGAGTAGCTAGTCTTTTCTCTCACTACATTAGGAAAAAATCAGCAGCAAATGGTTGGTTGCATAAGCCCTAAGACTTACTGGAATAACCACTAACGAATTGCATTAACTGTTCTTCATTAACTTTTTCATAAAAATGAAACAAATGAAGTGATAACTCTTTTCTTCAGGAAGTACTGCTGACAACAAAAATATCTGATCCACAATTTGTGTTGTTGTTGCTGTTCTCACTATTGTTGAATTTTTAAAATTAAAAACAACTTCATGTAAAAAAAAAAACTATTGGGGTTTTTAAAAGTTCTATATATTTTAATCATATCATCAGTGATACTAACTTGGGAAATAATTTAATTATATGAATAATATTTTTAGGGAGTGGATTTAGGTATTCATTTAATTGGTCTGATTGTTTTTTGGCATTGACTAAATATAATTATAGGTTTTCTTATATAAACTTTGAAATGTTTTATTCCCTTTGCTATTAAGGAAAGCTGATTTTTTGAGATGTTCTGTGTATCAAGTGTCCTTTTCTGTTTGGCTACTGAGGTTTAGCAGCTTGTATGTGGCTTAGATAGTCATCATCATTTCTACTAAGTCACGTAAGGCCACAGTGTTAGGCCCCAACAGAGTGACTCTTGGGCCACTCCAGAATAAGGGGCTGGAGGTTATTTCAGGATATTCTGAAGTTTAAACCAGAAATTGGTCTAAACTAAACAGTACTAACTGAAATTGTATTTAAAAAGTTTTAACAAAAAAAAAAATAAAAAAAAAAAAATAAAAAAATAAAAAGTTTTAACAACCTGAGATTTCTCCCTTAAATTTTCTGTGAATAGTTTGCTTATTTTGCCTCTTACAGAGACTTAAATTTCTAGTTCTCTATAGATAATGCATTGTATTTATACAAATACTTAGGGGATTATTATTAAAACAATACACTTTGTAAAGAAAGAAGAAACTGCAACCTGTGCCTCCAATTATACATCAGAACCTCCTGATGGCAGCTCACACCAATTGCACAAACACCCTTGAGTGTGTTCTCATTGCACTACAGAACAAGGGCAATAACAACACTTACTATGTACCAGGAACTTCTCCCATTTAATCTCCATAACAGTGGTCTGGAAATATTAGTATTTCCATTTAAAAGGTGAGAAAACTGAGGCATCATGAGGGTAAGTAACAAACCCAAGATTATTCAGCCAATTTAAAGCAGTTGGTGTTACAGTCAAAGTGAAACTGGTTTCAGAATCAGAGTGGTTGAGTGCCCTCAACCACTACACACACTGTCTGCCTCAAAGTGCTCTGATTTTTTGCACTGTACAGTTCTTTAAGCTGGGTGAGCTAGTATTAGCTTCTTCATTCTGAAAATAAGCACACCCTAAGAGGAATTCAGCGTTTTGCCATGAAGTCACTGCTCCAATTAGAAAACCAGCAGATTCAAAACACAGAATTCTAGGAACACATTTAGTCATAGTTTCTTTGACAATTTTATTTTAAATAACAGAGTGACTCAAATATAACAAAATCAAATCTTAGGATTTCATATGACTATGATACAAAATTTGAAAGTAGTAATATCAAGTCCATGTAACTACC
Organism: Canis aureus; assembly: GCF_053574225.1. Taxonomy (NCBI): domain Eukaryota; kingdom Metazoa; phylum Chordata; class Mammalia; order Carnivora; family Canidae; genus Canis; species Canis aureus. The sequence goes on from NC_135630.1 coordinate 49,433,146, forward strand.
TACCATTGGGTATACATCTTAATATCTTTAGTAGAAACAATTACATGTTGGAAAAAAATAACTTTTGGAAGGGAATTATTTAGATTATATAATTTTTCAATTAAAAAACTCTAGAAAATTACTTTTTGTCCAATTCATCTTTTCCCTATCACTTGCTCTGAGGAATGGGAGAGGAGCAGAGATGGTGGCAAAGCAGATTATCTAGGAAGATTTGTTTATTTGTTTAAACTGTATATATCTTAGTCTTTGCCCTATGCCACAATCACTGTGCCTTCTTGAAATATGTCAGATCTCTTCAGATGATTGTGCTATATCCATTCGTGATTTGAACCATTATTCTGTGTGGGGCTTTGTAAAAAGTGGTTTTCAGCATTGTTTTTGTTTCTCTTTTGGCTTCTATCTGTATCTCCTATCTCCGAAGTTCTCATTCTCAGAATATAGATCAACTACTTTTCCTTTACTATGTGATCCTCTATATAATGTATGGAATGGTCATCATGCTATGCTAAATAACAACAAAAAAATGATGCTTCAAAAATGGTTTAAGTCAATAAAATTCAAGCAAAGCCTTTACAATAACTTGATGATGTATCTTAGAACGTGGTATCTAGACCTCTACTCACCTGACTGGCTGTGCAGTTGGATAAGCAAGTTCTATTGTCAGCTGCAAGATAGAAGTTGGTGGGACATGCACAGGTATGAGTCTTTCCAGGGGCTAAAAGGCACAGATGACTGCAACCTCCGTTATTTATCATACAGAGATGTTTGGAAACTACAGATGAGAAAGAAACAGAGAAATCAAGGCCCAAATGTAATATGGGATTAGAGACAGGCCATTTAAACTTCATAACTTGTAGAACTTTGTAATCAAGAAGCCATCAAGATCATACATATAATTAATTGTACTCGGTTATAAATTCTACCTGTTGCCCAATGGCATTCATTTGACCATTAAATAATTTTAAGGATGCATTTCCACAAGACAAGTGTTTTAGTAGAAAAAAAATTGTCCATCAGAAAAATGTAGACTAGAAGCATTTTGGATGAAGACATACATATGTTTAGAAATATAAATGTAAAATAAAACAATGAAACAATGATCTACAACTAATAGTGTAGTGACTGTTTTCTAAGCCAAATAGTGTTTTAAGCAAAATAATCAAAACTTTATTCCATAAGGTCTGATAGAATTCCTACTAGACATATGCTTAAATAAACTGGATATATTTATCATTTGTAGAGCCCCAGAGATACATAAACATAATTCCTTTCACCCAGCATTCCAGAAAGTAAGGATCCTATAACTATTATGTAAGTAAGTCATTTCAAGAATGCATTCTCTACTTCTCCAACTACAGGTATTATTGTCACTTCAACATAATATCTCAACAAATTAATAATTCTCTGTACTATCATTGAGCTTCATATTCCTTAAGAGATGTATTCACATTCCTTAATAGACATACTTGAAATCAACTGATTTCACCCTATACAGTTGTGCTAAATAATGAAATCTGGTACTCTTTCTTAAAGCTTAATTTACACTTAACCATGGAAGAAACAAAAATGGAATGTTACTAAAGATGTTGATGCGTTTATGGAAATCATGGAAAGAATAATTACCATCAGGTTGTCTATAAGAATGATACACCTGGATATCTGTGATGGCATGCCATGAGTTAATCAGTGACAGTCTGTCTGCTCCCGAGGTTTTATGGGCACGGCTGAGTGACTTGGTTTTCCCATCAGTCCAGTAGATGTAGTCTTCAAACAATGTTAGTGCAATCACCCCTGGAATATCTTGATTAGGGACTGTAATAGGAGATGGTAAGATTAATGTTCAGTCTTGGAAGACTGCCAGTTAAAATATTCAATACTACATGGGCTGACAGATACAACTGCTACAGAACTTCATGTGAATAATTGCTGTGACAACCTGTCAGGCCAGCAAGGTTCTTTATTACCAGATAAGAGAATGCAGGGTCTGGCGCAGGAGTTTACTTTGCTCAGAGTTAACCTGATTTGACCACTGGGAAGAATGCAATCCTGCTCACGAGTAATGTCTGCTTCACCAGAAACAAATACCATCCAATATTTTAGAAAAATATATATATATATCCATCCAGTTGTTCCCAACTTAAATCCTTAAATCTACAGGTCATTGTACTGCTTTCTCCCACCTCCAAATTGATTAAATTATATATCCAGGATGAAATGTTTATCTACCTGGAGAAAGAGTGACTCTAAGCCTACTATAAACTATTTTAGTCACTGAGATTTTATGAGTATCTTTACATGCAAGATGAGCTGGGAAAGTGATGGAGGAAAATAATGTGACAGACAACAATGCATTAGGCAGATTTAACAGCCAAAAAACTGTTTAGTTGCAGGTTAAAATTATTTCATGATTATACTTTCATTATAGGACTAAATTTAAATGTAAATAGTAGATTAAGCATCACAAGTGTGAATTTTTCATTCAAGAGATTCCAGGGTCCTATCAGGCACATGGGATATGATAAATTTGTTGGTTGGTGATTTAACGTTAAGTAATTTTAAAATGTGATAGAGTTTTCTTTCAAAATTTTTTCAAAAACTATAAATAAAGAAAATGGAAATTCCTTAATTTACATGAGCTTTACAATGTTTCTCCATATTTATTTTCAGATCTACTTTTAGAAATTCTGAGAAACTGTTCATTAATGAAAAAAGGTACTATAAGTCCAGTAATAAATACTTTTTATAGATTAGATTTTCATGACCAAGAATTAATATTTGGCATATTCCTCATTCAGGAGTAACTGAAAAACTCAAAACTTTTGAACTCAAAAGTTCAAATACAATTTGTTGTTTTTATTCAGCTGGGCCAAATGTGCTCAGAGAATGCACTATGACACAGAGAAAATAGAAATAAAAGCAATAAGATGAGACTCCTCCAAACAGGTGACACTTTAAACCACTAATGACTATCACTGTAGGATCTAACCAGAAATCCATCTCAGAGTAGATACTATGCCTATAAAGTAAGCAAAAACTCAAGAAAAATCCATATGTGTATACTTTTGATGTAAGCACTGAAACTGAATTGTCTGTGTACTCCTATGGACATGAACCCTACTGCTAGGATGATAAGTGGAACAGGATAGAAAGATGCAAAGGACACTTTACCAGAACGAATCATATCTGAATTATTTACACTAACTATTCCCACCTCCCCTCTTTGGCTGTATAAAATCATTCCAGAAAGATTTAAAAAAATGTGGTATAATGTTAATCAGGTGAATCCTGGTGATGGGTGATTACAACAATCTTTCAACATATGTGTATGTTTGGAAATCTTAAAATGAAAATTGGCAGAAAAAGTTGTAACTTCGAGAAAGTTTCCATTCAAATTTCCTTAGATGCAAAGAAAATAGTTGTATCATTAAATATGGACTCAAAAAGATAATTACCATTTAAAAAATCTCAGTCCACCAGAGATTCAATTAGTTTATACACAAAAAGTGGAATTATTGTAAGAATTTTCTTAACACCTCTAATGTTGCATAGTCTTTTAATTATTATTATTATTATTATTATTATTATTATTATTATTATTATTTAGTCTTTTCATTATTCAGTAAGTAACTTATAGCTGACATTTGTTAAGAATTCTAGTACCAGGGAGTTGGCAGTGGTTTTCAGTAGGTGGCCCCACAACAAAGAATGATCAGGCCCAGATATTAATAGTTCTGAGATTGTGAAACCCTGTAGTAGTAGATCTACTTTATATACCTTGTTTTATTTAATATGCATCATTTTATTGCATAGTAGTAGGTAGATCTCACTTAATAGACAAAAAAGCTAAGATTTGGACAGTTTAATACCTTGACTAAAAGGGGGATTAAAAACTGGTAAATGAAGTACTGGTATTTTAATCTAAATCAGACTCTGGCTGCTGAGTTCTTTACATTTTACCTACTAGTGCTGCTTTCAAGGAAGCCAGCCTTATAGGTTAAGTATTGTAATAGACTAAATTGTTTCCTTCTTTTCCAAATTCATATGCTGAAGCCCTACTCCCCAAGATGACTGCTTTTGGAGATAGGTAAAAGTGGGGTCCTAATTCAATATGAGCAGTGTCCTTATAAGAAGAGAGAAACAGAAACACTAGGGGAGTACACATACAGGGGAAAGGTCTTGTGATGACATAGCAAGAAGAAGCCCATCTACCGGCCAAGGAGAGAGGCCTCAGGAGAATCCAAGTGTGCTACCACCTTGGTCTGGACTTCTGGCTTCCAGAAAATAAACTGTTGTTTAAGCCACCCAGCTTGTAGTACATTGAATGGTAGCCTTAGCAAAGCAATACAAGTATATAAAGCAATAAGACTAATTTCATAAGTTCCATGTGAAAGTGCATGGGGCAGAAGGGTGTGAAAGGACAAACAGACTCCATGCTGAGCACAGTGCCTGACTTAGGGCTCCATCCCAGAACCCAAAGATCATGACCTGAGCTGAAACCAAGAGTCAGATGCTTAACCAACTGAGTCACCCAGGCACCCTGAAAGTCAGTTCATTTAATTACTTGATTGAAATTACTTCATATTTTCAGACATGGGGCAATTTAAGTATTGCGCACATTTGCTATCTCTAAGCTTGTAGTGACTACCCACCAGAAAATCTCTGTCATCAGATAATTGGTATACATTTATGGAGATCAAAAAGGTGAACTCTTATTTCAGAAGAAACATGGCACACAGCTGAATGTACAGAAAATGTAGAAAAGGACAAGATGACGAAATTAGTCCATTTGCCCAAAGTGACCATCTGTTTGATTTAATCCCTTGCTTGAAATTGGCTTAAAGGACAGGACTGTCACTCTTAGCCTTAAAGGCCCACTCCGGGGCTGCTCATTTGGCAAACATATTTATTTCCTAAATAGCATCAAATGCAACCTCCAGAGTATTTGTTCTAGAGAAAACAAAGTTAAAACACCCACTTACGTTAACAAGGGGAAATCCAGTCCTACATATCTAACACGTTGGGTAGTAAATCCAACATTCTATTCTCTAAGAGATGGTGATTATACAAAAAATAATGTCAGTGAAAATCAAGCAAACAAAAGTAAGCAAAAAAACAAAAAAAACACACACACAAACAAACAAGATGTTTTTATGTTGCCTTTCTAGGAGCTCAGCTTACAACTTGGCAGTACGCCTTATTTTCTTCTTGAGGACTTAAACCGCTCCAATAAGTTGACTATTTGCTTAAGCTTCTATGAAAAAAAAATGCCATATATTAACTGCTAAATGATAAATATAAATAAATGAATATCATGTTTCCTTTTCCATAAACAGATGAAGAATTCAGCCCACACTGAGACTAAATGAGATGTTCTAAGCCAAATCATCATATATTCTGATATAAGAAACTTTCCTGATTCAGAATGAGAAAAATAAAATTGCTTATCTTTGGTTGTCTGTGTTTTTACTTATTTTTACTTTGTAAATATGTATGTATATATGTGTACATGCATTCATATATTACATATATGTACATTTGTAATATATCTATTATACACAAGATTTGTGTGTGTTCATATATAATTCATAAGTTTATAACAATAAATAAGTCCATATAAATATAAACATGGAATGTGATGGCATGAGGGAAACATTTAACAAATTCACTGAGATGTGACTGTTTATGGAAATAGTTGTCAATGTTTTCTCAAAATAACAATGGCTGTCCTTTTTAAGAGAAAAATAATATTACCGATTATCATATGTAAGACTGCACTTGCTTAATTAAAAGAGAAATGTGAAAAATAAAATTAAGGAACTTTTCATTTATAGGTATTCAATAGTCATATAAAATAAGACTGAAAAACAAAACCAAAAACAAAAACAAACAAAAAAAGACTGAAAAAAACAGACATATTCTGTGAGCTGCAGTTTAACAGGTATTTATTATGTATTTAAAGCCTATTTTAAAGCTGCTTTCTGCAGTTAAGTCTATTCTGGATAACAGCTTTATTTATTATACTGTTGCCAGCATTTCACTCAAGTATTAGGCTCTTAATTTTTATCTTATAGACTATATCTATTAGAATAAAGAAGTTGGTATTTTGCAAAAAATACATCAAAGAAATATTCTTTGTGGAGGTTTTCCTTTTTAGTCATACTGGATGCTATCCTATCAATGTTCCTAGTAATAATGACAAATAGAATAGGTAGCAATCTGGAATGCTTTTGCCTTAACCACTGCCTCACAATGAGAGTTATTCTATTACAATACTCTTGATTATTCTTTTTTTTTTTTGGATAGCATTCATCATGCTAAACAAGTGTATTCCTGGATAATATCATTCTAATTTTGTAGAATTTTTAGTTTAGATACTTAACAAAATGCACCAATTACATTGCAGTATCCATCTTTTGTAGAGTTAAAATGTCATAATTGATGCTATGGGAAGGATATAATATTGGGATAATGGCAGATTCAGCATGACTTTGCCTAATGGGTTAAAGTAGAAATTTCACTAGAGAATACAACCACCAAATTCAATGATTATTATTATGAATAAATCAATACAAAGAGTAAGTTGAACATTACTTTTTTTTCTTCTTTTTTAGTATAAATAATTTATATATTGTTTGGAGGAAAATACCCAAATAGTTGTCACTGTATGACTGACTAAGTTTGGAAATTTAATCTCCTAAAAATTTAAAGTACACAGCATATCAAATAAAACATTAAATTTTGTCATCTTTTTCTTTTTTAATGTATTTGAAGACTCCCATTGCTTATTCTTGGTGCCGTTATACCAAGTAAAGGCTCAAACTCCCTTACACTTGATATACTGCAAATTTTTTCCAACCTTTTCATTGTTTTCAATCTCTTCTAATCTCTTTTGTGTCAGTCAGGTTTCCTGAAGTGAACAAAGAACACATTTTTAAATTATAACTGAAAAAAATTTAATAAATGAATTATTTACAATGGTGTGGGCATGGCCAATGGACTGATGATGATGGATTGTATTTTCCCAGGTCTGTTATCACAACCTGGTAAAAGCTATAGCCTAGGGAAAAGAACCATGCAACAAGAACAGTGATCATTCAGTGGAAGAGCTCAGCCACTGCCAAACCACTGTGGTCGGGCCTGAGGGATGGGAAATAAACAAATATTCCAACATCTTCCTCCATTCACCAATCTGGCAATCCCATGGATTCAATTCAACTTGAAGCGAAGATGACAGAGCCTGGGTGATGCAGTTCACAGAAGTCCACATTCTAACATGTAGGAAGGACATTGGCAAAGTGGTAAAGGTAGGATAACCTAGAACTTTGCCCAGTCAATATTTCCAATATTTTTTTAATCTCACATATCTCTCCCCTAATCAAATATCATCAATGACACGCATTCATAGGCAGTTTAGTGCAAACTTTCAAGCTTGATGAAAACACCATCTGTCTTCAGAAGAGAGGATCAGGATGTTCATTAATCCTCTATTTCGAGAGACTCTGATACTAACAATTTTCCCTGACATCCTTCTAGAAAAATAATATATAACAAGCTCTGTAGAGAAGCTAGGGCATAAATTAAGGAGCAGGGCATGAAAACCCAAAAAGGGAAGAAATGAAACAAAGAAAAACAATTAGAATTGAAAAAAATGAGGTGAGGTTAAAGTAAGGATGCAGAAAGAATATAGTCTGGTAAACCCACGATAAAATTAGATGATGGAAGAAAATGGTTTAACATACCAAAGAAAGTGGGAGATCCAAGACAGGGTCAGTTAGTGGGTGGATCATGGTTTTTAGTTTATGAAAAGTGAGAATAGTAAGTGAGAAAAGGGCCCCAGTATACGAATTTCCAGACAATGACTGCTGAGCCATTGGCTGTAGGTACAAAGATCCCATCAAAAAGAATGTCCTTGATGTAACCTTTGGGCCAAGGACGTTTGTTCTATGTCAGTAATTATGCATTCCCTTCAGTGTTATTGATTGCAGAGTCCTTTTTTGTAAGTATTCCTTCAGAACCATCTATAATAAGATACGAAATATTGCATTTAATATTTGCCTCTATGAACATTTTTCTTGCCTACTCTTTAATGCAAAGTTGCTTAATGGTAATAGTATTATAAACAAAATGGATCCAAAGTCCATTGTTCAAAATGAATAAGGCATTGAGAATTGGCAAGAACACAAAGGATATCCAACTTTTCCAAATATTATGATAGAATTTCAAAATTTATTTTTTTCTAATAAAAACATAATCTTTCAAGATATACACCCATCAGTTGAAATCTTAAAGTGGATAAAAAAATTAAATTTCTTCTATTCAGCATATGTCATAGTGTATAGCAGACCTGAGCTGCTACTACTTGGGGGTCTGCTTATATGACACTGTCTTTTAAATACTGACAAATGTCCAAACAAGAGTTACACTTCCCTCCTTAATGTATTAGTGTATACTGGGACACTCAAATGTATAACTTCTTGAAACAAATATAATGTATGATGGCAAATATAGAAATTAATGCTGTATTTAGAGTTCTTTAAAGCCATTAGTAAGAGGCTAAAAGCATCCTTTGTTCATCTTTTTCTAGTATTTTGCCTCTTATTTTCTACCTTGTCACTTCAAATAATATGTATTCTCTATATAGATTAAGAATATGTGGTTTAGGGACCCCTGGGTGGCTCAGTGGTTTGGCACCTGCCTTTGGCCCAGGACATGATCCTGGAGTCCCGGGATCGAGTCTCACATCGGGCTCCCTGCATGGAGCCTTCTTCTCCCTCTGCCTGTGTCACTGCCTCTCTCTCTCTCTCTCTCTCTCTCTCTGTGTGTGTCTCTCATGAATAAATAAACAAAATTTAAAAAAAATATGTGGTTTTAATATAATTCAACCACTTTCTGTGTCCCACCTAAATATTTTTAAAGTTATTCATAATAGAGGTCAAATATGACCATTTCAATATTTCACAACTGAAAAAGTATTCCTATTAATAAATGTGAGAGTTTATAAAGCAGATGATGCAAATTGTAGTACGTTTATTTTGAAAACTAGACTATGCTTATAAATATCATCTCTTGACCAGGACATTGCTCTCTAGCCTCTAAACAAATCAACATTGCTTTGTATACTTGGTAAACATGTAGTCCTGTTGCTTTGAAAGGTTCTGAGATTTTCTGCTGGTGACACAAACCTTCATAGGCATTTGGCAATGTGTTTTTGGAGCCGATTTTCAACTATCAATACTAAATTTAGGAGGTATGATACTCCACACACATATACATTAGGAATATGTTTGTTTAAGACTCCTAATGAAAGCTGAAGCCTTAAAAAAAGAGTACTTTGCCTTTGGGACAGATATCATTTGCGCCATTTATGTGAATTTAGTATCTATCTGGTCTTCTCACATTCCTAAAATTATAAAAAAATGTTCTAGAATAAAAACAGAAAAGAGTGTAACATATTTCAAGCATTTTAAAATGTGTTCTAGGTAGTCCTAGGAACAAGTAGGGATAGGTGAGGGAGTTGTCCTAGTTCCAACCTCAGCTTCTGTCCCAGTTCCAACATCAGCTAAATTCTTTTAAGAAATGTTAGAAAAACACTGATTAGATAGAAGCTTCTCTGGGTATAAACATGGAACCACACTGTGGCAAAGCAACTTGCTTAAATTAGAGCGTAATCTGGACCAAAGCCAGATCTACTGATCCCTAATACCCCACTGCCTCCTATTTAAGATGGATCAGATTGTTGAATGCAGCTGAAAACTCATGCTAGGGTAATACTCAAAATTTTCCACTTAAAAAATATATGGAACATATGTGGCATTTGCAAAATAATAATCTATTTAAACATATACACAATTTAATGTAACATGTCCTATTCAAGGAACAAAACTGAAAGATATGATTGACACTGAAATTCTAAGACTTTTTAGAAATGGCAGTTAATTTCAATTTATTTTACTGTTTCAGGAACATTTCTATAGTAACTGAATTGTATTCTGCTCCCTTCCATTAACTTTTATTGTATTGTAAACAGCAGCACATCAACACCGTTGGCATAAAATAGCCTATGAAATCTACTGTTTGTAATGGACTGTAAATGATAGGGATTTTTTTTGAAAGTACTAAAATGAAATATCCTACCAAGAAAGAAACACTCTAGAATATTGTAAAATCAGAGGGTGGTGTTTATTGGATTCCCTCCCTTTTTTGGTGAGTTTCGGTGTATATTTAAATATTCTAAAGATCCAAATGCAAGAGCTACTGAGTTTCAAAATATGTGAGCACAACATGCTCCCTTTATCTTTTTTCAGTGTGTTTCCCTTTCAAAACAAAACCCTTTGTATATATTTTTATGCTATTTCACCAGTAGCATGCTGAGACCTGGATTCCTTTTCCAACATTAATTAGATGATCACTGCATGGGTTATGATTTGGATTTTTTAAATCCAAACAGAGAACCTCCCCCTCACAACACAAACTTGATTCCCAAAGCAATAAACAAATGCTCGGACAGACTACGGTATTGACATTTCAGTGTGAGGACCTTCAGGTCTAGGAGTATAGAAACAAATGAAGAGCCACAGTCAACATAATTGCATGAAATTTTAAACAATTTGTCCACAAACTAAAAGACAGTTCAGCAATAAACTGTAGTTTGGAATCATACCCAATGATTATTCTTCAGAGAAATTAGCAGTTATGAGTATATATTTTTCCAGCATTCTGGATAAAATATGTACATGACCAACTGATAACACAAGGTTAAATCATTCAAGGATACAAAGAAGAGTATTATGAAAAAAATTACTAGAACAAATAGGTTTCATTCATTTATTTTTAGAACAAATAAATTGTAAAACTCAAGGTCAAACATTTCTTTTTCTTAGCTCACCCTATTGTTCATACTGATCACAAACTATTTTCAGCCTTTTTGTTAAGAAAATAGCTACCTCTCTAAGATATCTCAACCTCAATGGCACATCTAACAGAATATGAAGAAAATAAAATCTGAAGTAATGTAGTTTAATACAAGCAGTAACAATGAAATTTTGTTCTAAAGACTAAAATTTTCAGGAATTTAATCATTAAATGGAAAACAAAGCGTCTGAGTTAGAGTGCATATGCAAAATTATCACTGAAATTCTTTCTCAGGAAATATTGTATAGACTATTTTATAAATACTATATTGTATAAACTATTTTATAAATACTCCATTCTAAGAAGATTGCACTTTTTAGAATGCATGAAATTGATGACAAAATATCTTTACTTTGGTCAAATTTCAGAGGTTCTGTGGCATGGATTTCCAAATAAGATCTGGAGGTTTTCCTATAGGCTGGAGATAGAGCTAGTTTGGAAATAACAGACCCTAACATTGAACTATCCCACTAAAGCAGGGTGTACGTTTTTAAGCAACATTACTTCCCCTTTACAATCCCAAATAGACTGTTCAAAAGAAAACAACAGGCCCCAAAATGGATCACTTTGGTTAAGGCCCCAAGTCAGTAAGCCAAACTTAATGCTGAATCTAACTACAGTTTCAATCCCCTTGAAATGTCACTTTTAACCAATCAGCATAGGAATTTCCTGGTCAGCACTAGGAAATCAAGGGATAGATCCCTTCCGTCCCTCTTAAGAGGGCAACCTTGCCTAAAACAATGGATTCTGTGCTAATAATTTCCTTTTATCCACTCCCCCTCTACCTTTAAAAGTCTTTCCTTCTGTAGCTCTTTAGAGCTCACCTCACTTGCTAGACAGGAAGCTGCCTGATTGGTGAATCAACTAATAAAATGAGATTTTTGAAATTTACCTTTTTAAAAATTTTAGCAATACCAGAGAACGTGAATTTAATAAGATACATGCTTTCTTTTACAGTAATTGTGTTCTGGTGACTCAATTTTTTATTTCCTTGTTTCTCACATATTTTGCAATTTAACTACATCCAGTATTTAAATCAATCTGAAGAAATTCAGGTATGGATATACCTTTATTTGTATGAGTATTTATTTGTGCTGTTAATTGTTGCCTTTATAAGAGACAACAGGCAGGTTCGTTCAGTCAATTATCTGCTCAGAAATGCAGCTGTGTGGAAAATGGAAGGAAAGCAGGCTTTGCAACCGGTTAGGCCTGAGTTCAAATTCTGATTCTCCTGATTACTAATTGTTTGACTTTTCACAATTTTTTTAATCTCTATAGTCCTATTTGCTTGCTGCAAAATGGCTCTCATGGTGCTTTACCCAGTGTTTGTTGATGGAATGACTAAAACAGCAAGTGCTGCATCAAGCACAGTTCCTTGGACACAGTAAACTTCAGAGAGAAGTATGACTTTGTAAGAGGACAGTTCCAGCTCTTGGAACCCCAGCAGCAGACTAAGAAAAATTCCACTGAGTGCCAAAAAATAATACACACACACACACACACACACACACACACAGACAGACAAATCTAATATCACGTAATGACCAAGAATATAGGTTTTCTCCCCTTTTGCTGATTTAATCAGTTTGCAACTGTTCAACTTTAAAAGATGTTAATAACTTTTGCAATAATATTCAGAGAGAACTGAGGATTGGACTGTAATTTGAACTTTTCACAAAGACTAAGTAGGAAGCATTTGTGCATCACAGACCTCTAGTCTCTCTCAGGCTTAAATTGAAGACCAACCTGAGGTTAAAACTTCATGATCTGGCAAACATTTTGTAAAGGTTATGTGATCCACTGAACGAGAGGCTTAGAATTTTAGTTCTGGAATTCTCCTTTGACGCCATTTCCCCCTCTGCCCCAACATCCTTATTTCCATAGATGAGGCAACTGAAATCTAGGGAAATTACCTACACCTTTTGGGGTGAAAAAGCTAGTCAGCAGTACCTCCTACCCCACATTGCAGTCATTTGCAATCTTTCTTCTAGATAAATTATCAAGAGTTCTGAAATGCTATTTAGGGAAAGATACAATGGAGATTGTTGAATCATAGCCTTAGAATTCCTCTTATGTTGACCCTTTTGTTAAAATTAATGTGCCTCTCATCAAAACAGAGCTTTTCAAAAAGAGTCTCTAAGTTATGCTTAGTTTGGTACTTTTAAAATGTACAAATATACATGAAACTAATAAGTCATCAAAATGATGTTATTTTTCCCGAGCTAAGTGGATGGTGATATAAAACGTTGCAACTGGACCACCACTATTTCTGCTAGTTTAAGCTTACAGATGCCCCTCTCCTATTTTCTTTTCTTTTCTGTTTTTCTTACCAAATAACTTCTGAGTGTGATACTTTATCCCTATTCCCACAGCTATAATCACTTTCAGTATTTTCTCCTAAAATATTTTAACAGCCTCTAAATTGGTTACCCTTCTAGGGTCTTTCATTTTCCATGCTGCTGTAAAGTCTAATGATAGCACTCTATCAACTAAACACCATCAATGGCTCCCTATGACCTAAAGGATAAATTCCAAATTACTTAGCACACAAGACCTGTCACAATCTGGCCCATATTTGCCCTTATTTATCTAGTGACATTTTCTCTCTCTCATACAACTTCCAGTCAGAGCCAAGTTGTGTAAACCCCATGCTATTTCAAGACTCTATTACATCTTTGCACACGCTGTTCCCTCTGTGTGAAGAATCCTTTATACATTTCTCCATATGGAGAACTTGTACTAAATCTCTCATTTTATCAGATTCCCTTACTTCAGCAATGGCTTTTCTACTCCTCCCTGTATTTCAGAATATTTTTTATATTCCTCTAATCCCAATCTAATTTATGTTTTTACTTACATATCAGTTGTTTTCCCCATTACCTACAAGTCCTTTAAAAACACAAACATATTCATCTTTGTAACTTGAGGGCCTAGCATAATGCATGAGAGAGACATCAGTGTTTGTTGAATGAATACATGAATGAATGTATGGGCAGATCTAAAGGGAAGAAATCAGAGAAACTTAAAAAAATGAACTAATGGAAATTTGATTTAAAATAAACTGTTTGACTCAGTCATCCAGTAGCATGTATAATATTCTACAGCATCGTTATATTAAACCATATTATTATATATTAGTTCTAGTAAAAACCAGAAGAATGATATAAACAGGCATTAGGAAGAGGTTCACATGGCTAAGATTGCATCTAGATGCTCCTAAGCTGGCAAAATGACTGTTTTTGTTTGTTTGTTTGTTTGTTTAATTTTGCAATGTGGTATTTAAACCAGTAGGAAAGTGGGTTGGGGCAGGGGAGGTAGCAGAGAAAGATGGATGGAACTTCTTAAGCAAACTGTAAGTCACATGTACCCTGGAGGTAATCTGATCTATTGTTTAGGGCACAGAATTCTGAATTTTAGAAGTTCTTAGGTTGGATAAGTAATAGAAAATTAATGCTTCATTATGAAATTATTGCATGGTTAAATTGCAATATGCTTGTAGAAAAAAAATCTGTCAGGGTTTGTTTTTCTCTGCTATTATAATTTGTTTTTCAAAAAGAGCCATAATTTTGAAATTTCTCATATGCCTTTCATGCTCTCAAATTATTTGGTCATGAATGGCCTACCCCACTTTTTTGATAAATTTTGTTTCTACTCTTAACAAGCAGAATAAATGAGAACAATAACACGAGTCTGGTTAACAGAAAAAGAAGAGATCAGTGACCAAATAAACACAAAAGTTATTATTAACGTCAAAGTCTCAATTTCCACCTCCACATACATAATTAAGAGACCACAGTGTTCTTTATGTCTTTAGGGGGAAAGTGTTAGGGGTAAAAAACACTACTCCTCTTCACATACATAGGAAATGAATGGCTCTTTTCTCATTGGCTGTGGAGTTGGCATAATTTTGGCCACCTACAATTAGTAGCTCATTAGTGACTTACTAGGTAATTGTTGGCTTACATTCAGATACTGGCAGATGCCTGATAAGACACTTAATGAATTTTTCATTAGTCTTTCTGAGAAAGTCTTCAAGGGAAAAAATACTTCTGATTGCAGCAGCTCTTTCAGTTTCTTTTGCTCCCCCCCCTTGAGCCTCCAAGTATTTTCAAAATCAAATTTTAAAATGTTAACAACATCATACCTGGGTATCTCTCAGGCAAGCATTTTACTCTCATAAATTTAGTGCTATTTCTCCGTTACATATGTGGCTCTACCCAAAGTCACCACCAGTACCATGATTGCAAGACACTTCACTTATATGCATTTAATTTTGTCAAAGTTTTCAAAGCATTAGTCACCCACATATCTGACATGATTTCTAACTAATGAATAGGGGAAGGAGACAATAATTTCTAATAGACAACATTTTTAACTGCAATTTGTGTTCAAACTGAAAGTCTTGAGTGAAATTAGCCAAATATTTGATGTTGTAAGAAATTTTTAACATTCATTTATCTAACAAAAAATGGCTTAAATTTTATTGTACGGCGGAAATTTTTAGCAGAAAGTAAGGCATTCACAACCACCTAGCACTTTTAGAGATGCTGAAAATAGATGGTTCATAGTTACATGGGGAAAATACTGATTGCCACAATAAAACTTTCAATTATATCATCTAAGAATGTTGCAGAACATTTCATTATTGATTCTTCAGAGAAGATATAACTGCTGAATGCTAAGTGTGGTTTTGATTTGTCAACATTACTTTTGCTGTAATTAAAATCCTAAAGTCATCTTTAAATAATTCTTCACTCAAATTGCATCCTGATGAGTTTCTTTATCTCTATAATTGGATTGCCAACACCTAAATAAGTGACTCATCCAACTGCACTTGTGATATCTCAATGTTCTTGCCCCTAAAAAAGCACCTCTAAAAGCTTTCGCCAGCATTTTTAGTTAGAATTATATATTTGTTTAAATATTACTGAGAGGGACATTGGCAAAATCATTAAATGGTGTGACTTCAGTGACTTTTATCTCTTGTTTATTTACTTATTTATGTATTCAGTGGCTTCATGCTTTTCAAGACTCCACACTGGCACACTTTTACATGGCCTCGCCTGACAATGAGATTATCAATAATCCTCTCCTACCATCTACCCCCTTGCCCTCTTCCCTGGGGTTTTGTTCTAAGCTTGCTGTCAGAGAAGAAAGCAGCCAGAGAAGTTGAACCAGGCTATTATGTGGGCTTCCTCTGGGATCTCTCTGTGAAAATTGTGCTCTTACTCTTTGAAGATAAAAACACCTAATAACAAAGGTGACATTAGGTCAATAAAGATCAATTAAAATAAAAAAAAAAAAGCATTTATCTTCATTCTGGGAAAAATCTCATCTTTACACATCTAAAATATTTTGAGTGTACAGGGGAATCATTTGTGGTTTCTGTTGCATCCTGTCATCTCTGGATGCACCCTTTCTCCTTCCGCATGTCCTTCTCCGATGCTCTTTAGAAATCCCTCATCCCATCTCCTCAAAGACTTCCTTCCCCCTCATCCCTAATCCTAGTGTCACTTTCCTCATATCCAATTGCTTCATTCTCTTCCTTTATATTTACAGTTTTATAATCTACTCAGTAATGAAAAATAGAAAAAAATGTATCTGTAGAATTTTACATTTGTTGATATTCAAATGATTTCCTGAACGTTACTGTAATTTGAAAGCTGTTTTCCATGTTAAGTTTTGTGGCCACTGTTGATTAGATAACAATAAATTTAATCATATGTACAGTATAATTGATAACTTTTAAATACGATTACCTTACTGTCTTTAAAGAATTGTACTTAGTATTTTTAAAACACCAAGCCCTACCAGAAGGATAATAACCTTATGTTTATAAGCAAATAACCTGTTTCAATTCAGTTACGATGTATGTGTATATTAACAAAGAAGAACATTGTTCATTTACTATAAAAAGTATTCAGAAACATACAATTAGAGAAAATATTGTCAAAATGATTTTTATACATGATCACAGCAGTTCTGAATAAATACACCTAATTCTTATTTATCAATATTGTTATAAAGGAGTATAATAGTGCAATCTTGAATTGTAAAATGTATTTAAGAGAAATTATAATGAATACATATAATTGTGTATATATTTTCTTTTTTTTTTTTTTTTTGAAGTGTGTACTTATTTTCTAAACAAATAATTTATGTACTGTTAAAGTACTGAGTCATTTGTGCTACTGGACCAACCTTTGTGTCTATGAGATCCATCCATGTTGCTAAATTCAATGTGATTTTCATCAGCCCAGTAGAGTCTATGGTTGACATAATCTATTGTTAATGCCATAGGTCTAGAAATCTTGTTTTCTATGACAACACTCTGATTGGTTCCATCCATTCCAACACGGCCAATGTGAGGGTACTCACAGCAGTCAATCCAATACAAATACCTAGGAAAGAAAATCAATAGCCATTTTGTTTACAGACACTCAGGGAGTAAAACATCATACAATATTTCACTTATTAACTCAGCTATTCCCAAATTAAGTCTTGGTATCTCTTTGAATTGTAAGTTCTAAGAAGTATATTTTGATGCAAGCTTTTCTTATGATTTTCATTAGAGTACCATTGAAATATACATATAACTTTAAATATCTTTCCTTTAGCACATAAGCCTATATATATTATATATCATATGATATTTCTCAAGTGTTAACAAATCACAGATCTGTAAAAATAACAGAGGTAAGCCTTCAAGCTGCATCTGTAATGTTGGAGGAATAATACTATCCAGATGTAGTTTTTTTCTTCTTTTTAGTTCATTATCAATGAAAAGTTCAAAATGATTCATGGGAGAGTACATTATATTTGCCTGAATCTGCATTATTCAATGTGGTAGCCTCGTGATTATCAACATTTAAATAGATTAGAATCATATAAAATTAAATGAACTGGATTGTTTCTCAGTCACACTAGCCACATTCCAGGTACTCAATAACCAATGTCTCCCAGGACTCCTGGTGGCTCAGTGGTTGCGCATTTGCCTTCAGCTCAGGGCATGATCCCAGGGTCCTGAGATCGAGTCCACATCAGTCTCCCTGCATGGAGCCCTCTTCTCCCTCTACCTCTCTTTCTCTGTGTCTCTCATGAATAAACAAATAAATAAAATATTTTTAAAAAAGAAAAACAACATATGTCAGTTGGCTACCATATTCAACAGCCATAGATATAGACCACTTCCATGACCTCAGAAAGTTCTATTAGATAGTGCTGATTTCAACTATGTTATTGGAAGTTCTAGAGTAAGGCATTTCAGACAGCAGTTAAAAAATAATAAAGGGAAGAAAATTATATTGAACTAAGACTGAGTTAAATATAAATATTGCACCTCAGTAAAATATAAATAATGTATAAGTGACAAATTACTGAGAAATTTCTATTTAATTAAACCACTAAAATTTTTTTCTCAAGTAGAAAAAGTCACTTTATCTTGTTGAATATGTTTCCTTCTCTACATAACTCAAGATCTGAGTTAGAGGATACTTAATATCCTTTTCACATTCAAACACTAAAACCAAAACTTATTAAGCTAATTATTTTCCCCAGATCCATTGTTTTCTTTTTTGTAAGCATAGAATCATTGGCAATTAATTCTTCAAATTTGGAAGATGTGTAATTAAAGTAATATGGTGTGAAGATTATTCTGCATGATTTATAACTAGTATACTTAGTTTAAAATCAAAATGTTCCTTAAAGAAAAATTTTCCTTATACATTCTGATATTGATAATTGGATCCCCAAAACTGATAACAAAAAGGCAGGAGATTATTTTGAAAGCAAACATATGTCAGCAAAATACAGCTAGAAAAACACACAATCCATTCTTTTCTAGCAAATTTATGGAGGTGCACCTTACTGTCTATACTAGAGATAATGGCAGTATAGATAAAAAGGAAGAAACTGAATCAGAAAGAAGTAAAAATGCAAAGATAGTTTATCTCATTGAAATCAGAACATTCTTCCTTGCCTAACTGACTCTGAATCTTGGGAACACTAACAGCAATTTTTTCCCCTAATAGATTATATATATATATATATACACACACACACACACCAGTTTCTCTCACACATGTTAGATATAACCAAATATATTTGGGCTTCCATACAACCATGCTGTTTTTGAGAACTGAATGCAAACAAAGAAAAAATTAAAGCAGCATTTCAGTAACATTCTCCACCATTACAAAGAACATGTTCAAATTGGCTTAATTAGAGGCAGTATTCATATTTCTATTTAGCTATTTACCTTATATGTGCTTGCACTTGAAATTTAAACATCCTAAAGGTAAAATATTAAATAAATAAATAAATAAATAAATAAATAAATAAATAAATAAATAATAGTTTTCTCCATCAAATGCTATCAATAAAGTATTACAAATTATTAGATGTGAATAATAATGTTTTTGGAGTCATTAAGTATTATGAATTACAAATGGTCTGACCTCCATTATTAACAGTTTACAATTTTTGTCTTTAACTTGGACCTTTTTTTTTCTCTCTCTTTTTGGCTGGTCTTATTACCATCTTGAACCAAGATACCAAGAACAGGACTCCATACTTCATGGAGTTCGACATCTGTTACATCATCAGAAAGTTTGTGAAAGAGTTCCCAGCCCAAAATCTTGTCACTGCCATTTCAGCTCTCTTTAAAAAAAAGCACAACATACTTCTCTCAATCATTCTTCACCATTGAAATGTGTGTCAGTTCAGCTCTAGTTGGAGTATTTACAGTTCTACATTTTCACTTCTGTGCTTTCATGAAATCACTGGAAGAGATCCTTCCTCTTCAATTACATAGACTTTTTCATATAGACTTAATTCACGTTGCCCCTCAATTCTCCACAAATTCTTCCTTGATCACATTTTTCAAGATAGGATTCAAGATTGAACATGTTTGAGAAATACTTTGTTTAACAAAGTAAGCATCATTTCTTTTTATTGTGAGAACTTTCAGGATGCTTTAATACAACATGGTGCTTCTCTCAGAGGGAGGTATGGTATCCCTTTCTTATCACATAGTCTTAAGTGATAGCATTTATTTTCCTAGGGCAGTTCACAGGGAACACACTTTGGGAAACTGTGCTTTAGCTCTTTCTGCTCTACAGAATTACTTTTCTTTACTGCATGTGTATCTGAACAATTAATATATTGTGAACATATATTGTGAACAAATGACTAATGATGTAGATTCTCAGGCCTCATAATCAGAGAACCTACCTTGATTAACTCAGCTGGTGTTAACAACTCTAAGAATCCCTAGAGCCATTCTTAAGTCAATTGAGAACCATATTTTGAAACAATAATTTTCAAAGGCCATGTTATGTACCAGATACTTCTTAGACTTGGGAACACGGAGGTAAACAGATATGATTTTTGCCTTTAAAGATCTCTCCGTGAATACAGTAGAGGTGGATGTAAAACAAATAAAAAAAAAAGTACCATGATAAAACTACTTTACTATGGAGGCACAAAAGAGGGAATAATAATTTTACCAAGATGGAAGAAAGCATGAAAGAAATATTGTGCTTACTAATAGTTCTTTGAACATAAATTTTATCTTCATAGCTACATTATAAAGATAAGAAGAATCCTTATCTCCTTCCGATTTTAGAACAAAATATAACTTAATTAAAGATTTTAATGCTGTAACAGGTCTTAAAGATCATGTAGCTGAAGACCCTTATTTTACTGATAAACTGAGACCATATAAGATTATGTGTGTTGTCGTAGCCTATTATGATAGTGATACAGTTGGAACAGGCTCAGGTCTCTAGATTTATAGATTATCTTTTTCTCTAAGCAGCATTATGTAGAGTCTTAAGGAAACATGTTCTAGAAACAGATTAATCGGGTTCAAATTTCAGGTCCACCTATTACTAGCTGTGTGAATCTGGACAATTTAATTAGCCTTCTTGAGCCTGCATTTATTCACATGTTGAAAAGAATAATAATAGTTCCTCATAAGATCACCATGAGGATTAAATAACAGAATATAGGAGCAAATTTATAAGACTGAGAAACATGGAATAATAGTTTACCAAATATTAGCTTTTAGCTTTTTTTTATCTGTACTAGATATGTAATATATATTTCATATATGTCTATACACCCTCTCTCTATATATATTGGTTTAGTAATATCCACCTGATAGGTGACCTGTTGCATCTGGATACTATCTATAGTACTATATAATTTGTCTGGGTTTTGTGTGTTATTACATGATTTGTCTATTTAAGTACTCATCAACCAAAAGAATATTATGAACATACTCTATCACATTGAAGAAAACTATAGTTTAATTCTTTTCAGGTGTGAATGAATCTTCATAGACACAGAATTTCTCTCCTCATAGGTAGCTATCTTCTGATGGCTGAATTTCATTTCCTTTTCCATACTTAAGCCCTGTTACCATAACTTTTTTTCAAGTTTTTCAATAAGTCTATTCCAGATATTCTGGTAACTTTAACATCTGAAATTCAACTTCTTAAAAACTACTTAAGTACAAATTTGCTATAAATAATTAAAGCTGACAAATGAAAACGTCTGTGCAAATGTCAAAAGGAGAGTTCCAAATTTCATCCATAATATATAATGTTTACCTAAGATCACATCTGAAAAACCTCAGTCCCAAATAATATCTATTCCGTAAGTTGTAACAAGTGTCAACATAGAAAACAATGTTTACTGTAACAATAACAGGCTTCTGTGGTTCCTGAGGATATCTTCAATAGTTTAATATAATATACTATATTTCTTTAAAAAATTAAAATAGAAGTGTGCTCTCAGTTTTTATTGTGCTCTTTTTTTTCTGAATTCAGGGAATATACTCAGAGACATTGCTTTCAACTGCAATTATTTTGATTTTGAGTTGTAAATTAATTTCTGATATTCATTTCCTATTCTTTTTTACTAAATATGGGAATATAGGTTTAAAGTTGGTAGAGGGAGGATTTTTTTTTATGTGATTGTTTATTTTAATAAAATGTTTGTTTCCCCAAAGAAATAAAAAACTGAGCTTTCATTCCTGGTATGCCTTTCATTCCCTCACAACAAAAGTTCCCTTATGACTTTTCTCCTTGAAACATGCAGGTTATTTACATACTGATGTATTGGTTTGGGCAATGATGCAGGTACAATGTCCCTGTAGCTATAACCCTATTTGCTGTGTACATCCAGTTGCCCATTTATTATTTCCTTCTGCAGAGAATTTAATGATATTTGTGTTTGACGCAGCCAGTGATCAAGCCATGGCCTTTTTTTTTTTTTTTTTTTTTTAAGCCATGGTCTTTTTGCTAAAAGTGCTCACTTTCTAAGATGGAGAGATAGACATTTACACCAATAATAGTCATATGTACACCTGCAACTAATAAAATGTTTTATGTCAATTATTACTTCAAAATAATTAAAAATAAAATATAAAAAGTCATGTAATGGTATGTGTTCAATATGTGGAGACTTCTTAGGCACAATTGGGGAATGTTTCACAGAGGAAATGATATTTTCTGCTGTGTTTGGAAAAATGGGAAGTTATTCCAACTAGAGGAAAATCAGAAGAGCATCCTAGGAAGAAAGAACAGCATAAGGGAAGATACAGAAATACGAAAAGCATCTTTTCCAAATTTATTTGCATTATCATTATTCAGGTTGGCAGTAAGGGATACATACACTGAGTTAAATATGAGTCCTTCAATATATTTTCATTGAAATATATTTAAAATTCAAAATAGCACCCAGTATTATTCTTTTGTGTTATTATTAGCAAACTATTAGAAAAGGAATCCAGACAAAATATTCTTAATAATAAGGTCTGGTTGTAACACTTTTATTTATTTCCAAAAAACTCATATCTACAGTTTAAATTTTATAAAATGGCTAATTATTAAAGTGGAAGAAAATACAGTTTTGTCTTCTTATGTTCATTTTCTTATCCCTGTCTGTATGGCTCTTGAAAAGCGTGCTCATGATCTAAGATAATTTTGTTACTTCAGATTCTAATGTGCTATAATGGGAAAAGCATGGGACTAAAGCTTGAAAATTGGGTTGAATCCCCAATTTAATATCGTACTACCGAAATGATCTTGAGAAAATCGCTTGGCCATTTTGAGGCTGGATGTTCTTATCTGTACTTTAAGGATAATAGTAAAAATAATATTTTTCTCCCAGACTCTGAGGAAACAGTAGAAGCAACTAAAGTGATAAAATTCAGACAGTTTTCAAATTCATAGAATTCTAGAGAAGCAGTTATCTTCTTTGTCATTATTATTACATGAGAACTCCAATCCCAAGAGGTTTATAAACTGATCATCTCCCTTTCTTATCTCTGCCCCTCTCCTGATCCCTCATATCTAGGGAGTCCTTCCTCTATTTACCTGTTTGCCTGAGCCAGAAGTCTTACAAGGTTTGTTTTGTCGTTGTTATTGTTGTGTCGTGTTGTAATTTTATTCCTAGGTCTTTTTTGCTCCATGAAGTAGACTGGCATCAAAGTTCCATAGTTATGCATACTTAAATTGTTCTGATTATGAGTTCTTCTAATTCCCTATGTCATCCTCTTCTACGTGCTTTGCATTCCCAGGCAGCTTGTTCTTTTTGCTTGAAATACCTCCTGCTCTGAAGTGTACTACAAGACCTGGCTAATTCTTACACTACCAGTCTTGTCCAGGACGCTGACTCTGATTCTAGTTGAGATAGAGACATTTTCTATTTTCTTTTTTTTCCCTATATTTGTAAGTTACTGCTTTGTATCATAATTATTTACTTCTTTGTCTACCCACTGAACTGTGAAATACCTAGAGATAGGACTGTGCCTTTTATTTTTATGTTCCTACCTAGAACAGTGCCAGATAGATAGTAAATACTAAAGAAATAAAAGTTGAATAAATGAATGAGTAGATTAATTTTCTGTTAGCTAATCATAGCACACATTCACTTTATTGTCTGTTATAATGGCCTTTTGTTATGCGATTACCTGAAATAACATATTAATCATCCAAAAAGAAAAATTATGCTCAGTCTGGCTTTAACATTATATTTTCTATTCTATATTAAAATGCATATATAGGGCAGCCCAGGTGGCTCAGCGGTTTAGAGCCACCTTCAGCCCAGGGCCTGATCCTGGAGACCTGGAATCGAATCCCACATTGGGTTCCCTTCATGGAGCCTGCTTCTCCCTCTCTGCCTGTGTTTCTGCCTCTCTCTCTCTCTCTCTGTCTCTCTGTCTCTCATGAATAAATAAAATCTTAAAAAAATAAAATAAAATGCATATATGTATATATTCTACATGAATGACAACTTTTATAAATACTGATGTCAATAATATTAGTTACCCAAAACTTATAATAAACTGGAACAGTAGTTCCCAAACTTAACCAGATAACTGAATGATTCAGATAATTAAATTTCAGTTCAATTAAATGTTACACTTAGGATGATGATCAATCTGCTTACTTGTATCTTCTTTACCATTCTTAGTAACCACCATATGAAATTGATATTATGACAATCAGCGTACTATTATTAAAAGATAGAAAGTACCTCCAAGTTACCTCCTAAAAGTTCAGTTGTTTCATTACATTAGTCCAGTTGATCTTTCTCCTCCTTTAAACAAAACTTGCCCTATCATCTCACTAAATATCAGGACAGAAATCACACTCCTCACAGAAACAGGGTTCAGTAGGATTGGAAAATTCAAAACATATGTACACTACAATGCTAATCTCATCTGGAAAGATTCAAGGGTATTTCATTACATAATTTACAATTTAAGTTGATATTTTTAAAGAAGGATATTTTAGACAGGGAATTTTCACCCTGAAGCTCATCTCAAAAAACCAAAATGCAAGTTGCCCTATTGTCTCATCCTGGGGAACAAGAAAAACAGCGTGTACAGAAAGGTGTCATCAAATTTTATCTCTAAAATAGGTGGCTTTAATTGTTTCTTACAAAGTTCCAACTTTTATCTGTTTTTTTGGTTATAATATGGTATATATATATCATAATAAAATATTATCCAAAATTGAAATCAAGGGAGTATTTCATAA
Source organism: Canis aureus (assembly GCF_053574225.1). Classification (NCBI taxonomy): domain Eukaryota; kingdom Metazoa; phylum Chordata; class Mammalia; order Carnivora; family Canidae; genus Canis; species Canis aureus. Next base: position 49,458,108 of record NC_135630.1, read on the forward strand.
CATTTACAATAATTTAGTACTTCACTATTTTAACTGACACTTGATGGATGGGTTTAGATTAATGATAACTTAATGTTGCTTTCAGTTTATAGGGTAATAATACCTGTAACCCAGGAGAACTAAAACCTAAAGCTAGGCTTGGCTGTATTCACTAGGCTAGGACACAGTTTTGCTTTATACCTAGCAAATTCCACAAGACTATTATGATCTACAGGTAACATTTATTTTATTTATTTTTTAGATTATTATTTATTTATTCATGAGACACACACACACACAGGCAGAGACACAGGCAGAGGGAGAAGCAGGCTCCATTCAGGGAGCCAGACGTGGGACTTGATCCTGGGTCTCCAGGATCACGCCCTGGGCTGAAGGTGGCGCTAAACTGCTGAGCCACATGGGCTGTTCCACTTGTTTGTTTAATATGAAGCATCCTGAAGAGTATAAAATGAGAAGCTAAGCCAGTCATATTGGTTTGGAAGAAAAGGACAATGATTTGAACACACTAAAATAACTATCTTCTGATAAAATGCTGAAGGAATAAAAATATTCACATTCTTATGAATGAATGATGATAACCATCAAACTTAGTACATTTGGCCATTATTTCCTGAAACATTGAAAATAAATTCTCTTGTGACTATTTCAATTAAAATGGAATTGGCACTCTCTTGAATCTTTTGTTGCTATGGTAAAGAAAATACTTTAAAAGGTAGCAAAATGGTTACATAATTATATAGCAAAAAGTTAAATTTGCACATTACCTTGGAAACAGAAGAGTATTTACAGTATAAGTCTTCTCCTATTAGGTACTGCTTTTACCCAAAGTAATGTTTAAAATTAAGCTATAAAATATACAGTGATGTGATCACAGCACCAATTTTAAACATAAGGGACCAAAAACATAGATACAACATATTACCAAGAAGCAAAGCCTAATTGTTGCATATGATCTGATAAAAGCAGTGATTTCATGAAACATATTAAGTGAAATTAATTTACACGGCAGAAAATTTAGAGCACTATAGTTATCATAATACTTGTTACTGTGAATGTGTTCTATTTTTAAAAATCAAATTTTCCCTAAATCTGGTATTTTAACAAGCATGTTGAGTAGGTTGAATTTTTTTTTTAATTTTTATTTATTTATGATAGTCACAGAGAGAGAGAGAGAGAGAGAGGCAGAGACACAGGCAGAGGGAGAAGCAGGCTCCATGCACTGGGAGCCCGACGTGGGATTCGATCTCAGGTCTCCAGGATCGCGCCCTGGGCCAAAGGCAGGCGCTAAACCGCTGTGCCACCCAGGGATCCCGAGTAGGTTGAATTTTAATAGAGATCATTCTGGAGTATGTAGTCACTCTAAATTATAATGCAGAAGAATCAGACGAGGAAGAGGAGGAGGGGGAGGAGGAGGAGGAAGAGGAAGAAGAAGAAGAAGAAGAAGAAGAAGAAGAAGAAGAAGAAGAGGAGGAGGAGGAGGAGGAGGAGGAGGAGGAGGAGGAGGAGGAGGAGGAGGAGGAGGAATAGCTTCTATACCAAAACAACATAATTAAAAGTGAATGATAATGGTCATAATCTATAGAACTTTGGCAGCCACACACCTGACTTTGACACCTAAGATCTGACATCTTACGATGTGTGTTCTTTCCTCATCTGGAATCTCCAGTCTGCTGTCCTTAATCCCTACAATGACTTGCAATGAAATGCAGCTGAAACACAGCTCCATTATGAATCTTTCTCAATATTTCCACTGTGGTATCTCTTTTGAATGCATGGGTAACGCACCTTCTTATTTATTATCCATGGATACTACTTATTCCTCTTGCTCTAAAGTGGTACAAGCATTACATTATCCATATTTGTGACCCACTAGCATTGCTGCCTTTCCTCAAAGATTTCAAGGCATTAAAATTAGAGAAATCTGTATATTTTATTCATTCCCAATACACTTATAGATTAACTAGTAAAACAGTTGTGTTTAAAAATAATTGCTGCAAAATCCCATCATTCCAAATGTTTTTCTTTTTTCACTGTGATAATCATTTTTCTATTTTTGACTTCCCAGTACGAATGTCTACGCAGCACACTTTATATTGGTTTTCATGTTAAAACCTACAGAATGGAATTTACCACATTGAATGTAATCTAGAGTTTCAAACTTTAATTTAAGATTATCAATATTTGTTACAAACCCAGCTCGAGGATCCAAAGACAGGTCCCGGGGAAACTTCAGTCTTTTGCTAACAAGTATAGTAGGGTATAAGCCGTTGAGTTTGGATACTTCAATGATCCTCTTTTCTGTGTCAGACCAATAGAGGTTTTTTCCAATCCAATCGACAGCAAGTGCATTGGGGACAGCTGTGTTATGCACTACCTAACAAATAAGAATTTTAAAAGTTAACAGTGTAAATGCCTAGCGAACTGAGCAACTGCTTCTTGATTTTGGCAGAGATGATAAAATTCCATTTAAACATTAGAAATGGAATTTAGATAAGCTTAAAACATAGAACGAATTTACCCTAATAAAATTACTTATTTGTTTGAGATGTGAGAAATTACCATATATGTAATCAGGCCTAAACATTACACATGGGTTTAAGGAGTAAACCAAAATAAGAAGCTGTTGGGCAGCTACAAAGTTCCTGATCACATTTTTGTTAATAGTTTATGTATCTTCTGAAAATTGGGAGCAGAAATTCTATCACACAGAAAGACACACACAGAATCATTGATATTATTTATCTTTAGCAGGTTTTGGAGGAGATTCCAATAGCATTCTCCACTCTCCCAACTGCTCTTGCCCTACTTAATTATCTACTACAAGAGAAAAAAAATTACAAATAGGAATACATACATTGTTTTAACCTAAATAAAGGAAGTGAAATTCATACAACTGTTGCACTTGATCCTAACCCATTTCAATGTCAACTATAATAAGGACATAAATTTTGTATATATAAATATGATGCATGTAAAATAACCAAAGGTTCTTGGTCTATAATGACTGCTATTTCTGAGTTCTCAGTGCTTTGAGGATTATGTGAAAAGAGAAACAAACTTGGGGCTGTATAGAAGCCAATGCTTATTTAGTTAGAGACAAGAAAATAATAGTGAAAGTTTATAGTTATCTTTTTCTTAATGTTATCAATAGTGAAGACATTATATGTATATGACAACATACATTATATATATATATATATATATATATATATATATATGACAACATTTTCAGCAACTAAAGGTATCAATCTACTGTATTGAATTGCAAGATATCTTTTCTTCTTTTTCCCAAAGTCCAATTTTAAAAAATTGGCTTGGCTGACAATTTACATGGAAGTCAGTGAATTAGTAATCTCAATAGAAAAAATGATTCATTTTGTGATCCTATTTTATGACATGATTTAAGGTAGTAAAGGGTTAGCAGTGGCAAGGTGGTAGATAATTAATCCTTTAAAAATATTAAAATATATAAAAAATATATAAAAGTAACCAAAAATTTAAATTTTTGTAATAAAAGTATGATCAAGTTTGGGTAATGGTACTTTTTACAGTTTTTATATAAATAGTCAAGAAATTAAAAAAGAAAACTTTATGTGCTTCTTTGTTTTATAACCTATACTGATATTTCATTTATAAACTATCAGTTTATACATAAATAGAATCACACTGGTTCTCTTGTCATTGCATATACAGATTTCAAGATTGTATTAGTATTTTCAAAATTGATTGTTCTCACTAAAAATTTCTGTATGACATTATAGATGACTACAAAAAAATTGTGGGTTCTGTGTCTTTGAACTTAAATGCCTTTATAATATATTTTACTGTGTATATATAGTACAAATTATTTTATTTTTCAAATAATTTTATTTTAAAACTCAAGATAACATACTGCTCATTTCAGCAGAACATACACTAAAACTCAAGATAACACAGAAATTGGTGCCAAGTAGTTCATATCTAGATTGTGACATGTATTTAATTATGATACTGTCTAATAAGAACTTTCATTTTACAGCAATGCATTCAATTATTTCCATCTATAGGAGGTTAATTTTAATAGTGCTGTAATTTCAATCTAGAGTCAAGTAATTAATTTTTTCAATTATAGATTCTCAGACTCAACTTTCCCTGTTACATAAGTCAACACAATTGCAAGTCAGGAACTAATCACTCAAGCCGAAAGCATCCCTCACATTTCCTAGGGTTGTGAATTAGGTTTCAAATTTTATTTATCTAATTTGATTTTTTTTATTGTAATAGTGTTATAATGAAACATACAGATTAAAAAACCTCATATTTCATATTTAAAGTATGTATTAACTAACACTGTACAAATGTGAAATTCAAATCCACCTAATATATTCTATGAGTTTTATCATTACCATCAAATAATATTTTCTATTCAAGTGAGCTATCTTAATAAAATATTCAATAATCCCATCATTGTAACATCTCGTTACCTTAATATCACTTCCATTTAAACACATTCTATTTATGCGGCTGCCATTGGGTCGGCTGGAATCAATCCAATAGATGAATTCTTCTCTGTAATCAAAGTCTATAGCAATAACATTGTTTAATCCCTAAAAATAAAAAAAAGATATGTTTGAATAATAGTTAATGGAAATTATTTCAAAACATTTTAATTCATAAGAATCACTATCTCTTTTTGAACCTAAATAGTTATAGTTATTACAATGAAGAATATTTGTGACCAATTCTTTCTAAGAGCATTTTATATTTATATTTTCTCTATACCATACATGTAAAATGTATAATTTATTTGAAAATATTTTCCATGTAGATCATAAAAATTTTGGAATGCTTAGAAGGATTTAAGTAAATAGCTAGTACTGTGAAAAAAAAAATCCAAAAACAAAAAACACCTGCTTTTAGGGAGATAAAATGAAACACTTTCACTTTAGGTAAATGTTTAAAAATATGAATTCAATGCCATTATTATCTGTTCTGTAGAGTAACCAGAAAACAGCATACACCTAAATTGGAAGGCAGAAGATCCCTGATGATTGAGGACAAGCCCTGGATAGCTATCTGATGAAGTCAGAGGAGAAGGATTAGAATCTACTTTGTCCAAAATCTTTTGTCTCAGCATCAATTTGCTGCTTTATTTTGTTTCTTCTTGCTTTCAAGGGCCTTCCAGCCAACACAGTGCCATATTAGAATTTAAAAGTTCTAATCTTCGGTGAGGATTTGACCAAAGAGGAACCAAGTGACCAACATCTTTTTATTCCACATGGAAATATGAGGAAATGATTATCAGACTCATGGTTATGCATTTTTTAGAAGGTAACAAAACAACACAAATTGAACTGGTTACCACATTTCTTTTGTTTTAGTTGTGTCTTTTGATGGATTTAAGAGTTGTACATCAGGATCTGGGAATCTTTTATACGTACTGAATTGTTCAAATGACTTCTGAGGGGTTAATTTAATTCTGACCTTTAGTAGGGCTTAGAGATTTACTACCCTAATGGACATACAAAACTTGGATCAGGATTTCAATTGTGTTCACTCATTTTGAGGCTTGGATAGTTTATTAATATATACATTTTATGTATTAAAAATATTTGACACTATAGACACTTGGCAAAGCCCAAAGAGATCTATTCCATATCTTTATATGTGTTGTAAATTTCCTTTATATATATATATATATATATATATATATATATATATATATATATACAATCTAAAATTGTAATTAAGCCTGAAATTGTTTTAGGGCTCATTTATGAGTAGCTATAGTCCTATAGGTAAGGATTCACACCTTCAGGGAGATGGGCTGTCTTATTTGGTTAGAGGAGGAGGGAAAGGAAGCATGATAATTACCACATCTGGGTTCAGTTTCCAGATCTATTCCCCAAATTTAAAATTAGATAATGACCCTGCATTAGATTTACGTAGTCTTTTATAAGACTCAGGCTGACGCTAAATCATTACTGTTCATATTTTATTTCTTTCCAGTGATCTTGAAGACTAAAGATAGCCTAGTTATATAAGCAATTCAAAGAAAGTTCTGGCAAATACTGATTTTTTTCTTCTCTCAGCAGAGCTAAATTCTTGTGGTGATGACATTAAAATCACAGGTTCAACTATTACACTTTTATTTGGCTTAACATGAGCAACCTCTTTCCTCAGCCCCGGATTATAAAATTAACCTGATAGCCTGACCCCTTGGAACTGCTGGCTATTGGTCATAAATAAGAGACAAGAGTAAACAGGACTGTGTGTAAATTTCTTACTACACTCAAATGAATAAACACAAGAATACTTCTTACTGACATTATTAATTAAAAATAAAGACTGTAAATGCTTAAAGAATTCAGTCACAGATTCAAAAGATTTGTTGAATATTCATTCACTTGCTAAGAACTGGAGTACAACTAAAAGTATTTCAGCATACAAATCTAGGAAGTTGTCTAGGCAAAATCAATCAAAGTTTTAAAATAGAAATTGAGTATAGTCCAACTTCTGTAGTGACTTTAATAAATTCACTCCAATAGTACTTTGTAATATCCTTTCTGTATAAATGCTTTTAATACCAGAGGAATAAGGTAAATGTGTTAGGTAGGGTTCTGTGATGGCCTGAAATTCATATGGATGAATTAGAGCATTAGAGAGAAAAAGGTGGAGAGAATCTTGTCATTAACTTTAGGAAAGATTTACCCGGTTATGGCAGGATTATCCCATTTCTTTCTTTACAATAAGCGAATTAGAGAATGAAGATCCAATTCCAAATTTAGCAATTCAACTATAATAAATTAAAGCTATAAATGCAGAGGAATTGAAGCTCTGAATTCTGATATATCTATCTAACCAAGCTGGTCATTTTTCTACAACTTTACCCTTAATCCCCACAGAAAACTTTGCAATTCTCTCTTTGCAGAATCATATGCAAGGAACATTAAAACAGCCAAGGGCATGGTCAAAATAATGTCTAAACACTAGAGCTATCCCAGTGGCTTCAGAGCTGAAAATTGGTTTCATCAAAATCCTATTTGCTTCTTTCATTTCTATAGCTGAAGATTTGCACCCTTTGGTTCAAGATGATTAATTTAGGAAATTGTGTTTTGTTTCTCTACACAACTGTACTGGAATAAAAGGCACTGCTAGGATTGAATTAGATAACACTGGAAAGCTATTTATTAATATACTTAAATTAATAAAATTAATACTTGATTAATGTACTTCATTTCCAAAATTTGTATTATTAAAGTATATTTTCTTTATGATGTGCTATATAAATTATAGCGGGCCTAGCTACAGCTATGTTTTAAAATACACATGGCAAAAAATAATCTACCTGTTCCTGTATTTTTTCACTGTAATGCTTCATGAGATTGTACAGACTACAACAAAAAGGATAAAATTCAAGATATTATGGTAAATTGTTTTTCCTAATCACCTACACACCAAAAAGTCCTCTCAAATTTAAGGCAAGGATGTCTTTTCACTTATTCTGACTGAGAGAAAATATAGGGAGATAATTACTTCCGTTTTATACTTCATTCTGCACATGTAGACAGAAATCTCTGGGGAAAAAAAAAATGTTTCTACTGCCTAAAACTCCTTGAAAATTTCTATAATGCTATAATGAAATGTAGTTAAAAATATCTTCCCTGACAGAAATCATATATTCCAAACAGACCACAGGCAAAACTGGATGTAATGCTTGTGTCTAGTTTTTTGGGTGTCTATTTCCTTACTTAGTGGTCACATTAATAAATGCTTTCCAAAGACACAGATGTTCAGAGTCCTCGTGAGCTTCCTCTTTTTTTCTCACTTGTTCTTCATTTTCATAAACACTACACTAAGAAAACTATCTGAAAGTCATCCCCACTTAGGTACTAGTGATTGGCAATAGTTGAAAATGATACCACCAGGAAAAAAGTGCTATCTGAAAGCATGCATTAAAGTGCTTTGGATATATGAAATAGACTTAAATGATGCATACAGGAAAAAAAAATCATTTTGCTCCATTAAGAACAATCTCTGATAACATATTAGCCATGAAAACAACAAAGGGGGCACCACCAGAAATATCGAGTCACAGGGTTGGAAAATAAAGCAAAGAGATGTCATTGAAGCTCCGTTATTGTCTTTATGAAGTAAATAAATATTGTTGCTGTTTTAGTTATTAGTCCAACTGAGCTTATAGACAGACTATCCAAAATAGTGAAATTTCTCCCTTTCTGATAGCAGAGTCTAAAAGTAAGAAATCCTAAACAAGTAAACAAAAACAACTAAGAAAAGAGAAACAACTAAGCGTGTCCCTTTTCCAGATACCATACGAGGAAATCAGTGGTGGGCACATTCAACCTTGAAGGTAATGAGAGGCTTAGAGGGAGATGGAGATGTCCTCCAAAAGAAAAAGACATTTTTCAGTATTTTGTAACTTTCTTATAAGCTTAAAATTAGACTGCACGGAAAATAAGAATTAAGTTAAAAAATGTAGGAAACCATTTGGGCAGCAAACATTTTTCACATTTACATATGCTAATCTTTTTTCCCTGGAGTTCTTTCTCTTGTATTTACTACTCATTACTATTCTTATAATATTTATCTCTTAAAGAGATAGTGGTCTAATTCTTATATTTTACACAGATTTCTGTTTAGTTTTTTATAAACAACATGGAAAGATTTTATATTTTTCCCAATCTCTTTAGGGTTCACAATTAGAGGCCTCTCTCTAACATGATAACAGTGAATGCTGGCAACACACCCTCATCTCAAGAGCAAGAGTCTAAACCTCACAGACATTCATGAACAAGTTTATATGTGGCAAGGTCACGGGAAGTCTAAGGACTGCAGTGAGTTGGAGAGCATTGGCCTCTATGTCAGTGTCAACTGCTACACACTTTGGACTGTGGACATTGAAGGATGTACATCCAGCACTGCTATCGCTTCCTATTTATTTTCATGAGTAGCCTGAAATCTGGATTTTCTTCTTTTTCCTCTTTTTTTGATTATTTATTTATTTGAGAGAGAGTGTGAGAGAGAGAGAGAGACCACGAGTACAGACGGAGAGGGAGAAGCAGAGTCCTCGCTGAGCAGGGAGCCTGATGTGGGACTCAATCTCAGGTCCCTGAGATCCTGACTTGCACTGAAGGCAGATGCTTAACTGACTGAGCCACCCAGGTGCCCTTGAAATCTGGATTCTCATGTGAGCTTTTCATTTTCAATCTGTGACTTAGAAGAAAACTGGAAAATCCAACTGTTAAGGGGAGAGTCGTTATCACAATTGGTAATGAATATTTGCATTTAAAATAAAACTAAATTCTTAAGAAAAATGAATGAATTTGACGATAGCAATGAAGAAATCCATCAGTGGGTGGCAAAAATTGTTTTAGGTAAGTATTCTTTATGCTGCTGAAAAATCACCATATGAATGGCCTTCTTTGTCTATGCCAAATGCTGACATAAACATATTACAAGAACAAGAAATGTCCTTATTTTTGGCACACCTGTTCTAGACAGTACTTTCACGTATTTATGTCACTATTATATAGTTTGGGGCAAAAAGACATTTGTAGCAGAACAGATACCAACTGAGCCTTCCCAAAGAAGCTATTGCTCCTGACAACTAAAAACATGATATGACTAAATGCATGTGATTTCTGTAGCCCGTAGCAATCATGGTAGTTTTAATGATTTGATTTTATGCTCTTTTCACTACAGACTGGGAGAAATAAAACATGGAGGTGAGCATTTCAGAGTTTTCTATCCTGCCATAAAATGGAAATCATACCTTTTCATCTCAAATAACATGTACAAATAAACTTTGACAATAGAATTCAAACATCAAAACAGATCAACTCAGAGTCTCTTGAAGTGGACAAGTTGAGGGATGTAGAGGGTAAGAATGAAAATATGTGCCTCACAACCAATGAACCATTGCTGGATTACCATTACATTTTTGCTCCTTTGCTGATTCCAAATCTCAAAGGCTAGAGATCACCAATCCTGTTTTATTTCCTAGTTCTATAAATAGAAACTTAAAATTCTTGAAAAATATTAATTTTTAAATCCCAAGGGGGAAAAAGCAGCTTGGGTAATACATAAAAATACTTTAGAAGATAATTTTATGCTTTCTCTTATCTAAATAGTTTTTCCCTTCCATTAATTAGGCCTTGCAAATTTTATTTTGTTTTTTTTTTTTTTTTACTTTCTTAGATAGAGTGTGATGTGATATGCTTGGAACATCATCCGGACAATTCAAACAAAATAAAATTTATGATACTCTTATGTACATACATTCATATATGTCCATAAGTAAGTGCTTCATAAATTCTGTGATATTTCTATAGTTCTAATGCATATCTAGAGTACTGATATTAAATATGAAATCATCATGATAATGTCATACCTGTTTTAAAAGTGTGTAGTTGGAGCCATCAGTGCTAATTTTCCTTATTTCATGGTGATCAGCAAGAATTAGAAAAGGTTCTTCATCTAAATACCAAGAAAAAAAGGTAATTAGAATTATATATGTATGGTTTTCAACTTTGCTTAGTTTCAACTTTAGTTTCTGCAGCAATATAAATTTAAATGCCGTGTACTCTGATAGATTAATGGTGAAAAATTCACACTGAGCATCTCAATGATAACAAAATGAAAAGGCCACAGATACCGCTGCAGTATGAGAAATCTAGATAATTCTAAATACATTCCTCTCTTTCCCTCAGTTTTCATAAACAGCAGATTATGTAATTGATTTGGAATTGGTGGAAAATACCTACTTTCATAACCTGATTTTTGCAAATGAATTTCAGGAAAGAATAAACTACATCTATCTTAAAGACCTACAGTACAGCTAAGCTAAACAGTCATATAATCAGAAAACTCTTTCTTGATAATCAAATAACCAGCTTCTGCTGTCAGTTGGAACTCCAAGCTCTATAATTTTTGTTTAATTTCATCTTTTCCCATAATATTGCTTTTTAAATCCTTTATTGGTCATGAATGGTCTTTATTTCTTACTTATAGTTTGTCTATTATGTTATGATATCTCATTTGTTCTGGAATCTAGGAAAGATAATATTAAGAATCTGACCTTGCTCCAAATACATGAAGATCTTCTAAACCTTTAGATCAGTTTTCTCTTCAGAATTTTTTTGGAAACAAAATGGATTTTTATTTTTCTTAAAGATTATTTATTTATTTTAAAGAGAAAGAGAGAGAAGGAGAAAAAAGAAATACCTGCTGAGTGTGGAGCCTAACAGAAGGCTTGATCTAATGACCCTAAGATTATCACCTGAGTCGAAACCCAAGAGTTGGATGCTTAACTTATGGTCACCCAGGCATCCCACAAATTGAATTTGTAAATAGAAAATGGAAAGTTCTGTATAGCACATTTATTTGAATATGTATCTGAATAATTTAAATTCAAGTTGACCACATTCTTGATTGTTATAATTCTGGATCCATTCAATTCAAGTTCTGTCCAACTCTTTTTTTTTTTTTAAAGAGCTGTGTTTCTTTTTTCTTTTTTTTTTTAAGATTTTATTTATTTATTCATGAGAGACAGAGAGAGAGTGAGAGAAGCAGAGACACAGGCAGAGGGAAAAGCAGGCTCCACACAGGGAGCCCGACGTGGGACTCAATCCCGAGACTCCAGGATCACACCCTGGGCCAAAGGCAGGTGCTAAAAGCTGAGCCACCCAGGGATCCCCAAGAGCTTTGTTTCTAAGATGAAGTCATATATTTAGTTTCCTGGTAAGCAAATTTAATGTCAGTAGAAATTAAAAAAAAAAAAAACAATTAAAAACATAGTCACTTTATGTAATTTAATGTGGATTTTATTGTAAATCATTTATTGTTATGGAGTTATTGTCCTGTTTATGTTAAAAATTATTACTTTTCTCTTATCCTTTAGTTTCACAGTAAATATATAATACATAGGGTATATGTTATATTTTAGCATGCTTTACGTCAGGGATTAGAAATGTATACTACACAGTCTGGACATCTCCTTCCATTAGCAAGACCACACCCCTAATCAATCATTCAATCTTCCTGTCGATGCTAAATCGAGATTCAAACCCTACTAAAAAGAGTCAGCTCAGAAGTTGAAGGTGCCTTGTGATCTCTTGTCTTTATATTTACAAATATAAAATTAAATATTTAAGCAGTTATGTTCTTTACTGCTTAAATGTAATACCTGAAATTATAAAACTCGTAGAAGAAAACATTGAGAAAAGTCTCTATTAAGGTCTTGGTAACAAATTTTTTAGATACAACACAAAAGACACAAACAATAAAAGCAAAAATAAGCAGAACTATATCAAACTAAAAACTTCTGCACAGCAAAAGAAACAATCAACATAATCAGAAGGCAACCTATGGAATGGGAGAAAATATTTGTAAATTATATATCTGATAAGATGTTAATATTATGGTTATTATTGAAAATATATATAGAACTTATACAAATCCACAAAAAGCCCCCAAAATATTTTATTTAAATGGGCAGAGGAGGGCCACCTAGGCAGCTCAGTCAGGTGAGCATTTGACTCTTGATTTTGGCTCAGGTCATGATCTCAAGGTTGTGAGACTGACCCCTATGTCAGGCTCTGTGCTGAGCATGGAACCTGCTTAAGATTCTCTTCCTCTCTCTCTACCCCTCCTTGCTCTCTATAAATTAATTAATTAATTAAAGTGGGTATCAGAACTGAATAAACATTTTCCCAGTAACATACAAATGGCCAACAAATACATGAAAAGATGCTCAACATCAGTAATCATCAGAGAGACACAATTAAAACCACAATGAGATATCACACCTATTAGAATAACTATCATCAAAAAAACCTGAGATAAAAAGTGTTGGAAAGGATGTAAGAAAAGGGGACCTTTGTTCATCATTGGTGGGAATGTAAATCAACTACAGAAAATAGTACAGAGGTTTCTAAAAAAGTTAGAAATAGAACTAACATATGAACCAAGAATTTCACCTCTGGGTACTTCTCCAAAGAAAACGAAAACAAGATATCAAAGATCTATCTGCACTCCCATGTTTATGACAGCATTATTCACAACAGCTAAGATATGGAAACAATCTAAGTGTCTATCAATGGATGAATAAAGATGTGACATGCATACACATATGTGTAAATATGTTTATATATATAATCTGTATTCAAACACACACATTGATTTATACATTTGTAATTATGCATATGTATATTATATAGTATCCAATGTATATATATTGTATGTATTATATGTTATCTGTATTACATACATATGTAATACTATATTACACCCACACACATAATTGAATATTATTCAGTGATGAGAAATAATAAAATCCTACCATTTACAACATAGATGTCCTTGAGGACATTATATGAAGTGAAATAAGTCAGAGAAAAATAAATACTATGTAATGTCACTTATACATAGAACCTCAAAATAACCAAACTCCTAGAAACAGTAAAATAGTGATTACCAAGTATGAAGCATGAGAGAAATGGGGAGATGTTGGTTTAAAAGTACAAACTTCCAGTTAAAAGATAATTAAGTTCTGAGGATCTAAGTCACAGCTTGGTGATTATGGATGACAACACGACATACTTGAAAGTTGCTAAGAGAGTAGAGCTTAAATGTTATTGCCACACACACACAAAATGGTAATTAGGTGAAGTGATGGAGGTGTTTCTAACACTATGGTGGCAATCATATCGCCATATATAAGGGTATCAAATCAATACATTATACTCTAAAGTTACACAGTTATAATTTTTTAAATAGTTACACAGTTATATGTCAACTATATCTCAATAAAGTTGGAAAAAATCTATTCTCTCTCTAGCAAAAGATTTATGCTTCAGAGACATTTTGGTTTTGTATTAAAATTATTATTAGTTTCCAATTATCACTGTTTTGAAAAACAACAACAGCATGGATATGTGATATAATAAGACCAAAATTGCAATCATTAGTAGTCATCTCCTTTATACCATCCTTAGTGAAAAGTTTAAAGTAGCAAAAACACTGATTGGTTTGGAGATTTTATCTCTTCTTATGTCACTGAATGCATGATATAGTAAGTAGGTTGGTAAATCTAAAAAAAAAAAAAAACAGGCTCCAAATAATATATAAATTAATTCAGTGATGACTATTCCAACAGTAAGTAAAAATGAAATTTAAAAAATTGAAATGGCTATCTTTTTTCCTCAGTAATGTTAGAAGGTATAACCAGTTGAAAACTAATTTGAAGAATTCCTGTCACTGGCATTTATTTTATGTAGATAAATAAAATATCTAATGTTTTAAATGTTGTCATGTATATATGACATACATATACATAATAAACTAGCCATGCTATTTGATTCATTATACTCAAAAACAAAGGGGGAAGAGAAATATTATGTACCATTTTTTCTCACTTAAAAACAATAATTACTTATTATATATTGCTTTGTATTATTTTGATATGTGTATTTGCCCCTAATGAATTACAATTTTTTTAAAAATTTGGTCTATGTTCTATTGAATTTTCTAATTTACAAATCAAACACACTACTTGGAACAAATAGAGATTTAATAATATTTGCTGAATCACTGGAGGAATTCAAATAGTCCTACATAGTTGATTTATTGCTATTGTTGTCATCATCATTGCCATTATCTTTATTGACCTCTTCTCCTTGGCATACATATATGAGTGTGTATGGTGTAGAGAAGGAAAAACTATTATAATACAATCACAATAGGCTTTTTACCAGTCTTGGCTAAATCTACTCCTAAGAACCTGTGATGCAGCAGGAGAAATTGCTAGAAATAGTTCTTTTCACTTCTGAGCACTCTCAAAATCTAGGAAGCACTTAATAATTCACAAGACCATAATGCAATTTTATTACAAATAGAACAGTTTGTGGACAGCATGCAAAATTAGAGTGACAGGTTCCTATATCAAGTAGGGAAGAATTTTGATTTCTCAGAAACATCAGCGGGTATGAACTCAGTAAGAATGGCTATAAAATTCAGAATCCATATGTGTAACTGAGGTTGGATTAGTGGACAAGTTCAATTCGATACCTGAGAGTGATTTGCAGCCATTGGGGTTATCAGGTTGTATTTCATAGCCATCTGTACAGAGGCACTTGTAGGTCCCATATGTATTAATGCATTGCTGGCTACACGGAAATCCCAAGGAGCATTCATCAATGTCTACACATGTTTTACCATCATCCTTCAGTTGGAATCCAGGCCAGCATTTGCACTGAAGAATGAAAAACAAGCATAATCATCAATTCATATCATTGTCACTGTCTTTTTCTATTGAATATCCCTTTAGCTTGATTCAAGAAAGAAAATAGTGTAAGAGTGGATAATGGCAAGTCTTTCTGTCTCCAATGGTTTTAATAAGAATTATGTATATTAAATAAAGCTAAAGCTAAAAAAAATTTCCTAAATATCTTCATTTGATCATCTGAGGTTGGCAAGATCATAAAAGTTAATTGACGTCCTCAAAGCCATGTGGCTATACCATGACAGCAACAACAACATGAGGCAACTTCTTTTGTTCTTTTTCTGTTACATTACATTGTATTTTCAGTGGACTTTAACAATCACAAGAATTTACTATTACTTGGAACTTTGAATAGTAAATGGTTACATGTGGAATTTCATCAGAGCTTTACAGAAATCTATGATGCAGGTCTTATTGTTTTTAGTTAACTGATAAGAAACCTAGAGGCACAAAGGGAATGGTACCTGGATAAAACCAGTTGGAGAAACTAGACTGATGTAACCCTTAGTAAGGCCCAATTAATATTTAGGGACTGGGTCTGGTTCCATAACCATGTTAATGTTGTCTGGAGAAATAATAGTAACAATTTCCCCACTATAATCAGTTTGTATCATCAAATGTTTTCTTCAGCATCTCTATCATGTAGTGTATGAACCTCTGATGATGGCATGCCATATTCACTAACTGGCATGTAAATTCTGAATACAATATGTCACTCCATACATGTCTTTGCAGTCCTGAAAACAATGGCATCCTGTGATCCTGTGATCTGCAACAGTCTTTCAAGTCTATACTCAGTTCCTGCCAACTAGCATATGAGAACTGTAATTACATAAAATGAACCTATAATTGGCCCAATGATTACAATGCTATTAACCTTTACAAACATTATTTAGCACTCTGGGAATAAAGGAATGTGCGAATATTGAGTAAGACAGTGAATTAAAATAAGCCCTAAATGGTTAACAGTAACTAGTATTCAAGAGTTATTCAGAGCAAACACTTAATAACCTCATTTATTTGAGGGTAAACATGATGGCAGAGCTTTGTATCTATGGAGAGAAATATTAGAGAGATATATGTGCATATTTTTAAATAACAAACAACTGAATTTTTTAAGGACCAAAAAACCCCCCATATTTATTAGTTGGGAGAGAAGCAGGATCATCTTCACCTGAAAGTACTCTAACGAGAATTAAATACCATTTACTAAGTTCTTTTACCAGGAATGGATTCCTTTAAGCTCTTAGCACTTTCATCATTAACAATTTACACCAATAATTAGCTAATAATCCTCAGTAATTATGTGTTGTTTTGTTTTCTAGTACCCACTAGCGCACAAGCATTTCAAAGCAAAAGCCCCAGCTTGATTTCCCACACTCTCCTTATCAAACTCTTACTTCCTTTGAGAACACTCATCCTGCTACCTGATTTAGGAAGTCAGGACAGTTGGTGCTTTGCGATGGCAAAAAAAGTGAGATGCTTACTGTTACATAAGTGTACATTTAAGAATGGTTCAAAACAATGGTTCAATTGGTAAATGTTATGTCATATATATTTTACCACAATTTGTAAAAGCAATATTTTTTTTAAATAAAGTGAGAAAATGACAGTATTCAAAAAGTTATCACTGAAAAGGCCGGAAAATGACCATGTGCTCAGGTGGTTGGGAAACCAGAAATCCATAGTCTGACATAAGACAGTGGTGAATTCAAGGGGCGCATTAGGACAAGTGAAAGGATTTTTAATAGAATGTACTGAGTTCCTCTCAAAGAGTATTAGAAAAGGAAATAAACAGTGTCCCAGTTTTAATGGGATTTCTGAAAATGTTTTTGAATGGCTAATGTCAGGCTTATCGAACTATTCTAGCAAAGAGACGGCTTAGATGAAAACACATTTATTGAAAATCAATTTCTTAAGGTAGAATTGGTAAAAGCTACCAAATGTAATATATACATTTCTATAAACAAATGAAATTAGTATGTCTAGGGTTATCAGTAACTTTTTAAGAAATTGTTTATTGAAAGAGAATTTTTTTTTAGATTTATTTATTTGAGGGGGGAGAGAGAGAGACTTAGCACAGCGCACACAAGCAGGGGGAGGGAGAAGCAGGCTCACCACCAAGCAGGAAGAGCCTGACACAGGGCTTGATCCTAGGATGCTGGGATCATGATCTGAGCTGAAGGCAGACACTCAACCAACTGAGCCACCCAGGCACCTCTAATCTTGTTTTAACAGAAACATATTTGCTCCCAGATTACCCAAAGGTATCAATGGGAAATTCCACTAGCCTAATTTTCATAAATTGAATGAAAGAAACTAATAATCATTTGTATCTTCAAAGATTCATCTATATTTAATAGAAAATAAGTTTTAAAAACTCTCACCTTCATTTACAAAGAAAAACAATTTTTATGAAAGTGAGATTTATATATATTCAATATCATCTTGATTTTTCTCATCTTTGAGAACTACTTCAAATTTTCCTGGTTTGTATTAATTTTTATATAGTGACAAACAGCTATCAGAATTACAGCTATCGATACTTTTCCTATTACATTCAAATAAGTTTCTTTGCAGCTTTTAACGTGATATTTGACAAATGTTATTTTATTTCTAATATATACATTAAAACTTACTTCTCTCCCAGAAGTACATTTATTTTTACATGGTAAATTATCCTTCCCATCAAAATAATATCCTTGCTTTAGTAAATGTTATTGCTCCCTTTCGAATAGTTAGATACATTGTATTTGTTTTACAACAAACGTGCAAATTGTTCACAGCCCATAAGGTCTAAATTTTGCTTTTGTAAGCAATTTTCATTTTATTGCAGAATTTGGAGGAGGATTTCATGTCATGTTCTGCAGATATTGTAATGAGAAATAGGTTACTGGGTGGTTTTCCCCATTCAATAGAAGAGAAAAACTCATAAACTTTTTTTCCCAAAAATATAGAAGCTTTTTCTTGTAGATAAGTCTTTTTATTAAATTTCCTATCAATAAATTATCATTAATATAAATATAAGCGTGTGTATGTATAATCTCAACACAGTATGTAAAATATTTGCTTTGAAACTTTATTTAAATCTCTCATTTATGATTCTAGTCTCAGCTGCTTGAATTTTTATATCTCTCTTGTTTCCCCAATAGATGCTTTATTTTATTAATTAGTTTTGACATGTGTACATATTCAAGAACCCTATTCATAGCAATTCTTTCAGGTATCATATACATAGACTTTATGAATGATTAAATATGTTGTCTATTTTAACTAGAATTCTCCTTCATTCTATGACTCCTTTTGAAAAGTCAAGGTGAAAATACTAATTTTAAAAAAATATCAATAAGTATTTCTATATGAGAGATCTTATAAAGTAATTAAAATAGATTTAACATGGCACTCAGGATGATGCCTATTTCTACCATAGCGGTTTTCTAAACATGGCATTTCTGAGCACTAAGTACTTATATGCAGGCATTTTATTTTATTTTTTCATTTTTATTTTTTTAAAGATTTATTTAATTATTTTAGAGAGAGAGAGAGAGAGAGCATGAATGGGATAGGAGCAGAAGGAGAGGGAGAGAGAAAATAGAATCATTGAGCAGACTCCCCGCTGAGCAGAGTCGGAGGGTGGGGGGGGGGGGTCCATCCTAGGACCCTGAGGTCATGACTTGAATTCTTCACTGACTGAGCCACCCAGGCACCCCATATGCAGGCATTTAAAAAATATTAAACCTCATTTTGAATGTTATGTCAAAAAGTGACCATCTGATATTCTATAATTTTTAGATTTCTCCAAGATTGTTATTCTAGATTTAAATACATTCAGGATAAACACAAGGAGAACTACACTGAAATTTAAGTTTTTAGATAGATAGATACTGATTCTATGATATAGAGATTCTGTAGATACATAGAAATACAGAATGTATATATTATATAGATAGAACTAAAGAACTATTTATAAACTATGAGTTGAAATTTTAACTAATTATCTGTAACAATTCCATGACACATGCTCTGATTTTTCAGGAAACACATGTCTATTGATTATGCAGAAGTCACTGGTGATATTTTTTCTGCTTCATTGGGTTTCAAAATATTTACTGCCAAAATTAATTATTTGATACATATTCATCTCATTAAGACTTATTTTGGCTCATTTATCTTGTTTCATTTTACCTACAACACAATGCTTGTGTTTTAAGCCTGTAAATTTAACCAACTCTTCTTAATATAGTATTTGAACTATGTGTTAAACAAATATACCTTTTTTAATATTTGAGTTTTTAATCTGTTTTTGCACAGGGGGGAATGATTATTGTAGTTCTCTGGTTACATTTACATGCAATAAAATCCTATCAATGTAGCTACATTAATCAAAATACTAGAAATCCAGAGATTACAAATGGCAAAGTGGTTATTTGGCTAAATTTGCCATTAGATAGAAATGGCTTGTCATAGAATGTCAACGTTGGCAGGGAAAAAGGTACAACATCTCTGCAATACACATGTATTTTTCTCTAGCATGCTTTAAAGAAAGGTATTTAGCTACTATTTAACCCCTTTAGTAGTGAGAAATGAGGCGGCTCATTCCAATGTAAAGATAGTACTTTAGAGTACTTTTCCTCATATTGAACAGTCTGCTTCCCAACTCATAATCCCAACCTTTGAAACAACTCAGACTAGGTCTGCTCCCTAATCCGGGGCTTCATATGTTTGAACACAGCTAATAAGCCATCTTTGCTCCAGGAAAAACTCCTTCCGAAGGTGCATGTCTGGAACATGGAATCCTAATGCTTTGGGATGTACAAATGTATATACATTACAATTTGTCAAAATTCCTCTTAAAATACCATGTTCATTAATGCACATAGTACCCCAGATGTGTTCTGATCAGTGCAGAACTCAGTATAATAAAAATCTAACCTCTGTAATGATCTTAACTGGCATAAGACCGTCTCTGTGTTTTGTAGGAGCATGCCCTATTGTTGATTCATACAGAGCTATCGCTCTGTTAAAAACACTGACTTTCAAATGAATCGCTCTTCCTGAGATTTTCCCACACTTACATCATCAATTTTAACCTAATGCACAGCTTTAATTTTAATATCATGCTCATTTGCATCCTCTATTCAACATGAATCAAACAGAAATGTTTTCAAAAGCTATTTCTGTCAATCAATTTTGTCAGTGAATCACGCTCTTCAGGAAAACGGTACTAACAAAACCAATTAGGATATTAGGGGTGATTTATTTTTAGTGTACCTGCACTCGGTCCTAATAATTCATGCGCTCTATTTTTTTTTTCTTCCTGTGTACATGAAAAGTACTGTATTATCCAGTGTTGCAGTAAATAAATGATTAGCCCATTTCACTTCAAAGATGGGAGGAAGAACGAGGGAAGAAATGGGAACTCAACAGTTGCATACATATTTATGTGCTGTTAACATGGCAGGATCTCTCTAAACACTGGGTTTTTCTTGCCTTTTTTTTTCTCTTTATGTTCAACATATATTGAAAATCACTTTGGCATTTTTGTCTTTCTGAATACATTTTTACAATTTTTATGCCACATGATTATAATGAGTGGCTTATATAGATACTCCTAATTTAAATACTTTTACCAGAAAATACTATGATGCATTTTAAGTTCTACAGCTCTTTGGATTGAATAGTATTCATTATCTCAAATTCCAATGTATCATGTAATTTTCTATTTTTGATGAGACCCTACCTTGTAACTGACTGGAAGGTCCTGACAATCTTGAGAACATCCACTGACTTTCTTACTCAAACATTCATTTATATGGCAGTTTCTCTCATCTGAGCCATCGCCACAGTCATCCTTATTGTCACAAAGACTTCCACTGGGAATGCACCTGCCATTTTTGCACATAAAAAATGAACTGTTGCATGACTGTTCTGGAAAAAGAAAATAAAACAAATGGAACATAAAGGGCATGCCATTGCTTTATACTACAATTGCTGAAAACATTCACACGTATGATAACTTATCTGTCAAAAATTAGTTAAATTTATATACATATAAAATCCTCTATATGTAGTGTAACATTTTATACACAAAACATTAAAAAAAAACAAGGGCAAACTGTACTTTCATGTTCAACACTTACTGAAAATCTTTCTTTGCCATGAACATTAGCACTCAAAATAAGCACCTATAGGCAAATTAATGAAGTCTTTCTGTCTTCACCTATATTGTGAAGAATTGACTCAAAAGTATAATGAGAGTTTGACATTTCCCTCAAGCCACAGGTCTCTGAGAAATTATATGTCACTAAAAATTAAGAATCTAGAATAGGTAGATATTCCTAGATTCTTTTTCTTCTTGGAAATATAACATTGACATTTTTAAGTCAGGGCATAAAAAGGACATTTGTGGTGAATAATAGTTGTTCCAAATATAGCTATGGAAAAGAGTTTAGGTTTTGGAGCTACTCATAACCTGATGACTTGAACATTATTCATTATCATACATGATAAAAGAAAGCCTATTAACATGTAAAGTACATGAGAAAAAGTAATTGGGTTTATTTTAAATATATGACTATGTATTTGGTCTTTGGAATAGTGAAATGAAAAATAGTCCAAGTTTGGCTATGTATGCAGTTTGCTTTATTTTGGCTAAGCATCAATACAGACCTTCTCTTAGTAAATCTCAACTTACTTTGTTTGAGCTTTCAAATAGGTCCAAATAAGGAAACTGTTTTCACATAAAATCACATATTAAGAAAAAATGATTTTTTGAAAGGGGTCAGGGTAATGGATCCATTTGGTGCATTGCCTCAAATCTTCATATTTTAGCACAGATTTAAATTTCTAAAACTAGCTTGACAACATAGTTGATTGCTAAGATCCTCCATGGTATCACTTGAAACATCACATGCTTAATTATTTGCATTTATTTTCATTGAATATCATAGTAGACTGAACTGAAAATCAGAGTCACAGTTTTGCCATTGAAAAGCAAATTTTGGAATAAGCATATTATATATCTTCTGTACCTGCACTTTTGCACTTTGGGTTTAAAGGTGCTTCATCAGAATGATCAGGGCAGTCAAAGTCCCCATCACACTGCCATTGAGTATTTAAGAGACATCGTCCATCAGCACAACTAAATTCTTCTGCAGTACACTCTCGGTATCCTAGAGACAAAGAAAGTAACATTCTAATTCATATGACAAATATTAAATCTGCATTCCCTAACGTACACCATACCTAGTTAACCATGGGACCTATCTATGTCTTCTATAGGAAATGTTTCTTATTCCTTTTTGGGATAGTGGTCATACTTGTAAGAGATATTTGTGGTTAAGAAGTGGGGTTAAGGTCCAGGAAAGAAAATAAAAAACAAGGCAATCTTATTGTTTCTAGGTGAGGAAACAAAAGTGCAATACTCAACGATACTGTCTCTATTCACCTATAATCTATGTCCTAAAGATTTTCCTTTGAATGGAAAACAAGAATAAAGCTATTAATGTTTTTTCAAGACTAAGCTTGGTTAGGTATAGTACCAGAACATATGGATGAAGTGATTCCGAGTTACAATGATAATTCTCAGAAGCCATAATGCCATGTTTATGTTTGGGAAGCAGCATTTGGAAGTTTAAAGACATTGTTAAAAAATTTTTTTAAAGTCAATTTATAAAGCAATAAGCACACAACTATTGTAATTATCCTACATATTGATACTTAGAGGCACTAAAAAGCTTTATTCAAATCACAGTATCAACCCGTCAATTTTTAATGTTCATATCTATGCCTATTTATAAGTAAAACTCATTTGATTTTGACTATTATGAGTTTTAGATTGAATTTTTCCTAAGTTTCTTAACAATGAAAACTGTCATTGCTATTAGAAACTTTCTGGTAAACCTGGTATATATATTTTACTTTTGAAGATAGGAAATAAGCTATGTATGTTTGTTAACAAATAAATAGAATACCAATAGAAAAATATTTCAACAATGATAATACAATTGAAAGGTTTGTCATACTGAATGGCAAACTGCAGAGTTTAGAAACAATTTTAGTTTCCCTGCTCTTTCTTCCTCCCTTGCCCTCTTCACTAGTTCATTCTCCTTGGTCAATATATACATTACATTCAAGTCTCTCTCAGCCCAGTGACAATAAAAATCCATCAGAGGAGCCTGGGTGGCTCAGTCAGTTAAGCAACTGATGCTTGATTTAGGCTCAGGTCATGATCTCGGGGTCCTGGGATCAAGTCCCCAGTAGAGTTCCATGCTCAGTGGGAGTCTGTTTGAGGATTCTTTCACTCTTCCCTTCCCTCTGCTCACTCACACTCTCTCTCTTCTCTCTCAAATAAATAAAAATAAAAATCTTTTAAAAAATAATCCATCCACATAACTCTTATGTACACATTATCCTTCTTTCCTACCACTCTACCCAGCATTCCCTTACTTATCTCCAGTTCAGCCTCCATTCATTCAATCCATTTCTACAACATCTACCTTCTTAAAATCCTCTTGAAGCCAGCAAATACCAAGTGACAAGTGTCAAATTCAAGGGTGTATCACACTCTTATATATTTCACTTTCCTGCAGCATTTGATATTGTTGAGCATACTACCTTGTAAATAATTTCCTGGTTTAATATTTACAATCCATTCCCCATGACGTTGTCTTACTTTGGCTGTTTCCTTGTATCCTTCTTTCTGTATGAAGTCCTCTCCTCTTCCATCCTAAAATATTGCAGGTGAAGCCCTAACTTCAATCTTTAGCCTATTGTTTTCCTCTTTTCCTTTCTGCAGTGTTGGCTGTTTTCAATTTTTTTCATATTTTGAATATCAGCTTTATGCCGATGGCCAGCAAATTAATTATATTTGCAGAGATCATACTGGTGACCTCTGGAACTAAATTTTCAAACACTCACTGTATAACTTCATGTTATTGTCTGATTAACACTTCATATTCAAAACATCCAAAATTAATTATTATTATTATTATTATTATTATTATTTACATTTCTCTTCTCCTACATCAGGAAAACTTGGCCCTTAACCTCTTGTGTTCCAAAGCCCATTAATGATGGTAACGCCATCCACCAAGTCATCCAAGCTAGAAATTCTCCTTTATCCTCCATATAGGACTCTAAATGAATCCTGACCCATACTGTTCTTTCCATTCCACCATTTCTGTCCTGGTTTATCATCACATCATTAATCACCAGAACTATTGCAATTATCTTCTAGCTAGCTTACTTTCCACCTAATGGCTCCCCTGTCCCAGGGCAATATTTTATCCACTCTGCTGAAAAAGATGATTCTGAAACATATTTTGACTGTGGCATTCCCGTTTCAAATGTGTGCTGTCAACTGAGAGCCAAAATAATTAAACACAAATTCTTTAACATTATATTTCAGACTTCCCTGGATCCAGTTTCAACTTTCTAATTTCAATTTACCTCACAAAAGACTATTATTCTTCAACTATGTCAATATGTAGCCATTTGGAAATATAAATAGAACTTTCTATGTGTCCAGAACTATTCTAAGCACTTTACAAATATTAACTAATTTAATTCTCTCAACAGCCGTAAGAGTTAAACAATGTTGTCTTTTATTTTTTTACAGATGAGGAATTGAGGTGCAGAAATGTGAAATAACTTCAAACGTCATACAGATACTAGGCGTCCGAGCCAGAATCTAGACCCAGGCCATCTGGCTCCAAGTCCGTGATTTTAACCACTGTGTTATTTTATCTACCATCTACACATGACTTTCTCTAACATTCTCTCTGCTTCTATTCTTTAGTGCTTCAAAAAATTTTTTTAATAATTTTTTCTAAAGATTGTATTTATTTATTCATGAGAGACACAGAGAGAGAGAGGCAGAGACACAGGCAGAGGGAGAAGCAGGCTCCCTGCAAGGTGCCTGATGTGGGACTCAATCCCAAATTCCGGGATCACACCCTGGGCCGATGGTAGGTGCTCAACTGCTGAGCCACCCAAGCGTCCCATAGTGCTTCAAAAATTATTCTCTCAGCTCTGATCCCATGTATTGTGATTCTTAGTCACATCTGACAACGTGTGCTATTATTCTAGTGTGTATTTCTGATTTTCCTGTTTGTCTGCAATTTCTTCTAGTGGAATCTGTCTCATTCATTTCCATATCAACTGCATAAGTGTCTAGCAGAGGGAAGATACTCAATCAGACATAACTCTACTTCAAATTTACATCTCAAGGTATGATGCACCTTTTAAAATATCACATCGATACCATGACTTAATGGTGAAAAGATCATAAAAACTGGGATCTGCTGATTTCAAAGAGATTGTTATCAAAGACCAAGACTATAGACACAACATAAGGAGAACAAAGGAGGGCACTAAATCTACTGCCTTTCATGATTATATGTGGATTTTATGGCTTTTCATCTTATATTTATTCATGTACACATTTAAGTTTTTGTTTTTTACAAAAATACTAGGTTTGTGTAAAATTTCAATTTCAAGTAAGAACTTTTCATGATTTTCACTACAAAAGTTACATTTGTATCTATATATACATTATATATGTGATGGTCAGATAAATATATATGCGATGACAAGACAAATGTCACAATAATATTAAATTTTAAGAAATAAGCACACATGTAAGAAGATAAGGTGAAAGAAGAATATTAATTATACAGCTTCTCTGATAATTGTGAATTCTATTTTTTCTTCATTCAAATACTTGATTTGGCTATAAGATTGAATTAGCTAGCCATATATTGTTTTTCAACCAAGACATTTTATAACTATTTCCCCCATGTCCTTCCTAATAAGAACATATTATATGTAGACATGATCTCCAAATCAATGTATAATTACGCATTAGAGTTTAAAGAGGTTATTGAGGTACTACTATGGATAACTGAGCTTACATGCCCTTAGTGATACTAAGAAATGTGTTGTTTTTGTCATTTATTTATTTCCTGAGTCATCCTAAAAGACCATTATTTAGCCAAAGAATGTCTTCCATGAAAAGTCTGAATATGCTTACCACACTGCAGTGACTCATCTGAGCCATCTCCACAGTCATCATCATGGTCACAAACAAATTGCTTGGGGATGCACACTTTATTATGACACATGAAAGCATTTTCATCACATGTATTATTGGGAGCTAAGAAAGATATCACAAAGAATAAAGTTAGATGAGTCCCTATTTTACTTTTCCCCATGTGAGGAGTTTGGGGAATGTATGTTATTATACTCAATAATTATAGTTATTTAGAAAAAGAAAAGTTTGCTCAATATTCTATTCATAATATATATCAACTACATATAAATTCATAATATATATTAACATACAGACATATACCAAATATATGAATGTAATTCAAAGTTTCAGTATTAATACATTCAACAATTCCAGAGTGACCGAAAATTTCAGGACATTTAGCAGTCTGTAAGTTTGCTCAGGGATGAATTCAAACATTCATGTGATAAAAAACAAACAAACAAACAAAACAAAAACAAAAACAAAAAACACTCAACTGTAATAATGTGGCTAGATTTTTTCTCTCCTCATTCCTTTACTAATATTAGTAAAGTGATAAAAAAAATTAAAACCTTGCTTTCTTGTGAAAAATGGAACTGAAAAGACTACCAAGCGCTAATGCTTATGATGAAGTGAAAAGAAAGCATCAAAAGAGCTAAGAAAGTTATTGTCTCTAAGATGAAAATAAAACTTCTGGGTTAAATTAAGATCTATGGTGTGATAAGCCCAAGCATTAAGCACCACATCAAATTAGGGATATCTATCCACAAAATGGAATATCGATTCTTTCAGAATCCTGAGCCATGACAATAGTGCTGTAGCTAAGGTCCTAACCAAGGGGGAGAACGGTTGACCAAAAAGTCCAATAACTTTCAGCAAAAGTTCGAAAGCTGGTAACTTGTGCAGAGTGAATTAATGTTAATATGCACAGAACAATATGCATAGAAGCACAGTGGTTTGAAGAGATCATTTTCAATTACCTTGTCTTGTTTAAGGGATAAATGCTATGGTAGGACTCAAGGTTTGGGGTATTTTGAATGTAAAAAAATCTTCTATATAATGGATGTTAACTAAACTTATTGTGGTAATCAGTGCACAATATTGCATATACCAAATCATTATGTTGTACACCTAAAACTAATACAATGCTATATGTCAATTATATCTCAGTTTTAAATAAAAAAGGACTATGAAACATGGCATTATAGGATACTAGAAAGGGGAAGGCTTTGCAAAGGGTCACTCTGCTACTTATAATTTGTATCCTGAGGAAGGTATTTACCTTCTTGCTGCATCTGTTTCTTTATCTGTTTAATGGGGATAATAAAACCTATCTGATAAACTTCTTGCAGGAACTAGATAAGGTATATGAAGCAGATCAGCTCATTTCAGGAACTCAATAAATTCCAGGATGCTACTTAAATTCCTATCTGTGTAACAATTATTTTTGGCAGATCCTCAAAAACATTTCACTGAGATACTTTGGGAACTCAATAATGCAAATAAAAGCACCTACCAAAATAATTGACACATAATGGGCACTTGAAAAAATTTACATGACTTCTAACCTCCTTCCATGTCTTAATAGGCACTTCCCTCTACATAGAACACCTCTCTCTTTTTTCTCTTTGTTCTTTATGACTCAATAACGTTATTTTTCTTGAAATCCTTCAGTGACACTTCTAGTGTTTTTTGTATATTATTTCTTTGTGATGACCTCGTATCATTTCTATATTTCATCTGTCACTTAAGGCATAATTATTCTTTTACAAGCCCTATTGGCTCCCTACCCCCAGACTTCCCTGTCTTAAAAAAAGGAAATCTCTGCTTTCAAGTCCATAATGACTAAAATAGAGACACGACTAAGTAAAACAAAAAGGATTCCTTGGGTTTAATCAAGTGTAATTTATTTTCAACAAACTTATCTTCAAAAATGATGTGGAAGCCACGTAGGAGCTGCCCATTATAATCAAAGTAAAATGCAGTTACTAATAACTCCTCTAACTTTGAACTGTATGACAGCTTATATAACTTCAGTGAATTATGCCAATTCTAATACGTGAATTCTTTTTTTTTTTTTTTTTTTGAAACATAAGCAACAGAGGCTTATTTAGCATTAACGCTTTCAGGTCACTTGAGTACAATTTGTTGTATTTTAGCATAATTTACTTAATAGCACCCATGTGTTCCAAAAGTGCTAATATGCCTCCCAGAGTGTTAACTTGCTACAATAGCAACAGTATACTGGGACCATCTGGTCCCTGAATTGAGGCATAATCCTTTATTATGTAGCCCTCAGTAGCCCCATTGACCTTTACAGACACACAAATCAGTTTCAAGATCAAAGTGAATCATTCTATTATAGCATGAGTTCTGTGCTCTTAGGCCTGCCTCAAAGTTTGTTCTTCCTTCTCCACTTAACTACCCTTTCCACCTCCACACACGCACACCCACATACACACACACCTACGGTACGGCTTCAAATACAGTTGTAAAGACCTCAAGACGGGTCCTTGGTGAGATAATTAGCAGAATTCACTTTAATGAGCAGAACTCACAGCGCTGTTTCTGACAAATTGCTCATCTCAATAGATCCCCATGTGACCTTGGGACCTGCATTCAAATACTCGGCTCCTTTATTCTCTTGATCAAGCAAAGGAATTTATCTAAATTTTTACTGTTGAGCAATTCCGTGAAAATTTCCTGAGGTGACCAAGAGTCAGAGACTTAATAAATCGTCTGACCTCCTAAGGTGTTCCCCCAATCCCCTGGCTTCATTCAGCTATAGCCATACTATTTTTACCTGACCTAAGGGTTAATACCCTCTCCGTAGGACTAATAGGTGTTTACTGACCTTCTGATCAGTAGTTATTTGGGATCACATCAGCCATTTATAGAGTGTCCGTAATAGGCAATCTAAAAGCCTTTGTGGGGGTAGGGTTGGGGTTCTAGAAAAAAAAAATAACAAATCTCCCACAGTCACACACACATCAGGAAGCTACATAACCTCAGAAGCGAAATGATGAATCTGGGTTCATCAGAATGGTTTTAAAATGGGTAGTCTCCCTCTGCATGTTTGAAAAACTCTGAACAGCAGGTAGAGGGGTTGCTGGACTATTATGGTGACCACATGGCACCTGATGAATTCTGATACTACTTATGAGTCCAGGGATTGGGAAAGTGAGAGAAAATGTGATATGGTGAGTACTGCAAAAGCAAGAGTCTGCCTTCCTTCACACAGAGCCCTACGTGTCCTACCACAGCCCGCTGTGGAGAGCTCATCACTTCCGTTAGGACAGTCCCTTTCACCATCACACAGCCAGTGTCGTGGCACACACGCGTGGGAGCCCTGGCAGCTGAACATGTCGACTGCACAGGTCGCAGCGCCTGAAACCCAAGGAAAGAATGCTATTAAGATCACTACACGTCTGCTGGGAAAGGGCTCAGGCTTATATTCCCTGTAGAGAGAAAGGAAACAGAAGAATGCTGCTGAAAAGGAAGAGATTATTGCTATCAAATCATCACACAGTGTCCTTCTCCTAGAGATGTTTATGCATTTTCCTCTCGGGATGCATTCCTTCCTAAATGCAGGTATTAGATGTCCTAAGGCTGCATGGCAGAAAATAATAAAAATCTTTTCTCCTTAGAAGAGGTAGCAAGGCATAGAAATGGCATAGAATTGGTAATAAATGATGATAAAATTTCTCAAAGACTGAACCTAAAAGGATAATAATAATAATGGCATTTTTATTACTTAATACATGCTAGGCACTTAATATATTTAGTCATTTGATTCTTGCAAAAATCCCAACCAGGACTATTATTAGTGTCATTTCACTGATAGGAAACTGAGGTTCACAGAAGCTGAATAGCGTGCAGAATGTCACAAGTTGCTCAGGATGCCACGTATTGAGTTGGGGATCCAAAAACCCTTCTGATTCCTAAGCACCTTCTCTTAACAACTGAGGTCATGACTGTTACTCCCTACCTTGTGTTGTTGAAGAGAATAAATGTACACACGTTCCTTTTGTTTTTACACACTTAATAAATAGAATCTACTTTTTCTCTGCTCTGTAATTCAATGTTCCCCTTAGAGGCATGTTTTTCAAATGTATGCAGAAAAAAAAATATATATATATGCTTGCTGACTCTGATGATAAAGTTAAAGAGTCATAGGTGGTCCCTTTGTTTCTCCTTATATGGGTATAAGGCAATTATATGGAATAGAACAGGATTATTTCTCATGATGTTTTCCTAGCCTCCAGTACAGTTGTACATATGGAATGCTTTGTTTATTTATAGAAAATACTTGTTGAGTGAATCAGTTACAAGACCCTGAGATCATGTTCTAACTTTTCTTTAACTTCATTTTCCTGTGAGCAAAAGCTACCTGTAGAATAGATGCTGAAACATGCATTGCTAGAATTAGTTTTTTAAATGCTAATATCTGCAGGAAGAAAATATGACTGAATAAAATGATGAGAGATATTTGGTTCCAAACATTTAAAGCAGTGACCAAAATGGTTTAATTATATAACCATTATCATCTTTCTTTTCAGCTGTAGAGTGGTTATGAGCAGATAATGCCTTTTATTGCAATGCTTTCAATATGGAGGGCAGCAGGGTGCCAAAATAAAACCCTTTGAGGATTTTTTCCATCATAAACATGACTGTCCTTGACATATACTTTAGCTTGGAGGACAGGATGGCAAGTGAATATAGAAAAGTGCTCCAGGTAATTCAGATTTTTTCATTGGATAGAGGATCTGTGCTAATAGGACGAGATTTAATATGATCTCTATTATTGGGGAGAAATCATAAAAATCTATTAAATAAATGTTGCTTTCATTTAAAAATGAATTTACCTGCTACCTATTATGTCTTTAATACCTTCTATAATAGAATTACGTTCCTACGGAATTTATTTTTATACTATTCCTTATTATGATCTATCTTTTCAAGCTTGCTATAAGAATATAAAGTGTCACTTTCACTATTATGCTCTCAATTAGTGCTTTAATTTCCATAATATTTTTGTTATTTAGCTTGGGATTTTTACAAACTGCATTCTCTTTTGGTAAGGAAGTTTTGATACTTCCTTTTCTACTTTCTTATTATCACCCCAATTTATTCTCAGGGTAGGCATAATAGATATAACATCAATTTGGCTGTTGAGAAATTTAATTCTGTATGACCTTGGAGAAGACTAGTGTCTGAGTTTCACTATTTGTAAAATGAGGGGTATGACTAGATAATTACTAAGATACCTCAAGCTATAAAATGGCATAAAGCTCTTTGCAGCTAATTTTCTGGCTCCCTTGATAGTATTTAACAGATTCTGTATTAAGAGCATGCCAAAACATCATAGTCAATTGGAAAGAAAATGGGCCAAAGAAAAAACTCATGGCTTCATTCCATAGTTACCCCTGCCATCTGGAGACACATTGCCTTCCTCAGGGAAATGAATCCCAAGAAAGGAAGAAGACAAGCTGAAAGATTTCTACCAGATACATCCTGTGCACCTGCTCAGACATAATATTTGATTGGTTAGAGTCACCATCCCATTTAGGAAGCATTCAGGAAATCTGAATTCGGGTCTTAGCCCTGTCATCACTGACGGTCACTGGGTGACCTCAGGCAATTTGTTAACTTCTTTGAGTTTCTCTTTTTTCATCTGTCAAATGATGAAGGTGGACCAGAGGTAATTCTCTTTTTTTTTAAGCTTTTATTTATTTATGAGAGAGAGAGAGAGAGAGAGAGCGCAAGCAGGAGGAGCAGCAGGCAGGGGACTGAGGGACAAGCAAGATCCTCATGGAGCTAGGAGCACGATGATCCCAGAATCCTGAGATCATGAGCTGAGCCAAAGCAGACGTTTAACTGACTGAGCCACCCAGGAGCCCAGATGACGATTTTCAAAATGAGATCCTCAGATTTCCAAGTCAGAACCATTATTGTGCTTCTTAAGAAAGGTTGTGTTTACAGCCCACATTAGAATATTTGAAGGTGAAGATTAAGAATCTACATTTTTAACAAACTTCTAAGAAGGATCTTTTGTGCACTAGAGAGGAGAACCACTGAAATAAATTATTTATAAAATTCCTTTCCAATTCTAGTATATTAAATTCAGTGCTTTGAATGATACTGAGTCGAAAGCAGGTTTTTTTTTTTTTTTTTTTTTTTTTTTTATGTGTCACCAGGTTGGTAGTTAGCATGTAAATGCAGCCTGTAATTAAATGAAATAGACTGGGTGTTTTGATAATAGGTAAACATGTCCATTACCATTTTAATTCTTAAAAAAAATTATCAGGGCTCTGATAGATGTAGATGTGGTAATAATACTGAAAAATAAGGGAGAGAGCAGGAGAAATTGAACAAAAGAGAAGGGAAATAAATTAATTTATATCGTGTACCTGAGTCATGTTAGATGACCACTATAGTTACATAAAGGAGTTCTTTTTTGTATCCTCTTAATAGGTAAGGAAAATACAGATGCAGGAGGATTCAACTCTGGTTTCAGGGTCTTTATATCTTCTTCTATATTGTATCCACTCAGGAAGGACAGAAGTACCAATTGAGCCATTTAATGTAGGGTTAAACAAAGGATCAAAAAGCAAGATGATTTTAAAGACTGGAAACATGTTCAACCCATCCATCCTAAGTAGGTAATTATTTTGTTAAAATCAAAGAAAATTAATAGCAAAGAGAAACAAAAGAGTTAAAAGTGACCAGCTAGACAATACAATTGATTACTGATTTCTTTTTTCTTTCAGAACTTTTTGATAGTGATCTTTCTATCTTTATCTGTTGTATAACTAAGTTGTTTCAGCTGTGTAAATAAAAAGTAGATTTGGGGTGGCTTAAATACCAGAAAATAAACTGCCTACTTTCAGAGGACACTTCCAATTTTATATTATTTACAGAGAACTTCAGTTTGGCTTCAGTAGTATAAAATCCTATCTATCTGTCTCCATGGTAGTGACCTAAAAAGCAGGCCACAACTACTGAAATTTAAAAGTGGTGTTAAGTATACTTAACTCTGTACATGTACCTTATCCTATGACTCAGATCCTTTTCCCTCTAAAATAGGGTAGAATAACAGCTATGAAACAGTGCTAATATAATGACTAAATATTTTATGCCTATAAATACAAACACATATAGAAATAGATCAGAAAGATAGACAAATAGGCATGTAAATAAATTAATAGAATGCCTGGCTATTTGTTATAAATTTATCCAGTTTGGACCACCTCCTCTTTTACCTCTTAAAATTTTAAGTTAATAATTCCATTTAAACTATTTGTTTAATGTTTATGATTATTTAAAAATTACATTGGCTTTGTAGTTGATATGTAGTAGGACACTCAAACTCTAATCCTATAAAGCTGTTTTTTGAAGTACATTTTAAAATTATATACAATAGCCCCCTTTTTTACTTCCTATAATTCAATAATAATAATCACCAAAATACATATATATACAAAGGCAAATAGTGTGTGGCTTGTGGCAGTATAAATCAGGATATTTTGAAGGGTAATTTAACTATTCATATCAAAGGCTATGAAAAATGTTTGATCACTTGATGCAAGTAATCCCAGTCATTTAGATCTAGGCTAAAGAAGAATTTGAAGACTAAAAAAGTAAAATTAACAAATACATTCACTGTGTGAATATTCAGAAAAAATTCTAAAAATTGAATAACTGTATATAAAAATAATAGAATAATAGGTTGTCATTAAAATCATAAATCCAGCTAGATAGAAATGTAATGCTAAATTTAACACAGTGGAAAACAGAGTTTTATATATGATCTAAAATACAAGTGCATATATATCATATGCCTCAAACTTGAGAACACAAAAGAAACAACTCACCGCAAATGCTATCACTTTCATCTAATCCATCCCCGCAATCATCCTCTCCATCACAGATCCAATGTTTAGATATACATTTTTGTGCAGAACAAGCAAATTGGTTCCAAGAACAAGAAGAATCTAGAAAACAAACAAAAATCTTTGTTTTAGATGAAAAAGAAAAAAATATAATTTGAGACTGTCTTAGGACAGATCTGACAATGAGAAAGTCCTTCCTTAGACTCTGCTAAAATAAATTGTCTTATGATAAAACAAGCCAAATTCTTCTTCTATGACAGCTCTATGAAATTTTGACAACAGCCTATGTATTCCCTCTCAGTGGCCAGGTTATGCAACATTTTTCCTCCCACAGAATTTTCACAGGGTTTGACTTTGAGCTACTCATTACGCTAGCCACTCTCCCCTAAATATATTCCAGGGTGTCATTTAAAAACAAAGACAAAAAACACAACACCTGGTGCACAGATATAAAACAAATATTCCAAGTGTGGTCTAGTCATTCCTTCTAATTTTTAATTGCTTTTTGGAGAAATAGAGGGAAAAAATGTGTCATAGGCAAAATTACAATATGATATATTCACCAGCATATATATTTGTTCTTAATGATGGGGTGACTAAGAAGGTGTAGCTTGATGACAAGTCACCAGTTTCACATCCATACATACTAAACACTTAGATATTTTTACTTCTTTTGAGGACACTAAAGTCTGACTAATAATAATCCAAAATCATTGGTAAGGTGGCTTTTATTTTATTACCAAATTATTCATTTATAATAATGTATTCTATTTAATTCCAAGGTGAGGTTTATGATTGTTCTCCTCCACCCTCAGCCTATCCCTCCACTCAGCATCACCAGACAAGATCCAAAAATCATATCTTTCCAAATTCAGCTATTACAAATGTAAATTGTAATAAAAATAAACATTTAGATTTTGATGCTATAGACTACTTTAAACCTTGTATCTTAATTTAAAATATTCACTTAGATACTTGTAAAAGAGAGAAATTTAGAAAAACTAAAGACTGGAAAAAATGAAACTAAAGAAAATACAACCATCTAATGGCTTCCTATCCAGATACTATGAATCTACATAAACTATTTGTAAAGTTCTCTGTTAATCCTGTTCACAATCTGGCTCTAATGTAAAGATATATAGCATCTTAATCAAACAAAATGCACCTTCATATTTCAAGATGACATTTACTTTTAGAGGAGTTTGACATTTCATAGAGGATCCATTTTTAATCTTTTCTTCTATTTTGACTATTCACCATAGTGTATGTTATTTGTGTTAAATGAAAATAGTGAATATATGTTTTCTTTCCCTATAGGAAATTTCTTTGGCCTAGAAATAAAAAAATCCATAAATTCTATAAAATAAATTTTAAAAATCTGTCTTGCCTTGCCAAGTAAAATAAGTGTACACACACACAGAAATTAGGAGGCAGGTGGTGAAAGACGAGAGTTTGAGGAAATACAAATTTAAGTACTATTTAAAGCTAAACATGTAATTAATAGAAACATTTAGAATAATTTTAGTCAATAGTAAGTAGGGAGCTAAATCCTTATTTTTCATTGCAGAAAGTAAATATGTTAACATTTTAAATTAATAGGCCCGAAAATAAAGGTACATCATTTAGACCAATGAAGGTAACCACTAACAAAAGCAGGAAAAGTTGAAAGAAAAGTCTGGGGCAGGAGACTTATTCCTCATTTTAAGTTCTTCTGCTCTATGTTAATTTTTGTATTATCTAATAAAAATGATAATTGTTAAAATTAATTAGTAATGTTTTATATAAAAGCCCTATGTAATAAAACACTGGCATATGAATAATAATATGACATATAGAATAACATATAATGTCTCACCACAGTGGAATTCATCAAGTCCATCCTCACAATCTTTCTGACCATCACATACCCAGGTATTCAAAATGCATCTTCCACTAGGACAACCAAAATAATTTTCTTCACATTTGTGTTTGTTTTGAACTGTGATAAAATACAAAATGTAATGTCAAATAATTTGAATTAATCTTAGACTTCCACAATATAGGTAGATAATAAAACAGTAATATTCCTTAACTGGAAGATATAAATAAGAATACTTGAATTAAAAAAAAAAGAGCCAAGATGGTCTCTTCAAGAGGGTCAAGGTCATGAAAACCAAGGAAAAGCTAAAACAAACAAACAAAAAACAACAAAAACCCCAGCACAGACCAGAGGAGACAAGGAAGACATGATAATCAAATCCGATCTAGGATTGGATCCTGGATCTGAAGGAAGATACTAATGAAAAAACTTGTTAAATCCAAATAATGTGGATTCACATTAAGATAAATTAAATAAAATAACTGAGGCAATTATAAAGTGAATGAGCCTAAGGCCAAAGAAGCATCTTTGGTGGAAAATGCCTGTAATTCTATATTCATAAAAATAAATAACATAAAAAGATTAATGGATTTTTACTGAGAAAGTGTGGGCATGGTGCTCCTACTGTCCTATAATCTGAGCATGCTTTGATGAGGTTTATACAAGCCTTCTTTATTTTAAAAAGAAAGACAACTTATAATAGAATCTCTAGAACTGTTAATCATGAGAAATATCATGAGAATCATATGTATTTGTATGTAAAATTATTTTATATATATATATATTTTTAGATTGTAGAGTTTTGTATTATTCTGACTTCTAAGGCTGCATATAAAATATTAGATTTTTCTCAACTGAATGTCATCAGTTCCCTTGCACCATCAGGTTTACATAGTTTTAGACTGACTGGTCCAGAGCCAATTTGGAAGCAAATTTTAGAGTATATATATCACACTATAATAATCCATTCACACTGTAATAATCACACAACAATGATCCATTGTAGCTGTATTAAGATAATTATTTCATTATATCTTTTCAACTGTCAACTTTGTAGATTAAAAATGAGAGTAAAATTTTTGACAAAATTCACCACTAAACCCAAAAGTCCTGTGATTTATGTCTTACTTTTTCTTAGGACTAGCCTCAATACAAACTAAGGTATTTAGACTGACCCACTACTGGCTTTCTGTCTATCTACCTGTCTTATTAGTCTACATGAGCTCCCCTTTCTTCTTCATTATAATCACAATTCTTTATTTAAAAGTTATTTTAAATAACTAAATTAATAAATTAATAATGTATTAACTAAATTTAATAATATAATTTCACTAAATAATAATTAAGTTAATAGTTAATAGTATAATTACTATTATATAACTATTAGTTAATTATATAACTATAATTAACTAATAGTTAATTTAGTTAATAGTATAATTTAACTAAATAATAATTTAAGTAATAATAAATTAAAAGTTATTTATTTAAAAGTTAACTTTTAAAATAATTTATTAATATTAACAATATATAAAGACCACAGTCATGTTATATTATTATGTATAATATATTATATTAATATAATATATTATATGCGATATATAATAAGTTTTTATATATATGTAAGTTTAATGGGTATCCACTATATGTTACCTTCATATTAATTTTTAAAATTAACTATAGCTACTGTGAGGTACATAATTGTTGTAGAAAGAATAATGGATTAAGAATCTAGACACCTAGGTTCCATGAGTCTAAATCAATGCTACTATATTTCTTTTAAAATATTTTATTTAATTAGAAATATAATGTGGAAGAGTTGTGGTGAGCCACAGTCCCCAGTGTATATAAAAATTCTTCATAAAGCCAGAAAAGTCCTTGAGTTCCTTCTACAATGCAGCTAGCCTTCCAAATCTAGAAGGAACAAAAATGGTATCATAGAATGTTACACACTGTTGCGCACGAAAACAAAAAATAAATAAAAGGAATCTGCTATTGCCCAATTAGGTGATAGATTATGAATTAAAAATATAGGTATTTCACAGTAGATTGTGTGCACGTGTTTATGCTGCTGTATAGAATATCTACGAATATAATTTCTTAAAATATTTCAAAATATATTATATGTCAACTAAACATGGAAAAAGTGAGTGGAGCAGCAGGATAAGGAGAAAGAAATATAGTATGAGGACACATTTAATAGTTTCCTATAAATCATATCTACTTCCAGTTACAGTAATTTAACACTCTTCTTTTCTTTTTTTTTTTTTTCATTTGTTTTCTGAAATAATTTGAAAGAACAGGATCATGACTTTTTAATGGAAAACATTCTGCTAAGAATACAAATGACACTTTTAGAATTTATGTATGTAAAGATGGTTAAAAGTCAGATATAAATATGCCTTTCTGGCCCTGACTCAGTGATAATTGCTATTACCCCATACTACTATGTCAAAAGATTGTGTAAACTTCATCAAACAGTCTAACATGACAAATACAAGCTGTATGGCATTGAGTAAAGCTAGTGGTAAGAAATGTTTCTCTTTCCCTTTAGTGTATGCATAGTTTTTTCTCACTATGTAATACCTCCCTGGCAACTTTAGAGATCACAAATTTTAAGACTTAATCATCAACTTTAAGAGGATTAATCATGAACTGAACCTTAAAAGGAAATAGATCCAAATATAGAATAGATTTCTTGAGTATCATTTCATAACTCATTAAAAAAGATCAAGGGGCATGTTTGGAACAGGATGATCCCTTGTAATTTACTCATCATTTAAATTTTAATCCTAACCACTGGACATATTTAATAAGTTTATTTTATACAATGAGCCTCTAAAGCTCAAGGTAAGTTTTTTTTTTTTTTCTTTCTAGAATTACCTGGGCATTTTAATTCATCTGAGTAGTCCCCACAGTCGTTAGAACCATCACATATCCAGCTTGGCAGGACACACAGTGAGGTCGAATTACATCTTATAAACCCTGTGGTTTTCACTCCAAGTTTATAGAAATGTGTACAATCTGTATTATCTACAAGGAGGCAAATAGAAAAATGAAAAACACCTCATCTGCAAAGATTAGGAGCCTTCTATGCAGGCCACAGAAACAAGAAACGTTAACCTCATTTGAAGAAATAGAAACGCAATTATCCTACACAACAGGGGTTAATTACATATCATCGCTGGGCAAGGTTCAGTGAAACATTGGGCAGTGTTAGACGGAATGCCAAAGGTACCCAGGGATGAACAAACAAAAGGTAATGGAATATCTTACTGCAGTTCTTTTCATCTGAAGCATCTGCGCAATCTATGTTCTGGTTGCACCGTGCTGATCTTGGAATGCATGTTCCATCTGCACAACGGAACTCAACAGCGGCACAGGTTGAAACTGGAAAGACAGGGATGTAAATAAACGGATAGATGAGACAAAAGTGACTCCTTGCTCTAATATTTTGAGTACGGATGGTCCCCAACTTACCACGGTTCTGCACGATTTTTCGACTTTGTTGTAGTGGGAAAGCCATTAAGCTTTCAGTACTTCCGATTTTGAATTTTGATCTTTTTCTGGCTTAGAGATATGTAATAAGATACTCTTTCTTGATGCTGTGCAGCACCAGTGAGCCACAGCTCCCAGTAAGCAGTGTGACCACGAGGGTAAACAATGAATACACTTACAACCATTCTTTACCCAGACACCATCCTGTTTTTCACTCTCAGTAGAGTAGTCACTAAATTGCATAATATATGCAATACTTTAGTATAGGCTTGTGTTAGATGATTTTGCCTGACTATAGCCTAATGTAATTTGTTCTGAGTACATTTAAAATAGGCTAGGCTAAGCTAAGACATTTGGTAGGTTAGGTTAATAAGTGCATTTTCAACTTACAATATTTTCAACTTATTATGGGTTTATTGGGACCTAACTGTAGTGTAACTTGAGCAAGATCTAAATTTTAACTAATTTATATAATTTTGCTTTATTTTGCTTTAATTTTGGGAAGTCAAACTTGATCCATGGTTCCCAGTTCCATCCCCAAGCTTGGGTTAGATGCCTCATATGTCTTCCCTTGTACCATATTCTTTCCTCTGTTGTGGTACCTACAATAGTTCATTGCAATTGCCTGTTTGTGTATCTGCTCCCACACTAAGTTGTAAGCTTCATGAAAGCAAGGATTGTGCCTTGTTCCCATGACAGTATCGGTCCAACACCAAGCCAACATACAAAAAAATCAAATGTTGTTGAAAATTCTTTTTCCTTCCAACTTCAAAAGTACAAGGTTATAACACTAAGCAAATGTCTAGAGGAAGTACAAGGAAATCCCAATCTGGTTGCAAAGAAGTGGAACATTCCCTGCTTTGATAAAAAGAGCCAGACAGACAGTCAGAGAAAGAGACTGAGATGGAGAAACCACTGAACATTTGCTTTATTACTCAGAGGAAATAGCTCAGCAATGTAGAAAGCCTTCCATGCTATGTTATCCTCCTTTATATGGCCATATCACTAACATTTGGTATAGGAAAGATGAATGTCTCATGAAAGAAACATAAATGTGGTATGACTTGTCTCTATTGTTAGAAAGTATGACTTTACGATCCTCTGCTATGCTTAGATGAAAATCAGTTTCAATATGCTGCTGTCATTATATATACCTTATACAGAATAGCTTATGCTTAATCATATATTCCTTTCTACTTTGCTCACACATTCATTACCATATAATGGTTTCCAGCAATATGTTGTGAACAGGTGCATGACATGCTATGTACATTAGATTAGCTTAGGTGAGATTTTTATTCCAAATTCAAATTTCCACAGGTTGATTATGTAAATGTACAACCTGAAGGGCTCTTTGATTATGCCACTTTTACTAGTGTTGATATTTTAAAGACCCTATTTAATTATAAATAGAAATTATATCAATTGTAAATGGTTAAAATGCTACCTTAAAATATGCAAATTTTACTCAAGGGTGTGTATGTCATTTGTATTTCATAATGCACTGCTCTTATTATATTTAATTGTATCTTGCAATTGTATCCTTATTTGCGCTTAAATGATGATTAGAAGAATAAATGTTTTATTTACAATTTGAATTATAATTGCTTCAGTGTTTTCTTCATTAAAAATAACATCTTATCTTATAAAACAGATAATGCTATTATGACTAGAGATAAATACACTGTTCCAAACATGAAAAAAAAAGATACTCTTCTTTTATGTCTAAAAAAGCAAAATCTCTTCCATATACCTTTCTATTACATTTTACATTCAATATTTTTTCAATAGAAACAGTAAATAAAAGACATAACATAGAAAATAATCATGGCAAGCATTTACGTTTTGTTTCTTACTTTGCTATCTATTAGCAATCCCCTATTAAGACATTGTGCTCCTGAAGACTCCTTATAATCCTTTTATTTAGAAGACAGGATTCATTTCTCCTGTTAAACAATATTCTAGACCATGGTAATGTTCCTAGAGAGTCTACAAAGATTTATCTCCCTTGAGTTTCTATCTTACACTTACAGTTAGAATTTAAGAATACCAGAAGGATCCCATGGGGACAGTCACAACTCATTACATCATCTCCATCTCTCCCCAAACTGCCACAGAGAATCTTCTGTGTACATTGCAGGGAGTCCATCGAGTGGGGATTGGTGGCAGAAAGGGTGAAGAGGCGAATCATGACTCCCATGAACATGAGGATAGCATCTCACATAGTTATGAGGGCTGGAGATCCAGCAATATTACAATAATGGTGTTTCAAAGACTGTACTGGGGCCCTCAGGCGGAAGTAAATGTAAAGAATGCCTTGTGAGAGGAGTAGAGATGTGGAGCAAGTGGAACTCAGTTTTTGATGGAATTCTGAGAAGAAGAAAGAAAGGAAAGGAATTCTGAGTAGACGAAAAGAAACTATAACTGTGAAGTTGGAAAGGGGAGTTAAGAGTTGCATTTAAAAGAAGAACATGGGGTAAGAGTGAGGTAGGGGCTCAGGAGGACTGAGTAGAGAGTAGAATATTTGCAGGATGTGTTTTTCTACCATTTTCCAATTAAAAATAGGGCTAATGAATCTTGGCGAGAAGGACGGGAAGGCCTATTAGAATACATGCAAGATGCAAATAGGAAGACTTTACTTCAAATCCTCTCTTCACAGAGTCTGTGACTTGATATAGAGTATGGAAACCACCAGAGGGTTAAATAGAATGCTAAGTCACATTGCAATGGGACATACTAAGTGGGTGCAAAATTTCATATGTAGCAGTGGCAAGATGGTTGTGAGGATTAACATCTCCAGCATTTAGAGGCAAGGAAGGAGAGGGAGATAGGAGAAATCCA
This sequence comes from Canis aureus, assembly GCF_053574225.1. Lineage (NCBI taxonomy): Eukaryota > Metazoa > Chordata > Mammalia > Carnivora > Canidae > Canis > Canis aureus. The sequence continues at coordinate 49,500,506 of NC_135630.1, forward strand.
TGGGAACGCAGGAACCGTATTAAATAGGTAAACAAATACCTCTTTTGCCAAAACCTCTTCCTCTATGTTCCTTCAACTATATTTCTTCCTCACTTTTTTGGTCAGTCAAGTATTGAAATTTGTTTCACCCTTAGGGTGATTTTTGAGGGAGAAATATGTTGGAATCTCTAATTTGTCAAGTGAATATGAAAGCTTTCTGACAATTTTTCCTCAGGCTAAAGTCCTGAAAAAGAGAGAAAAGAAAATAATGCAGTCCAAATAAAGATAATCCAAGTGAGAAATACAAGACTTTTCCCTCCAGATAGTCCAAAAGAAAAAGTAAGCCTACAAAATGTGAGTGAAAACATACCAGAGCCACCCCAGGAATAGCAATAAGATACTACAAAGGAAGATCTGACAGGGACTGTGGATCAAAGCAGCAGTAAAAGAGAAAGTAAAACCATTCTTTACCTCACATACTTTCTTAATTTTTCTTGCATCCACTTTCTTGATTCCATGTCAGTAAAAAGATTTAATGAGATAGGAAAGGTATAACATTGATTTTGTGATTTTAGGACATTTCTTATAAATAACTTAAATCAATGTTTTCTCTTCCAACTTCCCTGCCCAGTGGCAGCACAGGGCAGCTGACAAAGAAAGAGAAGGAAAGAAAGAAAAGAAAGAAAAGAAAAGAAAAGAAAAGAAAAGAAAAGAAAAGAAAAGAAAAGAAAAGAAAAGAAGAAAAGAAAAGAGAAGAAAAGAAAAGAAAAGAAGAGGCAAGCATTAAATTTGCTGTCATGTCTCTTTTGTTTACTCTTAAGCCACATCTTTTATTTTATTTACTGCTTAGGCTCTAAGGGTATGCAAACCCAGAAGGAATGATGATTTCATCTATAGGCATGCTTATTCTTTTCTTTTGCTTATTGTTTGTGGAATCTTCAAAGTTTTGCTCTGAACTTATGAAAAAAAATACAAAAAACTAAGACCAGTTTCCTCTCTATCAGGTAGCCTTGGAACTACTTAGCTTTCCAGTTCTCCTAAAGGTGTCCAAGTGATCCGGGCAAGTTCAGATACTTCCCAAGGGGAGTAATTAGAAACATCTCAATAGGGAGAGAAGGAGGGATATTATGTGCTCTCCTAAACCTATTCACTCAATCTCTCACACACTGGAAGAGGAAACCAGGGTGACAAACTTTCTGAAGAACTCTTCAAGATATCCCCCTCTGCTCCCACCCCGCCAGACTGCCTGGGGTCTAAAACTCTCAGGGCAGTTATAAAAGATTTACAAGGCTTTAGGGTTGTGCTTTCCTTCAAATGGAGAAGAAACCAAAACTGATTCCTTGTAACTTCCATTTCCACTCTGCCTTGTGGAATAATAATAATAATAATAATAATAATAAATATTATTAATATAATAGAATCATATTATATTATTAATCATACAATTAATATGATATTATTATGAACATCTAAACTAATTAATATATTAATATTAATATATTGATATATTATAAACTAATTATATAATTAATATACTAATATTATTATTACGAACATCTAAACTAAAGAAATAAAAGTGCAATAGTACTTCAAATAATTTACAGATGATGCCACTGTAGCCTCTCTCCATAGCCTATCAAACTCTCTCATATATATTGACTTTTTATTGTACTAATTTAAATTCTTCGTGTCTTTATTTACATTAAAAAGTAATAAGTGGTTTGTGTGTGTGTGTCTGCACACAGATATACAACAAAGGACTGCATGTACATGTTGTATGGATGATAGAAACAGAGAAGGACTATCTGGAAGAAAACACTTGGAAAGAAAATTCCTTTTCCATTGTCTTCGAGCCCTTCCGTCCTTCTTTTCAAACTTCATCATCTTTTAGATACTGTAAGGTTCCATTTGCTGCATGGATACACATCTGAATTACTGATTTATAAGATAAACTGGCTTATAGGATATGGACCCAGAGAAATCTCTCCCCTAGGATGTGAAATGTGACTGACAAGGACACCATGTGAACAAATTTGTGAGAAAACTCAAATCCAAAAGATATAACTGTAATAAGTAATCTCTCATCTAAAAAGCCACCCGTTTGTTTCTCCTAAAAGAGAGAGCCCACTTAAATCTACTAATTTCTAGTAAGTAATATGGTGTATGTTTGAGTTTCCACACACACTGTTAGTTTAAATGTCCTACATTCTGCTGGATGAATTTCAAGGCATACATTTTGTTGTTGCTGCTGTTTTAAGGTATCCGATTGCTATTAGTTTTACACTACTCTTACAACAAAATAAAAGTTTTAACAGAAACTTGATTCACAAATGCAGTAGTTATTGCCCAAGGAGCTGGCTGAGCTAGCTATAACCCAGAAATCAAGAGTTTAGCCTACGAAGGGGAAATAACATTTTGAGTTATTTTTATTGTTATTCAGCAGCTGGTATTGACGATGTTAGGCAGGATAAAACCTATCTATATTTTTTGGACGACTTATTTTTTTCACTTACCACATAAGAATTCAATATACACCTACCAGGTGGTGGGTGCTATATTTCATGAACCCAAATTCACTAATTTATTTATCACCTTTGAATTTTTTTTTTTTTCAAGAAAATCCACTGTAACTTATTCACTTTCCATGGTCCCTCTTATGACCTTTGTTTTAAAATCTGCTTTCTGTATCTTTTGTTCCATTCCTTCACATTCTAGCTTGATATTCTTATCTTTATCCCAGTTTCCTATAACGTCTATCCTAGTTATCCTATAACGTCTTCATTATATTCTCTTTTCCTGCTTGTAAATAACTGATAAAAAATGCCCTTTGGAGGGGTTCTAACTTCTAGTTTGCTTTCCTCCTTTCTTCCAAATACTTCATTTCCCTCCACTTATTCCCTGTAGCTTACTATATTTTATCATTTTTAATCTTTTATAGATAATATGAAATAACAGCTGATTTAATCTGCAAAAGTATTTGGCTCTTCCTACACTACAGTGTCAACCTTAGCTAGTGAGCTACTCAAGTGTTTGGCCAATGTCTTAGTCTAAGATGCAGAGTAACTTCCAAACCAAACTTTTCTAGCTATAAGATGATCTGTACACATTCTGTTCTCTTCCACAACTTTGCATCGTCTTCTCATAGCATCTGTACTTCACATCTTTCCTTTACCATCAATGTTTTATAAAAAAAAGTCTTACTGTATTTACTCCTTCACCATCCATTTTCTGCACCAACCCAAGGAGATTTGGCTTTTCTTTACCATTCCACTGAATTGACTCGCATGAAGGTAACAAAGAGATTATCTCCTATTTGCCAGGTTCAATGACTGCCTACCTATACCTGCCCTCTTGCCTTCCCTTAACACCTTAAAATGCTAACTGATTAAAAAAAATAATAACAATACATTTCTCATGAAGATCTTTCCATTACTCCATTGGTCAATTTCTCCATTTTTATATTATTAGTGTCTTTTTTTTATTTCAATAGGTAATTCTAATGTACTCTCCTACAACGACTAGTACTCTATACATCCATGAGCTTTCTCTCTGTAGTAAGTCCAAACTCAACACTCCTATTTTAATCTACTATCTGAGCTCCAGATCTGTATCTACCTAAATGTCTTTGGAGCAGCTCTATCTGAATGCCTACAGGTACTCCACTCTCAGAATGCAAACCATCTTTATTATCTTATCCCTGAGCCCACATGAACAAACCCACAAACATAAATTTAAAAAATAATGAAAAACAAATAGTTTTAAAACAGGGAAGAAAACAGTTCATGAAACTTGTCTATTCTTTCTATGTCTATGTTTTCTCTGTTTATTACCCAGGATGGCCTGTTATACCACCTTTAAAAATTCTGTTGTGTATCTGTCTCTCTCCTTTTTATTCTTAGATTTAGCTGCTCTGATAGCCTCCGGTTTTATCTTTCTCATCTCACCATTATAGTTTTTATTTGCACAAACAGTCCCCCCCCCCTTTTTTGAAATGTAAATTAGATTGTATTGGGTTTCCTTTAAACCTTCAGTGACTCTTTAGTGACTACAAGGTGAAGTTCATGCTCCTTAAACGGTATCAAAAAAACAACATCAAGTACTGGTTCCTCTCTCTGACTTGACTTATTTCTTTTCCAAACCACTTGCCAATATGCCATTTGGCTCTAACCATATCAAATTATTTGCAGCTTTCAATATTAGGATTTATACTTGAAATTACCTTATATTTTGATCATTCTACCTTATTTATACTTTATTCCAACTCTCCCCCCCCAAAAAAACTTATAGTTTTATATGTGCAATCATTACATCTGATATACACCTTCATATCTTTAAATAACTGTCTTTATTTGGAGTTTGAACTCATTAATATAACTTATTAATTTTATGTCTGTCTTTAATGCATTTTACCCAATGAAATGTGTTCAATGAATGAAGATTTTTAAAGGGAAATTGATTTAGAAAAATCCGTTGGATCCAGATTTTAAGAGGCCTTAAATGTCAGACTAAAAAACTTGTTTGTTATTCTCTAAACACCAAGACTCCATTTGTGAATCTTTATCAGGGCCGTGATTAAAAAAACAAGTGAATGCTTACATAGCATTTGCTATATGCCAAATTCTGTTCTGAGTTTATTTAATATTAGTATACTCATTAAATTATTACCTCTTTTCCTACAGCTTGGGAAACTGAGGCATATATTGGATAATATTTTACCCAAAGACAGCATCTTGTTGGGGCTGAGATTCTGTCCTAGATCCTCTGGCTTGCTGATTGGTCCCAGTAAGCACTCTGAAAACACGTTCAATAAAACATCATAGCATGACTAACAACCCTGGAATTAACTAAAGAGTAGAGACAGGGAGACTAGTAAAAGGACTACTATGTTAATCCAGGCTTAAGGCAGATTAAAAGGGAAGATATTTCAAAGAAATATTGGATGATTTATTGATATATGGATAGATGGGTGATAAAATATGGTAGAAAGAAGAATCAAGGATAACACCAAGGTTTATTGTCCAACTGCTAGGAAAATGATGAGGTCATGTGAAAAAACAGAATTGAGAAGTAAAGGAGAGCATTTTTTGGAGCAGTACATTCAGTAGTACACATTCTGGTACAAATGTACAATAAATAAGGCAGTAGAACTGAAGAGATGAGAAATGACAAGAGTTTTGAGGTGAGCAAAGGAATAGAAACCAGAATAGAGAATATAGTCATAATTTTCAATGAACTCTAATAACTCCCTTTTGGAGATATTTACCGAAGTGTGGTCCATCTCTATCAGCAGGGGCCACATACCAAAAGGGTAGAAACCACTGTGCTCTCAGGAACACACTATGGAAAAGTTCAGGAGACACTTAGCATAAGAATATTCCTCCGCTGATGCCACATACATTTACCTTTACAGTCCAGTTCATCAGAGTTGTCACCACAGTCATTTTCACCATCACATAACTTGCTGTGAGGAATGCAACGACGATTGTAGCAAGGCCTGAAACCTCTTCGACAGCTTCTGTTTTCTTATAAAGAAAAGTAGAAACATATTTGGAGGTCTTATAGAGATATTTTTACAAAAAAAAAAAAAAAAAGAAAATAACAGATGAGTTCTTATTTCAGAATGGATTTTGGATCTATTAAAAAAAAGTGTGCCGTGCAGTATCAAAACTCTGGATTAGAATATTCATGCATTAAAGTAATTAATTCATTAAAGACCTTTTTAGACTAAGTGCTTTAACTTCAGTGATTCATACTTGGAGATACTATACCCATATTATTGTTTCTGATATTTGTGTCAGCACAGAAAAAAAGCATATATTCAACTTTCTAGAAGTAAGTCTGTACCTCAAGAATCATAAGACACTCTCAACACCTATTTCCTATCTCCTTTGCATCTCATAAGGCTTTTACAAGAAGACAAAATAGTAGCAAAACATGTATTTCTGAATAAGTGAATCAGAGAATTACCTAAATACCCATAAATTTCTCTTACAAATCATCTAAAAATGTCTACCAGAATTCCTAAGGAGAATGATTGCCTTCTAAATTCTGTTTACCTTAAAGAGAGTCTCCTGACATTTTCCAATTTCAGGCAAAAGGTACCACTTACAGTAATAATAGCTGCCATTTATTGAACACTAATTTTGTGCCAGGCTCTATACAGAGCAAATGTAAACATACATTTGTTTATTCAGTGCTCTAAACTAATATTCAAACTAGGTTTGTTTTGTAGGGAGAAGCTAAAATATAGAGAAGTACCCTTGCTCATACTAGTCATACACTAGTAGGTTTTGAAACAAAGATTTAACCTCAGGTGTGATTCTAAAGTCTAGAATCGACACCTAGGGTTGTCAAACTGTAGCTCACAGGAACAAATGCAGCCTGTTTTTGTATAGCTCTGATGCTAAGAATGGATTGTATATTTTAAAATAGTTCTAAAAATTATTTTTTAAATAGAGGATATTTCACAGATAGCACTTTTGGTCCACAAAACCTAAAACCCTTAACTAGCTAACCCTTTGCAGATAAAGGCAGATAAAGGTTGCCAATCCCTGCTCACATGAATATTACCTTACTCTCAGAAGGTAAAAATAATGTGAAATATATTCTCAAGACAATTCATAATAAATGCGAATTTGCAAGCTGATTATTAATCTATTTTTATATGCCTCAAGATTTTTACAGAGTATAGGGTATAACCATTCATTTAAATGAATATGTCATTTGAGGTAAATTCATTAAAATTTTAGTTTCAGATCAATCAGGGCAAATTACATCTATCATTTTAACTGAGAGCGTGTGATTCTGCAACATAAAAGAATGAGAGAACTGCCTGCAAATTTCCCAAACTCTACCTTCCTCTTATTTTAACTACTCTTTGATTATTTAAGTATAATTATTATCCAGATAGTAGAACAAAGGAGAAAAGCAGACACCAGATACAGCAATTCCAGATACAGATTCTTGAATTTTACAGAGCATACAATGCCAATACTCTAATATTATAGCGCAAAAATAAATCATACCAATTTAGAAAAAATCCCGAACAGTTCTACAGTAACTATCAATGATTACACACACAGAAGTTTCCAGGTGAAATATTGTTGTAATGAAGACAAATATCAATTGCCTCCTGGGTTCAAAAAGCTAATCTCTACTCCCAAGAAAGGGTGAAAGGTTGACCATCACTTGGTGCCACCTACAGAGACACAGCTGGAGGAATTCCATCCTTGATGGGGAGGATGGCTAATGCACTCATCCTTTGTACCAAAAGACACTAACCCTGAGCCAATCCTGGAGACAAGAATAGGGACAACACTTTGATATCAATTCAACAACATGCTATCATTAACTGCTGGTCGACTTTGCTGCAGAGTAAACTTACAGTACGTACCAATAACTAATATTTCTGCCTTCCATCTTTAAGAATGTAAGCCTAAAACCTATCACTACATGATGAATAAGTAGACAGCTTAAAAGAAAGGCCCCGGTGGCATCTAAACTTGTACTTTGTAGGTGGAAGGCTATGAGGAAATTCTTCACTGACTATGGTAGGTATCAAATAGGACATAAGAAGTCCCATTTGAACAAGAACACAAAGCCAAATTCAATTAATTGCCTTATAGCCACATGTTAATGAGAGACATTAAGGAAATCATATGTATAAATGAAATGGAGACAATCAAACCAAAAATTATGAAAATAATTACAAACTTCTCTCAGAAGTGAACATGCATCACATATCAGACACTTACCACAGTAGAGCAGTTTCTCGTCTGACTTATCCTTACAGTGAGGTGTGCCATCACAGGTGAGCTGATAGTCAATACACTCTCCATTTCCACACTCAAACTCTGAATACATGTTGCAAGAGGAATTTTTAGCTGAAGGGGAAAAAAGACAATGTTTTGACTCAATAGCAAACATTTCTCATACCATGATAACTGTTTCCCTTAATCTTCATTATAAAACTAAACTAAAATTTATCAAAGTATAAAATCAAATAAAGGGCAAGGGTTTCTGGCATTTCTTTACAAAAAAAATTAAAGGAACACCTTTTTGTTCGCTGTTTTCACATTCCCTTTCTAAAATTTTGGGGAGTTGCCTCACTTCATTTTTCTTTTATACTTAGTTGTATGTCTTGCTAATTATTTTCTGACTGTATATGCATGAAAAGAAGGATGGGCTTAAATTTGGGTGACTATATTTATGCATTTTGCTTAGCAACTACCTTAAAAATAAATTGTCAAAAAGAGTCAGTTAAATGAGCTCTGTACATATTGAGAGAAGGTTCTTTTTGTGTTTTTTTTTCTTATTGGAAACTATAATATATTCTTTAATACACTGATATTTTTCAGTACACAGAGTCAGCATTTTGATTTCTTTATTTTTGTTTGAGTATAGTTGATGCTCAATGTTATATTAGTTTCAAGTGTAGAGTTCTCATTTTTTAATGCCTGACTTGATTCATCTTATTTAAATCTACCTCCAACTGATCTCCCTCCTCATCTACCTTTGGAAGAAATCTCTTTAGCAGCTTTCCCCATTCAGAAGTCCTGAAATTGCTAAAAGTATCCTCATCGGCCTTTTGTTCTACCCACAGTGAGAGGTACCAGGGGGCAGAACTGCACACTGGGCCAGCATCTACTCCTTGAGGTGCACAGGAAACTGTGGTTGAACTGAAGGAGACTGACAAGCTGAAAAGCATGTGCCCGAGAAGTGTATAGGCTCCAAATGACCACTGTCATAATGTCCCACTTCTAACTCTCCATATTTTTTGTAAAAAATGAAAAGTCTGAGTTTTTATGTGACTTGCCCAATCTGTGAGCAAAGACCAATGGCAACAAAGTACTCACAAACAAACAAACACCCATCTTTCTACAGCTAGGTTTCATCCCTGGAATGCCAGTATGTGACCCTTATTTAGAAAGATCATCTGGGGTAAAACGGACCTATTTTTATTCTTAAATAATAGATTTACCAGTAAACATTTAGAATTCGATTTTGTGGTTGCATCATGTGTTATTGGTTTGCTTGTACTCACTCCATTGCTTGTTGAATAATTGTACAGTGAAATCCAGTCATACTAATTATATTGGAGGTAATTGGAATTCATTTATCTCTATTAATGCAGAAAACAGCTTAATTTTATAATTTACTATCAATTTCTTTTGAAAGTTGTATTTTAGAAATATTCAATTACACAGCTACTCATACTATTTGAAGTTTCCAGTGTTTTATTTCTTTGTTAGTCCTAGAATGCATCTCATTTTTACAGATTATCTATTGGTCTATCTACTGATGACTTCTAATTAAAATCTTTCAACGGCATTTTTATCTTGGTACAGTCGAAATTCAACTGGTCAGGTAGTCAATTTAGAGAAAGTAACAAATAATTTAAAAATCTAAAAATATCGTTAGCTTTAAAGGAACAAGCATTAAGAAGGGTACTGACATTGCTGCACATGATCACATTCAAGCAGGAACTGAACAAAATTCATTTACTGGGAGGCTACTGATGTTCCCAACTTATTCTATCTACTTTCAACACATCTTGTTTAACTTCTCACTTCTAATGAGAATTAACTGTTATGATTGAAGATGCAAATTTTGCTTTTATAATCATTATGACTTTGAGGGAAAAAATATTCACAACAAAAAAATGTTTTTATTACATAAAATCAAGCCTTATAAAAGCAAAACTGTTGCTTAGGTATGTTCATTCGAACTAGCATTGAGTGTTATGCTTCTTCGCAGAAACAAAAATGTGGTTCAGCTGTCCTCTAATTCTCTCATGATGTAATTACTTCAATTATATTTGTTATTCTTCTGTTGTGGATGTTGATAAGGTTAGGAATCTTGTGTAAAGTGGAATTGCCTAGTCTTTTTGTCAAGAGTTATGACAACACATGGTTTTCCCTCCCTTGTCCTGAGGGTGGTGCCTTTCCCCCCTTCAACCCTGCCATTAACATTCACGAACTGCTCTGGGTGAACTAACTCAGATGTGGATATAGACATGCCAGAGACATCTTCGTTTCCAAAGATGGATTTGACAAAAAGTTACTTTCCAATCTCTCTCTGCTGGGCCACAGGATTTCAATATGAATGTACCATGGATCCAGGATGCTTCTATAAAGATCTGTCAGCTCTGAAGAATCAAATATCACTCTGTAGTTGCATGTGAATACAACTGTGCTTGTTTAAAAGATAGTTTTCTTTCTGAATCATTCCCTCTCATCAATAGAGAGAAGCAGGTGGCTTAGTAGGGACAGATGTATCTAATCTATTTTGGAGCAAGGACAGGCATCCACTGTATACAAATAAGCCTTGCTGTTTTGACTAGAGGCATTGGTTTTCTACTGGCCTGTAGTGACCTGTGAAAGAAACATGAGTGATTCTAATGCATGACTAACACTCCAGGCTTACAGATGGCATCAGATCCAGACCATTACAGCTGAAACCACAAAAGCAAACTGAAAGAGTTTAAGCAATTACCCGAGCAATTCAAGGAAGTGTTAGGTTACTAAGAATTATGGGAATTTGAGGCTCGAATTATTAAAATTGGCTGTCTTCATTTAAAGTTCACTGACCAATTGCATCATTCCCGTTTGCTTTGGCACAGTCTTAAATAAAAGTCAGAGGTGCCCTTTCTTTCACTAAGAGGTGCCCTTTGGGTTGTAGTACCAAATTGCAAAGTGAAAACATATGTCTATATTCTTGTATTAGGTGCAATAGTTTTCAAGGTAAAGAAGAAGATGTTAAAGTGCTTGTATTAAAGTACACAACAGATAAAAGAGAAGATCCTTCTGGTAAATAAAGACCAAAAAAAGACTAAAGATAAAGATGAAATATACTTATACTATTTGATATTTATTTTTATAATGTAGACATATATACCTCTGTTGATTTTCTAAGATGAAGATATAAGATGAGGATATGGATGAAAAGAGAAAAAAAATAAAGCGATTGCCACATCCTGAGAGCGAGTTCACTAATTTCCAACAAGATGTCTCTTGTCTTTCTTATACACAAATAGTCTTAATGTTAAAGATAAATTAACATTCTTTATGTTACTGGCTAATTTCTCATGGCAATATTGGAACACTTGAACCCTTATTTATTTTGGAAACAGTTTGAAAACTTAGCTGCTAATAAGTGTATACTGTAATGGTACTAATTAAAGATTGTAATGCCTTTTGGGAGGTATAAACATCATGCAAGGCTGCAATGTTACATTCTTAATTAACCGTTTGGAAATGATTACAAATAAGCTGCATGAACCATTCTCTCTCATTTACATACTGTGACAGACTGAGTGGTTTTACTACAAGGCTACTGATCTACTGCCTATATATTGGTTTATTTCAGATTTAATTAATTTTGCTATTGACTTAATTCTCAAAGTTGTAACTCAAGTTTTCAGATAATTTGCAGGTATTTCTCTAACTCATCAAACACCTTCCAGCCCACAATAGGGGATACACCATTTGTCACTGTTCTGGTTATCATTATCTATCTATCATATGGTGTAACAACTAAGTAGAGTGGTGAATTGAGTTCTTTTTAGAATAGAAAGATATGCCAACTGGGCCTCTAGGATTGGAAGAGAGTACAATTTCATGAATATCAAGACAATTTCAATATCCATGTATGCCTTTTGAGTAGTTATGTCATATCACATTTCAATTGTCTTTACTTACTCACACATCTGTTGTCATCTAGCAGTATTCGATCCCCCCTACAGGAACAATTCACTCTCCCATTAGGAGTTAAAAGGCACAGATCATGGCAACCTCCATTTGATAATGAACATGGAGAAAGTTCACCTGCAATGAAGAGACTATTGGTAACATTTTATATTGAATTTCTATTCTTTGTTAGATTAACAGTAAACTGTTAGGCTGCCCCTCTCAAAGATATAAACAAGGAATATTCAGGACTTTGGAAAATCCAAACATCATAAAAGGTAAAAACGTTAGAAAAGCTTGCAACACAAGCCACTACATCTTCTAGAACATTTGTCAAGGATGCTATGGCATCAAATGAACTAGTTTTACTAAAAAAACATACTGATGCCTTAAGCTGCAATTTTTGTAGGTATTTCAGTGATTAAAGAACTTTTCAACCCACATGTAAAGCTTATTTAGCAAGAAGTATTATTTTCATGGAAACGACTTGATTTGAATGTTCGAAGATTGAGAGTGAGAGAGAATAAATTTCCAGAAACAAGTAAGTAAAAAGGAATTGTTCTTCTGGTGATAAATGAAGAACTACAGAAATTACCTTGAGCCTTTCAGATAATTTTAATATACTGAATAGGCAAATCCTGAACACTATCTACAGGAACGTTAAAAAAATTCAACTAAGTATTACTGGAAAACATAATTTTTTGCAAAGATTATATAATTAAGAAATACATTAAGTTTCTAGTGTAACTTACAGCTATTGGTGTCATTGGCAACAGCTATGATTCCCATTGGTTGATGTGGAATATCAGAACGAAGAATTTTTGTATCTCCTCCTGTGTACTTGTTGGAACGCAGAATAGCTCTTCTTCCCCAGTCTGACCAGAAGATATAATTGTCATAAACAGCCAAACTGAGGAAAGTTCCTGGACCAGATTTGACAATCACCTGAAATAAATTTAAATATATGTTTTTTTTTAAATGAATATATAGACATTTCTATCTCCACATCTATTTTTGCTTCAAAAAGTTTTTTTAAAGATTAAGATTAGTTGCATTTAATCAATGAAAATCATCATTTAAAAGATGCAGCTTACTAAATGTATCATAAAATTCTTTATAGTTTATTTTAACTGTTTGAATCATTATTAGTTTTTATAACGTGTTTATTTAATATTTTCAGTATATCACAATTTACTGATCATTTAGTTCATATAAACAACTGCATTTTTTCAGTATTATAAAACAAAATCACCAGGTCAAAAATATGAGATGATTACTAATAAGCACTGTCCTTTAATAAGAATCATCAGTCATCCAGTGAACACTCATCAAGCTATCAGAACTACAAAAGGAATATAAAGAACTATAAGACTCAGGTTTTTCCTTCAGGAATCGTTCACCATGAATAACTAAACCAGATATACATGAATTGGCAATAAAAGTTTAAAAGTAATGACCAAACTTCCACTTAGACCATATTAAAGGACTAGATTTATCTTCTGAATAAAACAACTAAAAAATGAATAAAATATATAAAACAAGTCTTTTCAGCACATTGGACATAAGGTAAGAAAGGACAATGATTCCTAATTAACTTAGGAAATAAACTGAGTGAGTCTCATGATGGCCATGGCTAAATGCCTGAGAGATTCAGGTAGCACCAAAGTACAAAAGAACCCAACAGAACCTAGACAACTCCCTGAGAGGGGTAGGGCTGAGAATTAAAGGAGGCCAATAGGTTAGATCTCACAGGGTAGAGTGTCAGAGAAGAGAATGTAACATAAAGAGAACTCTAGATATCTGCAAAGGGTTCTCCTAGAATAGTCAGCCAAGTACTAAGCACAAGCACACACATCTGAAGCAACTTTGGGTTGATGAAAGGGCCATACAAAAGGATCAGAGAGAAGAGTTCCAAAATTCACACAGGTCCATGAATTGTGCCTGTTAATACCAACCAGACTTGAAAACTTTCCACTTCTTAGGGAGTCTGAATAGAGTACCTAGAAGAGTCTTGCCTCAGCAATGAGAAATAAAAATTAACCCCAGACTAACTCTGGTTTACTCCTGCCTAACAAAACTTAAAGGAAGAACTCAAAGAATCAAATTGTTTCCAAATAGCTTAACCATTTCCCAGAACACAGCTCAGGTATTTTAGTGGAAATATGAAAAATTTGCCACTAAGCCACTATAAGACAAGATACAAAAGAAAAAGAAATGTCTCAAATTAATGACCTCAGTGTCCATCTTAAAAAACTAGAAGAAAACAATAAAAAAGTTAAACCTAAAGTATAGAAAGGAAAATAAAAGTAGAGAAATCAAAGAAATAGAAAACAGAAAAAACAATAGAGAAAAATCAATAACATTTAAAATAAATGACTATTTGAGAAGCATAAAATAGATAATACATAATGATGAAGGGGGGGTTAACCCAGAAATAAAGATTAATTTAACATTAAAAAAACTAACAGTATAATTTACCATATTAACAAAACAAAAGTGACAACACATATGAAGATCTTAATAAATGCAAAGAAATTATTTATAAGATCTAACATCAGTTCCTGATAAAGACTCAGAATAGATATTAAACTAGGAACAATAGGAATGATCACTCTCCCTTGTACTCAAATTTGTCCTACAGTTTCTAGGCAGAATAATAAGGCAAGAAAACATTTTTTTTTTTCCAGATGGGAGAGGAGGAAGAAATCAAACTGTATTTATTTTCAGATAACATAATGTAATCCTCTACATAAAAAAATTCAATAGAATCTACAAAACAAAAAAACCTGCTTAGGATAACTAATATATCTAGTAAAACTATAGGACACAAGGTTGCTATAAAAATTTCTGTATATTAACAATAAATAATTGAAAATTAATATAAGAAAACTTATACAGTAGTATCAACAAATAAATACTTAGTAACTTATATAAAAAATATGTACAAGAACCTAAAAACTATAAAATTTTGTTAAGAGTAACTAATAAAAACTTGAAAAAATAAAGAGATATATTCTATTCATTTGTAAGATTCAAGCTATTGAGATGTCATCTCTTCTCAAATTGGTAAATTATACGTAATCCCAATTAAAACCCGGCAGACATTTCCTAGAAATTGACAAGCTGATTCTAAATTTCATATGGAAATGCAAAATATTTTGTATACATAAAAATGGCAAAAAAAGTTGGTTGATTAACATTACCTCATTTCAAGACATAATAAATTGACAGTTACCAAGAGGATATATGTAGTATTAGAAAAAGAGAAATACATCAGTGAAACAGATGAAAGAGTTCACAAACAGACCCATACATTTATGAATAACTAATTTTTGACAATTTTTTTTAAAAAGGATAGTTTTTTCAGCAAATGATACTTGAATAAATAAATATGCATACACAAAAATTAAACTATCATCTTATTAAGAAATAAACTGGAAATTTATCACAGACCTAAATGAAAAATTTAAAACTTTAAAACTAAAGAAAAATATGGAAGAAAATTTTTATGATCGTGGGGTAAGCAAATATTTCTTAGGTATGACATCAAAACCATGATTGATCAAAAAGATCTATAAAATGAACTCAGTCAAATTAGAAAACCACTACACTTCAAAGGATAATGGTAAGACAATGAAAAGGTTAGTCACAAACTAAAAAAATTTGCAAATCTTAGGTCTAACAAAGGATATATATTAAGAAAAAAAACCTACCAAAACTCAAAAATATAATGAATATATAATCCGATAAAGAACGGGAAGCATTTTTGAAGCGATACTTTATTCAAGAAAGAATACACTTTATTCATGTATATACGTGGCAAATAAGCATAGAAAAAAAGATTATTGGCATCATTAGACATTAGGGAAATAAAATTACGGCACCATTCTTAGAATAAAGTTAAAATGGCCAGCAAACCAAGTGTTGGTGAGGTTATGGAAGAACTTGTAGGAATGGGAAATGGTACTACCAATATGGAAAACAATTTGGCATTTTCTTAAAAATTTAAACATATAACTAGCATATGATCTACCCTTCTATTTCCTAGTGTTTATTTACCCAATAAAATTAAAGAATATATCTATATAAAGACTTGTACACAAATGTTCATAGCAACTCCACCTACAATAAGCATAGATTGGAAGCCACTCAATGCCCATGTGCAGATATATGCATAAACAAATCACATATATCCATATTATTCTATGCTTGGGTATGTCCTCAGAAACTCAACATTAGCAAAAATCTTGCTAAGTCAGATTAGCCAGAATCCCCCACTCTTGATATCTGATCACTGTCAATATCTGACTAAATTCTTCATCCCTTGTACTCCCACGGTGGAGTCTGATCACTTTGGCTTGCCATTACCAAGAATCTTGGGACACCTGGGTGGCTCAGTGGCAGGGTGCCTGTCTTCGGCTCAGGGAGGTATCCCAGGATCTGGGATCGAGTCCCACATCCGGCTCCCTACAAGGAGCCTGCTTCTCCCTCTGCCTATGTCTCTACCTCTCTCTCAGTCTGTATCTTTCATGAATAAATAAATAAATCTTAAAAAAAAAATCTTGTTAGGTCAGTGTACCCAGAATCTTCCCTTACTTCTGATATTTCCTCCGAGTAGGTGTCCATCCATTAACAACCCACTCTGCTCCTTGACTATAAATTTCTACTTTTCCTTGTGTTTGGTGTTGAGCACATTTCTTTCCTCTACTACAAAATTCCATTGCAATACTCCCTTCTATCTCTTGTGTTGGTTCTGAAAATAGCTTGCATTGGTTTTTTAACAAGTGTCATGAATATATTTTTTGCCTTAACACATACAATGTAATACCATTGAGAAAAAAAAAAAAGATGAACTATTTGATGCATGTAATGATATGGATGGATTCCGAATAATTATGCCAAGTGAAAGAAGCCAGACAAAAAAGAAATATATAGTATAAGATACCACTTAAATAAACTAGAAAAAAAATGCAAACTAATCTATGGTGACAAAAAACAGTGTTTCCCATGGACAGAGTGGGGCAGGGGTGGGATGGAAAGAGAGGGATTAAAAGGGAAATTAGTGGATTTATCATCTAGTCATTTTATTTAATTTTTGCTTCTAAACCTAAACCATAGGTGGCCTACCCATATAGTTCTCAACTCTTTATGAAATCAGTGGATGAATAAAGCAATAGTTTATTTTTTTAAATATTTTATTTATTCATGAGAGACACAGAGAGGGAGGCAGAGACACAGGCAGAGGGAGAAGCAGGCTCCATGCAGGGAGCCCGATGTGGAACTCGATCCTGGGTCCCCAGGATTATGCCCTGGGCCGAAGGCAGGCACTAAACCACTGAGCCACCCAGGCATCCCTAAAGCAATACTTTAAATATGAGTATATGCTTGTTAGTTGAATGAAGAGATCACCAAAAGAGAGAATGTGACATGAAAAATTAAAGAAAATAATCTTACCACAGAGATATAATCATTCATCATTTTGAATTAAGAATATATATATATATATTTTAAGAATATATATTTTTATATCTGTCTCTATTCTCCCTTTTCCCCCCCTCCCACAAGAAAGCAAGCACTGCAAGCCAGGAGGGCTGTCATCTGATCCTGACCATGCTGGCACCCTGATCTTGATTTTCAGTCTCTAGGACTGTAAAAAATAAATTTCTGTTGCTTTAGCTACCCAGTCTATGTCATTTTGTTATAGCAGCCTGAGCTGATTAAGCCAACAGTTTCACTCCTTCCTTTAGAAGAGCCAACCTTTAAGATTTGTATCTACTTTAAATTTCAATGAATATTTTTTTTAAATCAAAATGATGAAGGAAAGATTGTTTGCTACGAGAATAAAAATGATAGCTACCTGGGAAGATTTTCCTGAGAAAGAGAATGATAAACAGTCAATAGGAGAGGAAAAGAGAAAGACGGAAGGGCTTTGGGCAGAGGGAATACACAGTGTGAGAGTCAAGAGTAAGGAGGAACAGAAAATGTGGGGGAAATGAATGAAGGTTAAGGGAGCATGAGGGTCGCTCAGACATCTAAGAAGATCCCATGAAGAGCCTGAGGAGAAAGGGCAGAAGGGCAAATGTTTAGGGCCTTCCTTCTTATAGACCAAGGCTGTCAATCTGACTGTTGTTCCAAAAATTATAGCAATAATTAATAATAATAATAATTTTAAAAACTCATGTTTTATTGGTTTGTAGTTTTAAAGATTATTCTGCTTCTACTGTAGAGAGCAGATTTGATAAAAACAAAAAAGCTGCAGAGAGACCAATTAAGATCAGCTGCATTTGACCAGAAAAAAGGGTAACACTTGATATTTTAAGAAGGGTGAAGAACACAAATATTAGAGCAGTATTTGCAAATGAAGCACTTCCTAATTTACTTTTTATCAAAACTCATGAGGCTTTTCATTTCATTCATTCATTCATTCATTCATTCATTCGTCTTTTTACCTTTTTTTTTTTTCTGGTAAATATTACAAACTAACACTTCACAAATGCTTACAATTTATGGGGTAGGTACATAATACATGTATCAAACCTAATTTTAATCTTCACATTAACAGAGAGAGATCATTTCATTCCACATTTCACTGGTAAGGACTGAAGCTTAACAATCAACCCACAGTCACAGATTTACTGAGTGATTTGAGCCTTCTACATATAAAATTTGCTTTAGTTAAAGAAAGTAGAGAAATTCTTCTTCATATATTGGCATACATGTATGTACTGTCTTTATTATTTTATCCATGTTCCTTCAAGTTAGAAACTCTAGTAACACCTTCGATTCCCTTTTCTATCCAGGATCATATTTTGCATGAACAAAATATACACATTGATGAATCACTAAGAATGAAAGCAAAATTCTAATAATTAGTTGTAAATAAAATTAGTTGTCTTTTTAATGAAGGACAAATAGCTAGTCTCATGACAAAGTTTTTCTATGGTACCAAAAGTCTATTTGGCATACAGCAATTTTTATGAATTTTAATACTTATTGAGTCTAGTATTTACTTCTCTACTTCTGCTGACACAGAGAAAGAGGAAAAAAGTAACATTAAAACCAGTCTATAATTATGCATGTTGCTTTAATAGGGTACAGTAGGGTCTACTAAGAATGAGCTGACTCCAGACATCTCATTCCACCAGTTAGAGTTCCATGTGGAACAGAGATGTGAAACCCACTACATTTTACTTTCTCATCTCCAAGTTAAAACATTTTTATCATAAGTTCAAAAATACTGCACCTTGCAAGCCTAATCAGCATCTTCATTTACAGTGCAAAAGCTCTGTCATCAAAAACTGCACTTTACCATGTTATATGGTAATGTACCATTACGGCATAATTTTGAGGCATTTTCACCTTGAACCTATAAAAAGGCTCATGTTTCAATATAAGAATTCATGGTCATTTAGAAAATGCATTCCTGGATACAGTCACTTAATCTCACATGTGTCCTCTAGATAGACAATTAAATTTGTGATACCACATAGACTTGAAATTATGTGTCAGGAATTTAATCACTAATCATATGATTTTCCACCTTGAAACTTCCCTGGTGCCTTATTGGTAGCACTAGAACCAATGAGAGAATACAAAAATACAGTTTTATAAACCAGACAACTTATTTCCAACACCCAGATGCTAAATGTTAAACTAAATGATTTAAAAGCCAAGCAAATAGGAAGCTTCCCAAACACCCCAGTTGACTGCCTCACTGACAAGATGGTAAGCGATCATTAAGAGAAATAACAACTTGGCCCCTGCTATATGGTCAGGCATGACAAAGTGTTATAGGTTGCAAAGAAACATCTGCTGTTGCTTTAGCTTTGGAGAGAATGGTGATGTGGTAAATCAGCAACTCATAACTGAGAAATATCTAATTTCAGAATAGCTGGCTGCATTTAAGTTGCCTGATGAGTGTGTTTGAAAAATATGAAGTATCAAAACGTCCTTAGTGTCCAACCAAATTTGAAAAGAACAACATTCACAGCAATCCTCTAAAAGACCACCTATTGTGTTACCAGCCTCAGTTAAAGAGGTAAACCCATCCTAGAGAAAGATTAGAGAATGAATTATTTTGATTTTATACTCTCTCTTTCTGATTTCTCTTTTGACTATACTCAACCAGATGCCAGTGGACAAGTCAGATGACTCCAAGAAAGTCTTCTGGGGGCCGAAAACAGGTGGAAGAAAGCAAGGAAAAGATCTCAAGGATACGCCTGAAAGAAGTAGTAGAAGGGAACCCTATTCTGAGGTTAATTATTTCCCCCCAAATAAGCCATTTGGCTTCTTGGAACTCAGTCCTCTAATATATAATAAAAAATAAAAGGCAATGATTCAGTCTTGCTCTTATTTTAAGGAAAAGAGAAAGGATGGGATATTCCTTAAGGTCACTGAGATGACTAAAAAGAAGAATAAACTGTGATATCCCTGAAGTGTTATAGCCAGTCCTAACTGGAATTTGAGCAGTTTTCTAATGTTTTGTGTGCCTTCATATATGATTGCAGTATTAAATTGTCCAAATTCTAAGGTATATATATTAGGCAGTTTGAAAATCATACGATGACTGTATTGATAAAGAGTAAACATAAAAGAAAACCTGAATATATTTTTCCATAAGTTATTTCTGCTCTGAATTCCTTCCAAAAATGTCCACCATGAGACCCATTCAGGAGTGACTTCCTTGAGAACTCTCTCCTTGCTGCCCACAGCCAAATGACTCCTTCCTCTCCATATCCAGACAGTTTCTACACACATTTATTGTGACACTCAACAGAGAATTTCATAAGGGCTTATATTTTATCCATATCCCTGGCAAGGCTAAAATATTTGAAAGCAACAATTCTATCTTTTCGTTTTTGTGACTCAAGTGCTTAGAATAGAACATATTTAACATGCGATGATTATCAAATCAGTTCATAAAACAGTTATTAGAAAACCTTGCTTCTTGGATTTGGGTTTCTTTCTTTCACTTCCTATTTTTATAAAGGTATATTTTTATGAACTTTGAACTCAGCTTTGTGCTTTATTTGGTTGTGTACCCAAAGATATAATCTTTTCTTTGTAAAACAGTATTACTAAATTTGTGTTCTACCGAAGAACTGTAGGCATAATCTTCTCAGGATCACATTCATGCCTTTGATAAATATTTCAATGCTGTTACTCTCTAGATCATTGTCTAAATACAACTCTCCTGGCATTTTAATATTTTACTAGAAAAAGTGAAGAGGTAGTCAAAGAAGTATATATTAAATCAAAACCTCATATGTCAAAGTTATACTAAAATGCCAGTCTTAATTTTTCAAATTGGGATTTACTGAATATCTAACAAAAATCAAATATTATCTTAGATGCTACATTGTAAGAAAAAAAGAAAGATTTAAAAAAAAAAGAAAGAAAGAAAGAAAGAAAGAAAGAAAGAAAGAAAGAAAGAAAGAAAGAGGTGTCCTGCACAAAAGGATGCTTGTTTGTATTAATGAAGATGTGCTTTCCAGTGTGCATATGTCTGAATAAAACTGTACATGGGCAGGGTAGAAACTAATTTAATGCTACATTTGAAAAGAAAGAATAGCCTAAGATTATCACCCTGGTCTCTGAAGTCAGAATATTTGGGTCTGTTTTCGAACCTTTTCTTATCATGCAAACTGAGACTTGTTATTTCACTTCTCCAGGCCTCTTTTTCTTCTTATTTAACGAAAACAGAATATATATCATAAAATTTTAAAACCTGTTAAATAATACAAAACATTTAGCATGGTTACATATTAGCTTTCATAAATGTTTGCTGTAATTATTTTCACATGACATGGTAGCAATGAGATAGGCTTGTAAAATAAGTATTTTCAAATTCTTTGAGTCCCATTCTTATTTTCCAAAGTGTTACAAATGATAAAGAATCAACTTAAAAATAAACTTTTACAATAGATTTCCATTTGTAAACAATGCCTTTTCAACTTCCGTGATTATCACATCGTCAAACCTATGCTTAGAGGTAAAATTAATATCTGTTTTGGTAAAATCCTTGAGTTTCACTTCATTTCTTGGTTGCATGTCAACTGGAAATTTCTACTAAGAGCCACAAAAGTTACACCAATTTATTTATTTTGAGAGAAAATTAAAAAACAGTGATTTTAATTAAGCAGTCATATTACATTGAAGCTGGCTTTCCTAAAGTGTTAGAACCACAACTGAGGGGCACCTGGGTGGCCCAGTGGTTGAGTGTCTGCCTTTGGCTCAGGTTGTGATCCCAGGGTCCTGGGATCGAGTTCCACATCAGGCTCCCTATAGGGAGCCTGCTTTTCCCTCTGCCTCTCTCTGTGTGTCTCATAAATAAATAAATAAAATCTTAAAAAAAAACAAAAAAAAAAACTACAACTGATTTTCAGTTTTGGTAATCAAAACGTTTTGTTGTTTATATAAGGAGAGATGTTATATCTCTTATATCTCTCTGGATCATATTGCTCTAAACAGTTTCATGATTGCTAATCAAAACAAAACAACAACAACAAAAAACCTTATTTGATTTGTTAAAAGTCACTTTGAGAAAGTAATGAAATATTTGTGATTGAAAGTTATATCCAAAATGTTTACTTAAGCCTTTTTATTTATTAATATTATATTATTATTGATATATAAAATTATAATATATGATATTACTATATTACTGATACATTATATTTGTTAAATTTTATACATGGCCATTGGCTATTCCAAAGTCACTTTAGTAAATGTGAACTTATTTATAAAATTATATGTTGGTAGCAAGGTGAGTTAATAAAAATCTATTTGAATTTTCATAAATACATACTAACATCATCTTAAAATTCCTCTTTATTAATTAAATTAAAAGACATAAGTGTTGAAAAAATAAAAACTCAATTAAAACTACTATAGGATCTGTATATACTTTCATATCCACATCTTCTTTGCATATAGTTTTCTTTTAAACTGACTTTACCAAAGCATAATTTACATACAAAATGAGTTGAACTTATTTTTAACAATTGCTATAATCCTGCACATACTCCTTTCCACCTCTAACTTCCAACCTCACATCCTTTTCCTCGGAAGTAAACACTGTCATCAGTTTCTTGAGTGATAATACATTCTTGTAAAATGCCGCTTAATTTTAGAATTGCAAAAAGTCTTAAACAGTTAAGTGTGATTGCCTATAATCTTTAAAATTAAGAAACATACTGTAGAAATGTGTCTTAATTTAAAATTCATCTTATTGAATAGAAGTCAATTAAATGAAACAAAAACTCAAAACAAAAAAATTAACATGAACACACAAAATGTAATTAAAAAGTAACAACATTCTTACAACCAGATGTGAGTGTATCTATACATCTAATCTTTTTCAAGACCCTTCAAAATCCTTGAAATAGTCTATGATGTCTTATATGACCTGATCCCTGTTACCTCTCTGGAATTATCACCTACAATTCTCTATATTCAAGCTCTCTCTATCCTGGTCACAGTGATCTGATTGTGTCTCAAATATACAAAGCACATATAAAGTTTCACACAGGCTGCTCCCTTTGCCTGAGAGACTGGTGCCCAAAATAGCTACCTGGCCAACTGGTTCACCCCTTTAGCTCAAAATCACTTTTTTCAATTAGGGAGACCTATCTTGATTTCCCTACAACAACCTGACTCCCTCTACTGTCACACTCAATTCCTTTCTCATACTCTATTATATATGTAATAAAATTAATGAACTTCAAAAACATTTGTTACGTGAAAAAAGCTAGTAACAAAGGACCATATGTTCTATTTATATGAAATATCCAGAATAGACAAATCTGTAGAGACAGTAGTAGATGGATTCATGGTTGCCAATGGATAGGAGGAAGGAAGGCCGAGGATCAATGGCTGAGGATGCAAGGTTTCTCCGTAGTGTGATGAAATGCTCTAAAATTGATTGTGATAATGATTGCACAACTCTATGAATATACTAAAAGCATTTTATTGCATGTTCAATTTAAAAGGGTGAATTGTATGGTATGAAATGATATTTTAATCAATCTGTTAAAAAGAAAAAGAAGGAAGAAGAGAAGGAAGAAGTCATGGAGACATGATTTGATTCTAAGCTCCAGGAACAATGCCCTTAATTATGACAGCATAGAGGTAAGAAAAAGAAAAAAAGAGCAAAATACAATATCTGCTCTTAAAAAATAAATTTAAAGACTATACATCAAAATAATACATTTTGGTTTTTACAAAAATACACAAAAACACATGAAGTAGTCATACATACCTATGTATAATATACCTATATTATATATATTATATATATAATAAGCCTAACATACCTATGTTAGCATGGTACTACTCATACATATCTATCTCTATCTATATATCTATATCTATATCTATATCTATATCTATATCTATATCTATATCTATATCTATATATCTATATCACCTAAATCTAACAAAGACATTACAAGGAAATAAATTACATATCAATATTTGTTATGACTATCAATGCAAATATTTTAAACAATAAATTAATAATTCAGATATCATGTATGGAAACAAAAACTCATGATGATAAAACATAGTTTATCTCAGGAATCCATGATTATTTTAATAATCAAAAAGCAATTAATTATAATTCAGTATATATATAAATGAAATAAGCAGAATAAACATATATCATGTCATAGATGAAGAAAAAGCATTTGATGAAAATGAAAACCCATTCTTGATAACATCAGCAAATTAGAAATAGAAGGGAATTTCATAATATTGCTAAAGGATATCAATAAATACAATAAAGCTAACATATTACTTATTGGTGAAAGCCTGAATTGTTTCCCCTTAAAATTATAAAACTTCTGAAAGAAAATAGAATAAGATATTTTTTTTATCTTCAGGTAGTCAAAATTTTCCTAGATAAATACAAATAGCATGAACCATAAAAGAAATAACTGATAAATTCAAATTCATCAAAATTAAACTTTTTTCCCTTCAGATATATTACTGAAATGAAAAAAATAAATGAATAAAAGGCAAGCCACAGAGTAGGAGAAAATATGTATATCATATTTTTCAGGCAAAGTACTTAGAATCAAAGTAAATTAAAAAAATAAACACCTTAGGATTGTCATAAGTAGGCAATTTTTTTAAAATTAGGTAAATAAAGACCGAAAACAGATGCTAACAGCTATTTCATAAAGAAAATAAACAAGTGGACAGTACCCACATGAAAAGATACTCAACATTATTAGCATAAGAAAATGCAAATTAAAGCCACAATGAGATACTAAGAGTGGGTGAGAATGAGGAGTAACTGAAACTCTCATATACCATTGGTAGGTCAGTTAAATGGTGTAGTCACTTTGGAAAACTAACAGGTTTTTTTTTTCATTAAACATGCACCAATCATATGTCCTAGCCAATGAAAGTATATGAGGAAACATTGTGAAGTGATAGAAATGTACAATGATTGTGGTAGTAATTATACGATCTTCCACATTTTTTGAAAGTCACTAAATTGTATACTTAAATTCAGTGAATTTGTTTTATATAAATTATGATTCAGACTCGATTTAAAAAAAACAATTGTAAATATTTTAACTGAATAATATGATGAATTAAGGAAGTTTATTTAAGATACAATAAAAGTATTTTGACTATGAAAACTAAATATAGGAAAATAATTGCCTATCATTTACAGTTACAAGCTAAAATTCTTACAGATGCAATGTTTAAATGCCTAAGATATGCTTCAAAATCATCCAAGTGTGAGGAGGTATTTAAGGAGCAAAACTTACTATATATTAACAACTACTGAAGTTAGGTGACTGGTACATGGGATACATTGCACTATTCTGTCTACTTTTGTAGCCTTTTAAGAATTTTTGTTAAAAAAGTAAAATAAATATGTTAAATGTAAGAGAAGAAACTTAAATTAGTTGTCCTTAATATAATTACCCCATGATATAAGATTTTCAATATATTTTTAATATGTTAAAATATATTTAATAATTTTCAAAAATAATTTTCATGTATTTTAATACCAGGAAATAGCTTCAAAGTGCACCAAGTAAGTTCCAGAACCAAGTTTAGAAAATAAGGTTTCCTGTATCCAACTCATGACGCCCTAAATGTTCTATTCTCTCTATCTCTCTCTCTCTCACACGCGCGTGCACACACACACAGACACACACACACACAGAGCTAGTGAGCTAAAGACAAGAGAGTTAGACTAATAAAGACTTCAGAGATTATCAAAAGATAGGTGGAGTAATCATAGAGACTGTTAATAGTAAAGGAGTCCATGAAATCAACCTTGGTATTTTTCTATTTTATTCAGCTATTGCTTAAAAATCTCAAGCTCTATAAACACATTTTCCTTTTATCTGTCATAATCATTTTTAAAAATTGTTCACTGAATATTTCTGAAGGAAAAATGAATCTGGAAAGCAACACTGTTCTGACAGTTCACAATTATAAAGCTCAACCTTGGGAAGTGGGTTAATGTCTTCTTAATGTTGCAGCCACCTTCCTGTCTGCCAGTGTGACTTTACTGATTTAAACCTACAAAACAGGGTGTTACTCAGAAAATGGAATGTTTTAATCAAAAAGATTTCCTGAGAAGATTGATCCATTATGCCGGCATTTTACAGTACTTTCAATTGTGTTTTAATATTAGGAATACTGCTTTCTTTGAATTATGTTCAAAACAAAATATTCAGAAAAGTTTAAAGCTATTGTAACCACCTGCCATAGCTGAATCCAGGGCAATGATGAAGTATATGCTTCATCCACAATTTATGAAAAGACATAGAGTGAGAAAGATTAATAGATTGACTTGGGCAGCCAAAAGCCTATGTTCTGTTTCCTTCTGATAAAATAATAACTCTGATGATTCTTCATTATTTGTAAGAATTTAAACCTTCCGAGGAAAGAGAGGTGGATAGGATAACCAATAGAGAGAAAGCTGCTTTGGATGTTGTATCAATAATTTGCCAGTAATATAGAGTTGACTCATTCTATATTCACTGAAGGAAATTTTATTAAACAAAATAAGCAATTTTATTTTATTTTTGTTTCAATTTTTTACTTAAATTCTAGTAAGTTAACATACAGTGTAATATTGGTTCCAGGAGTAAAATTTAGTGATTCATCACTTATATATAACATCCAGTGTGTATCACAAGTGTCCTCCTCAATACTCATCACCCACTTAGCCCATCCACCATCCACCTTCCTTCAAGCAACCCTCAGCTTTTTCTGTCTAGTTAAGAGTTTCTTATGGTTTTCTTCCCTCTCTCTCTCTTTTTTTTCATTCCTCTATGTTCATCTGTTTTGTTTCTTAAATTCCACATATGAACAAAATCATATGGTATTTATCTTTCTCTGATGGACTCATTTCATTTAGCATTAATACACTCTAGCTTCATCCACATCATTGCAGATAACAAGATTCCATTCTTTTAGATGACTGAGTAATAGTCCATTACATACAATACACACACACACATATCTTTTTTTATCTGTTTATCAGTCGATGGATAATTGGGTTCTTTCCCAAATTTGGCTATTGTTGATAATGCTGATATTATTGCCAGCACACTGATAAAAATCAGTATTTTTGTACCTTTTGGGTAAATACCTAATAGTATAATTGCTAGGATGCAGGGTAATTCTCACTTTTTTTTAAAGAATTTATGTATGTATGTATGTATGTATGTATGTATTTATTTATTTGACAGAGAGAGAGAGGGAGAGTGAGAGAGAACAGAAGGCAAAGGGAGAGGGAGAAAGCTGAGCAAGGAGCCCGTTGTGGGTCTTGATCCCAGAACCACGAGATCATAACCTGAGCTGAAGTAAGAGGCTTAACCAACTGAGCCACCCCAGTGACCTCAAAATAAGCAATGTTAAAGCATGACTGCATATGGGTAATAGGAGCTTTGAGTAGATGAAGTCGGTATCTTGTTACAACATGAACTCTTCTACTCGATGTTCTTATGAATTAAGATTTTCTATTTCATCAATTTTGTAATGAACTCTAACCATTCAGTTTTCCTCCAAACTTTCTCTGTAATCTAGGAGCAAATTAATAACCCTTTAGGTATTTACTTCAGCGATATACATTGTCTTCCACAGACAATAGACTAGTAAGACATGTTTTCTATTAGAATTTCATACTACTTTAATCAAATAAATCATATGAATGTTATTTCCAAATGGTATAAGAGGAATTTTCAACATACATTTATCAAGTTCATTCTCAATACTATTGTGTATAATACTCAAAAAGCAAACACTGAAATATGAATACTCATGTATCCAGTAAAATAATTTGTATTCCATATTAGGAAGAAAAAAAATCAGTGAAAGCTACTTGATATTCACTACTAAGAGATTTTGCTGACCTCCAAAATACTTAACCTCTACAGCATAAAAATTAAGATCTTTTTGTTCCATTGATCAATGGCTCTTCCTCCTTAAGCATTATAATATTTGAAGATGGAAACATAAATATCAAAAATATCAAGAATTTCTTGCCATGTATATTCCTTAATTAAAAATAAGAAGAAAGCAAGTCAAATAGACTCTGAGACAGTCTTCCCCTTTTAATTGTTTATGATCAGAAGAAATATTTCAAATAAAAGCTGGGCTGCATTGTAGGAGAGATCAAAATTTGAGCTTTTCAGCCTAACTTAAAACCAGTCATAAGAAATGTTTCAGAAACATTATTATCCTGAAAGACTTAGTCATATATTTTTAAAAGTCTGTCTTTCAAGACACATTAATGTAATTTATCTGCAGTATAAGATAGCATTACTTAGATTTTTTGTGTTTCATTTCCCAGAGGAAAAACCAAGGCACCAAGAGGAAGACTTTCTCACTCCAGCTTCTGAGATGATAGTATACAGAAAAATATAGTGATTGTATCCCATTTCCTTCTAATTCTTTATTATGTACATGTTACATATATGTATATAAAATATATATTTAATCATGATTTTATATAAAAACTTACAGGTTACTATTAATATGTCACATAACAAAGTTGTTTTATATATGATTTTTTTCTGAATTAAAATTTTAAGGACTATACTATGACCCACAGCATAATTTAAACCATGCAATTATAAAATATTGAAAATGAAAATTTAAGAATCTTTCATTCTGTATGCTTAAAATGCTAATAACTTCTTTTACCCTTAGACAACATGTATATTTTTAAAACCCCTGTTCACTGTTGGTGGGAATGCAAATTGGTGCAGCCACTGTGGAAAACAGTATGGAAGTTCCTTAAAAACCTTAAAATTGAATTGCCATATGATCCATTAATTCCACTACTGGGCATTTATCCAAAGAAAGCAAAAGCACTAATTCAAAAAGATATATGCAGCCCTATAATTACTGAAGCATTATTTACAATGGCCAACCTATCGAAGCAAATCAAGTGAAGTGTCCATTAAAAGATGAAGGATAAATATGTAGTATGTATACACAACATAATATTACTCCACCACAAAGAAAGAATGAAATCTTGCCATTTGCAACAACATGGATGGACCTAAAAGGTATTATGCTAAGTGAAAAAGGTAAGTCAGGAAGACAAATATCATATGATTTCACTTATGTGTGGAATTTAAGAAACAAAGCAGATGAATAAAGGAAAAAAAGAGAGAGAGAGACAACCCCAAAATAGTCTTAACTAGGAATAACAAACAAATGATTACCAGAGGAAGGAGACACATGGTAGGGGGGTGGGGGTAGAGAATGGGTGAAATAGGTGAAGGGGATTATAATCATCATCATCATCATTATTATTATCTCAAAAAATAAACTCAATTTGTCAGATGCTTAACCATATGGAAAATATTTACTTATTTACTTTTTCTTTTTACATTACATTTTCTTTTAATTGTGACTCTGTATATTTATTTTTAAAGGAATTAAATTTGCACATGAAATTCTGTACACTTAAGAAAATAATAAGAAACTTTTTAAAAATCAGTTCTAGTGTCTTCACTAAGGCAATTATTTCTCATTGTTTATGATCCAACAAGTTATACAGTATTTTGCGGGAGATCAGAGAATTTAAAATCTTTCAATCCCTTTAAACACTTGCAAAACAAGAACAACAAGCACTAATCACCCAAAATGTGTAAATTGAAGGAAATTATCCTTGCATCGGATTTACTTAATTTTCTAAATAAAAATTATAGAATCAAAAAAAAAATTATAGAATCTCCTGAGTTCTTGTTCCCTTCTAGATTGGATAATTTAGATTTGATGAAGGTCACTCCCTGGAAGAAAGGGTAGAAAATAAGAGGTCAATCTCCCAATC
This sequence comes from Canis aureus, assembly GCF_053574225.1. Lineage (NCBI taxonomy): Eukaryota > Metazoa > Chordata > Mammalia > Carnivora > Canidae > Canis > Canis aureus. The sequence continues at coordinate 49,530,491 of NC_135630.1, forward strand.
CTGGTAAAGTTGTCTTCAAAAAACAAAGACAACATAAACTACGCGAAACCACTAAATCAAATACTTCGAAGTCAGTGTCTGGTTGGAAGGCCTTCTTAATGACCAGTTTTGGCAATTAAAATGATTACCCAATTGACTAGTTTTCACTCCTGTGATTTTTCAAGCAGCATTCCAACTCAGAGGCTTTTAGGCTAACAAATTCTTCCACTTGGAAGTATTTTGCCCAAGGACAGATTAGAGTAAAAATAATTAATTAAGCTGCACATTTTAAATAGCTTTACTATTAATTCCTCTTATAGCCTATAAATGGGATCTTTTATAATAGAAAAGAAGAAAAATGTGGGGATAAAGGAAATGATTTCCATTTTTGTAGTTAATTTAAAATTCAATGCTTTACTCTCTCTACATGTTAATATGCATTTATCTACATTTCAAACTCTGACACTTTGCATCTACTTTCTTATAATTGATTTAATTAAGGATTTAAAAAATCTATAACCTTCAAATATTCTATAAAATGCCATGCTCTGCTCTAATTTACCATTGCCACAAATCTTTTTTTCTATATTTTAGTATCATTTTCCATGCATTTTAAGCTATTTAAATAAAATTCATATTAAAGATAAATGTTTGGAGAAACACTGTTAGAAGAAGCTATGCTCTTATATATCCTCAAAGTGCTTTTGCATGTTGGTTAGTTATAAAGTTTATTTAGTTATTTCCAGGAGCTAAGAGCAGCTTTTTGACCACTCTATTCAATATGGCATAAAAAGCATGAACACCTGCACAAAGTTCTATATTTTCCCATTTGCTCAAAAAAAAAAAAACATAACTGAGTAATGAGAGGGTGTCAATGAATTATGAATAACTTCTGTGTAAATGAAGGCAATATAATCAGTTCCCTTGTACCAAGCAGGTATTATGTTTTTCCACAAGGATTCATTTTAGTTAATTTAAGTTGTATCATTAAGCATTACAATTTGGCACCTGCCAGAAAGATGACAAAAAATAAGCAGCTACAATTGTTCAAGGACATGTTCTGAACTATTCAGTATATAAATCACCTCCTAGCATTCATATTAGATAATAAAACTTTCTCCTTTTAACTGGGTTTGGATAACTAACTGTTGGCTTTAATATCACCCAAATGTTAATACCAATTGTTAAGTCATTGAAAAAGTCATTAAATAAGCAATATTTCTCAATGAATACATTTTGAGGCACTAAATAGAATATATAATAAAAAAGGAAATATGCAGCATCCATGCAAAATGATTAAGTAGTAGCCTGCACATAAATAAAATTGAACTTTCTCTAAAAACTCTGGCAAACAATAGTATTGTCACACTTTCTATTTTGACCTTCAGCTTTTCACGTTAGCCCTGATGTTAAGCACTATGGATGGCCTTGGGATACTTTCATAACATAGAACATTAATGAGCCTATGATGAAGGTAAAAAAAAAAAAAGGTCCTAAAAGAAAAATACAATTTCTGGAGAATAGAGGAGGAGCAGAGAACTAGCTCTACAACCATGAGCAAATTAAGAGTCTGGGAAATAAGCAGACTTGTCAGGATTATTCTAAGAATCTTTCTAGTGTAACAGTATATTATTCAAACTAAATGCAAATGCCTTATAGGCAGATATAGAGCTTTATGATATCTTCCTAACCCCTCAGATATGAGCAGTTCATATAGACATGATCAATTAAAAAATTAATGCGTATGTTATGTTGCATTTTGATTCATGTAAGGTATGTTTTCCAATGGATTAACTACATTTATGTTAATCTTGCCATAACTTTTCATGTTCAAGTATACCTTACTTTCAGTTTCAAATATTTCATAATTGGTTACTTTCAATATTCTCTATGAATTTCAAAAGGAAAGGAAGGGAAATACTAAAGGAAAAGGATTTTAGCCCAGGGAAAAGACTCGAAAGAATCAAAGAGTGGGTTTGGCATAGCAGGGAGACATTTGGGAAAGCATCACAAGAATGAACAAGGCTTGATCTTGGTACTCTTGATCTTTTGAAATGAAGTCTTTCTGCTAAACCAATAGTATGTGTAAACTTCTTATAAATCTTCCTACTTCTGATGTTGCAGATGATCCAGATAAATCTTTTTTTTTTTTAAGATTTTATTTATTTATTCATGAGAGACACAGAGAGAGGCAGAGACACAGGCAGAGGGAAAAGCAGGCTCCCTGCAGGGAGCCTGATGCGGGACTCAATCCCAGGACCCAGGAATCATGCTCTCAGACAAAGACAGACATTCAACCACTGAGCCACCCAGATGTCCCCCAGGGAAATCTTTTATCATATTATAACTCAGGATTTAAAAGTTACTGGGCCCATACTTGTGGTCACTTGAACAACTGTACTAATAATACCTCTTGCTCAGGTACTTGGGACACAAAGCTTAACTATATATTTTGCTCTCTAAAACAATTTCACTTTATTTTTTGCATTTTGATTCCAGAGCCTTTCTTTTCTACTCCCTTGCTTTCTTTGTGAAGATATGAGTCAGAGAAAGAAAATAAGGAAGCCAGCTAATATAACAACTAATAATGCAAGCCAATCTAAAAAAAAAAAATTTCAGAAGAAGGAAGTGTTCCATTTCCAGATGGGATTACTCAGACTTGTATGTGCATGTATTCATAAAATATAACCAGGCAACCAAAAGACACAAGATCTTCAGAATCTAATCATTCTTGTGGTCGCATGTTTGGAACAATTTTTTTTTTCCTTTTTATTCTAAGGTCAGCTTCTAAGGTTATCTATGCTCAACTAAACAAACTCTTCCTACTTCTTGTCCCAAAAATTGCCCAGAAAGAATTAGTTAACACTCATGACACCCATCCTTAATTATTGTTTAGTTCAATTGCCTGTGGCTTTTTTTCATTATAATATTATTATTCTAAAAGTGGTCTGTACTTGGGGGTACTGACAATGGTTTAGCCCAGCTCAGTTTTAGCCATTTTCTCTAACAGTTGACTGAAGATTATTTACTCACCCTTTGGCTTTCTTTCAAAAATAAACACAATGAAGACTCATTCTCCTTTCTTATGGATTTCTATTAAATTTTGCTGGTTTCTTCTAGTCCATATAGTCTCCCCTGTTTAATAACTAAGATAATTTCATTTCCTTGAATTAAACTTCTTGTGTTTCTCTCCTTCAATATAAGAGTTTGCTACTTTGAATAATGGTATAATTAATAGTGAATCAACAGAAGATGTCACAGACAAATAAAATCATTGCCACACAAGTTCATTTTCATGTTTCTTCCCACTTAGCCTATGATCAATAGAGATTTGCCACTGAAAAATGCAAAGGTATATTTAGATATCAGTTTTGAAAACTGAACAGAGTATAACACTGTAAGAGATACAAGATTTTGGACTTGATTCATTTGTCTAAACTTTTTAAATTAGTTTACATTTCTAGCACTATCTCTCAAGGTAATGAGCCTAGTAATGTCATATTTTTATAACATTTCTGTGATGACAAACTTTTATTTGTATTAAATAACCTTATCTAATATAGACTGTAGAATTTGCTAAGTCCACATTTACTTGATTCATTTAATTCCTTATTTTCAAGATTTTGATCCAAATCACTTCTTAGCTTTCAAATTTTTAGTCATATTTTTTTTAGCAAGGAAAAATGATATATTTGAATATAATTGCATATATTTTTAAAATCTTAATAAATATGATGCAACTTGTTTTTACAAAGATGATATTTTAACCTTCCCCTATAATCTCACTCAAAATAAGTGATGTTTAAATACTTAATCATGAAAAGAATGTCACCGTCAGTAAGAAAAATAGGCCTTTAAACTTTATAATAAAAAGTGGATAGTAATGCCAAATCAAATGTTGAATATTTCTAACTTTTTATTTGGTCTTTGAAAATCACATTTAAAGAAAATAATTTTGATCAGTAAAAAAAATGTACAAGTTTTAGGAGCTAAATTGTTATGGAAGAAAACACAAGTTGACAAATCTCAATTATGTGGTTTCAATGCTTCTTTTTTCCAAGGAGGCTTAATCTATCAAAGCCAAGATCTCTCATTTTTCTTCACTTTTATTTTCATCTACAAAGACACAACTCTTTAGGTGAGGGCATATAAGTTTAATCAAATTTAATGCCGTTAATGTGTTGATGATCTGTCAACAGGGTACCATCCACGGTACTCCCTGTGATTGACAAGGGAAATTAATATTGAATAGGAAGATGAACTTTGTACTGCTCTCCTCTCAACTTTCCCTTTGGCCACCCAGGCCTTCTCTTACTCACAAGATGCAAATCCTCTTCAAGGCCTTCACATTTGCAGTGCTCTCTGCCTGAAATGCTTTTCTACCACATACCCACCTGGCTACCTAGCTGTCTCATTTCCATCAGGTATAAGATGATTTTTGTCTCAGTACTTATCACTGCCTAGTTTATTTATTTATTTATTTATTTATTTAATTTATTTATGATTTTATTTATTTATTCATGAGAGAGAGAGAGAGGCAGAGACACAGGCAGAGGGAGAAGCAGGCTCCTGCAGGGAACCTGATGTGGGACTCGATCCCAGAAGTCCAGGATCATACCTTGAGCTGAAGGCAGGTTCTCAACCACTAAGCCACCCAGGTATCCCCTTATCACATATTTGTTAATTTTGTTTATTGTCTACCTTCCTACTAGATAAAATCTTGCATAAGGGCAGGGATTTACTGTTCTACTTTGGCAAGAGAAGGGAGATAAAAGAAGTTTCATGGCCGGAATGAGACAAAGAGAAGAAGGGGAGAGAGAGGGAAGGAGAAAGGGACTCTTAAATTCTTTAAGGTAGTAAGAAAATTGCAAAATACGACTTTATGGGGAAAGAAAAAAAGCTTCCTTGGATTTCTCAATGCCTTTGAAAAAAGCTCTAGCCTCCTGAAACTCAGAAATGTATGCAATATAAATACAGAGAATATTTGCTTTCACTTTCCCCAGAAACATTACACTCTTCACATATGATGCAAATTAGATCAATAGCCACTCTAGCTAGTTTCTCTGACCTGGAAAGATAATACATTTTATCTCTCTTAGACAGCCAAATAGCAGATGGACCAAGTCCTTATGTTAAGACACAAGGTGCAAGAAAGATGACCAGTATCTCAAAATGTCAAAAGTGATGAATCCCCAAATTTGGACAGACTTCTGGGCCTTAAAAACTGGTGACACTCAGGGGCACCTCGGTGGCTCAATCACTTGGGTGACGGACTCATGGTTTTGGCTCAGGTCGTGTTCTCAGGGTCCTAGGATCAAGACCCACGTGGGGCTCCATACTCAGTGCAAGTCTGCTTGAGAATCTCTCCCTCTCCCTCTTCCTCTGCTCCTCTACCTACTTGCACATATGCACACTTTCTTGGTAAAATAAATAAACGAATCTTAAAAAAAAACAAAAAACAGTGACATTCAGGTTTTATCTGGCCCTTGAAAAGATAGATTTATATTCCAAGGTTAGGATGAGAACCCAGGGCCATTTCCATACCAGTCTCAAAAGAGAAAAACATTTTTTTTTTCCTCTCTCCTTTTGGGAGTGAAAGTTGGTGACTCTATTCTATATATAAATGAAAACAATCCATTCTTCTCATTCCTCTCTACGGGATGAAACCTACCACCCACTTTGAAAGATTCCATTAGCTCTCATTGTTTTGCTTCAGGTCTAGAAGTGGAGCACCAATTCTTAACTGCTACTCTGGCTATCTTGTTATAAGTATCAATAAAGAACACTTTTCCTTGATCCAATACCTTGCATTTTTATAATATTCACCTATAAAAAGTACACAACTCTGCAAGTGGGGTAATATCTCAGAAACTTCATAGTTCTTGACAAAAAAGATACAGAGTCTGATGATTTTAAATGTTGATGAGGGACAAAGAAATTCTTGTGATCAAATACTATGCATTTCACACAACTCTCTAGATAAGTACAAAGAACAGAGAAAATAGATGACCACATATTAATAGGAGGCCCTGTGTGCCCAACTGAAGAAATGCTCTCAGCAGCCAAGATAAAGCGGTTCCAAACATGAAAGAAAAAATGGTAATTTACACTTCGGCAAAAATCCTAAGCTTAAAAAAAAAAGATTGGATTCATGACAAAATAAATCTTTCCTTTAAAAGTGAGGGTATAACAGCCCATTAGGTAATTACTTTGATATATTAAATATCTATAATTTCAATTTCCATGATAGCTCATGATGGCTCAAAGAATGAGGAAATATAGATGAAGTCTGTCATTATGTATTTACACAGTCAAAAAGAAAAACAACCTACAACCTGAATTCATAAAATGCTAATTCATATGAGTTATTTTTTTTTCTTTTCTTCTTTAATAAACAGTCCTTAGGGAGGGACTGAAAACTAGAATACTGGGACTTCTCAATTTAAAAGCCATTACTTCAGGAGTCTATGTGGAGGGCTGCTTCAGAAATATCTTCCTGTATTTGTCAATTTGTGTTTTTTTTTCTTATTTTCCAAACTAAGCAATTGAAGATGTAGAAATAGAAATAAAATATCACAAAGCCCAGCTGTCTATAGGACACATGTTTGTGTCAGTCATCACATTTGTAATCTATTGCAGTAATAAATCAAAAGAAGCACACTAGATGTATAATTTATTACAGCAGTATATCAGCAGGGTGAGGCCTCCAGGAGCTGAGTTACAGACATGAACCTTGCATCATTGCTTTTATTTACTTCCTCTATTTAAGTTTGATATAAGCAGACAGAGTGGGAAGACCTAAGGTCAGAATTGAAAACTTCTTTTGCATAATTTTCTAAATGGCTTTCGACATTTAAACCAAGGCAATGTTATTACTTTCCTGTGACTTATTTTTCTATGGTAATTATTGATAATTAAGTTTTTCTTCCTTTCAGTCAATAAAGATTGATTGAGCTAGATAAAAATTAATTCATTCACTAAATCTGTCTCATCATAAAGCTGGGCCTATTTTGTAACACAGGAACATTTGCAGTCAAAACCCATTCTCCTGGGTATCTCGGTGGTTCAGTGGATTAAGTGTCTGCCTTCAGCTCAGGACATGATCCCAGGGTCCTGGGGGCCAGCCTTACGTTGGTCTCCCTGCTCAGTGGGCCTCACTTGCTCTCTTTCTCTCTCTCTTTCTCTCTCAAGTAAATAAATAAAATCTCTTAAAAAAATTACCTTTCTGCATGGCCACATCCTATCTTCCCTCAGCCCCCTACCAATGCCACTATTTCCCCTTCTAGGAATTCAAAGGTTTAAAAAAATTTACATATTTTAATAACGTTGCTACATAATGTTTAAAGACTGCTTCACTACTTGTATTATATAATACAGATATCAATAATTCAGTAAAATATTTTGCAGTCAATAACATTTACACCCTTCCTACTAAAAGTATGGAAACTTCTTAGGAATATATAATCTCTGGCTCTGAACAAGACCTACTACTGCATTTTAACAACATCTCTATGCACCTTAAAGATTGAGAAGCATTGGCTTGTTAAGTAACACATTCCCCCGATCTTTGGTCTATATAGTATATCTTTGGGTCTAAGAACAGGAATGAAACATTTAAAACACACTAAAAAAATGCTAATGCCTTCCTAAGACAAAACTGTTTGGGGAAATTGTAACAAATATGCAAGGATAGTTTTGGAAAGATCATGGATTATAAAATGATGCACGGCAAATGGAAGAGTTCAGTTCTTTATTTCTCATGGATTTGGTTTGGTTACTATCTCAAGTTAGCTAATGTTCAGTGCCTGTACTACTTCACTGGCAAAATTGAAATAATAATGGTTGCTTGGTGATAATTATGTTAAATCAGACTAAAACAGGCACCCACTAAATGGCAGCTATTATACAAAAGCCTTTTATGGTTTTGAGCAGCTCAAATACAAAATAGTCTGTTATAAAAATCAGTAAAATTCTGGAAGGTCAGAATTAAGCCAGTGGCAATGTCCCTGATCAGGGAAATAATTTCCAGTCTTTAGTTACTTGAATACTGTTGTATAAGACATGCCTTATGCAACACATCATATCCTCTCAGCCCCACTGGCTTAAAGATTCATGACCACTTTTTATTTTCTTTCTTTCCCTTCCCTTCTCTTTTCTTTCTTTCTTTTCTTCTTTTCTTTTCTTTCTTTTTTTTTTTTTTTATAGTTCATGTTATGAAATACTCCATGTAAACATAGTGCTCTCACTTCATGCCATGCCCAGAGCCTCTGACTATTCCTCAGGTGGTGGGAAATTAATGACCCATGGGTCATATATGTTTTTCCTCTCCAGCCCATTCTCCTCTTCCTTCATTACTACTTCCTGGGATTTTACACCTCTTAAAGAATCAGAATATAACTCCTCTCTCAGACTCTCTCTTTTTTTAAAATCTGAACTGTGATAAATGTTTTCACTTTTTTTTTCTTTATCTGAATACAATGTCTACTGTAATTCACCTTTAATTATTCTTTAAATTGACTCATTACCATATGGGGGAAGAATTCAGTATTTAGAAGAAACAGAATACAAATATCTACAAAGAAAAGGAAATAATTCTATCATCAAATTATAATTAGATACTATTACCCACCAAATTTTAGTCTTAGTTCTCTTTTCACTGTCCCCCTCTTCCATCTCAGTGATAGAGTGTCACGGGGTGTTAAATATATACTAGCAACACAATTTATCTCTCTTCCCAAGGTGATCAGAAGATTAAAACAGAATTAAGAAGAGAAGGACTTTTCACACTACTGTATTAACTTTAAATTGATGTTGTTTCTGTGTCCTACCTGGTATGACTGATAAAGTCTCACATTTGTGGAAAATGAGCTAGGTACTTTGAAGACCAAGATTTTGATGATTCCTATGCAAATTCACCCAGAAATTCTAATCAGGTAAGAGAGACCCAAACTGTAACTTAAAAACAAACAAACAAACAAACAAACATTCTCATTTAGTGTGTATTTGATTGCATCTTGAGTAAACTCCTTCATGTTTATAGTAGCCTATAATAGTGAATCCAAATTCTGACTATGCATAAATATCAACTGGGAACTTTAAAACTGAGATCCACATCTCATTCAGGAATTCTGATTTAAATTGTTCTTGGATGGGGCTTATCCATCAGTATTACACAAAAGTTTCTCAAGGTATTCTAATACGTACTTGGTATTAAGAAATTGTTCTATGTCTTATAATAAATTATTGACAAATTAAGATGTATATGCTTTTCTTATCCCCCTGTCCAAGGCAGCATTACCCTGGGCATTTATTTTTCATTCAACTATTATGCCCTTTAATGTCCCTACCACTCAAGCCTCAGAGGTAGATAGCCTGGTCATTTGATTAGGCTTAGCTTTTCATGATGACCAATAGAACCACATGAGGTGTTAGAACCACTTTCCCCACTATGCTCAGCTCCCAGTACTGAAAATAAACACCTGATACTTTATCCCTCAGTGTCTGGAACTCTTATCTTATCAAAATAAACTAATGGTTATACAAGTTTGCAGCTGCGACATTAGTGATCACAGAATTCTGTTTGAATCCTGGTGGAAATATTAGGCTAAGATTCTGCAGTACTTCATGCTTTAAAAGTTTCTTCTTTATGTGAATAACTATTTAGTGTTAGCTCCCTCTAAGACATACCTTTAGTCAACATTATTTATGTTTTCCTTTCATTTTTCTTTATTAATTTTTGATCTCCAATAATTAGGCAATAACTGAGCTCATTTATCTTACTAACTTAATTTTAACATACTTAGTTTTAAATATTGGCTTGTCCCTTTAGCAATTTAACAACCTAATTGAAAATTATTAAATGTATTTTATATCTTGATGGCCAACCATATTTTTTGATGATTTATTTGCTAGTATGTTCTAGTAGAAATTATTTAGCATTTTGATTTTCATTAGCTTTATATATTCTCAAAGCTCCTCATGTAAATAAAAGATCTCATTGCATAGCTTAGCAAATCTTAGGGTCATGGAAAACATCTATTTTTCATGCTTATCATTTTGTTTCCTTCAATTAAATCAAAGTACTATATAACTTTAAAGGTTTCCCTTAATGTCTTGGCTGCTGGTAAGCTCAGAAATAAATGTATGTTTTTGTTACTTATTTATACACATACTGTACCTGAACTTTTATATAGACTAGTTTAAATCATTCTTTAAATAGTTGATATAATAATTAGTTAACTGGTTTTAATCAGTTTGCTTGCATTCTAAATATTTTCAAGAGACAAACAGAAATAAAATTCAAAATACTGTTTCAAGCTTAAATAAATTGATGTGCGTTTTCGTGCATGTAGTAACTAATAAGAAATGAATTAAAATTATCTAGAGAGAATAGAAACATTTAACCAGAAATTCAGAGAAAAATTAATGTAACTTAATTCAGAATTTCCTGAATTTAAATATGAAACTTTTCCATTTCCTGATTTCCCCCTTACATACTAATTTATTTCACCAAAGAAAATAACTTAAAAACTTTTTTTGCATGCTTTTCTATGTCTTTGGTTTCTAAGCAAAATTAATCTGGAAAAAAAATATGTTCATGTGTTTGTGCATGCACATGCAAGATAGCTTTCCTTAGCTCCCTGTTCTTTGTATCTTTGTATATGAATTTCTACAATGAGGCAAGTGGGACAGGTGGCTGATTTTGAAAATTCTGTCTGATGCCTAACAAATTGAAAGCTTCCAAGAAATACTAAATCAATCCATCAGTATCAGTATCACATTCTGAAGGGACACCAGTTATTTTCTGGGTGAATACACTAGTTGCCCTGGATATTGACCATTTATTCTTCTCCAGAACACATCTCTTTTCAGAGAGCTCAGCTTCAGTAACACTTTAATTTGCACGACTAACCAAGCTGAACCATCACTGAAATGTATGTGGATTTAAATCAAGGGGATTGTGTTCAAAATAAATACCATTAACCCTACTGCAATAACATTCTTATCTTACCAAATAGAAATATTGGTTGTACACACTTCAGAAAATTATCCTGTACGGCTGAGGCCCTCAAAATAGCTAATCTTTGATTTTTGACCTTTTTTTTAAAAAAAAAAGCTGTTTACTTTTTATTTAATTTACAAAAACATAATTTTAATTTATCTTTTAGTTTATTCATCCATTTGCTCACTGCTTCAGCAAATATTTAATGGATATAGCAATGCACCAGAGTTTGGGCTCTTTGCTTTTGGAAATACAAATATGAAAATGATTTCTATTCTTCATATGTTAGTAATCCTACAGAAGAAGAAATGAGACAATTTATGATTTAATCTAACTGATATAATTCATGTTCAAGCAAATGTATATGTATGTAGTGAATGCAGTTACAAAATTTTAAATTGGGATTATTTTTTAATTTCCATTACTCAAGGGAAGTTTTATAAGATTTAGCATTTGTTTACAATTGTCAGGTACCAAGTTGCATACAACACTTTAACTCTTCAAAATATCCCCTAGGAGGCAGAAACTATTAGTTCTTTTTACAAACAAACAAACAAAAACAAAAACAAACAAAAAAAAACCCTAAGGCATAGAAAGATTAATAAAATGTCCCAAATATATTAAACAATATGTCAAGGATCCAAGTTTTAGATCACTATCTACCTCCACTACCTAAACTTATTAATTTCTGTCGTATCATACAGCTTTGTGAAAGATGGTATGTTCTATTTTGCTAAGACTATCTCCATGAATCAAATAATTAAGATGTGGCATCATCTTATTATGCATATTAACATGTAAAATGATGTATTGCAGGCTCATGTATTTGAGTTCCACAAAATCAGTAACAAAGTCTCAAAAAGTGTTGAAAAAAAAAATTAAACCTGGCTAACAATGTAGAAACTGTGACTCAAAAGAGTAAGTTGCTTGCTGAAGAACAAATATCTCTTTAGAACCAGAGTCAGGAATTAAAACAATTTTATCTATCAGGAATTAAAACAATTTTATCTAACATCAATTTCAGGCTTCTTTTCACTCCTTTGTTATGCTTACTCAGACAGTGGTATTTGGCAATGTCGTATCATCATATAAACTTCATTGTATTCACTCTGATAACATGTATCCATCATGGTTACAGATGATAAAATGCAAACAGTGTAATCCATCATCTATATTTCCACAACCTTTATATCTTGTGGGGAACCAGTGTTTAGATGTCTTTGACCTCTTATGCCATATCATGTATGTGTTACTAAATCTTATCCCATTTAAATCCACTGGCAATGCATAGACATTCTGTTGCTTTAGAGATTTGTGGAACATGGCTATATCTTTAAAAACATTTTATAAAATGATAAACATAAGGCATTTCTTCTTTTCTATTTTGAGTTTTTAAAAACCTAGATGCACACTTACTTTTGCTTCTGGGAAAATGCAGTAGATATAATTTTCTGATTCTTCTCACTAAGGACAACCAAAAATCCTAGTAATTGTATATAAAACAAATTTGAGAAGACTGAAAGTTGGACAGAAGAAGGCAGCCCAGCTAGGGAACTTGGAGCTGAGGAACAACATGGTGATGAGTTCCTCAGGTTTTATTGTTGCCTCGTAGATCCCAGACTTGGAACTGAATAAGCTGATAACTCAGAAATGCCAATATTCATAGACAAACAACAACAACAAAAGCCTACTCTTTCTAGGCAAATGACTAGAAAAGATTCTAACTAGCAAGATGCTGTTCTAGACAAATACCACACAAAGAACTGTGACTCACACATACACCAGCAAAGGCCAAAGTGGGGAACCTGGACTTATACCCATACCTGGCAGTAGTGGGGTGCCTTCCCCCTTGCTGCTAGAGTGGTGTCCAAAGAAGCCTCGTAGATAACCAAGACTTTTAGCATAATCCAGGAATAATGAAGCTAATTCACAGTGGTGACACTAGAGACCCACTGGGAAGCTGTAACTCCCACCATCCCTGTCCAGAAGTAAAAAAGACCCACAATCATGCCTCAGGTGTCAATAGAGGCTAAGTGGGAAACCTAAGCTTCTACCTCCACCTGGCACTAACAAGGCAAGACCCCACTTTCCTCTGCCATCATGATATCAGGGAAAGTCAGCTAAAACAGGAGGCTAAATAAGATGTGGAATTTCACACAGTAAAACAACAATGTCCAGGTTCAATGGAGAATCACTCATCATACCAAAAACCAGGAAGATCTCAAGAGATCTAGTCTGGGTGACAGTGTATTAATATTTCTCTACTATTTCCATTAATATACAATAAATCTCCCTATGGAACTAATACATATTTTATGTCATCAGTTTTAATGGATTCATAGAATTCTATAGTCTTATCCTTCCTTTTTTATCATATAGCCATTTAGTCACTTACTATTCTTAAAATATTAGAAAGTTAATAGAAATCTATTAAATTCAGGTTATAATTTGAATAACTATTCATGTCCAAGGACACTTAAAATATACAAAAGCCAATATTCATATAACAACCTGAATATTAAATTGTATTGCTTAAATTCAGAGAAGTGTCTGAATAATAAAACACCTGAGTTTCCAATAGCCATTTGGGATTCACTAGTCAATGGACTTATTTGAAATATACTTGACTGCAATTCCTGTTAACAGGCACCAGGTACCCATCAGTTCTGTATATTCAGTCAGCAAATCTGTTGCAGTTTAAGTTCATAGAATGCTTCTGGTAACAAATAGCCATTTTATTTTTTGTCTATGGTCCACATACCTGTTCATAGGTGCAGAATCCCATGTGTTTGAGGCATTCTAGATAGAACAGAAAGATAAATTCCTGCCAGGAGACCTTTCTTCATATCTCATTTTAAAACAATTACGCACCTTAGTGGTTCTCAATGAAAACAGTTCCATCCCTTATGGGAGTTTTGGAAAATTATGGTTGTGATTTCACTTGATTGTGGGATGGGAGTTGGGTAGACAGGTAGGAGACATTGACTAGGAAATTCAGTGGTTAGGGACGAGGAATCTAATTGTACCATGACATAGAGGGAAGTGCTGTGCAGTGAACTGAGCCTCAGTTAAGTTTTAAATATCATATAAGATTTTATACAAAGGTGAAAACCTATTTGCAATTATGTAAGTCTAGACTTTAAGTCCATTTTACACATATAAAAGTTATTTTTACAGAGCTCTTTATCATATGCTTATTTTTCAGGGAATGTAACTTCTACACAAATGAGAAATGACTTCATTTTATTGTGTTTAGATAATTATCAAAAATTTATTACAAATTTTAAAGATCAGCTGATGACTTCTTTATATATTCTCCCTTGATTTATACATATTGAACTATGTCCTATTTTATTATAAATTACTTTATGTATGTCCTTTATGTTATAATGCAGGTATTAAGTTTAGAAAAGTTATCCATAAAGATAGCTAAAATGCAAAATTTCATTTCAGAATAAAAATGGTAATGTTGCAGACATTTTAATAAAAAAGGGACATTAAAAAATAAAAATAAATTAAAAAAATAAAAAAGGGACACAGCCTCTAATAGATAGTTGGAAACTTTATTAATTAGCATTAGATACCACAGTCAGAAACATTATTAATTAATGTTGCATTTTTGGGTCTTGGTTTCCAAATCTACAGACTGTCCCAGCTAGTGATGGAAACATTTTCACTTCACTAAAAATTTTAGTGACTGTTCATGCTGATGTTGACTTTAAATCAAAAATTAAATTTTTAAAATCCAAATATTTTACATCTTTTAAAAATAAAATCAAAATGCCTTTTTTTTGATGATAGGATATGGTTTTGACTTGGCTAAGTAATTCAAACTTATGTTGCCAGAAAATTCACTTTTCTAAGCATTAAATCCTATTCTATAAGTTTCACATCCAGGCTTCTATAGCTTTCATAGTATCATTAAAATGTTATTATCAAAAAGAGTAGATATCATAGACATAATACAGGAAGAAAGAAAGAAAGAAAGAAAGAAAGAAAGAAAGAAAGAAAGAAAGGAAGGAAGGAAGGAAGGAAGGAAGGAAGGAAGGAAGGAAGGAAGGAAGAAAGAAAGAGAGAGGAAGAAAGAAAGAAAGAAGAAAGAAACAGAAAGAAAGAAAGAAAGAAAGAAAGAAAGAAAGAAAGAAGAAAGAAACAGAAAGAAAGAAAGAAAAAAAAGAAAGAAAGAAAGAAAGAAAGAAAGAAAGAAAGAAAGAAAGAAGAAAGGTAAGAAAAGAAAGAAAAAAGAAAGGAAAGGAAAGAGAAATAAAGAAATGATAGATGTCTTGATCCATTTATGGAATAAAATAACTGATTCTATAGATAGAAAAGAAATAATTGGTGCTATAAGAAGGTAAAATATCTAATATCCTTGTGATTGATATTACTTATAATTGATTATAATTGATTAGTATTGTTTTTATGAACTAATTTTCCAATTTTTACTCAAGACAGTTCATCATCAGAGTGTGTTTGTCAAGGAGGAAGATTATCCCATATAATTTTCATTCTACAGATAAAACTTAGGACTTAGTATTTTTCTCTGGGAAACAAACAAACAAACAACTTTGCACAAAGTTTCTAAAAAGAATGTCAAAAGTAAGAAACATCAGCAATTGCAATTTCTAGGAACACGAACATCTCTTTTGGAAAGGTTTGTGCCACTCAGGTAGCTGATGTCTTCCAAGAAATGATTAACACTTACAGTGTAACTGCAGGGAGAAAGGCTATAATCACCCTGTCTTAGCCCCTGTCAATATTAGTTATTGTTTCAGCTACTGGAACAACAAAAATGACAGATACAGAACAGAAATAAAAATGAAACAGAATGAAATTATTGTCTGGTTCTTTTTCCTTTTCCTTTTATTTTCTTTCTTTCTTTTTTTTCTTTTTCATGGGGGTGTGTGTGGGTGGGTGGCGTTTAATAACTGGATCAGCCAGGAAGATTAAACTATATGTTGTTAAGCATAGAATGTTTTTCTCAATAAATATGTAGGTAGAATCACCACACAAGTTAATATGATGTTAAAGTTAGAAAAACCTAAGAAATCATTATACTTTTATCAGTACAAGTCATATTTAAACCAAGTATACTTTTATTTTATTGTGACCTCACCCTAAGGTATGATAGATTATTAATACATAACTCTGAGTTTGACAGAAGAAATTAAACCATGGATGGATTTGTTAAGCTAAATATTAGGAGATAACTCAATTAGAAAAGGTAAAATATATATTTAAAATATCTTCTTTTTCTAATATCTATTTTTTTAAAGAATTTATTTATTTATGAGAAGCACAAAGAGGAGAGAGAGAGAGGCAGAGACACAGGCAGAGGGAGAAGCCGGCTCCATGCAGGGAGCCCGATGTGGAACTCCAGTCGGGTCTCCAGGATTCACGCCCTGGGCTGAAGGCGGCGCTAAACCGCTGAGCCACCAGGGCTGCCCTTCTAATATCTATTTTTTAAAAGACTTTTATTTATTCATGAGAGAAACAGAGAGAGGCAGAGACTTAGGCAGATGGAGCAGCAGACTCCATGCAGGGAGCCCTACCTGGGACTCCATCCCAGGACCTGGAATCATGACCTGACCCAAAAGCAGACACTTATCACTTGGCCTACGCAGGTGCCCCTCATTTTCTGATATCTTTTTTGATCTTTGAAAGAATTTGTTTCCCTGGTCAATTGATTTGTAATGAATTACATAATTTTCCCTTGACAAACTAAGTGATTTATAAGTCATATACTTATAAACCACTTTATGATATACTTAAGGATATAAGTATAATATACTTTATAAGTATATTATATAAGTATATAATCACATATACTTATTTATAAGTCATATACTTATTTATAAGAAATACTACTAGTATTTCTCAAATTTCAACACATAAACCCATGGAACACCATCTAAAAAAAAAACAATTTTCTTATCAGAACACCACTCTATGCTGCTTCTCCCATTTATAATGTGCATGGACATATTAAAAGCTTTAAGATATAAAGCAGTAAATAAGCCTATTAGACTTTGTTTAAACCACAGATTCAAAAATGTGCATGGCCACAGTTTAATTCTTATGGCTATTCAAGAGAAGACAAATCCCTCAAACACAATTGGGGAGAACCATGGCATTGCACTGAGTTTGTGGGCTCACATTATTCAGATTTATAAGAATATCTCCAAATTTTATGAATTAGCTATGTGTTGCATTGCTTCCTTCTCATTAGAAAAGATATACTCTCGAACATTTCAAACTGTAACATCAAGCTTCTTACCAATCTGTCAGCTCCTCTGGGGATATTTGATCTCTCTCTCGCTCTCTCTCTTTTTTACTATTCTCTGTTTCACCCAAAATTAAAACAACACAAAACTTACAAATATCTAAAGGAAATATTCTTTTCTGAAATTATTATTTTTTTGGGCACTTGTTAATTTTGCTTTGTCTCAGCCTTTCTTGACTTTATAACTTGGACAATGTTTTGTCTCTTTTTATATTTCATGGTCAGCATCTTAAGTCTTTCATAGAATTTTTAAACCTTCACAACCTTACTTTCTACTCCCTAAACATCATTCTTTTTAATCCTATGGTTTTCCCCTTCACACACTTCTGCAGCATCTTTTACAAAGTATGCCAAAATATAATGAATAAAATTCATTATGTTGGTTTGCCGACCTGTTTGAAAAAACTATATACAAATTCAAAGGAAATATATCAATTACATTAGTATGGTTACCAAGGGGAACAAAATAGAAGTGAGGAATGAATAGGAAACACACACACACATACACACACACACACACACACAAGGACCTGACACAGACCGACCAACAGAAAATTAGAATGAACTCAACTAGCTTACACAGATAAGGAGCACTTAGCTTCTGTGAGAATCTAAGAAGAAATCTGCTCTTAAAGGTATCCTTTAATTTCTAGGTTTCAATTCAACTGCACAGATACATTTCAAATTAAGAATTGATACTAAAAAAAAAAAAAAAGAATTGATACTGATCACACTTTTTTTTCATATAAGTTAGTTAAAAAGATAAAAGTGGGAAAAGCAGAAGTCCTAAGAGGATAGGATATCAGAAAAATTGTTCTGCCTTTTTAACAATTACCATGTAACAGAAGCATTTTTAGAGTTTTCTAAGACTTCTATAGCATTATCTTATATAGCCCTAGAATCTTTTTTTTTTTTCAGAATGAGTATCATTTCTTTTCTTCCAAAGGAAATATTCTGTATTAAATCTTTAAACTTAAGCCAGATTGCAACTTTAACCTTTCCTAAAGATAATAGGAGATGACCCAGCTCCTCACTTATACTGTCAGTCTCATAGTTCTATGGCCCTCTTAGTAATAGATTATAAAAACTGGTAATTAACCAAGAAAATAGGCAATTAAAAGTATAATAGGTATCCAGAAATTTAAGTCAATTTAAAAAACGTCATATAGGGACAGATAATTCATATTCTCTTTACAAAATAGTTATTAAAACATAAGGCACAGTGGATAATATAGAATCGAGTGGTAATTCTATGGCATTGACCACAGACACTATAGCATAGCAACCACAGAATTCTGATAATTGGCAAAACACTGAGGTAACTTTGTACCTATACATATACCTTTATCCAATGAATATGATAAAATAATAGAACATAAAGACTGAAGGTAAAGAAAAATGAGTCTTAGGTATTATTTCAATGTTTTCTTTGCATTTCAAACTATAATAGTCAGGACATCACAGAGGGCCATCTAACCAAGCAAATTTCTTAGACTATGTCCTATTAAAATAAACAAAAGCATAGAGAACCCCCCTCCTTTTTTGGTAAAAGTTAACTCTATTCCTAAATCCACGTGACACCTATAGAAAGGTCATATCCAAACTGCATCCTTAATTGCACAGATACTTGCACCATATGTTTTGTATGGAAAAGTATTGTACAAAGTAAATTAATTCAGTCAAACTGGTAATGTCTATCTTGAAAATGACAATTCTCACTAAATTTTTGAAGAACTGTCAGAAAGAGAAAACAAAGCTGTTTATTTTAAGTTTATTTCAGAACCCTATTGAGACCTAAAAACAAAATCCATAGATAAATTTTGCCTCAAAAAAGAAAAAAAAAATGCTTAAAACTAAAATAAGTTATCTCAAGAATGCCAGGTGAAATAAAAAATGAAAATGTTCAAGGTGTGTTCAAACAATCACCTGGCAGAGGTGTTGAGGTGGCAGCATTCATTATTAGATATAAAAGCAAATAACAGCTAAAATCAACACAAATAATGTTCTTTAATTTTGTGAATTCAAAGATGTAGAGACTCCTGTCTCTACAAGAAGGAAGAAGAAGAAGAAGAAGAAGAAGAAGAAGAAGAAGAAGAAGAAGAAGAAGAAGAAGAAGGAGAAAGAAGAAGAAGAAGAAGAAGAAGAAGAAGAAGAAGAAGAAGAAAGAAGAAGAAGAAGAAGAAGAAGAAGAAGAAGAAGAAGAAGAAGAAGAAGAAGAAGAAGGAGGAGGAGGAGGAGGAGGAAGAGGAGGAGGAGGAAGAGGAGGAGGAGGAGGAGGAAGAAGAGAAGAGGAGGGGGAGAAGGAGGAGGAAGAAAAATCCACCCACTCATAAAGATCAGCCTTCTTTCACTTATTATATTAAGAGAAAACATTGTTCAATTCATCTTCAAGGATGGAATCTGTGACACAGACCTGAAAAATCATTATCTTGAAAAACAATCATTCTGTCTTTGAGGAGGGATTATGCGGAAGTGCTCTTTTTTGGAGCTTTTATGGCTTTGGGGAGAAAATAGAGGAAGGGACAATTTTGTAAACAAGCTGTTAAGCATTTTTGCATTGGCCTGAAGTTTTGAGGCTTTTTTTTTTTTTTGAGGTTCTTTATTATTATCATTTTTAGGAAACTACAATTAATAATGAAAAATTCTGAGTCATCTAAATCTGGCTCCACTTAATTTGTATTAAAACAGAAAGAGAGATGGGGGCAGCCCCGGTGGCACAGCGGTTTAGTGCCACCTGCAGCCCAGGGTGTGATCCTGGAGACCCAGGATCCAGTCCTGCATCGGGCTCCTTGCATGGAGCCTGCTTCTCCCTCTGCCTGTGTCTCTGCCTCTGTGTGTGTGTGTGTGTGTGTGTGTGTCTCACGAATAAATAAATAAAGTCTTTAAAAAAAGAGAGAGAGAGAGAGATGGCCAAGTAGGTACCTTCCCTACCTCCAAAGTAGCTCCCAATCCACCACATTTAGTGAGCAGCCTCAGTTGGTTGAGCACACTCCACACAACTAGATGATGCGATTCATCTACTGCTGAATCCAGCAGTTAGCATTGGCCAGGACTAGCACCCCTTCAAAGCAGCTCCCACTTGTGAGATCCTGCAGGTGGACTGGTTCCACCTCCAAATAGCTCTCACCCCAAGGTGTGGGGAGCAGAAGACAAACCCACCCAAAAGTATGTTTATAGCAGTCTCATTCCTGGAAACCTTCTACATAAGACCACTACTTTTAAGCCTAAGAGATATAGTTGATCCACCCAATATATAGTAAAGACAGAGAGTCAGGCAAAAATGAAAAGAGAGAGAAACATGTTCCAAATTAAATAAAAAGAAGAAATAGGATAAAACAAAACAAAACAAAAAACCAAAAACTAAAAAACGCAGTAAGCAATCTATCTGATAAAAAGTTCAAAGTAATAAAGATACTCACAGAACCTAGAAGAAGAATGGATAAATATGATGAGAACTTTAACAGAGAGATTGATAATATGTTTTTAGATATAAGAGCTGAAGAATAGAATAGCTGAATTTATAAAATTGTCTAGAAGAAATCATCAGCAGATTAGATGATGTAGAAAAACAGATCAGCATTCTGGAAAACAGGGTAAGTGAAATCATCCAGGCTGAACAGCAAAAAAAAAAAAAAAAAAAAATTAAAACATGAGGATAGTTTAAGGGATCTCTGTAACAACATTAAGTGCATTATAGAGGTCTCAGGAGAAGAAAAGAGAAAGTGGCAGAAAACATATATGAAAAAATAATAGCTAAACTTCCCTAATGTGAGGAAGGAAATACACTATTAGGTTCAGGAATCAAAGAGAGATCCCAACAAAATGAGCCCAAAGAGGTCTACACTAAGACATATTATTATTAAAATGTCAACGGTTTAAAATAGAGAATCATAAAAGCAGGAATACAAAAGCAGCTAGTTACATACAAAGGACCTCTCATAAGACTATCAGCTAATTTTACAGCAGAAAATTTACATGCTAGAAGACAGTGGTCCAATATATTCAAAGTGATGAAAGAAAAATATTACAACCTAAAATACTCTACTGGAAAGATTTTATGTCAGAATTGAAGGAGAGATGAAGAGTTTCTCAGACAAAATTAAAGAAATTGGTCACAACCAAATTGGCCTTATAAAAAATGTCAAAGAGAGGGGATGCCTGGGTTGCTCAGTGAATGAGCATCTGCCTTAAGCTCAGGGCATGATCCTGGAGTCCCAGGATCGAGTCCCACATCAGGCTCCCTGCATGGAGTCTACCTCTCCCTCTGCCTGTCTCTGCCTTTCTCTCTGTGTGTCTCTCATGAATAAATAAATAAAGTCTTTTTAAAAAGTCAAAGAGATTACTTCAAATAGAAAAGAAATGGCCATAACTAGAAGTAAGAAAATTATAAAAGAAAAAAAATCTCTTAGTAAAAGTAAAGGTAGTAGATTAAGCACTTATAGGGCTAATACGAAGGATAAATGACAAAAGGAATAAAATCAATCATATCAACAATTAAAGAATATAGAAAATTTAAAAATATAAAGTATGATATCAAAAGTATAAAACATGGTTGATTAGGAAAGTTTTAGTGCTCTTATAGGATGTATGAACTTAGGTGACCATCAACTAAAAGTAGAATGATCTAGTTCAATATATAAGAACTCCACTGTAACCAGAAGCAAAGAAACTATATAATTGCACAAAAAATAAAGAGAAAGCAATCCAAACATGACACTAAATAAAGCCATCAATCATAATGGAAGAGAACAAGAGAAGAAGAAAAGATCAGAGAAGAACTACAAAAAAACAGCCTAAAAAATTTAACAAAATGGCACTATAAATAGCTATCAGTAATTACTTTAAATATAAATGTACTAAATGCTCCAATCAAAATAAATAGAATGGGTATCATTGGTGGTATTTTGAGCATAGCTGCCATCAAAAGACATAGCTGAATGAATTACAAAAGAAAAGTTTCCTGTCTATGTTGTCTATAAGACAGTCACTTCAGACCTACAGATATACAGACTGAAAATAAAGGGATAGAAAGAGATATTCCATGCAAATAGAAGCAAAAAGTAATCTGAGGTAGTAATACTTATATCAAACAAAATAAACTTTAGAACAGACCATACATAACTAGAGACAAGGGCATGACATAATAATAATTCCAATAAGAGAATATACTAATTGTAAATATCTATGCACCCAACATCAGAGTACCTAAAAAGATAGAGCAAATACTAACAGACATAAAAGGAGAAATTAACAGTAATACAATCATAGTAGGAGACTTTATACCCCAGATACATCAATGAATAGATCATCTAGACAGAAAATAAATAAGAAAACATTGCCCTTAAATTACACATTATTTTAGATTAGATGGACTTAATAGATATATATAGAACATTCCATCTAAAAACTGGTCTATATATTGTTTTCAAGTGCATGGGAAACACTCTCTAGGATAGATCACACATTAGGCCACAAAACAAGTTTTAATAAGTTTAAGAAGAAGTATTTTTGCCTACCACAACAAGATGAAACTAGGAATCAGTTACAAGAGGTAAACTGGAAAAAAAATCACAAAAATGTAGAGATTAAACAACATATGGTACTAAACAACAAGAGAGTCAATGAAAAAAAAATCAAAGGGGAAATAAAAAATACATGGGGACAAATGAAAATAGACACAAAATATTCTAAAATCTATGGAACCCAGCAAAAGAAGTTCTAAGAAGGAAGTTTAGTGATATATTCCTACTTATAAAAAAAGAAAAATCTCAAATAAACAATCTAACCTCACACTATAGGAACCAGAAAAGAAAGAACAAACATAGCCTGAAGTTAGTAAAGGAAGGGAATAATCAAAAGTAAAAAAAAATAAATAAATAATAATAGTAGGAAGATAATAAATAATAAATAAATAAATAAATAAATAAATAAATAAATAAATAATAAAATAATAGGAAGAAGAATAACAGAGTAAAAATAAATGAAATAAAGACCAAAACATAGAAAAGATCAATAAAAATAAAATAAAGTTCTTTAAAAGGATAAACAAAATTGATAAATTTTAGCCAAATTCATCAAGAAAAAACAAGAGGATACAAATACATAAAATCTGAAATCGAAGAGTAAGTTACAACTGACAACATAGAAATACAAAGGATTCTAAGAGACTACTAGGAACTATTGTATGCAAACAAATTGCACAACCTAGAAGAAAATGATAAATTCCTATAAATATACAATCTTCCAAGACTGAATCAGAAAAAATAAAAATGTGAACAGTATAGTTACTAGCAATGACATTGAATCAGTAGTCAAAAAACTCCCAAAAAACAATTTTACTTAAGCATATGAAGAATAAATAATACTCATTCTTCTCAAATTATTCCAAAAAGCTAAATAAAAGGGATGCTTCCAAATTTATTCTACAGGCCAGCATTACCCTGATACAAAAACCAGTCAAAGGCATTCCAAAAAAAAAAAAATATATATATATATATGTATATATATATATATATACACATACACACACACATATATATATAGGCAAATATCCTTCATCAACATACATGCAAAGATTCTCAACAAAATATTCAACTCAATTAAAAATTAGAAGAGGAATTGAATAGGCATTTTTCTGAAGAACATACAGAAGGCCAACACATATGTGGAAAGATGCTCAATATCACTAAACATCAGGGAGCTACAAACCAAAACCACAATGACACAGTAGCTTATACCTGACAGAATGACTAGTATCAAAACAAAACAAAACAACCAAGAAATAACAAGTGTTGGCAAGGATGTGGAGAAATGGGAATGGTCAAGTGTTGATGGTAAGAATATAAACTGGTACAGTCACTATGGAAAACAGTACAGAGGTTCCTCAGAAAATTAAAAATAGTAATACCATATAATTCAGTAATGTCACTTCTGGGTATTTATCCAAAAAACAAAAACTCTAATTGGAAAAGATAAACACACCCATACATTCATTGCAGCATTATTTACAATAGCCAAGATATACAAGCAACCTAAGTGCCCATCAATAGATAAATGGGTAAAGAACATAAAATATATATATATATCACAATATTAATTCAGCCATAAAAAAGAATGAACTCTTGCCTTTTGTGAAAACATGGATGGACTTAGAGGGTATTATGCTACATGAAATAAGTCAGAGAAAGTTATATACTGTATAATCTCATTTATATGTGGAGTCAAAAATATAAAACAAACTGACAAAACAAAAACAGGCTTATAGACACAGAAGAAAACTGGTAGTTGCCAGAGGTAAGGGAGTTGGGGGGATGCGCAAAACAGATGAAGGAGATTAGGAGGTACAAACTTCCAGCTATAAAAAAAAAATAAGTCACAGGGATTAAAAGCAAGCATAAGGAATACCGTCAATAACGTAATAATTTTACATGGTGACAGATGGTAGCTAGACTAATTGTCTGATCATTTTGTTATGTCTATAAATATTGAATTGCAATGTTGTACACCTGAATTTACTGTAATGTTTTATGTCAACTACAATTAAAAAAAAATAAAAGACACAAATGAAAACAGTTTTTTGTCAAGTATTGGTTGTATTTATAGTCAAAGATTAACACATTTTCTCTATCCTAGGTCTTTAGGTAATACAGAACAATTTCTGTGGAACTCCATGAGCTTTTATTAAATAAAAAGATCCTTATTGGTAAACATGGACTCAACAGAATTCCATTTTTTAAAAGACAGAATAAAACAAAAGCTACTAGAGATTATATAACCTTGAAATCTTTGTTGTTTATATATTCCTATTGTTTCTATAATCCAACTAGCCAGATGCATATTTATTAAAAGCCAGATGAGTGGGACACAGGGACTTTACAAAACTTGGTAATGTTCACCTAGCCAGTTAATACCAAAAGTAAGGCTTAAATTCAAAATTCCATTAAAAGTATAATTTTAATGGCTTAACTAAACTTTCAATTTTGTATTCTATCATTTATTTGGAAACTTAATTTTTAAATGTTTGTACCTAAATTTAATAATATCAGTTTCAAATCTGAATAATAAGCAAACATTCAATTCTACTTTTTCTAGTTGCACAATTTTAGATGCACCTACACAATGGGAACGTTAAAATTTGAAAGTGAAGGGGATACTGAGAGCAAAGATAAAATCCTTACAAAATATGCACCATGAAGAGGTGTTGCATTATGTCTAAACCTTCAAAATATTTATTCAGCAGTTTTAGACAAAAAACTGTGATAAATGTCCTTGCAATGATGGTGGGGTAGCATGTTGATCTTCCTCTTTTGAAACAGCTTTGATGACTTTACTTCCAAGTGATTAGCTTGTTTTGTCATAATAGAGGAAATTAGAAGCAGTATTTTTAAAAAGAACACACAAATTCTAGGTAGTTTTTAGAGTACTGTTTTAAATGGGACAATGTGTCACTGAGATTTAGATGCTTTCCTTCTCCATCAGTTTCACTAACTTTTTTTTAATGTGTATCAAAATGAGTGATGTGAACTGAAAAGCTATGGATTCGATTTTGAAAAGGGGCAAATCTACTTGTTTTATTAAGTAAATCAGTAGTACCTTAGATTTTAATAGGCCTATTTTCATATTCAGTAATAAAATATTCACCTGTGCAAAGGATATATAACATTAAAGAAATAGGAAGAAACAGGAAAAATAAATTTATTACTAGCTGCAAGGCATGCAGAGGTGGCCATACTTATACATCTAGCTACATCTATTTTTCTAACTAAAAATGCTCCCAAGTATAGCATGATGGTTGAAAGCACTGGCTCTTGATTGAATAATACCACAGAGCCCTTCTCTGCCATATATGTGGCTTAGGTGTTATTGAACAGCTACTAAGCTTCTCTGTGAATTATTATCTTCATCAGTTAAGTGGGAATAATTATAATAATGCCTACCACATAAGAATACTATGAAAATAAAATGAAATATGAAAAGCTCAGCGCAGTATCCAGAGCACTGTTAGCATTCACTACCTGTTAGCTAGTACAGTGATTAATAGGTTGATATAACTCTCAGAAGCCTTAAAAAGTGAAAATAAATGATATTGTATTTTAATTAATAAACAGTCTCTAGGTCAAATTTTGTAAAAAACATTAGAGGATCTTAAAAATTCATTACTTATTTTATTAGCAAAAATAGACATTATCATATTGTTCACTGTAGCCAGCCAGAAAGTATCCTGGTTTAGACAGGGATGCAAAATGGAAAGTTGAAATCTTAACTAGGCATATAGTTTTTGAAATGTCAAAAGAAATATTTTAAGTTAAATTAGAGATCTGATGACTGAACCACTTAAATTACCATACATTAGAATATACTGTGGAGGTAAAAACAAAGTAGGTATATAAAAAAGGAATTGAAGTGAATAAAGCAGTGCTATAAGGCACTGTGGAAGCATTTTTTCATACCAGGATCCAGTAGAAAATAGTACCACATCCAGGGCAATAATTTTCCGGACTGATTTTTTACAAGTATTACCCAGTAGTTTCATTTAGAGTTTCTTTGCTATATCCTGGGCATATACTTTTGTACTGGATCCTCATAATAACCCTGAAAATTAGGTAGAGAATCTGTATATTGGAAAACTATAATTTATGAAGATTAAATGCTTTACTACATGTTACATGGCCTCTATTTTTATTTTATTATTTTTTAACTGATGATGGCTAATTTTCATGCAATAGCTATTATTTTATTTTGTTAAGAAATTATTTAATTTATTTAACCAAAAAAAATGTATCCATTTCTCCCACTCACACCACCTTTTGCAACCATCAATCTGTTCTCTGTATCTATGAGATTGTTTTACTTGTTTTCTATGATTCCACATATAAGGGAAGTCATAAGTTGTCTTTTTCTGAGTTATTTCACTTAGCAGAAAGCCCTCGAGGTCCATCCACATTGTCTCAAATGACAAAATAGCATTCTTTTTTTATGGTTGAATAATATTGCATTGAATAAATATATCATATTTTCTTTATTCATTTAGCTATCGGCAGACACTTGTGTTGCTTCTACATCTTGCCTGTTGTATATAATGCTGCAATTAACATAGGAGTGGATATATCTTTTTAAATTTATATTTCTGTTTTCTTGGTTTAAATACTCAGAAGTGGAATTGCTGCATTATGTGGTATTTTTGTTTTTAATTTTTTGAGGAACCTCCATTCTGTTTTCCATAGTGACTGTACCGATTTATATTTTCACCATCAGAGTACAAAAGTGTTCCTTTCATCCTTGCCAACACTTATTTCTTGTCCTTTTGATAATAGCCATTTTAACTGGTACGAGGTGATATCTCCTTGTGGTTTTGATTTGCATTTCACCAATGAATAAGGTCGAGCATCTTTTCATGTGTCTGTTGGCCATCTGTATATCCTTTTTGGGAAAATGTCTATTCCATTCATCTGCCTTTTAGAATCATATTGATTTGTTCTATTGAGTTGTATGAGTTCTTTATATATTTTGGTTATTACCTCACAGGGCTTTGAATTGGAAAAGATAGACCAAGAATTTGATCACAGTTATTGCCTTTAACACGAACTGTATTCATCAGGTCATAATTATTATTCCCATGTGCCTTAAGCACTCAACTGTCCTATAATCAGTACTACCTAAAGTTGTCACTCCACAATAAGATGAGTGACCTGTACTAGAATGTAAATCAATGCATTTCTTCACTCATCAAGAAACTCTCTCACTATCTATGTTTCTCTCTCTCACACACACAAATGTCCATATCTATATACTCACATATATACACACATACAAACATATATGTATATATACAATTAGTTTCCCAGGGATAATTATATCTATAATATATATAAATATATATCATACAAAGGTATATATCTATATGTATAAATATATTTATAGGCATATATTCAATTGAATTAAACAGTATGCTTGATGGTGTAGATAAGGCATTAACAAACTATGCCCTGCTAGTTGATTGCCTTTATCCGTAAATCAAGTTTTACTGAAATACCGTCATACCCATTCATTTACATATTCCCTATGTCTGCTTTTAGTGTTGCAGTTGTGATAGAAACAATATGGCCCATAAAGCTTCAAATATTTACTATGTGGCACTTCAGGAAATTCAGTGGAGGAACGAAGAGCCACAGGATCATTTGCCCTTTAGGCATGTGCGGGGCTGGGGATACAAGGGTCAAGATTTCTCCAGTTTGTGTTACCACCCAGATCTTAATTGCCTGAGCTCTGAGCTTTCCCAGTTGCTAAGAATTGCTGTTCTCATAGAATAAAGGTACTATTCTACAGACCCCAAATACCTGCCATAAAGGTTCTACAGAGGCAGCATTAAACTGTTCCATTAACATTTTATTTGGAACCCAGAGAAAAGAGAATACATATGACCCTCACAGAATTCCCATTTTTTTTTTTACTTCAAAGCTTTTAGGTTGTTTTGAGGACCCAAGCATAGACAGAGGATTATTTTCTTCTTTTCCAATGTTCTTTTATCCCAGGGAAGCAAATCAATTTGATTTCACATTTAAAAATATATAACTAACAAGGCTTATGCAAATCACTCTGACAATTCCAGTTCAATTAATAATTAAAAGTAAACTTTTCAAAATCTCATCCAGTTTTCTTTTTCACTTTATATTCAATTGGATTGGTTCAAACAATTACAAATTGAGAAATCTCTTGATACACATATTTCAGGGAAGTACAAAGCAAATTTTTTTCAAATGTATTATTGTTTAATCTAGAATCAAGAAAATCTGTTAACTTACATGTCTCTGAGATCCATCATATTCACACCTTTCGATTTTTCCTAGGCTGCCATCTGAGAAATACAGCTTCTCTGCACGGTGGTCAATGGTGAGACCGTTTGGAGTGAGTATGTCTGTACTGACCACCACTTGAGCATTTTTCCCAGTCAGGGTTGATCTCATGATACTTGGATGCTGTTCATTCCAGTTGGTCCAAAACATTAAGCTAATTGAAATGAAAATTGTGATAATAAATTAAAATTTTAATTAACAATAGAAACAGTAGAAATGTGGTGAGGTTAAGCTGTTTAAAAGGAAGCAAAATTGTTTGTCTCGTATTCTAAAACTCTTAAGTAAGTCTAGCTATTAAGTGGAGATACATATATCATATATACATGTATATTTTTTTGAGCTTCTTAAATAAAACCTGAAAACTATTTCTGAAAAATAATTATCTTGTACATTCCCTCAAATAATTAAGTTGAGTCAGTTTGATATATAATGACAATTTATTTTAATCATGGACAAAACAGTTATCTTAAATTTTCTGTGAATTGCAAATATATTCTAACTTATTAATGTCATGTTTTAGCAGATTGAGTATAATTGTTTTAGACATCATTCTTAACCTAACTGTATTTCTTTTCTAATTGGTAAATATAAAAAATATCCTTCTCCTTACTGGTTTGCTTTTTAAAATTCTGCATTCTCTTTTATATATGTTTTAGAGAGATACAATTAATAAACTTTATATTTCTTTAATTTCTTTTTTTTCTCTTCTCTGTCAGTGTAATTTTTTATAAATGACAATGTTGCTTTTGGTATTCCAGATATTACTCTCACCTCCCTAAAAGTATTATCTATTACTTACAGATTTTATAGAATGTTTTAAATCAGTGTTCTATCAACCTAATTTGAGGAAGCCTTTACAAGTCACTTGAAGACTAGAGAGTCTGTTGAGTTTCAGTTTCTAGTCCCTATATTTATGGAAGCAGCTCTTCTTTCTTTTCTTCTTTTTTTTTTCTTCTTTCTCTTCTTTTACCTATAGGACTGTCCCTAAGAGTTTATTTGAAGACTAGTTGTTGCTCAGAATGGCAAAAAGAAGGGAAGGAAGGAAGGAAGGAAGGAAGGCAGGAAGGAAGGAAAGAGGAAGGGACAGAGAAGCTATCAGGAAAGCTGTTTTACTTATTTGAAAAAATATGCTAAGTATATTTTGACAAAAAAAGAAAAAAAAGAAAAAAAGAAAAAATAAATAAATATATTTTGACAAAGAAAAAGTATTTGAAATAATATTTCATAGGTACAGCAAGATTGCATATATCATTCCTATGTATGATCATTTAAAGGTCATATAGAATTACAACTGAATAAAGTTTTCAATATGGGGTTTTTTAGTATTATGCAAACACCAATTACAAAACAATACTTAAGTCACAACAAAATCTTTCTACTTGTTAATTTAAAATATAAACTCTACCAACTGAGAAAAGCTGGGTCAACTATGCTCTTTGTTAAAATGTTTCATAGCCTTTCCATCTATCCTGCAGAATATAAAAGCATTTGAAATGAACTTGTGTCAAAAATATTTTGTCCAATGACTGGGTAAATTTGCAAAAACAAATGGCATTTCACTTTCTTAAGTTACACAGTAGCTTTATCCACATACTGTGACTTTTAAAAGAAAACATTTTGGTATGTTTAATTCCAATTTACAGTTCACTATATGCAAGATGGAAGTGTAATGTTAGCTTATGTAGTAATATTATAGGATAAACCAGTTAAACTAATCATATATAATATAAATTATCAGTGATTGCCCTTATGTTTACTTCAAAATTGTCTTAGAAATTCCTTTGATTAGCTGCAGAATATTTATTATTGTCCTAAGATTCTCCTGGTGAACCATCGAGATCAGTGCAGTTGATTTAACAAGAAGCTGTATTGTGATATATCAGTGGTGTGAGCCGAACCAGCTCTGCCTAGGCATCTGAAGTCCTGTGTCCATCTGAACTAAGTCACCAGAACTGTGTGAGGAACTTTGTCTCAAGCTTCAGAGTCTTCATTTATAATATGAAGGTATTTAATTGAATTAAATCTAATCTCATTTCTAGCTCTGTAAGAGTATCTAGATGTAGTTATTCACACACTGATGAATTTATGCAATCCTTCTTTTAAGTGGTCAGGGTCAGTGTTTATCAGTAATTGTTTTTGTTTATTCTTCATTTTTTTCTTTACCACATTTAAAAAGAGCTCTTCAATTTCTGCTTACTGAAAGCCAGAGTTACCTGACTGTTATTTGATTAATTTAAGAACAAAAGGACTTTCCAGTAGTTAACAAATTTCTTACTATATGGAAGTAGAACTTCATAAACATCTTTGTTCTATATAACACAACTTTGTTCTTCTTTTTTTTATACAATTGCTTCCTTATGGCATCCACTTCAAACATGAATTTCTTCTAATTTGTTTTGGTTTTTGTTCTCTCTATATCATGGCCTGAGCATTTCTTCTTGTCATGAAATCTTGGTAAGTATTATTATAAATGCCTGCACAATATATCATCAAACACATGTGAACAACTTAGACGATTGTCAAGTCTTTTGATAATAAAGCTTGCACACAAAGATTTATTGTTGTTTTCTCTATATTTTCTCTATATTTCAATTGGACAGACTCGTTAAAATTATTTAATTATATTATAGAAATATCTTTTAGTTTTCAATACATGTTAATAGGTTTTTTTTCAGATTTATCATTTCAATCAGCTATGCATTAATGTCTTCTTCAAATACCTTTTCCAACACAGTATTGTTTCTATTTTCCCTTTCATCATTTACATTTGCTTTTGCTGCAATTCTCAAGGAGTTGATACCTAGCATTTCATAAGTCTGAATTCTAACTATTCACATTAATGATGCTCTTATTAAAGAATTAGCTTCATGAATTGGGAAAGGAGAACTTCAAAGAAAACTTGTATTTTAAAAGTTAATTCATTTTAAAATTAACATAATTTTGATAATCTTTGACATATGAGGAAATAACAATTCACTGTTTCTTACTTTTGGCATTCATCCAGGGCAAGCACATGCGGGTGGTCATCCTCTGACATGGCAATGACAGCTTCTCTGTCAAATGCTCCTGGCCGAGTCTGGTCCACTGTGTGTCTGGTGATGGATGAGGTAGTGGAGCTGGTCCAGTATAGTGTATCCCAAGCTCTGTGATAGGCAAGTCCTTCAACAGAACCCACATCTGTTGGGAGAAGGAAAATAATACATTTACACTTTTATCTACAAAAGATATAGTACCTTAAATGCCTTTTCTGTCAAGAATGAATAAATGAATATATAAATATCCATATATTTACATGTTATTTTAGCAATCATTTATTCAAAAACTCTCCAGAATAAAGACATAATTTTGGTGCCTGCAATTGATAGCTGATTACAGATAGAAAAACTGAGCTATGAACTGGTATAGTTGTCTGAAGAGCAGTTCTTGCAAAATCATGTCATTAAAATCTGAAACTTCTCACTCTCCCTCAAGAAAAAAATCTCAAATAAGCAATTGATTTTTATGTAAGAAAATGGTGTCTCTTTTTTTCATATCTTAATCATTAACTCTCAAAAAGTCTGCAATAATTTAGAGATGCTTTTGAAAATCATATGTTACATAATCATAATGAACTTTATTTTGATACTATATCTGAAGACATCAAGGAAAAATAAACACATCAAAAACTACAACAATATTGAAAAGCCAAATCTAACACCACACTTCCAACTATCAAACAATGGTAGAGAATGTTTAATAAGTTATTGTAGCAAGTTCTTTGATTCTATTCAACTAATGTGATATAAAAATAAAAGAAAATGAAATTAAATACCAGCTAATGTATGCTTTAAATGTTGTCAGAGAAGATAAATGGTAGTACACAGATTCCAGTACATAAAAGTGACAATGTGGAAAACAAGAGAAATTATTTCTTAGAACTGTATTCCTAATTACTAGGATAACACAAGATAGATCTTTTTTTTTTTTTTCAGAGGTGCTTTGAGTATCTTTTTTTAGTATAACCAAATTATTACAGTTTTCCTTTGTGTTGTCTATTTTCCTCAGAGTTATTACACTCAGGGTGTTTAATTTCAGGAAGAGTATATATATATATATATATATATATATATATATATATATATATACAGCTTTGGCAGTCATGCTAAGAAATTAGCATGATAACAGGCAGAGCTTTTCTACTGTTTTTCCTCTCAAAGAATCCCTGAAAGGAATTATTCAGCTATTCTAAAATTAGGCAGATAAAAAGGGTTATTTTCAGGTTTAAGATGGGTAAATATTTAGTTTCATGGTCAATCAATAGGATTTAGTGGGAGTGCAAAACAATATTAAAGTCTTTTAACTGGATTTCATTTATGTAAGTTTTGTCATTATTTTCTTCTACACAGAACAGAGAAAAATCCACTAACAATAAAATTATTAGCTACCATTTATTGGGCACTGTCTTTCTGCTAGGAATTGTGCTATTTTGCATGCGTCAATATATTTGTAAAGTTACTCTATGAAGTTTGTTTTATTGTTCTTTTTTTTTCCTAAGAAGAAAACTGAACCCCATGGTCACAGGACTGATAGAGTTAAAGATTATTAACACAGGTTCATCTGCTTCCAAAAGCCTGTATTCTTTAGCACTACCATTTAGAGATGGATTTATAGCCCCTATCACCTATTCTCAACTATACAAAGATGGAATCAAACAAATGACTCATTGGTTTCAATTTGTCCGACTCTAGGTGAATTGGACAACCGGTAATTTACTCTGAGTGGCCTCCTCTCAAACATTCAGCAAAACAATATGTAAGAAATTAATGTGGGTAGGGAAACTTAGGCCAGAGATGATGAGGAAAATTATGAAATACAATCACAATAAAATCTGTTCAACTCCTTTTACATGAATCATGGTGTTCTTACTTGAGGTGAGGAAGTGGGAGGTTGATGATGTTTAAAGATGTTTTAATTATGAATTAAAAAAATTATCCATTCTGCTGTATTTTTTACACTTTCAAACCATGTCAGAAATGAAGCTAACTCTCTTATAGTAAGCAGCATTATGCTCCTTCACCATTCACAAACAGAATGAGAAATGGCATAGCTCTGGAAAAATCTACATAGATTCATCCACTCTCATTCTGTATCTTCCCCCTCTCTTGGCTTTGACAGATCTTCTTCATAACCACCTTTCCCCTGGCACACCTGGTATCACCATTGAGATGAAGCTGTCTTTTTCCATAGATGATATAGGTCCAGGTTTACTAGAATACATAATACACTTCATTGTCCAGGTACAATCTCTTACTTTATTTTTGTAATATAAAGTTACTGACAGTACACTTAATCATAATCTGATGTTATATTACAAAGTATTGCAGTAATGCATTTTTTTCTCAAAAAGATTCTCTCTATAAAAATTTTATTTGTCATTAATAGAGCCAATTAAAGACATCTATAAAATTAAAAATCATGAAAAATATCTTAGTTGAGATAAGACATTCATGTTATTTTTATGATTATTTCACACAATGTGGGTTCCTGTGTGTTTGTGTATGTATGTATATGTGTGTATATTTGAACATTAAGGTAGAATAAGAACTTTGAGTTACTTGTCTTGGCAAATAATTATGTAGTTTGAAAATTAAAGTAAAATGCCTATCTATCCAGTAAACTAGCCCTCAAATATTAAATAGAATTAAACATCTTTTGGAACTCATGGACTGAGAATGGGCATTATATATATATATATATATATATATATATATATATATGATATATATCATATGTTATATGTTATATATGTTATATATATGTATAAAACACTGATATATATATATATATCACTTATTGGGCATTATCTTTCTGATATATATCAGTGTTATTTTTGCAACTCCATACTTATTGCCTCAGCAAAATAATTATATTGAAAGTGTGATGCACAACCAAGTAAAAATACTACCTTCCTATTCCATGCATTTATTTAAAAAAAAAAAAAAAGTGAAAGAGGTCCCTTCCCTCAATCCTTCTTTGAGCTGGGAATTAGGTTTGGCTAAGCATGAATGAGGTCCCGATACGTTTTTGTAGAAGAGGAGGCCAGTTCATTAAAAAATACAAGGTAGGCATTAACTCAGAACCATGGCTATATTTCATTTCCTGGATTCTAATTTCCACATAAATAAACAAGGAAATTGATCCTACCAGCCTGGCACACCAGTAACTACTCTGACAGCTACCCAGAAGACTTCATAGAGAACACACATTCATCTCATCACCACTCAAGAAGGGGCAACAGCTCCTTCTTGTCTTTATGGTGTTCAGGATAAGAGCTTACAGAATGGGAAAGGCAATGAAAGATTTTCTCGGGAGGCAGCTACAGGTACAAAACATTGCCATTCATCTGGCTGGAACAATAGTCACAGATTAAATCCTGTGGCAAAATTAACAGGAAGATAATATTTATTTTAAAGATGTGCTATAAAAAATAAAGATATGCTATAACTGCAAAGCATCATCATGGCCTCTCCTGTTGGAAGTATCGTATTCTCTTACTCATTGGCTTATTTACTAAAGCCATGAAGTATTAGAAGGTTTGTCATTTGAAATTGTATCAGTATTATAAAGCACCCTAATTTTGTCTTCAGGATTTAAAGACAGAGAGCAGTTTTAATTTTCAACCCAGGTACTAAATGAAGGTATACAAATGGGTGATAAAACATAAAACATGTTTGATATTATCAGCCATCAAAGAAATGCAAATCAAAATCATACTTCACATCCATTATGATGACTGTAATTTTAAAAGAAAATAACAAGTTTTAGCAAAGATGTGGAAGATGTGAAACCCTCATACATTGCTGGTGGGAATATAAAATAGTGCAGCTGTGGAAAACAGTGTGGCAGTTTTTCAAATGTTAAATATATAATTACCATTTGACAAAACAATTCCACTAGTAGATCCATACTCAAGAGAAATGAAAATGTATACCTACATGGACACACACGTTCAATGCAATTTTATTCATAAAGGCCAAATGCAGAACTAGCCCAAATGTCAATCAGCTGCTGAATGGATGAATGGATTGTGGTATATCTATACAATGGAATATTTTTCAGCAATAAGAAAAAATGAAGTACTGATATAAACTAAAACATAAATGAATCATGAAAATAGTACACTAAGTACAAGAAGCCAGTCACATTAGACCACTTATTCTACAATTCCCTTTACATTACATCTTTAAAAGCATAAAATAGATCAGTGATTGGTTAGACAGCATGGGGCGGGAGAATAAAAAGTAATTGCTAATTGGTATGAGCTTTTCCTGAAGAGTGGGGTGTGGAAAATATTGTCAAATTGATGGTCATTATGGTTACACAACCCTGAAAATAGTAATAGACACTTTAAATGAGTGAAATGGTATATGGATGATCAAACGAGGAGCACTCTTGAAGGAAATGTATAAAATAATATGAGAATAAGCATCAATAAATTGGATACAATTTAGGGTCTAATTTAATAAACACTTACATTTCTATTATGAGTCTAGCCACAGGGTTGCTAGACATAGCATATGATGTCAGTGGACAAAAATGGGTGTTTTAATTTTGTTAGCCAGTGAGGATACTGATGTAGTTTTAGAATATAGGTGAGGTTTAGTGGGGGTGAGGTCCAGAGCCAACGACCAAGAAAGAATACTTGAGCTGTCTGTCCTTGGTGCAAAATGGTGGTTTTATTAAAGCACGGGGACAGGACCCGTGGGCAGGAAGAGGCGCTGCTTCGGGTTGGCTTGTGAGGGGTGGCTGATTATATACTTGGGAGTTGGGGAAGGTAAGGAAAAGGGAAATTTTCAAAAGAATTTTTGTATGCTAAAGAGGACCTAAAAAAAAAAAAAAAAGAGGACCTATGAGATATTAGAGGCCTTGTCATTGTCAAGTTAAGGTTGTTTTTCCCTCTAGTAAAGCATTAACATTAAGATACTTGGGAGCTTCTTTCTGGAAGTTAGGTTATTGATAAGAATGCTTTTTTTCTTGCAAATCACTAAGACATTTTCTAAACTGAAGGAGACTCCTGTCTATAGGACTACGATGCCTATAAGTTAACTATTTGTTTTTCCTTTCCCTTAGCTTTATGGCAGCCAGGAGTGCCTGAGGAATGTCACACACATCCCACCTCTTGGGGGTGAGGGGGTATTAGAGGAGTGTCAGCTTGTGCTTTGTCCTTGCTAGCCTTCTGTTCCTTCATCAGATACTGTAGGAAATTAAAATACCTGCTAGTTTCTCTTGAGTCTACCTTAACAAAATACTTTACAAATGATTAACTCTGTGGGTTATTTCCCTTTTCTAACTATTCAACTGATAAACTGATTCTAATAGATTTTAATGTAGATTGCTTACTATAAATTGGACTACCACCTTCTGGTTTGAAGACATTTTTGTTTTTACACTAATAAATAAAATAAAATGATTATCTAAAATCTTTCAGATATAGGCTTTCATTTTTATTTCCTCAGACTATGTAAGGACATTAACAAATCACATACCTAATAGGTATCAGTAGAGGGTACTGGCCAGGGTAAGATCTGAACTTTCTGATATTCATTCAGATTGCAAATGGCCTACTAGAGACTGCCAAATATTGGAAATGGCAACCCTGATCACATCTAAACTACAGCAACAGCTTTTATCTGTACACTTTGCCCCAAATCTTTATGTTCTTATATTCTTGACTTTTAAAAACCTCAACATATTTTACTAGTCCAATTTACTAAAAACTAAAAAAAAAAAACAAAACACACACACAAAAAAAACTATATGATGGTTTACAGGTTTAAATAAGGGACAATTCTACTGGGAAGAAAGTATTGTTTTGTGACTAATTACCTGGAAAACAAAGGCTCTGCTGGAAAACTATTAAGAGTTCAGTAATATGGCAAGCATTAAATACATAAACCAAAACTAATAGCCTGATATTTACAAAAATAGCTATTCAATATGTAATGGAGAGAAGATGCCAATCCAAGTAGCCATTAAAGATGGGGTTCCAGTGAATGAACGTACCTAGGCAACTGCTCCATGTTTGACTACCTGAATTTGACCTTTCTTATGCCCAAGATATTATAAAAAATATCTTTCAAGAATGTGGTTATTTAACCTCAGGCCCTCATCCCTCTTGAGATACAACCCATTCAAAGGATTTGAACGGGTAATTGCTTTACATTACTCTTTTGTCCTCAAAAGAGTACTAAAACATGTTTTTCTTTCTAAAAACAAACTTGTTTGCAATCATGCAATCTATCTTGAACAAAGATAAGCATTCACTATTATCCCAAAAGTGGTTTTAATTAGCTGGAACCAGAATACCTCAACTATTTCCAAGTTAGAAGACAGTACCTGCTTTACGTTGCATAACAGAGCAGAACTATTTACTTGGGTTTGCCAGGGGGAAAAAAAAGAGGAATTATTTTCCCTAAGGGAGTATTGAAGCAAATTGAAACAGCTTGAAGCTTTTAGGTGACTGTATTTTTTTTTTCCCTTTAATCTTGTATGTGTGTGTCTATGTGTGTGTGTGTTTTCAGGTTTAAAAACATTAAAGATCTTAGTTTCTACCTGAACTCAAAATTCAGCTGAAAATTTTATAAATTCAGACATGAATTTATAATAAATTCATTTTATAAATTAAAATTTATAAAATTTTATAAATTCAGACATGAAAGGCATTCAACAAATGCCTTTTCTTGTTTCACCACTAATGGAAGCAAAGAAATTCAAGCCATGAAAAAAATGAGCATATGGTTAATTATAGTTGTGTCGTTCCTCCAGGAGTAACTGGAGATAAGTACTGACTCAAGGAAGATTAAACTAACATCGGAATGCCTAGGGCTTCCAGGCAAAACATAAACTCCAAGGTTTTTAAAACACTCAAGTATGTCATACTTCGCCCTCCAGGGAAAGGCTGGGAGACCTTCTATGTACAGCCTTTCTTTGAGAGATATAATTAGAAAATCACTTGGAACCCATCCGCATTTCCTTTGTGAGAATGCAGTAAATCTTCAGGCCAAAGTTACCAACTGAAATATTCTTGAGAAGCAGGTGTCTCTACCTATTTCCAAGTGTCTGGATAAAATCCAACATTTTTCCCTTAATCAATCCATACAATACAAAATGGTCTCAACATCAATTCCTTTACACATCAATTCCTTTACAAACAGAACAGATAATAATTTTTAATATCATATAAAAATAAAGGGAGGCCTTCTTATCCAAACTAAGATCCAGTTTCTCAAGATCCCATTAGATATGTGTTCCCGTGGTGTAAGGCCATCCTCACCTATTCATTGGTTACATAACTTTTGTAAATAATACTCTTCACAGAATAACAGAGGTAAGGCAGTGAGTGGCCAGTGACATTGTTGCACTAGGGTAAAGCTGGAACCCAACTGGACCAAGGGCAGAGCTGATTTACGGTAGATGATCTACTTGCCAAGAGACTATTACATACCCTGTCCTTAAGCTCTTAGGTCATAAAATCTCCAGTCTCAGAAAGAGGGAAAGACATGGTAATGTAAGCTGAATACCTATCTGTATAGCTGTATTTAATTTTGATGGACAGTACAGAGAGACCTCTTGATATTGTGGAGAAAATGAGGCTTTGTCCTCATTCCTCTAGTCTTGTAAAAAAATAAAACTCTTTCATGCAACCCCTTTAAAAACTAATAAATTCAAAAAGATACTTATTTATAAATGATTACTACTTTACTTTTTCTTTCTATTATTTTTAATGGGCCACAGAAAGTGGTCTTTTTTTTTTCTGTAAGAAAAGATGAGAACTTTAAAAACACAGCTTTGAGAAAGGTATAGAGATGAGGGCTTTGGGTATCTATAAATAGTATAAATATACATGGTCCTTAAGAGAAGCATAACATTATATCCAGCTTGAGAGCTATCCTTTAGTGGCAAATTAATCATTTCATGGAAAGTACTTGATGTACATCTGTCAATTGTCCATGTTTGGTTAAATAATAAATGTGGTATGCACAATTAATCATACTGAACACATACATGTAGCTTCTGCTAATCTTAGGGCCTTCTATTTTTTTTTTTTTTTTTCTTAGGGCCTTCTAAGTTGAATCCAGTTAAGAGTAGTTACAATGTTGACTTCTGCACCAGAAGCCTAGCATTTTATTGAGCCAATAGCCTATGTATTTCTTCTCTTCTTCCTCCGTCCTCCTCCTCCTCTTTCTTCTCTTTTTCTTCCCCCTCCTCCTCCCCCTCATCCTCCTTGGCTTCTTCTTTTTCCTCCGTTCAGCATTGCCTTTCCTTCTTCAGATATCTCATCTAACATCACTGATAGCCACTTTCTTTTTAACATCACT
Organism: Canis aureus; assembly: GCF_053574225.1. NCBI lineage: Eukaryota > Metazoa > Chordata > Mammalia > Carnivora > Canidae > Canis > Canis aureus. Next base: position 49,570,961 of record NC_135630.1, read on the forward strand.
TCACTTCTGATTCAGAGTCTCACTTACTCCTTCAGGATTCTCTCATCTTCTACAACAATTATCTCTTGCCTAATTCTGCCTTCTGCCTGTTTTTTTGCTTGCTTGTTTATTTTTATATGACCCTTTAGTTTGTGATTTCAGACCTCTGACTTGAATCAATGCCATCCCTTCTATGCCATTCTGTTTCACAGCAAAATTATCTGTTTTGGCTTCTTGGCTCCCTCTTATTGATGGATTTCTGTGGGGTAGAGTGGAGTGGAGGAAATGTTATTCCGGACATCCTTTGTGGCTCTGCCAGTTCTTGGCTTTTTTTTTTTTTTTTTTTAAGATTTTATGTATTTATTCAGGAGAGACAGATGGGGGGGGGGGCGCAGAGACACAGGCAGAGGGAGAAGCAGGCTCCATGCAGGGAGCCCAATGCCGGACTCGATCCCAGGACTCTAGGATCACGCTCTGGGCCAAAGGCAGGCACTAAACCTCTGAGCCACCCAGGGATTCCCCAGTTCTTGGCTTTTTAAAGCTACTGTATCAGATGACTGGTCTGAAACAAAGAAGACTCAGTACAAACTAACCTTCCATATTCTAATGTTAAATTTGTTTCTTTACCTATCATATGTAAGTAACTTGATACAATATCTATGTTTTTAGCTATATAGAAAAATTAAAATTAAATAATAATTATTTTCTGAATGATTATAATACTTAGAACAAATATATTTAAATAATAAATGAGATATTTTTAATGGCTTTAAAAAATCAAAAGTAACAATAAATTGTCTTGATTTTTAGATTCCAAGTCCCTTTTCCTTTTAAAAGCTTTTCATGTAGGGGTGCTTGGGCAGATAAATTGTTCAAGTGACTTACTCTTGGTTTTGGTTTAAATCAAGATCTCCTGGGTCCGAGGAGGCCCACCTCAGGCTCCATACTCAGTGGGGAGTCTGCTTGAAGTTTCTCTCCCTCTGCCCCTCCCCACGCTTGCATGTACATGCTCTCTATCTCAAATAAATAAATTTTAAAAATTAAAAATAAATCAAAAGCTTTTAATATATAATAGTTTGTTCTCTTCAGAAAAAAAAAATGAAGTAGTCATTTATAGTAGTACAGAACAACTAAGCAAAGATATAAAGCAACATGTCTTTTTGAAGGGTTATCTTTTCAATAGTAATCCTAAGTGAAATGCTTCATAGTATTCAAACTCATATTTGAATTTGCCTTTCGGTATTAGAACATTTATTGCCAGGAATCCAATAAAAAGTTACAAGATTAACAAATTAAGAGATCTTTAAAAAAATATAAAGAATCTAAATGTTTAAGTCTAATTGCAGATTTCATGAAGACATTAACAATTTGAGTATAAATTCATTTACACTATCAAGCGAATAAATTTAAGGGATCAATATCATAGTAATCTCCCATTTCATAATTTTTTTGACTTATGAGGTGTTCCATTGTTAATATTTTAAATAGATACTATTATTCTTTGATGAAAGCACAAAATTAGATGGAAAAAATAAAATAGTGGAATCAATTAAATTAGGTACAGGATTTCCAAAGTATTTTGTATTGATATTAAAATTCATCAGAAACATTCCATAAGGAGGGCACATGATGCGATGAGCACTGAGTGTTATTCTATATGTTGACAAATTGTGTTTAAATAAAGTAAAATAAATAAAAGAAGAGAAATACATCCATAGATTCCCATCAAACCTACAGATCCATTTCCATTGTATTCTGCCCCCTACCTTTAAGAGAAATGAATGTCTTCCTAAAACAGGGAAGTCCACTACTTGTGCTGTTTATCAAGGGCATTGGTCCCCTGCTCTTTCTTACAACATAAAGGTCTCCCATTTTACCAGATCATCTGACATCTTTTATAACTACCTTGAAACTACACTTTTTAAGATAGCCAGCAACTTCTCAATCGCTAAATCCAATGCACATTTTTTTCATCTTATCTAGTTACTTAGCAGTTGTTGACTGCCTTCCTCCTGAAACCCTTTCAAGAGTTATTCTTTGTTTGCTTGTCTGTTTGACATGTTCTTTCCCATCCTCTCCTATCTCACTGGCTATCTCTTTCCCAGAATCCTCTGCTAGCAACCCTTCCACCCAACCTCTAAAATACAGGTATTATCTAAGGTTTCATTTAGAGTCCTCTTCTTTTCAACTCTGTCCCCTATCTTATCTGATCTATTCCCATAGAAGCATCTATGTGCTTATGTATTCTTTTTCTTTGCCCCTTCCTATCTGTGTTCTTTTTGTCTGTCACCACATTGAAATAAGAGCAGGAAATATAAGTGGTTTGTTCTCAGTTGTATCCCCAACACTAAACAAAGTTCCAGGCACAGAAAAAGCAACTGAAAAAAATAAATAAATAAAAAGCAACTGAAATTATATGTGGAATAAATCAATATGAATTTCTACTACATTAATCCACTGAAGGCAGAATCTATGTATTCATATTTTAATTCTTATATGTGTAAGACCTAATATTTATATGTGTAAGACCTAATTCTTATATGTGTTAAGACCTAATATATATGTGTAAGACCTAGTTTTGAATCTCTGAAATATCACTTACCAGCTATACAACTATGGGCAATTCATTTAACTTTTCTATATTTTCATTTCCTCATTTGTAATGTGGGAATAATTATGGTACCAAATTCATAAGGCATTTGGGATGATTATATGAGTTAACATATGTAAAGGTTTAAAAATAGTGCCTAGTACAAAGGGCTAATATAAGTCAGCATATTATTATTATTATTATTATTATTAATTGCATTGTTCTACACAAGGCTATAACCAATTATGCTTAGCAACATTAATGCCTGTTGAATAAATTATCATTTCCATTTTCTACAAGTAAAGTAGAAATGACAGTTGTTATAGGAGTAGGTTTCTAACTCTAAGAGAATACAATCTACATCTGTATATATAAAATTTTCTCTTTATTATAAGAAGTTGGTCTTCAGATTATCTATACTCATCCTTTAGAATAAGTTCAACCATGTAAACAACATAGTGTATCTTTGAGTCTTAGTATTGCTTGTAGGTTGATAATGTATTTGATAATCTTTTAGGTGGAAAAGGTATGAGACTACTGGAAAATTAAGCAATTAGAAAATATTAAATTTTTATATAAAAAGAAACAAGGATAGAGAGACATAGGAAAAGAAGTAAAGACTGAATAGAAGTGATTTCTTTTTTTTAAGATAAGCAGTTATGTAGCAGGAATGTAGAGAAAGGCTATTCCAGATGACAGGCATTGTGGAAAAGGGGCTTAATTCTCTATGGCCAAATTTTGCAAAGAAAAAGGATGGAAACTATTACTGGAAATAAAAAGGAACTTAAGAGACGTAAAGAAATATTTGATCTCTAGGAAATAATAGTGTTTTTGCCTTCAACACAATACAAAAAAATACTAAGAATTTTATTTAAATAAAGGGAGATTATTCTCCAATCCTTTAAAAACTGGGTGATATATTGAGAATATATTTGTTGCATATAATGCAAGATTATTTTGAAATACTATACATTGTATATAAACACAAAATTTTATTTTAAAGATTTATTTATTTATTTTAGAGAAGGAGTGTGTGCACTAGCAGGGGATGGGCCGAGGGAGAGAATTTCAAGAAACTCCTTCCATCTCATGACCCATGAGATCATGACCTGAGCTGAAATAAGGAGTCAGATGCTTTACTGACTCAGACATTCAAGTGCACACAATATCAAAATACCATAATGCACCCCCCCCCAAAAGCCATTTAGCCTGCCAACTAAAAATATCAATATGAAATACAGAGGCTCACCTTAGTAGATATCCCCCATTGAAAGGTGGTTTAATTAAATTAAATTGCTTTACACATGTTTAAATGGAGTGTAAGGTATATAAATATACACACATTTAACTAATGTTTAAAGTAAAATAACAATAGTATTGAATTCCCTGCAAATATCCCAATTACAAGCAAGGAGAATTATTTATTGAGTACTCACTATATCCTCAGCACCATAAAGAAGGAAATACATAAAAAGGAGGACACTAGAATCTACTAGAAGAAAACCTTTTTTTTTGTCCCCCCTAACTTGCCAAAGTTAGTGGCAACTAACTAACTTGCCAATTAAATGCCAAATTACATAGTATAGATTATAAGAATTACAAAAATTCAGGGAGGTACATATGATTTTCTGAGCAAGTTTACATCATCACATTTCCTTAAGTCACACAAGCATTTATCTTCAAATTTCCACCTACTTTTTAATGAAATCATTTGAGTCTATGCAACTCATTTTTAAATTTTATATTTCTCACTAGCTTTAGTTTTTATAGTCTTCTCTGAATATGCTTTTAAAATGTCCCCACTTCCTACCCTCATTTCCATTGTCATCATCCTTAGTGACCTAACTTTATTTATCAGGGCTTTTATTTATTAATCCTTAGTATTTCTCAACTGCTATGACTTTCTCTACTCAATAGGTATCACATTCAACAATACCACTTCTGGGCTTCAATTTGGCTGTCATCCTCTCCCAACCCTTACCTTCTTATTTGTCAATGTTTTCATTATAACTGAACATAATGTTTGTACCCCAAAGTTTGAGTATGAAATCTGTCTTTCATCATACAATTAATCACTGTACTCAGACTATGATAGGTGGCCTACCAAAAATGATCAACATGGTCAACCAATTTAATGATATCTTTACTACTAGCCTCAATTTTTATGTTTTTCTCTCTTTCCTCTAAAGCTGGATCATTCTTCAACTAACTTTCTTGACTTCTCTTTAGAATATGGAAGATGATTGGAGGAAGAGGAAGAATTATGGACCAAATTAATCTAGTACAACTTTAGCTTGGCCTCTTGCTCTCCTTGGCACACATCAGTGACATCGTGGTGATTTATATGTCACCTTCACAGTGTCTCATTCTTTTATTTCTTCCCATAATTCTCTCCTTGCTTGATTTCCATAATTATGTACATTCTTGTCTCTCTCTCTTACAGCTCTCTCCTCCTATTTCCCATTATGAGTGATCCCCATGGCTCTTAGTGAACAGAAGACAGCTTATGACTTCAACTATAAAACACTATCTTATGACAGAGACTCTCTCTTAGCCAATCTCTTCTGAGCCCTCTTCTGGACTAGCCCTCAACCCTGGCCTTTAAAAACTTTAGACTTGGGCAGCCCACATGGCTCAGCAGTTTAGCGCAAACTTCAGCCTGAGGCCTCATCCTGGAGACCCAGGATTGGGTCCCACGTCAGGCTCCCTGCATAGAGCTGGCTTCTTCCTCTGCCTGTGTCTCTGTCTCTCTCTATGTGTCTCTCATGAATAAATAAATAATTTCTAAAAAAAAAAAAAACAAAAAAAACTGTAGACTCTCAGCACAAATTATTTCATTCACTCCCTCTCCCCATGCTAAAGAACTAAACAAACACTAACCTCTTTTCCTACAGCTCAAAGGCAGCATCCTTAGAATGAACTAAATCCCCTTAAAGTGCCAGCTTGAGAAAGTTCAAGGGTGCCAAAAGAATTTACTGTATATTCTAACCAACACTTGCTAAGAGGCCCTGACCACTCCTTAGAGCATTTAATAAAAAGAGCCTTTTTTTTTAATAAAAAGAGAAGAATCCTTCTTCTGTCCCTTTTAATATATGTATCGCCTATAACTCAGGGATGTCATTCTCAAGGATGTGAAAGCTATTGGTTTGAAATGTAACTCTCAGGTAAAATAGGGACTATGCTTTTAGTCTCTGTAGGAGAATAGAATCTTAACTTTCATAATTGGCAGCAACAGACACAGCTGGCCTAATAGAATTTACAATGACCAACTCTGCAATTCTTCATTTTCTTTCCCCTGCTCACCCCACTCCTTATTCCCTCACTCTTCCTTTAAGCCACTCACTAATTCTGTACAAATCAGAGTTCAGTTAATCCTGGACTTTCTTACATTTTACAATAGAACATTATTGATTAAAAGATACTCTTACCACTTTAATGTATACCTGGCTTTGTTTATCTTTGGACTTCAAATCTGTATATTTAGTTCTATATTCTTCTAATTTCAGAATAAAATTTAGGAAATTTAAGCATACTTGCTGACTTTATGGAGTATTTTGTTTTTTTTCCTTCTTAGTAGTAATATTCTCCTTTCATAAGAAACCTCTTTATTATAAGTAACTAGATAAACCACTTACAGAAAGAGGTGAAGAGATGTCCTGAGGAACATATTTGAGGGTAAATCAGACTTTCTGTTTTTCCTTGTTGAAAAGAAGACCAGAGTATGACAGCTGAATTGCTTAGGGAAATAGAGTAGATTTTTTAGTGCTGTGTGATTGAAGAGAAGAAAAAGTTCTAAGGTAATAGCTGGAGAGAGAAACTTGAACAAGGAAATGCTAAGATCTAATTGGGAATTTGCTGTGTTGTGTTTAATGAAAACATGTTACATCTTTCTGCAAAATCTCCCATATAATATCTATTCCTTATTTAGGCTTCTTGACTGGAAACATTACTGGTGATATGACCTCAAGGAGAATGTAGGACAAGAGTCTAAAGCTGTGCATTTCCCATGTATTTCCCATGCATAGCTTTAGACTGTCATGCTTAGAATGTCTAAATTATGGTTGTAGATTTAGATCATGTTCTCTTACCATCTAGATTAAATAAACTTTAAAAAGAGATGCCAAAAATGCTTTTTTTTTTTCAGAAACTTTCTCCTTCCTATCAAAGTAAAATAAAATATCATAATGCTTTTCTCTTACTACTCCAATCACTGAAATCCTCATTTACACGGAAAGAATGTCCTCAGAGGGGTGCCTGGTAGCTCAGTTCCTAAGCATCTGCCTTCCATTCTCATCATGAGTTCAAGATCCTGGGATTGAGCCTGTGTTGGACTCTGTGTTCAGAGGGGAGTCTGCTCCTCCCTGTGCTCCTCCACCCATTTGTACTCTCTCTCTCTCTCTCTCTCAAATAAATAAAATCTTACAGAAAGAAAGAAAGGAAGAAAGGAAGTCCTCAGAAAATATCTTCTCAAGATGCCTTTCTCATATTGTCACTTCTCTCATCTCTTCCCACTTCTCCATTAACCCTATACTTCTATTTTCATACTTAAATTGCATAATAATAACTTTCATGTCTATTTCCCTAAGTAAGTCTCAAGCTCCTCAAAGATCCCTTATTATATGCAGAAGCACTGTCTTTCTGGAGTTGACCACTTAGAATACAAAATAGGCTGTATATTGTCTTAGTAATTAGTAATTTTTGTATGTCCAGAACCTTGTATTGATAGACAAATTCTCCAATAAAAGGCTCAAAAATTAATTTTTAAATTAAATGTAGAGCAAGTAAATGGGGATGGAGAATATGTGATTTTTTTTAAAAGACTTTATTTATTTTAGAGAGAAATAGAGAAAAGGGAGAGGTAGAGAGGGAGAATCTCCAAGCTGACTCCCTGCTAAGCATGGAGCCCCACTTGGGGCTAGATCCCAGAACCCTGAGATCATGACTTAACTCGAAATGAAGAGTTAGCTGCTTAATCAACTGAGCCACCCAGGCACACCAGAGAATACTGACTTTTAAACTTCTTCTTTACTAAAAAAATCTACTAAAAATTACCAAATTATTGTTTTAAAATCACTCAGTATAAACTTAAATCGATAAATGTAACCAACTCTCAAAACTGACTCTTAATTTCAGCTCAGGTCTTGATCTCAGGGTCTTGGCATCAGGGTTGTGAGTACAGGTTCGGTGTTGAGCTCCAAACTGGGTGTGGAGCCTATTTTTAAAATATATATATATTTTATAACGACTTAATAATACCATTTCCTTGGACCCATATTTTCCCTTTATATTATCAAAATTTAATAATATGCTGCGATATTCAGACACACTGATCTAACTAAAACATAAACCTTGTTGGATGAAAACAATTCACAACAATGGTTTGAGGCAGAATTACTTAAGAATGGGTTACTCATATTGTATTTTTTCTCATGTCTAATACTATTCTTCCCTGATTCCATTTTCTTCGTTCAGATATTAATGTGGCTACCTGTTGCTCTAGGAACACCCTCTTGCTCTCTCTGTTTCCCAGCTGATTGTAACTTAGTTAATTCTGGCAAATAGGTAATAAATGCGAGAGGTATATATCATTTCTAAGGTAAAGCAGGGAAGAGCAGGGTAAGTTCTCGATAATCTCTCTTGCCCTGCCAGGATGATCTCGGAAGCCGCTTGCTATGGTAGAGAGAACTGGGAGCACTCTACATTGCAGTCAATCCATGGGGGGAGAATTGCCTTGTGATGTCAGCAAACTCTCTTCAGACCTTGCATGAGCCAGAAATAAGTATGTTAAACTTAACACACACACACACACACACACACACATCACTGAAACAGATCTTAAGAAAAGCATTCACATATCTAATTTTAAATGCAATCATAAAAACTTTCATGCTCTGACACTGTCAATTAAAATAATCTCTTTGTTCAATCTATTGCTGTAGTCTGATAGTGCCTATGCTATAAAAATCATTCTTTAATCCTATTTAAATGAATTAAATCCTTTTAATTCATTTCTAAATTATAGATGTATTCAAGCAATCAATATCTGAGACTGCATAAACTGAAACCTAAGGATTTATCATTACAACCCATCTAAAGAATGATTTGATGTGGTTTCAAAATTTGTATGCTCATTTTTGAAGGTTGCATTTATAAATGATTCAGGTACAAATATTAAGAAATAATATCATTGCAAAAAATTGTCAACTCACTATTACTTTAAAAATTTGTTGCCAGAAAATTATTTTTACAAGCAACATTAAACTTTTTAGGAACCAAAATTCTATCCTCAAGAGTTTATGAAACACATCCAACAGTTCTTTTATTTACACTATCAATTCATATATACTATGTCATGTCCTTTGGTTTCTTTCATTATTCAATGATCCCAATGAAGCTGCCTCAGCCCCTCTGGCTAACTTAGCAGTCTTTAAACTTTAGCAAATGCCCTGAGCCCACATGATTGATTAACTAACCTTCCTTTGTTTATCTATCGATCATGCATACTTTCCTAGAAATAACAGACCACTCTTGGAATCACAAAACAGGGACCAGATACCTTTTTACAACTTTTCCCTGGCCCCACAGAGCAATAAGGAAACAGACCCCCTGGCACAAGCACAAAATACTGAGACAACATAGCTGGCACCATCCAGTCTGTGTGATCAAGAAATGTTACAGACCACTGCACCCCCTGTGCTGATCAACTACCCTAAACACCTTTAAAAACCCCTGGGCCAGCCAGAAACCTCAGAGATGGCCTTTGGACAAGAGTCCTCCTCTCCAGGTGGCAGGGCTCCTGAACAAAGCTCATATTCCTTCCCAATCAAAATTCGGTCTTGGGATCCCTGGGTGGCTCAGCGATCGGGTGTCTGCCTTCAGCCCAGCGCGTGATCCTGGGGTCTAGGGATCAAGTCCTGCTTCGGGCTCCTGCAAGGAGCCTGCTTCTCCCTCTGCCTGTGTCTCTGCCTCTCTCATCCTCTCTGTCTCTCATGAATAAATCAATAAAATCTTAAAAAAAAAAAAAAAGTCAGTCTTAAGTGCCTTTTGAGCCACAGGCAGTTAAGCTTGGGATTCAGTAACGAAAAGTCTTGAGGAATTTGACCTGAAATTTAAAGAGAGACCAGCTGGAATGCTACACAGAGAAAAGATTTCACTTCTAATAATGTAGGAAGATTCAAAACTAAAAAAAGACTCAAAGGGGGAGGGTCTCCCGAAGGAGCCGGACTAAAGGGGGGCCCTGCGAGAGCCTCCGGGACAGGCAGGCAGGCCCAGCCCCCGGGAAGCGCCCTCCTCTCCCCGGAGGGAAAGGCCTCAGGGCGTCGGCAGGGGGTCGGGCAGGCCGGCAGGAGGGCGGGGGACCCCCAGGTCCCGGGGTCACGAGCAGAGGAGGGAGCCGGGGGAGAGCGCACCCCCACCGCGGCCCATCTCGGGGCAGGGCTGGAGCAAACCCCGGGGCCTCGGGGGAAGCCGGGGGTCGGGCGGGGGCCACGGGCCCGGGGGGGCAATGGTGCACACCGAGCCCGGCACCTGGCGGGGGCGGGGCATCCCCAGGGGCGCGCACCTGAGACAGCACCGCAGGCCCCACCCCCGGGAGACCAGCTGGAAGGACCGGGGAGGGGCGAGCTCCAGACCCAGCAGCACCGGAAAGCTCCAGAACCTAAGGAAAATCGAGGGAATATAGTACATAGAACTAGAGGGTTCCCCCCCTTTTAATTTTTTTTTTCCTTTTTCCATTACAACTCTTTGTTATATCAGACTAAAAATTTGCATTTTTTTCCCCATTTCCCACCTTAACTACAATATTTTACCAGCTCTTCACTTTTTAGTTTTTTTTTTTTTCCTTTTTGCTTTCATATTTCTACAATTATAGGTCTTAAATGTATTTTTCACTTCTGGATTCCCTTCAACATACTCAATTTCCATAGAAACATGAGATATGGGCTTTGGTTTTGTGTTTTTGTTTGTTTGTTTGTTTGTTTGTTTGTTTTGTTTTTTTTCTGCCTCAGTTTGTTTTACAATGGCAGAAGTTAGTACCTTCTAAAACACAACCTTCACCTACCCAGAACCAAGTGGAAAACCATGTTGGTTCATTCTATGAAATTATATTCTCTCTTCATTCCCATTCTGCTCCTTTCTTTTATCTTGTCTATGTTTTTGTGGTCAATGTTGGGGCTTTCTCTTAGTATTGCTGGTTTACATGAATTTGGGATTTAGCATCTTCTAATATACAGATAAAATACACTCAGAACCTACAAGATCACCCTCTAGGACCCCTCAGGTAGACTACATTCTCCCTCTGCTACCAATTCCTCACCACCACCATCCCCCCTATTTTTTTCTTTTTTCCCCCCTTTTCCTTGCTTTTTTTCTTTTCTTTTACTTTTTTTTTCTTCTTTTTTGGTTTGGTTTTTGATTTTTTACTTTTACTACTTTGTTTTAAAATTTGTTTTTCACTTTGCTGGCCCTTTTGTTTTATTTTGTACTATTCTTCTTCTTTTAATTTTCTGCTCTCTGATCACTTCAGAAGCATCTACAGTGTATTTTACTTAGGTTGTGGTTGATATTTTTGACTCATCTTGCTCATACAGCCACTCTTCACTGAACAAAATGACTATGAGTAAGAATTCACCACAAAAGAAAGAACCAGAAACAACACTCTCTGCCACAGAGTTAGAGAATTTGGATTTCAATACGCTATCAGAAATTCAAGGCAGAAGTACAATTATAAAGCTACTGGTGGCTCTGGAAAAAAGAGGAAGTAGCTCTAGAGACTCTGTTACAGCAGAATTGATATCTAATCAGCCAAAAATTGAAAATAGATTAAATGATATGCAATCCAAGCTGGATGTTCTAACTGCTAAGGTTAATGAGGTGGAAGAAAAAGTGAGTAACAGAAGACAAGTTGATGGTAAGGAAGGAAGCTGAGGAAAAAGGAGAAAAACAATTAAGAGCCCTGAGGAAAGGCTTTGGGGAATAAATGATAGCTTAAGAAAGAAGAATGTACATCTAATTGAGATTCCAGAAGAGGCTGAGAGAGAGAGGACCACAAAGTATATCTGAACAAATCACAGCTGAGAACTTCCCAAATCTGGGGAAGGAAACAGGCACTCAGATCCAAGAAATAGAATCTTCACCAAAGTCATTAAAAACTGTTCAACACCTTGACATTTAATAGTGAAACTCGCAAATTTCAAAGATAAAGAGATAATTCATAAAGCAGCGTGAGGCATATTCTTAACTTCTATGGGGAGAAATATCAGATTAACAGCAGACCTCTTAACAGAGACCTGGCAGGCCAGAAAGGGTTGGCATGATATACACAGGGTACTAAATGAGAAGAACATGCAGCTAAGAATACTTTATACAGCAAGGTTCTCAATCAGAATATAAGGAGAGATAAAGAGCTTCCAGGATAGGCAGAAACTGAAAGAATATGTGACCACCAAACCGGCTCTGCAACACATATTAAGGGGGGACCCTGTAAAAGAAAGAGGGGGCCCAAAGAAACAATCCACAAAACAGGGACTGTATAGGTAATACTGTGACACTAAATTCATATCTTTCAATTGTTACTCTGAACACGAATGGGTTAAATGATCAGACAAAAGATGCAGGGTATCAGGCTACATAAAAAGCAAGACCTATCTATATTTTGTCTACAAGAGACTCATTTTAGACCTAAGGACACTTACAGTCTGAAAATGAAGTGATGGAGAACCATTTACCGTTCAAATGGTCCTCAAAAGAAAGCTGGGGTAGCAATCCTCATATCAGATAAAGTTTATACCAAAGACAATAGTAAGAGATCAAGAGGGACATTATATCATACTTAAAGGGTCTATCCAACAAGAATATCTAACAATCATGAATATTTATGCCCCTAATGTGGGAGCTGCCAAGTATATCAATCAAATAATAACCAAAGAAAAGAGATACTTTGATAATAATACACTAATAGTAGGAGACTTCAACACAGAACTTCTAGCAAATGACATATATTCTAAGCAGAATATCACCAAAGGAACAAAGGCCTTAAATGATACACCAGACGACATCGATTTCACAGAGGTATACAGAACTTTCAATCTGAATGCAACTGGATGCACATTCTTCTCAAGTACACATGGAACTTTCTCCAGAATAGACAACATACTGGGTCACAAATCAGGTCTCAACTGATACCAAAAGATTGGAATTGTCTCCTGAATATTTTCAGACCACAATGCTTTGAAACTAGAACTCAAACCCTAGAAGAAATTTAGAAGAAATTCAAACCATGAAGGTTAAAGAGCATCCTACTAAAAGATGAAAGGGTCAACCAGGAAATTAAAGAAGAATTAAAAAGATTCATGGAAACTACTGAAAATGGAGATACAACCATTCAAAATCTTTGGGATACTGCATAAGCAGTCCTAAGAGGGAAATACATAGCAATGAAGCCTCGCTCAAAAACTTGGAAAAAAATTCAAATGCACAAGCTAACCTTGCACCTAAAGGAGTGGAAAAAGAATAGCAAGTAAAGCCTACACCAATTAGAAGAGAGATAATAAAGATTCAAGCAGAACTCAATGAAATAGATATCAGAAGAACTGTAGAATAGATCAACAAAACCAGGAGTTGGTTCTTTGAAATAATTAATAAGATAGATAAACCACTAGCCAGCCTTATGAAGAAGAAAAAAAGACTTAAATTAATAAAATCACAAATAAAAGAGGTGAGATCACAACCAATACCAAGGAAATACAGATGATTTTGAAAACATACTATGAGCAGCTATACGCCAATAAATTAGGCAATGTAGAAGAAATGGACACATTTCTGGAAAATCACAAACTACCAAAACTAGAACAGGAAGAAATAGGAAACTTGAACAGGCCAATAATCAGGGAGGAAATTGAGGCAGTCATCAAAAACCTCCCAAGGCACAAAAGTCCAAGGCCAAAGGGCTTCCCAGAGGAATTCTATCAAATGTTTATAGAAGAAACAATACCTATTCTACTAAAGCTGTGCCAAAAGATGGAAAGAAATGGAATACTTCCAAACTCGTTCTATGAGACCAGCATTACTTTGATTCCAAAACGAGACAGAGACCCCACCAAAAGGGAAAATTATAGACCAATATCCCTGATGAACACGGATGCAAAAATTTTCACCAAGATACTAGCCAATAGGATCCAACAGTACATTAAGAAGATAATTCACCATGACCAAGTGATTTATCCCTGGGATGCAAGGCTCGTTCAACATTTGTAAAATAATCAGCGTGATAGATCATATCAACAAGAGAAAAAAACTAGAACATATGATCCTCTCAATAGATGCAAAGAAATAATTTGACAAAATACAGCATCCATTCCTGATCAAAACTCTTCAGAGTGTAGGGATAGAGGGAACATTCCTCAGCATCTTAAAAACCATCTACGAAAAGCCCACAGCAAATATCATTCTCAATGGGGAAACACTGGGAGCCTTTCCCTAAGATCAGGAACAAGACAGGGATGTCCACTCTCACCACTGGTATACAACATAGTACTAGAAGTCCTAGCCTCAGCAATAAGACAGCAAAAAGAAATAAAAGACATTCTAATTGGCAAAGAAGTCAAACTCTCCCTCTTCGCAGATGACATGATACTGTACATAGAAAACCCAAAAGACTCCACCCCAAGATTGCTAGAACTCATAAAGCAATTCAGCAGTGTGGCAGGATACAAAATCAATGCCCAGAAATCAGTGGTATTTCTCTGCACTAACAATGAGATTGAGGAAAGAGAAATGAAGGAGTCAATCCCATTTACAATTGCACCCCAAAGCATAAGATACCTAGGAATAAACCTAACCAAAGAGGTAAAGGATCTATACCCTAAAAACTACGGAACACTTCTGAAAGAAATTGAGGAAGACACAAAGAGATGGGAAAATATTCCATGCTCATGCACTGGAATAATTAATATTGTGAAAATGTCAATGTTACCCAGGGCAGTTTACACAGTTAATGCAATCTCTAACAAAATACTTTCTTCAGAGCGTTGGAACAAATTATCTTAAGATTTGTGTGGAATCAAAAAAGACCCCAAATAGCCAGGGGAATATTACAAAATAAAACCAGAACTGGGGGCATCACAATGCCAGATTTCAGGTTGTACTACAAAGCTGTGATCATCAAGACAGTGTGGTACTGGCACAAAAGCAGACACATAGATCAGTGGAACAGAATAGAGAACCTAGAAATGGGCCCTCAACTCTATGGTCAACTAATATTCAACAAAACAGGAAAGACTATCCACTGGAAAAAGGACAGTTTCTTCAATAAATGGTGCTGGGAAAATTGGACAGCCACGTGCAGAAGAATGAAATTAGACCATTTTCTTATACCTTATACAAAGATAAATGTTTGAAAGATCTAAATGTGAGACAAGAATCCATCAAATCCTAGAGGAGAATACAGGCAATACCCTTTTTGAACTTGGCCACAGCAACTTCTTGCAAGATACATCTATGAAGGCATAGGAAACCAAAGCAAAAATGAACTATTGGGACTTCATCAAGATAAGAAGCTTTTGCAGAGCAAAAGAAAGTCACCAAAACTAAAAGACAACCTACAGAATGGGAGAAGATATTTGCAAATGATGTATCAGATAAAGGGCTAGTATCCAAGATTTATAAAGAACTTATTAACTCAACAGCAAAGAAACAATCCAATCATGAAATGGGCAAAAGACATGAACATAAATTTTGCCAAAGAAGACATAGACATGGCCAATAAGCACATGAGAAAATGCTCCGCATCACTTGTCATCAGGGAAATACAAATCAAGACCACAATGAGATACCACCTCACACCAGTGAGAATGGGGAAAATTAACAAGACAGGAAACAACAAATGTTGGAGAGGATGTGGACAAAGGGGAACCCTCTTGCACTGTTGGTGGGGATGCAAACTGGTACAGCCACTCTGGAAAACTGTGTGGAGGCTCCTCAAAGAGTCAAAAGCAGAGCTACCGTATGACCCAGCAATTGCACTACTGGGGATTTACCTCAAAGATACAGATATAGTGAAACGCCAGGACGCCTGCACCCCAATGCTCATAGTAGCAATGTCCACAATAGCTAAGCCATGGAAGGAGTCATGATGTCTTTCGACAGATGAATGGATAAAGAAGATGTGATATATATATGGAATATTACTCAGCAATCAGAAAGGACAAATACCATTTGCTTTGACGTGGATGGAACTGGAGGATATTATGCTGAGTGAAATAAGTCAATTGGAGAAGGATAATTGGATTATGACCATATGGATTCATTCATATGGGGAATATAAGAAATAGTGAAAGGGATTATAAGGGAAAGAGGGGAACTGAGTGGGAAAAATTAGAGAGGGAGACAAACCATGAGAGACTCCTAACTCTGAGAAACAAACAAAGGGTTGCAGAAGGGAAGTGGGTGGGGGGTTGGGGTAACTGGGTGATGGGCAAGGGGATGAGCACTGGGTGTTATACTATATGTTGTCAAATTGAACTAAATAAAAACAAATTTAAAGAGAGTAAAAATAAAATTAATAAAATAAAATAAAATAAAATAGAGGAAACTGAGGAGTAGAAAACTTAAGAAGATGGTGTGATTTGAACTCTGAAATTTTGTACCTGTATGCATTTTTAATTATCATGTTTTGTTGTCTCTGTGCATTGTTTTGAATTTCTGCAGCATCATTTTATAGCAGGGAGTAAGAACAGCAGGATAGTTAAGGAAACTAGAACTTACTTGAGTTTTATGCATTTGTTAAAATTTTCATTTTTAAAGAGCTTGGGTTAATGTGAAATATGCTCATGCTATTTAGAGACAAATAAGATATAATTTTGTTTATGTAGAATAATAAAAATTACATTAAAAAAGTCTTGAATACCATTTCTCCTATTAAATTACTCTGTGAAAAAAAGGATGTAGCAACACTAACTTCCATCTACTTCATTCAAATTACAATAGTTAAAATTTATAAAAAGTGTATTGGCAATATGGATGTGCCAATTCATTGTTACAGGTTAACAAATTAGGGATTCGAAAGTCACAAAGCTTACAAAATATCTAATTAACAGCATTTATTGAACACTTACTGTGTGCTTGTCACTATTTTAAGAAATTATAATATTAATTCTATGGATTATGCATTAGTTCAGTTATCTGTTCTTTTGTCTGATTGCCCAACTATTGTTTTTTTTTTTTTTTTCTTTATCTCAAACTCCCATAATACAGGCAGAATGTGAGCATTGAAAGTTGTCCATCACTCTGGATAATACCACCCAGACATCTGCATTTTACATAAAAGGTGATAATTATAAAACAGAAGCCTAGGAGTTTTACTAAGTTAGAAATAGGATACATAACTACCCGTCTACTTATAAATAGAAATACAATGGAAACAAGTTTGTCAGTGTAATCCAGTTAGGTCTTTCACAGTAAAAGAGGTAAGATGTGACACTGATGCTTGGAATTCTATTTTTATGATCTTCTTTTTTAATTTGTTTTGCATTTCAAGTGATCCGGGGAAAAGTAAAATTTCAGATCAAATTGTATGTTCATATAACCAGCAGTGCACGGTCTTACCAAACATAGTTTGAAAAGAATTAAAAGGCTTTCTGCTCAAAGTATTAAGAGTCAACAATCATATTGTCAAGAAAATAATTATAATCTATTTCATAAAAGATTTTAAAGTTCTCCCTTGAAAATTTAATATTCCTCAGATTTGTACTATTTCCTTGAACTCACCATCTGGTCTCCAAAATCTTACTGTAAAAGGAAGGTTTTTAAAATTGTTGAGGACTCTCATCACAAATATCAAATCTCTCAAAGAAAAGAAATGGTACAATATGAAAATGTATACTTTTTTATGTGATTTAAAACATTTCTTAGCATACATGGAACATGCAATATACATGGAAAATGGCAAGGCTCCTGAGTAAAAACAGAAAGAATTATGTGACAGGAAATAGAACTGAAAAATCCAATAATCTTTTACTTCTCTATTAGACAGTTAAGAAAATAAGTGAGAAATAAAGATAAGCCTTGTAGAAGAGAAAGGAAAAATTATTTGTTTGTATCATGCCAGAACAAGTTAGAAAAACAAAACAAAAACTAAAAATAACAGAAAGCTTGCTCATATTCACCATAGAAGAACTTAAGAAACAACAGAAGGAAACCTTTTCTACTGCCCAAACCAACTGATTTCCAAAAGAGATTTGTAAAGGTTTGTTTCCTTGATAAGTTTGAGGTCCGGAGTGCTGTCAAAAGGGCAGAGAGCTGGGAAGGTGAAGTGAAAATAATCCTCTCAAACTGAAATAGCAGTCATATAATTTTCAGTTAGAATTGGGAGATGGAGTTTAAAGATCTTAATAAAATGAAAATATAAAAAGATATGGTGATGCATATAGGAAAATAATTAATTTATTTTTGTAAAAGGATTACCAAAAGACATCTAAATAGCTATTCTGATGGAAATGGGCATAAAAGACCAGTTGTATATGACCTCTGATTCCTATATTTCCCATAAATCACTTATTACCTAAAGTATCTGAAAACTGAATATATTAGTATAATTGTAACATGGACTATTTGTGTAGTTGGGTAAGCATTTATTGATAATGACTTAGAATCTGAGAGAGCGTGTATGTGTATGTGTGTGTGTGTGTGTGTGTGTGTGTGTGTGTGTGTATGTGCATACCCACACAATATTTTTCTCAGGAAATAATCACAGAAATAGCAAAGACAGGTATAAAAAGGAATGGCTGAAAGTCTGTAGCACTGAAAAGCACAGGACCTCAGGGCTGTTGAAGTCCAGCACAGACACTGAAAACAAAATTTCAATCTAATCACTGTTATTAGTTGGCTAAGTGACCAGCCAGGAAGGAGTCCCCAGATTACTGTGTTTCTCATTTATGAAATGGAGTTAATAATCAGCAGTTCCTTAACTATTCTAGGTATGTTACAAAGTTCAATTAGATTATTTCTATTTAAATTTTGTGGTTTGTTAGAAAGATAAAACAGATAAAGATGTTATCACTATTATGGCAATGCAGAGACTTCTTATAAATTAAAAATAAAATTCTTGCAAAAAAATTCTTCAATTAATTATATAGAATCATTAAACTATATTGAACAATGTGTTCAAGTTTTTCCAAAGATGTTTATTCTGAGTGTTGGAATCAACATAAGATCCTGTAAAATTATTGTAAAAGTCTTCAAAAGATTGTAATGCCACCAAGTTTTCCTAAAAAAGAATTGTTTAAAGTATAAATATTTCTATATTGTAAGGTATTATTAATATATTTGAGAGCAGAAATGTGAAATATAAATAGTTATCTAAATTATATATCACCCAGAATCAGCTACAGTATTGTGAACCAGAGATTTTTATATATGAAAATCATCTTGCAACTAAAATTAATGTAAAATTACAAGGGAAAAATAGGAATGCTTATGAACTTCTGAGATTGTTTTAGTAGTATATCTCCATTAAAGAGTTGTTGGGTTTCTACTTTACATATTAAAACTTGTTGCTCTGGCATTTTCTCAAAGTTCCATTCCTCTGTTGTAATTTGAAAATTAAAGTGCATATGCATAGGATATGCATTAACAGAATTTCTTTCCACTCTTAGCAAGTACAGATTTTGTCAAATAATCCGTTGAGTCAAGAAAATACAAACAGAGATATAAAGGAACCCATTTTTTCACTGACATGCGGAATTAAAACACTGAAGGTGTTAGATGCCTAACATCTCGATTAAATTTATTCTACCCATGAAGCAACAGTTTATGATTTTCAAATGAATGGCACACTTAAATGAAGGGAGCTTTAATACAATATGATATTAATATACAAATACATTATTCAACTGCCACTGACATTCTGAATTAAATCAGTAATGGGGTGTATAACTGATTAAATATCTACACAACAGAAAGCAACAGCTTATGATTTAAAGAGGCGCTGGTAGAGTGATCACATCATTACACTGCCAAATGCCATCTATCACTTTTACTGAACTTAACGAAGATGGATTACATCCCACAGATGAGATGCAGCCTATAAATACTGTCATGCTGATCTTCATCTGACTTTCTTAGAGAACAGATAAGCAACAAATCAATAATTTAACAAGTCGTATTAGAAATTCAGTGTTATTCAGCATCCAGAAGTAATCTTGTAGGACATTATAGCAACAAATAGCCCCAATTCAATGAAATCTGCCAAATTATGCTTTCCCTTTGAAGTTAACTTATTTTCTCTTTAGGTTTATTTACTTCATCAAGTTTAAGAGAAAGGTAGTGTAAAGCATCCCCACCCACTTTTTCATTTTAAACCAAGACTGGTTTGGCACTAACAAACTTCTTTTACAACTTTCTTTACTAAGTGCAATATGGTTCCTGACTCAAGCTATAAGCTCATACAGGTAATTACAACTCTATGACATAGAATATTGGTTTTAAAGTTACTGTCTTCAAACACTGAAACAAACAAGCCGAATATCATAAAAATATGCATAAACAATACATTCATTTCACAACTTCTGGGTTGTTTTAATAGTATTTCTCCATTAAACACCTGCCTGAGTTTCTATTTACCATCTCATTTAGCTTTCCCAGTTTACCTTTGTGGGAACCGCCTGTCAATTGCTTCAGCAGACCAATCACTGGAGACCAGATTGCTTTTTGTCAGTCTGCTTGTATAATGTTATGGTAATAGATAACAGGTGGTCAGTATTCGTCGGCTGAGGTGAAGATGATGTCTCACAAGCTATAAAACATCTGAGGAAATGCTTTAACAGTTCACACTTACTACTAATTGCGCCATTAGAACTTTAATTAATTCTTTACCCTTCCACTATGTTCCTTCGATGGCCATAAGGTAGGAAATCATTCGGAACAGAAAGAAAGAATCTAAAGAGACAATAATGAGGTGTAATAAAAGAAAGAATGAGGGGCAGAATGGCTAACATTTTGCTCTGAAACTAGAGCGGAGTTTGATTGCTTAATCAGTTCCGTATTTGATAATGCCCCTAAAAGGGAATCATTTTTTAAAGAGCACCTTAATTCTGAGAACATGTTAACCACAGCCTACGTTTAAACTGGCCATCCTCAATTACTAACTCTATGTTTGAAAGTATTTTGAAATGCTTCCTTTCCGCTTTTAAAGCATCAGCAATTGAATCCTCACAAATCAGAAATGGATAAATGAGACATGAAAAAGGTTTCACTCCAGGAGGATCTATATATTTTTAAAATATTGCCTTAGAATATGTCGCCTAAAAGATGGAAGCAGACTCAAAGTCATTGAACTGATGTTCAAGCTCAGGTGAATTTCTACTTTGAAATGTCCAGTTTCTAGTTTTCAAATAGCACATCTTTAGACACATGTCATGATTAGACAGTTCTACATATCAGGAACCTTAGATGATTTGAATTTTGTAAATTTGAATTTTGTAATTTTAGCCTTTATGATTTGCTTATGCCTTCTGATTTATTCAAAATATCTATAGTTTATAATAATTCATTTGAATATAATTGAATAAAGGAATCTTTAATTAATAAAATTGATCTCCTCAAGAAAAATTAAGACTTTAATAACTTGAGAAAGACTTTAAATAGATTTTGTTTTAAAAAAATGAGACAAAGGCTTATTTTTCTTCATGCCTAGTATTCTAGATTAAAAAGAAAAAGAACAAATATTTATCAAGACAAATGATATGAAAGCATACTGCTCAGCAAAAGTCCAGCCATCTAAAAAGATGTCCAAATTTACACACAACTTTTTATCTTATATTCCTATGAAGAACCTATGGTTTTATTTCTAGCTAAAAAAATATTTTTGTTTTGTTCTCTTAAAAATTCTAATATTCCAGCAGCCCCAGTGGCCCAGCGGTTTAGTGCCGCCTTCAGCCCAGGACGTGATCCCGGAGATCTGGGATCGAGTCCCACCTCAGGCTCATGTATGGAGCCTGCTTCTTCTTTAAAATAAAATCTTTAAAAAAAAATAAATCTTTAAAATAAAAAACCCTCTTAATAATATATATATTATAAATAATATATATATTTAATTTTAGGAATTAACAAATGTCAAAGCCTCTTGACAAAGCACTATGACTCTGAAAGTAACTTGGAAATATAACAATGCAATTCTCAACCAACTGGACTTAGCTATGATAGAACCCATTATAGATGTTAGCTATTGTCAAGAAGAAATAAATCTTGGGTTCTACTTGAAGTTTTTTTTAAAACCAGGGGGATTTATACCAAATTCCCAGAAAGATAGCAGTGTCTTCAAGGTTTAAGCCTATAGTTCTAACCCAAAGTAAACAGGCTGTATAGACTACACCAAGATTTTACCTCTGAACCCTCTCCCCTGTACTTTACAAATCAACATTCATCAGTTAACATTGGCTCAAAACTGCAGTGCCATTTACTAGTTTATCATACTATTTGGACCTGATATTTAGTAATTATTTAACTTGTTTTTTTAATCATCAAAAGTGACACCACTCCTTAACATGATTCACCTAGTAAAACTTTCTTAACATGCTCCCATTTCCGATGAGATTAATATCCTTTGGAATATTGATGAGATGTTTATCTCAGAGGAGTGTTCCCACCTGCCAGATATATGCTAGAAATACAGCAGTTAAGAGACCAAATCTTTGTTTCCATGGGGTTTATATTCTATATAGAGGGAATAAACATTAGTTACTGATGAATATCTTCCATGAAATATTGGTTCCAAAAGATACTTTTCTAAATGGGATGATCCCAAAAAGCCTGTTTTGGAAGGTGATCTGAAGATAGAGAGGGGGATTTATGAGTTCTGAGGGAAGAACATTCCAGACATAAAAATAGGACATGCTCAAACCCTGAAATGAGAGTCTTTGGGGGCGGTATTCACAGAACAAGGAGGCTGACTACCAGAAAAGAGAGCATGAGTGACGTAATAGCACATGAGACTGGGCAAAGATGGTATCTTGCAAGTCCTCGTAGGTATAAGGTTAGAAGCCTTTGGAGAGTTTTGAGCTGAAATGTTAGTGGTTGTGATCTCTGTGGTTTTAACAACTTGACTGTTTGAGGAATAGGTTGAAGCAGATCAGTTGGAAAGCAACTGCAATAACCTGAGTCAGATAGTAATGCCTGGACTAATTGATAGTCAATGACATTGGTGAGAAATGGTCAGATATTGGGTATATTCTAAAGCTGGATATGATAGAAACAATAAGACAAAAGGAAAAATAACAACTTTTAAAAGTAGTGGGGAAAATACCGAAGGCATGATTCATGAAAGAAATAATTGGTACAATTGGACTTCATTAAAATTAAAAACATCTGCTCTACAAAGGAAAATGTCAAGAGAAGGAGAAAACAAGCCACAAACTGGGAGAAAATATTTACAGAAGACACATGTGATAAAACGTTGTTATCTAAAATATACAAAGAACTCATAAACTGAACATAAGAAAATGAATAATTTTTGTGTTCTTAAAAATAGGCAAAAGATATGAAAAAATATCTCACCAAAGAAGATATACAGATGTCAGGTGGAATATGAAAAGATGTTCAACATCATATATCATTAGGGAATTTCAAATTAAAACAGCAATGAGATAACACCACATATGTATTAGAAGAGCCATAACCCAGAATGCTGATAACACCAAATGTTGGTGACCATATGAAGCAACAAGACTTCTCATTCATTAATGGTGGAAATGCAAAATGGTACATACAGCAACTTTGGAAGACAGTTTGGTAATATCTTACAAAATTAGGCATACTCTTACTATATTATCTAGCAAATGCATGCCTTGATATTTACCCAAAGGAGGTGAATGCTTATATCCATACAAAAAAAAAAAAAAAAAAACCCTGCAGGTAGATGGCTGTAGCAGCTTTTCTTCATAATTGCCAAAATGTAGAAGCAACCAAGATATCCTTCACTTGGAGAATGGATAAACTGTGGTACATCTAGACAATGGAATATTATTCAGTGCTAAAAAGAATTTAACAAGCCATAAAAGAAACAAAAAATCATGAGAAACCTTAACTACATATTATTACATAAAGAAGTCAATCCAAAAAGACTACATATTGTATGATTCTAACCATATGACAGTCTAGAAATGGGAAACTATGAAAATGGTAAAAAGATCAGTCACTTCCAGAGGTTAAAGGGGAGGGTAGATAAATCAGCAGAGCACAGATGATCTTTAGGGCAGTGAATCTATTCTAAGTGCTATTACAGTGGTGGGTAAATGTCATTATACATTCTTTGAAATCCATAGAATAATTAACACCAAGAGTGAACACTAATGTGAACTGCAAACATTGGTCCTTTGTCAGCGTAGGTTTACTGACTATAACAAATGTACCAATCAGGTGTGAGAGGCTGATAGTTGGGGAAGGTAGGGGATATATAGGAATTCTTTGTACTTTCCACTTAATTTTGAAGTGAACCTAAAACTGCTCTGAAAAATAAAGTCTATTTAATAAGCAAACAAACACCTTTTTTTTAAAAGTAGTAGAGAACATTTTAAAGTTTATTACAGATATGGGGATACCTTTCTAAGGCTGATATAAAAACCAGAACCCAAAAGAAAAGATTAGCAAATTTGAGGATATAAATAATTAAAACTTCCATTATGAAAAAAGTAAAGAGATAATTAAAAGATAACATATTGAGGAAAATATGTTTTAAAAATTTGACAAAAGATTAATATATAAAATATTTCAAAGATTTCCCATAAATCAATAAGGAAACTATGAAAACCACAATGTAAAATGGGCTAACATAATGCAGATCATTGTAGAACCAGTTTCTATTTTTAAGCTGCTCTGGCACACCATCTGAAGAACAGCCAGGTACTGAAGATGCACAAGACAGTGTGAAACTATAGATTGTCCATAGAGCCT
This sequence comes from Canis aureus, assembly GCF_053574225.1. Taxonomy (NCBI): domain Eukaryota; kingdom Metazoa; phylum Chordata; class Mammalia; order Carnivora; family Canidae; genus Canis; species Canis aureus. The sequence continues at coordinate 49,595,472 of NC_135630.1, forward strand.
CTCAAGGGGCTCAGTGGATCCCACCACTCCATGAAAAAAGTACAAGGAGTTCCTGCTAGAAATAAGAACTGGAGTTCCAGATGCTTTTTGGATCAAAGATGCTTCAATAATAAAACTTAAAATGTGACATTGCCTTAGTGAAGACAATCAAACTATTAGTGACAAAAACTCAAATATTACAGGAAAACATTTACCAATGTAAGAAATTATAGATATAGGAAACAAACCATTTGACAAACACAACTCTAGATGAAGGGGAAATTTTCATGAAATTGATGTATATGAGATGTTCTTCACTTCTTTCTACAAAGTTCTATAAAATAAATATGAAATTAGACTGAAGCTAGATGGCAAACAGGTGGACAGGAAAACAACTTTGATAAAATAAGCTTTTTGCCTGAAGTCTAAAATTTTAATTAACATGAGACATGTTTTTTTTTTTTTTTTTTTTGCCTCTCAGGGATTAAAGTGCCAAAGTGAACAGTTTTAAGCAATGGAAAAAAAATATCGCCATCTTATCGGGATATAAGACAAAGTCACTCATAAGCACTTTTTGATTTCCCTCTAAAAGAGTGAAACCCAGGTCACTAATAAAGGTCATATAAAGTGTTATATTCACAACCAAATATACTTTGCACATATTAATGTGAGGGGATGGGGATTGAGAAATATATTGAGAGATGGGTTTAGAGAGACAGATACTGAGGGAGAGACAGAGAGAAAGAGAAGGAGAAATAGAATACAGAAGACAGTAAAATACAGGACTTCAGGTTTAAAAATTATATCTATCCAAACTTTTAGGCTGTTCTTATACAATAAATTTCCAAATTTGCAAAGTTTAAAAATTTGATAACTTTATTTGTTGGCAATAGTGTGGAAAATTGGTGTTATTCTCATACTATTATTTATATTGTTAATCAGTACAGATAATTGTATATGTCCTCTGACTCAAAAATTCTATTTCTAGGAATATATACCACAATGATACCATTACAGGAACAGAAAGACTTGTGTATACAAATGTCAAGTGCTACATTGTTTTATAGAAATCATTCTAAATGGCCTAAGGCTCATGTATAAAAATATTAAATAAATTATTGCACATTGATAAAATGGAGTACTATGTAACTATCTGAACAATGAGACTAACCATGGATACTGACATAAGACAAAATTTCATGGCATCATTATTTAATTTAAAAAAATATATTTATTTTATTATTTAAGAGAGGAGAGAGAGAGCAAGTGGGAAGAGGGACAAAGGGAGGAGAGAAAGAAAATCTCAAGTAGACTCCCTGTCAAGCATACAGCCCAATGTGGGGCTCAATCTCATGCCCCTGAGACCATAATCTGAGCCAAAATCAAGAGTCATATGTTTAGCCAACTGAGCTTCCCAAGTTCCCCAAGATTCTTAGCTTTGAAAAAGCATTTTGAGGACTGTAAGAACACACATATATTTTTTTTATCTTTGCAGAAAAATTATATACCATGTTATTTATTCGAAATAGGATTGGGACTTACTTCAAATCCTTCTCAGAGAATTGGATTTTGTTTTTACAATTAATATCTTTACAGAACAAAAACTCAGTAAGGTAATATAAATAAATTAATTAATTTAAAAAAATGAAGACTCACTCAGCAAAAGAGAAGAGTTTTCTAAAAACTTACCTGATTTGGGGAAAGAGAAATTACCCAACTCTGTCTCCTCTATTCTTCCTATCTCACCTAAGGTGGGGTGAGGAAGCTGAAGAACCCTTATGAAAGCCACATCCCAGGGACAGAGACCCACAAAAGACTGAGACAGAACCATAGGATTTCAGAAGGCTTGACTTTGCCCAAACTTCACAATTACATCAATGGGACTCTGGTATAGTAACAGTGAATTATATCTGAAAAAAGTTGACAGTCTTATACTCTGATTAAGAAGAAGCTGTTAGGGGTAGCCAAAGAAAACAGATGAGACGAAAACAGGGACACTGGAGCAAGAAGTCTCAGATACCTAGAGTTACAACAATGTACATAGCTTTTCTTCTTACCATATTAATGAAACCTCATGCTAAAAGCCTATTCAGTTTAGTTCCTATTATCTGGTACACCATGTCCAGCTTTCAATAAAAAAATTCAAGGTACAGTAAAAGGCAAGGAAGAAACACAGTCTGAAGAAACTAAGCATGAATCAGAACCAGAATAAGATATGGCAGAGATTTCAGAATCATCAGACTGGGAACTTAATAATAATAATAATAATAATAATAATAATAATAATAATAACAAGTGAAGAGCTCTAATAAAAAATAGACAACATTCAAGAACAGATGGGTAATGGAAGTAGAAACATAGAAACTATAAGAATTAAAAACAGATATAGAAATAAAAAAATACTGTAATGGAAATAAAGACTTCCTTTGATGGGCCCATCAATAGACTAGATATACCCGAGGAAAGAGTCAGTGAGCTAGAAGACATGTCATTAGAAACTTCCCACCCTAAAATGAAAATATTAAAAAATCCAAACTCAAGAGAAATATTCAAGAACTGTGGGGTAATTTCAAATGGTATCATAAACACTTTAGAGAAAAAATTAGAATAAAGAGGTAACAGAAGAAATATTTAAAATAATAATGGTGTGATTTTTCCAAAATTAATGAAAGACACAAAACCACAATTCCAAGAAACTCAGAGAACACTAAGCAGAATAAATACTACAAAATCTATACTTAGGCATATCATATCCAAGCTGCAGAAAACCAAAGACAAAGTGAAAATCTTAAAAGTGCCAAGAGGAAAAAAAAATCTTACCTAAAGAAGAACAAAGAAAAACAATTATATTAAACATTTTATTAGAAACTATACAAGAAAAAAGAGAGTGGTGTAAAATATTTAATATTTTAAAATAAATAAAAACACACCAGTTAGAATTCTGTATCTGGTGAAATTATTTTTCTTTTTTTAAAATTTTTATTTATTTATGATAGTCACAGAGAGAGAGAGAGGCAGAGACACAGGCAGAGGGAGAAGCAGGCTCCATGCACCAGGAGACCGACATGGGATCCGATCCTGGGTCTCCAGAATCACGCCCTGGGCCAAAGGCAGGCGCTAAACTGGTGCGCCACCCCGGGATCCCTGAAATTATTTTTCAAAGGTAAAGGTAAAATAGACTTTTCAAATAGAAAAAAAAGATAACAATTCATTGACCATAGAACTTTCCTACAAAAAAATATTAAAAGAAATTCTTCTCGAAGAAGAAAAATTATATAGATCAAAAACTTAGATCTGTATAACAAAAAAGAAAGAATCAGACATAGAATAAATGAAGGAAAAATAAAATCTTTCATTTTACTTATCCTTTATTAAGATAATAAATAACTTATTTTTCAAAATAATAGCAAAGCTTTGGGTGATTACAGCATATGGATAAGTGAAATAATGACAGCAATGTTTTAAGATATGTGAGGGAAGAACAAAAATCTCTCTTTTGTAAGGAACCTGCACTATACCAATGAAGCAGTATAGTGTATTTGAGAGTGGACTTAAATTGGTTGTAAATATATGTTGCAAACTATAAGAAAACACCTGAAAATATAAAAAAGAAGCATAATTAATATGCTAAGAAAATAGAAAAAAATGAAATTGTAAAATATTTCATTAAAACAAGAAGAAAAAAATAAAGAACAAGTGTAACAACTAGAAGACACAACCATGGCAGACATTAAATAAATATCAATAATTATTTTAAATGTGAATGGTCTAAATATACCAATTAAAAGATGGAGATCATTGGAGTGGATTAAACAAAAACAAACCAACTATATGTTGCCTATAAGAAAACCACTTTAAATATAAAGACATAGAGACATCAAAGGTAAAACGATAGATATTATAATAGTGTTGTATGGTAACTGATGGTAGCTATAGTTGTGGTGATCATAGCATAATATATAAATGTGTTGAATCACTATATTGTACACCTGAGAGTAATGTAACATTGTGGGTCAATTATACTGCAGTTTAATAAACAAAAAATATTTCAAAAAAAGAAAAAAACAAAAAGGGGGAAAAAAGGAATGGAGAAAGACTTAATCCTTAATGTCTATGCATATAACAATAGAGGATCAAAAACATGGGTAAAAACTGAGAGAATTATAAAGAGAAATAGACAAATCCACTATTATAAAGATTTTAAAGGCTCTCTTTCAGCAATAGATTAAGCAGGTAGAAAGTCAGTAAGGATATTCTTACCAAATAACACCATCAATCAACTTGATCTAATTGATGTTTATAAAATAGTTTATTAAACAGCAGTAGAATATACACTTTTCTCAACTCATGTGGAACATTTACTAACATAGAGCCTATTCTGGACCATAAAACACACTTAAACTAATTTAAAAGAATAGAAATCACACAGAATATATTGTCAGACCACAATGGGATCTGGAAAACTGTGTGGAGGTTCCTCAAAGAGTTAAAAATAGACCTGCCGTATAACCCAGCAATTGCACTGTTGGGGATTTTCCCCAAAGATATAGATGCAATGAAACGCCGGGACACCTGCACCCCAATGTTTCTAGCAGCAATGTCCACAATAGCCAAACTGTGGAAGAATAAGTTATAAGCCAAATAAGAATAAGAATAAGCCAAACTGTGGAAGGAGCCTCGGTGTCCAACGAAAGATGAATGGATAAAGAAGATGTGGTCTATGTATACAATGGAATATTACTCAGCCATTAGAAACGACAAATACCCACCATTTGCTTTGACGTGGATGGAACTGGAGGGTATTATGCAGAGTGAAATAAGTCAATCGGAGAAAGACAAACATTATATGGTCTCATTCATTTGGGGAATATAAATAATAGTGAAAGGGAATATAAGGGAAGGGAGAAGAAATGTGTGGAAAATATCAGAAAGGGAGACAGAACATAAAGACTCCTAACTCTGGGAAATGAACTAGGGGTGGTGGAAGGGAGGAGGGTGGGGGGTGGGGGTGAATGGGTGATGGGCACTGAGGGGGGCACTTGATGGGGTGAGCACTGGGTGTTATTCTGTATGTTGGCAAATTGAACACCAATAAAAAATAAATTTATTATAAAAAATAGAAATAAATAATTGGAAAATCCCAAAATACCTGGAGATTATGAACATGTTACTAAATAACATATGGCTCAAAAGAGATTCAAGAGAAATTTTAAGATATTTGAACTAACTAAAATTTTAAATACAACAGTGACAAGCACAAAAGCTGTTTATAGAGACATTTACTGCATTAAATGCATTTTTAGAAAAAAAAAAGAAAAGAAAGGCCTATAAATAATCTAAGCTTCCATTTTAGGAATCTAGAGAAGGAAAACCTATTTATACCTAAATCAGGAAAGAAAAATAAAACAAAATAGAGCATATGTTAATAAAATTAAACAGGAAAACAATAAAGTCCATGAAATCAAAGCTTATTCTTTAAAAAGATAAAATCAATAAACTTCTAGCAGGTTTACTTAAAAACAAGGAGAAAACACAAATTATTAATATGAGAAATGAGAGAGGAGCCATTACTACTGTTGCTATGGACACTGAAAGGGTAATAAATGAATATTATGAACAAATGAATATCCATGCCTCCCCTTTTGATAACTTAGATAAAATGGAACAATTTCTTGAAACCAAAACTCACACAAGGAAAAAAAAATCAATAATCCATTATAGAAGATGCATCAGCAAAAATCTTCCAAAAAAGAAAGCGCCAGACCTAGATGTTTTCACTAGTGAATTATACTAAATATTAAAAAAAAACAAAATTATACCAATTATCTATAATCTCTTCCAGAAAAAAGAAGCAGAGGGAATACTAATAAATCTATTTCTATGAAGCCAATGTGACCTTAATACCAAAACTGGATAAAGTCTTACAAGAAAAGAAAATACTGGAGGGGCTTGAGTGGGTCAGTTGGTTAAATGTCTGACTCATGATTGCAGCTCAGGTCATGATCTCAGAGTTGTGATATTGTGCCCACCATGGGCTCTGTGCTAGACATGAAGCCTGCTTAAGATTCTCTCTCTCTCTCTCTCCCTCCCTCCCTCTGTTCCTTCCCCCTTCTTAAAAAATAGTGCAGATGTATATTTCCTGTAAAGTAGCTATAAAATTACTATATGTAATGTGGTATATCCCAAATGGGATCCTACAATAAAAATATTAAAAAGTACATTAAGTAAAAACTACAAAAATTTAAGCAAACTGTAGACTTTGGTTAATAATAATGTATCAATATGGTTCATTAGTTATAACAAATATCTCATATATTAGTAATTAGGGAAACCGGGTATGGGATATGAGAACTCCCTTACCACCATTTCAATTTTCCTCTAATAAGAAATAAGTTCTACTAAAGAAAGGGTGAAAGATCAATTTTGAGTTCGAGTTTGTAATTTCCTATTTGAGACTCCAAGCTACTTCATTTCGTGGGGCCTCAATTTTCTTCAGAAGATATGTTTTAGAGAGTTACTGTGCAGATTAAATGCTATGGAGCTTTTGGTAGAATGCCTAGCACATGATAAAAACACAAAAGGTAGATAATTATTACTAGAACCAAACTGAGAAATATATGAGTCATCTAGGGCTTCCTATGAATAGAATTCTGTGATGCGCTTCATATAAGAGCAATTCCACTGCATTGGGACTACAATTTTAAAACAGTATTACAACATTGTTATTATTATTATTCATTGATTATCCAGTTTTATTTTGGTGTAACTTAGATACAAATTATAATTCTGTTCTTTGGATTTGTGTTGTAATAACTTTTTTTCTTGTTTTTATTTTTCACACATGAGAGACATGGAGAGAGAGAGTCAAAGATGTAGGCAGAGGGAGAAGCAGACTCCCTGTGGGGAGCCCGAGGCAGGTCTCAATCTCAATATCCTAGTATCATGATCTGAGCCAAAGGCAGACGCTCAACCACTGACCTACTCAGGTACCCCTGGGTTGTAATAACTTTAGAACAGAGGTAATCGAATTTCATTATAAAGACACTGTCAGCATAAGTTTTTCCATTGGCTAGAATGGCCCACTTGCCCATCTGTAGCCTGAGTCTTATATCCTATATGCTAAGTCTTATATCCTTATATCCTATTCTATTCTATAACCTTTATTACAATAGATGGAAACTTCACTGAACAAGTTACTAGTCATGATGAAGAATATGGTGAAAATAAAGAATGATGAGTTTCATATTTTTGTTGTCTGGAATATATACATTATTTTATATAGTTTATATTTATACATTTATATTTATTTTATGTTTAATTATAATATATTTTATTATATTTAATTTATTATATATGACTATAATGTGATTTATTATATTATATATAATAGAAAACAATTAAGATACCTAATTAGTAATTTAGTAGGATTCATTCCTGTATTTGATCATGAAATGACATGTTGAACACCACATACCTGGCAAAACTTAGTCAATCTTCTTCTCCCTGAATCTATTTTAGGTAATTCTTAGTAATCTACACTATCTTCCCAGCCTGGTCCTTTATCTGAGGGTATTGAAAATATAAATACATTTCCAGTTCACAAGTATTTTAAACAAAACTGAGATCAATGTAGACCCACTGTTAGAAGCAACAACCTCTGGCAGCCAATATTCTGCAAATAACTGGTTCTGAGCTGAGATTATTGCAGCCCATATATTAGAAGAAACTAGGAGCTTTGTGAGCCACTTTGAAAAATAGTCTTTCACAATCAAGAAATTTGCTCTAGATTGCACCTACAAAAATCAATATTGATTCTTGTATAAAGCTTCTTGAACCCTTAGCATGGAAGAATCAATGTCTTTGGCTGATTATGTATAGTAGCATGGCACACAATATACAGTTAATTCAATAATAAGCATTAATTCCAGGTCAGTAGACATTCATCAGCTAATGCTTTCATGAAAGCAATTCTCACATGTGCTGCATAAAGCATGGCCAAAATAATTTGAGGGTCACTGTTGGAAATAAAAAATACAATTTCCATTATATTGTTCCTTTATAGAAAGAAAATGTATTCATGCATTTAATTACTCATTATAGATGTGTTAGTGTTTTCTATATTCAAATCATGTTGTAAGGTAATAAAGTTACAACATAAATCCCAATGCCTATTTTTTAGGAGCCATGATATATATCTAGATTATATACATATATTATAGCATATTACATATATAATATAAAATATAAAAATATATAGTATATGTATATCAATCACTGTATTGTGCCTCCTTATTTTAAAATATACCAAATTTTCCTCCATTATTTATAATAATGCTCTTATATAAAAAATCTCTAAAGAAAGTCAAGGTAACTGGAAAAATATATGTCATTTTTGACACACAATGATATGTGTCATATCATTACATATGTGTTCAATTAGAAATAACTGCTATACTAAAACTAAAACATTGTACATTATTTTTCTAATGAGATTCAGTTTAAGAAGCTAAAGTTCCTTGAAGTCTGGGAAATAAATGCATTAGCCACAAACACAGCCTACTTCTTCTCAATATTCTGGAAGAAAAGCATTTTATTAATTTGGTGGAAAAGACTCAACATGACTGTGATATTGCTAGCTGATGTCTAAAGCCACTTGGTTGAGAAGACAGTCCATGGAATGAAAAGAACCAACTCTTGTGGAAAAATAAGAACTAAACTTTGGATCTGGCTCACGGGGTATATTATTTATTAATGGCTTTGGATATAAGAGTGAAATGTTCCTCAGAAACAAAGTTATGGAAGTCCTACCCAATTTAAAGACACAAAATAGATATGAAAGTGACCAGAGATGATCATAGGGGTGGAATTGAAGTTAATTTTGTAGCCAATGGCACCAAGACTCTAAGAACAGATACACAGAAATGATGTTTGGAAAGAAAGGGGGGACAAAATGCTGCTAACCAGGAGATGGATTCAGTGTCCCAGCATGAAATGAGATCTTTAACTTTGTGGTTTATCTTTCACTGCTCATTCCTCTGTCAACATAAATGGTAATTTCAATAACTCTAAGTCTCCTTTCCATGGACAACATCATGAAGAGGTCTTGGGGAGTAGGCAGCTTCTGATTCTGTACTTGAATATGTTCAGAGATTTTTCTTCAGAACTTTCCATACATAAGATGATGTAAGCTATTAAACAAGCCAATTTTTTTTCAAAGTATATCTTTGGCCTGAAAGTATTTCTGCTTTGCCATGAAAGTTATTTTAGAATTCAAATTCTTTCTCCAATTTGTTATGTATCATTTCAGTTCTCCTGCTCAATGGGAACTTGGTGTGGATTAGACAACAGGTGTCACTGCTGTAAATCTTCCTGGATACGAGCACCTGCTCCAGCCTCACAGACCTGGTTTTACTCTCTTTCCTTCCTCTTTTAGCGGCTGTTGCATGGCCCAGAAGGTATTTTATTAAAAGTGTAAATTCCAGAAACACTTTGACAATGGGACCCTCGAAAAATCCAATTAAAAAATATATCAACCTAAGATCCTGTAAAAGTTGACCAGACTGAAAAAGTGGATTACAAAAATCCTCTAACATCAACCTTCTAAAAAACATTCTCATTTGTGATCAAAACATGAGCATTTGGCATTACTCTTCTAGATCAGAAGTCATAAATATCTGCATCATATGTAGAGTGATGCAATTTGAGCATGAATTTATAATTTTAAAAGGCTTTAGAGGTTTGCCATGCATTATAATGACAAAATCTCAGAGTTGGTAGTGAATCTTCCTGAATGTCTCAAAGACATTTTTTTTTCTGTCACTGTATTTGCTATTTCATCACATATCATATTCTAATGTAAATAAAACAAAGCTCTGACTATAAAATGAATCATATTAATTCTCTATAAATCACTGTATATGCCTAGTGGTTATAAGCACGGGCTAGCATTCCTGGAGGGATGTGTTCTAACGTACTTTATTGTTACAGCCACTATTAAGTAGGTGGAAATATTATTCCCAATTTAAGGATGAGGAGCCATTGATGGGTCAGGTAAATCAATGGTGAAGCTTGGATTTAAATCCCATGAATGATGATTTAATGCGTGATATCTGCAATGGAGAATGGCACATAGTGGGATATGAAAAGATTAAATTCTCTGAGGATGAGAAATATACATTCCCAGCACCTAGAATCATATTTCAAAGGTAAAAGATGTCTGATAATTTTTTCCCTTAATAATGTAATGGTATGTTTGATTAAATGTATTATTGGAAGTAATGATTGTCTGACACACTGGCTTACGTGTGACGTAAGTGATATCTTCTCAGTTTTAACTGTCCAATGGGCTTAAGAACTGACACTACCCATATACTTTTTATATTATATATATAATCATTTTATACTTTATGAAAAATATACCCTTTGAACAGGTGTTCAGAATCTAAATATTTTCCCCAATAAGAAAAAACAAACAAACAAAAAAAACCGTAAGATTTCTCTTGAACATTCCTTATTGTTGTCTACAAGTCTTTGAAGAAAATATTATGATTTATGAAAAATACGAATCATTTTTTTTATCTTGAGACACTGTAGAATCCTAAGGCTTCTTTCTCCAGCCCTTTTGCTGTAATACATGTCCTGGGCTCACTGTGCATAAATAAATTATGCTGGTACAGTTAAACAGCACTGATAGATCATGAGCTTCATTTTGATAGGCAGATTTGAAATAAGATGCTTTCTATTTCAGTTTAACTGCACAATGCTTACTGCAGTCTTAAATTTATACAGGTGATACTCTGGGCTATAGTAATTCTAAAAGTAGTATGGAAGTTCTACTTTTCTTTTCTTCAGCCTAGAAAACAGAGTAATCTTTCTAAAACAAGGTCAGATTATTTCATACATCCCCAAACTCTATAAAAGCTTCAAATTTTACTTAGAATAAATCCAAAGCACTTCCCATGGTGGGAAATTCCAGGATGGTATGGTCTCAGTCACCACTTTGACCTATCAACCCTTATTTTCCCTGGGCTGACTCTCTCCAGCTATGCTTGCTTTCTTGCTTTTTCTTGATTCATCAAGCTTTCTTTTACCTCAAGGCTTCATTCATATTTGCTGTCCCTTTCTCTGGAACACCTACTCCTCAGCTCTCCTCATACCCTAAAGATTTCTGGTCAAATGCTATATCCTTAAAGTACACTCCATTGATCACTTGGCTTAAAATAGCACCATTTACTTCTATATAGACTGTTCCTTTGTTCTGTTTCTTTTGCTTCAAAAATTTTGTAACTATTTGATGAGGATATTGAATTTAGTTTATTATCTGTCTCCAGCACTATAATGTGAGCTCCAAAAAAACCAGGAAGTTATGCACTGCTTTCCTCCTCTTATGAGATACTGTGACACATAATAGGCATTTTCTAAGTATTTGTTGTATAAATAAATAAAATAATGAATTAATGAAAAAAAAACATACTGCACATTTTCTAAAATACTCTTATTTCTGCTGACCTTGAATTATAAGCCACATGTTATGGATAGAACTTGTGTTTGATGCTACTCCTTTTGTTAATGCAATATATAACTATATAGTCATGCATCCTCACTTATCAAGGCCTTTTTAATGTGAAACTTGAACCATTCAAGAGTCCTCAGTGTAAAATTCCATAGAAAAGACAAAATTATAATTTGTCATCTATGCTATCCACAAACCGCAGCACTCAAGTGGATATTAAAACTGTAATCTAAGCAGCAGACTTTTGCAGATGACAGTTCTTTTTATGAAATTTAAATCTTGGAACAATGACTGGTAGTATAGAAGGAAATTAGCCTTCCCAAGATTTCACAAGTTCATCAAAAGCTTTATTCTTTAATGAGCAATGGCAATGAAAAAAAAAAAAGTTCTTATTGTGGCAGAAGTCAAAAGACAGATTTTTTTAGAATGCAATGTTTTACTCTTAGGTGTCTGTATGACTCCCTTTAAAAGAGGATAAAACCCTCTCAACATCTGGCTATCAAAGGATGAGCTTACCAGAATAAAACTTCCTAAGATTTTCCAAAATAGCCATTAAACTCTAGTAACTTTTATGGTAAATATCACAGCTGGACCTGGTGACGTTATGGTGATTTTACTCTCTCACTCTCTCAGAATATTTTAAGGATCACAAAAAATTATTCTTAAAGTCCTAGCCCATGTCCTCAGTTTCACTAGACTATAAGCTCTGTAAGGGCAGGGACCCTCAGTGCCATGCTCTGCATTGAATCTCCAATGTAAACATGGTGCTTAGGTGAAGTTATGATTAAAATAATATGTCTTTACTTCCTTGTAAGTGATCTTACTTTTTGTCAAAGACATACATATGGCAATGTGGTTGGAGCTAGAGAGCACTATGCTAAGTGAAATAAGTCAGAGAAAGGCAAATACCATAATTTCACTCATACACAGAATTTAAGAAACAAAACAGATGAACATAGGGGAAAAAACAGGGAAACCAGGAGACAGACTTAAGAGAACAAACTGAGGGTTACTGGATGGGAGGTGGGTGGGAATGGGTTACATAGGCGATAGGTATTAAGGAGGGCACTCGTGATGAGCACTTGTATTGTATGTAAGTGATGAATCACTAAATTCTACTCCTTAAACCAATATTACACTATATGTTATCTAACTAGAATTTAAATAAAAATTCAAAAAAAAATAAAGTTTTTAATGAGTAAATACAATGGAAAAGTAATTGATGCTTAGTTTTTATTTTTAAAAATAGATGTTGAAGTTACATTAAAAATATTTCTAAAAGCCAAATCTAAAATATCAAATAAACTACATTTATTTGAAAAACAAAACAAAACAAAACAAAACAAAACACAAAGAAATAAAACCAGAATCAGGACACCTAGGTGGCTCAGCTAGTTTAGTATTTGCCTTAGGTTCAGGTCATAATCCCAGGGTTCTGGGATCCAGCTGGGCATCTGGCTTCCTGCTCAGCAGGAAGTCTGCTTCTCCTCTCCCTCTGCTTGTGCTCTCTCTTTCTGTCAAATAAATAAATAAATAAAATCTTAAAAAAAAAAAAGACAGTAAGAAAGAAAGAAACCAAAAATCAAGAACAATGTAGCAAATTAACTTTATGTCAGAACAATAGATTTGGAAGATAATTAAGATAATAGATTAGCTAAACTCCCTGGATGATCTACTAAAACTTGCTGATTGTAGCAAAGGGGATGTGTGACCTAGACTTTCATAGAGGTTTTGAAAGCGGAGATAAGATCTGCCCATGTGGATGGACCAAAGTGTCAGCACTGGAAATCTGTTCCACTCATTTCCTTAGCCATTTCTTTTCAGTATCAAAGAGCCTTTGAAAGCAGGGCTAACACCTACAGATCTCTGGCCATCCAATGTTGCCTATACTGAAAAGCTCCTTCAACTGTTCAGCTGATCCTACTGACTGGTGTCTGTGTGTCATGCAGAGAAATGGAGTGTGTGTCCTGAGATTTGGGTAAGTAACATCTGAACTGCCCACGTGGGCATCTAACTTCAATGTCCTAAGACACTTCTAGGTCCCAAAGTAAAGAAAGACAGAATCCCTGATGATCCTGAAGATTATGGTAATGTGGAAGAGACACCTGAATCTTCAGTATCTGTTAAGACCAAAGAGCAAGAAAATCTACCAGTATATCTCACATGGAGAGGGGATTAAAAGTATTCCCTGAATATTCCAGGGCATATCTTCTTTTTATGGCATTTGACTCACAATTCATATATACAATTCTATATGAATTGTGTGTAGGTATGCATACATATATATATCAACTTGTATATATGTATATATATATGAAATAGTTTTTAAATTTTATATTCCATTTTGTCGTAAAATTTTGTATTTTTTTAATTTTTTTTTGGTTGTAAAATGTTTTAAGGTGGTTGTTAGCACCTGTGAGTACTTTATATTGACTACGTATGTACATATATAGTGTTATATATATCTTAATTTAGCAGAACAATAAATATAATTTTCACACTTAAAGGTCTCCCGGCGGCTGAAAGAAGAAAGGATCGGGGTGGGGGGGGGGAATAATCTGGCAGACCACGCAAGCTTTCAAAATCTGTATCCTAAAAGCTTACGTTTGGGGCAAAGTTGAAGTTTTGGTAGCACTAGGGAGAGGGAAAAGTCCCTCGCAGTTCTGGTCTTTGCTGCCCCACAGGCTTTCGCTCGGCGCTGAGGGCCGCAGATGGCACGTTGGTACTGGGGAAATATGACTGTTAATGAAACCAAAGAGAAATTAAAAGAGGCACCAGAAGGAACTTTCTTGATTAGAGATAGCTCGCATTCAGACTACCTACTAACAATATCTGTTAAAACATCAGCTGGGCCAACTAATCTGCGAATCGAGTACCAAGATAGGAAATTCAGATTGGACTCTATCCTATGTGTCAAGCCCAAGCTTGAACAATTTGACAGTGTGGTTCATCTGATCGACTCCTATGTTCAGATGTGCAAGGATAAGTGGGTGGGCCCAGAAGCCCCCTGGAACGCACTGTTCACCTTTATCTGACCAAACAGCTCTACACATCAGCACCACCTCTCCAACATCTCTGTAGACTCACCATTAACAAATGTACCGGTACCGTCTGGGGACTGCCTTTACCAACAAGACTAAAAGATTACTTGGAAGAATATAAATTCCAGGTATAAGTGTTTCTCTTTTTCTAACCATGCCTCATATAGAGTATCTCCGAATGCAGCTATGTAAAAGAACCAAAACTTGAGTGACTGCTCTGTATAACTACTTGGAATTCTAAAAACAGCTGGAGCCAATCTGATTTAAACGTGTGATGAGGTAACTAGGTATTTAAAGTTCCCCCAAATATTTTTCACCCGAGTGATGCTTATCTTCCTAAGGCTGACCAAGACCAGTTGATCCTTTTGAGTTAAAAACAAAATGTCGTGAGTAAAGGCTGAAGGAACATTTGATCAGAATGCCTTGCCTTTCTGAGGTTCCTCTCTATTAGGCTGAAGGTGCAAGGCCTGGTAGTAGGGGAAGAACTGGACATAGGAGTACTGAAGAAGTGGAAGGAACCCAACTGGCCCAGACTTAGCTTCAATTTTAGATGCCTGGTAATCAGAGCCTCCCATAGGACATTTTCTCTTTTTGCATTCTTGATGTACCTAGGAGTTTTGTTAAACAGATCTGCTTATGAGTATTTATCCTTTGTTTTATGCAATTAATCAAATCAACCAAAAAAGTGACCAGGAAATCCCATATTTGACTTTTTACTACATGTATGAACTCTTCTGATGTGAATGAGTACTATAGTAATCCATTTTAATGTAGCCTTATTTCAGAAACATTTCAAACTGGTACACATGGAAAAGACTCTGTCTTTTCCTTTAAGGCTAAAAGACAAGAATGTCATGCTCTACAGGTGCAACTCAATCCCTGTTAATAAAACCATGTAGATACAGACATTTGATCCTTTTCAGTAGCTGTGTCCCAACCTGTTGCCATTGACTTTTTTGGAAATGGCTGTAGAAATTTCCAAGTTGTCCTTGAATTGTCTAGCCATGGACATCAGCAGTTATCTCCCTTCTACCATGCAGAATACTTTGACTTAATTTTCTTCCAGATATAGGGGGATACCTGCCTGTTTTTTTCAAAGTGTTTATTTACTGCTGTTACTATTTGATTAGAATGTATTAAATAAAAAAAAAAAAACTTGACTTAAAAAATTTTTTTTTCACACTTAAAGCCTGTAACACAGCTAGATTTTGCAATTCTGAATGTAAAATAAGTAAAACTATGCCTTTTTCCCCCGAATAGAGAAAAATATATACGTCCAGGATGCCCTACCTTTCCTTTATATTGGCATTATAATTAAATATCACAAACTTTTTGCTCTCCAATTTTTTTTTTTTTTTAATAACTGATGCCATTAAGGTGGCCAAATCACAAAAAAACTATTCTCTGGCTCTATTTTATTGTTCATATCTTCATCAGATAAAAAACATACATTGACCACTTCTTCTTCACAAGGTACTAGGAAAGATGTGGAAGAAATTCTGCTTTAAAGACCAAAACAAACATGTTGAAAAATGTGGTTTTTATTATTTTAATTTATAATGCTTAAATGACAGAATAAGAATGCAATCTGATTGCTAGCAGTTATTGCATTATTTATATGACTGCCATTAAAATGTGAATTTAAAAGCTACAATGGCAGGCTAATGTGAACAAAGGTAACCTAGTGAGGCCTTAGAAACCCTCCTGCTTGGTTAAGAGGAAAAAAAGAAAACAATGTGCTTCTATTTTGTGTAAAATGCAATAATCCTAGTATTCCATCTTTTCATGGAGAAATTCATCAAAATAATAATTTTGCTACCTACTTATTAAACATGAAAAGTACATGATAACCATTTCAATGTACAATGTTTATAGATATTGTGCGTATCAGGATATAATACGTTGTATATTCCATTTTCCTAACTAGTAACCTCAGAGGTTATGAATCATATCTACTCAACAGTTTTATATAATACATAAGAGAAAAATCAGGAAGAAAAGTAAGAGGTGGGAGGTAGTAGGTATGTCCAAAATAATGTCAAATACTTTGTAGACATTTTTCATATTTACTAAAGTACATTGGATCTTAGACTTCTCAGCAACTTTCTCTCAATTCCTCCAGTAACATTTATAAATTCATTTTGCAGCTTTGCTCTTTTTTTCTCTGCATGCTGATTTCCCAGCTGTTTGAACTTCTGCTATTACTTATTTCAAAAGCATCTAAGCTTAAAATGATATAACTGGTCACAAAACTGAGTGCCAGGGCACTAATGTACACTCTTGGTTATATAAACAGCCAATAACCTCCATTCCCGTAAGAGAGTATTGATTACATATGAAGGTATAAAAGTCCTGCCATTTTTATTCATCTCTTCCTATATTGGACAGATAAAATTATTACTATAAAATTATTAAAATAAAAGCCACTATTATGCCTTTGTGCTTTTTATTTTCAAAAGGACACATAATAGCATTCATCATTTCATTTTGATCAAACACAGGGCTACACTGTGCAAACCACTCTGTTCAAGTGTATGACCTCATGCGTTTTTTGCCACAATGAAATCGGTGTTTGAGTTTTTACAGAGGTTGTAAAACAGCCATTCAGGGTAAGTATTCTTTGTCCTATATTTGTTTTCTAATTTAAGTACAAAATTCTTTGGTTAAAAAAAAAAAACACTGAAATATTAATGAACTGCTTCTTGTCTAAGGTGTTAAACATAAAATCTTCTTCATAATTACCTCCTGGATTTCCACTTTTTCTGCATATAAGTTTCTAACAAAAATGTTATTTGGTATCATTGTGACCTCTCAAATTCATCCACTTATTATTTTCCCTTTAAACTAACCATGATTTCATTTCTAATGAAATAGAAACCAAAATGAAATATTTCCAAAATGTTTTTGTTAACAACCTAAAAATATTTGTCTATACTTTCAATTTCATTTGCCTATGCTTAATCATAGGACCAGGTTATTGGATCCAGTAGGACTGAATATTACTTTTGGAGAAAATCAGGCACTTCTATGTACCGGCTCCCTGTAAATCTAGACCTGGGCTTAATCACTGTGCATAAGCTTAAACATGGAGATAACTTGCTTTCAAGTTCCAGTTGTAAGCTTGAGATGTAAGACTTGATTCGGAACTTAGTTACAAGCCTTGCAGCTGCCACTACCTAGGAGCCACCTGCATGTCCAAATCATGATCAACCCAACTATTTTCTTTGACATTGCAATGGACAGTGAGCCCTTGGGACAAAGTTCAAAGACAACAGAGAACTTTCATACTCTGAGCGCTGGGGAGAAGGGATTTGGTTTTAAAGTTTCCTGCTTTCATGGAATTTTTCCAGGATTTATTTGCCACGGTGGTGAATTCACATGCTATAATGGCACTGGTGGCAAGGCCATCTATGGGGAGAAATTTGATGATGAGAATTTAATCCTGAAGCACACGAGTCCTGGCATCTTGTCCATGGCAAATGTTGGAACCAACACAGACAGTTCCAAGTTTTTTATCTGTGCTGTCAAGGTTGAGTGGTTGGATGGGAAGCATGTAGTTTGTGGCAAGGTGAAAGATAGCATGAATATTACGGAAGCCATGGTGTGCTTTGGGTCTAGGAATGGCAGGACCAGCAAGAAGATCACCATTGCTGAGTGTGGGTAAATCTAATAAATTTCACTTCTGTTTTATCTTAACTACCAGACATTCCTTCTGTAACTCAGGAGAGATGCCTTCACTCCCATCTGCTCAAAATATCCTACAGTCTTTGTGCTCTTGCTGCAGTTCTGTGGGGTCATTTTCCTTACTCCCAAGTCTAGCTGGATTGCAGAGTTAAGTTTATGATTATTAAATATTAAACAACAACAAAAGATCAGCAAAATTGGAAATATCTGTCTCTTAGAAATGCAAAAATTTTAGTTGAAATATCTGTGATGGAGGCATACATTCATTTTTCTCATTTCAAATTCAATCCAGGAAAAACATTCTGGTAAATGCTTAAAAACTGCTTGATATTAATCCACGACCCCACCCCCAGCACAAAAATCCAACCCAAATCCAGAAGTCATGGTTGTTTATTTCTAAAAATGCCACAGCATTGAATTTATTCCAAGCTGGTAGCTATCAAGAGTCCCCTAACAGAAATCTCCAGGAAGGAGTATGATCACAATCTCTTTTCTACTTGGGTGGCACTGGTACAACTCTGAGTTCAGGTCCATGGAATTAATTCAATTAGCTAGTGATGATAGCTAAAACCATAATAGTAAATCTTACATTAAAAATTTACTGGGGATTTGCATCTTCCTAGCAAGGCTGAACAATATAAATATTGGTCCTTAAAAAAATTAGATGCCAGCAATACAATCAGAACAAAATAAAAACGACATTGACTTAAGCTTATATGGTAAAGTTTGAATTTGACAGAAAAATTAAGACTTCATGATAAAATTAAGATCAAGAATCTCAGACCTAGGAAAATTGATCTTGTTAAAATTAATGCTTACATCTGAAAATTCATATGTCACAATCTATAAAATTAGAATCTAAAAAAGCTAAAGAATGAAATTTTCACTATATAATTTACATGCAAATTAATAGATCCCAATAACATTAATTCATTAAAGTTAAAATAACAGTGAAAAATAATTATGGACATTTAAGAGACTTGATAGAAAACTGATCAAGGAATTTTCTTGAAATTTTTACATTTGTTAGATTTTTTAATTGAATTGTTGGTACACATAAATATGTAGCCAAAATATTTGAAAAGTTAAATGTTGGAGTGAAAAAAACAAAGTACAAAAATTGATACTCTGTAGAAGCTGTAGAGTATAATGGCTAAAGCTCAAATTCTGATGTAAAATAATTCTGATTCTAAATCTTTTGCTTGACCTTAAGCAATTTATTTAATCTTTCTGATCCTAGTTTTTTTTTCAATCCTCAGTTTTTTTCATCTGCAATATGGCAGTGACATATTCTTGCCCATCTCACATTGTAGTTGTAAATATTAAATGACATACTAGAAATACAGTGTATGGTGTTGTGTTGGGTATAAAATGAGCTTGCTACTTGGTTAAATGGACTGTTACCATTAAACATAAAGTTTACTAACTGCCTATCTTTCCACTTTAAATTTTTCATATAATCAAGTTTTTCTCTTTTCTACTGTCTCTATATTAACCCTTTCTCAATATTATTGATTCAAACTTTCCTGCTTTTTTTAGGATATTACTCAAACATTTGTCCTAATTAATGAAATTAGAAAAATGTTGTTTTTATTTTTTCTATTCACATTATAGTTTCTATAATATGTATTTTGTCATTTATAATTATATAATTTTCAGAATTTTAAAAGATTCATAGTCTGTCATCAGGGTCTACAATATAATAATACCTACTTACTTCATATGGTGTTTAAAACACAATTTTCCTAATTCCACCTACCAAAACAGACCAAGAGAAAAAGGAAGCATTCTTAAATGTTAGCTTTTTAGATTTTGAAGCTAGCTTTCATGCATTGTTTCTTTTCCCAGGATAAATCTTGCTCATTCTCATAGGACAAGTTTTTGAGACCATCCCAATAATCCTACTCTAAAAGTACTTGAGTCTGTGAATACCTGTTTTTTTTTTTTTTAAGATTTTATCTATTTATTCATGAGAGACACACAGAGAGAGGCACAGACACAGACAGAGGGAGAAGCAGACTCCTCACAGGGGACCAAATGTGGGACTGAATTACCAGACCAAAGATCACACCCAAACCAAAGGTAGAAGCTCAACCACTGAACCACCCAGGTGTCCCCAGTCTGTGAATATCCTTTAAGAACATGACATGTGAAACTGTAGGTTTGAGCACTGACTATAGAAATTAAATCTTGCATTGCTTAACAATGTGCTTCTATTGGTACATCACATAATACATAATTTTAATTTTGTAGATGGAGAAACTGAAAGTCAGGGAGGCAAATAACTACTAAGATTACATAAGTGGTAAAACCTAGTTTCAAAGTCAGATCTATCTGATGCCAAAGCTCATCAATAAATACTATTCACATATAGTGTTAGTATTTTTTAATGTTAACAAAACATTAACTTCATTATTTTTAATCCTAAAGCACAAAGTACCTATATCTTATAAATTAGTTTGCTTAATATTCTATGTTGTTTATTGTCTGAAATAAAATTAAACTTCTCAGCACCATTCCTGGATATATACACACAAAAATGTAAATGCACATGAGCACACACATATAGTTATACAATATGTGTATGTATAGAAGTATGTGAAAGACAAGTATATGTGTGTTTGAAGCATACAGACATACCCACACATATGAACATATGTTTATGTACATATGTATGTGTCTACATATACAACATAAATACATATACATTGATGCATTACTTTCTTCGTGTTTCTTGATATTTTCTACACAAATGTACTTATTCCATCAGTTTTCTGCTTTGGATAAGTGAAATATGATATTTTGAATACTAATGGGAAAATGTGTTATAATTAAGTGAAATAATTTTCTAGTTTTTCTTTGCATTTAAATGGAATGAAAATTCTGAAATTATAAGTCAAAACATGTTCTATTCATTAACAGCTTGCAAAGTTATTTTTAAAATTCTGTCTGTAAATGCTTTCTTTAAAAAAGTACCTAAAATTCAAATGTCTAAATATGTGAAATATTTTAGTGAAATATATTTTAAGGCTATATTCATATAAATTTATATGACCAATGGACTCAATATTTTTCTGAGTGAATACTGAATAATATTTCAAAATAGTATGAAGCAATACCACTTCTTAATGTCAAAATAAAGCAAAGGATATATATTTAAAGTAAAATATCTAAAAGAAATCCAGTTATACTGTCATACCTATTAAATATCTAAATATTCTGACTGAATTTTTTGACTCTTAAAAATCTGTATTTAAAGAAATAATTCTGAAGAAACAGCTTTAATGACATTTATTATTTTTCTTTTTTTTAATTTTCTAATGATTTATAAATAAAAAAATGAGCCTATTAATTAAGATAAATATTACTTTGATAACAGATTTCAACCAAAAAGTAGATTAGAAGGGTTTAGTTTCTTCATTTCCAACTACCATCTACCAACTGGTAGACTAGCAGTAATAGACCTTAATTTCAAGAGAAGAAAAATTAGTTAGATACAAAGAAATCTTTATAACTATAAAAATATGTTTTAAGTTATAACATTTATTTACAAATGGCAAACTGAATAGAAATTAAAATAAAACCACATTTTGAGAGACTGTTATTTTAAAAACTTTTAGGACCATTCCATCAGGTTTTATAAATTCTTAAAGAATTAATATTGCTGCACACTCATAAACCACCCATATATAAAAACATTCACACCCTCCAGGAGTCTTTAAATAGCTTTTGTTACTTTTTATATTTTATATTGTCAGTGAGCTATAGGACTGCACTTCGAATTCTCCTCCTTTTTCTATATTTTTTAACATATGTTAGAGCCTCCCATTTATTCATTTATTCAACAAATATTTATTGAGTGTTTAGTATACATGATGAGCTGGCATGTAATTTATCATCCAAACTGAGACACTTGTGTGACCATTAAAAGGTGTTGGTAACAACATTGTCAAGTCAGCAGACACAAAATGGCACAGTCCTGGGCAACTGCATTCTATACATATGCCGGGCACAAATCAGCTGTGGCACCTGTACTCATCAACCACACGGTCTAGGGGACAAGTTAGACCCAAATAAAAAAAATATTAAAAAAGAATTTACACATTTTACCAAGTATCAAAAAAAAAATAGAGTGCTGAGTTATGGAATAGCATAAAGAATGTGAGCAGTTGGGATGATAGATCATTCTCTGGAAGTAATGTTAGAAATGAAGGAAAATAAGAAAAATAAGAAAAAATATTGACATGGGAAAGCACAGAAGGTGGCATAGGATTTAGGGGTAACACACTGGAAAAGAACTTTCTAGGTAGAGGAAATCATACATGACATATCTGAGGTAAAGCAGCCTGAAGAACTGAAAGAAGTCTAGTTTGCCTTAAGTCTCAGGAATCACACAGGAATGATCTGAAATCCCAGGAAACAGATTTTACAAGGTCTTTAAAATGTAGCAAGGAGTATGAATTTTTATTTAATTGCAGCCTAGTAACTTTAAGCAGAGAAGTGAAATAATCCCATTCTCAAAGCATATCACTCTGGCAGCTTTGTGGAACACAATTTATATAGTTAAGAGACAGAAGTTGGACACTGTCCACTGTTAGAACCAGAATAGCAATTGTCATCACAATTAGCCAGACAAGGATACTGGTGATGGGGATGGGGAAAAGGGATTGACTCAAGTTATATTTTAGAGGTAGAACTGATCAGATTATATCTCTAGAACATTAACTTTCAACATACTTTTTGAATTTTAGCCAATATTTTAAGTTGTCTTTTAAATATTTTCAGCATAGATATTTCCTAGGTCCATCAAATTTAACAAATCCAACATTAACTTCATGATAATGTTCTCAAAGCCTATTCTTCAACTGGTATTGCCCATATCAATTGTGATTTCCCCACTTAATTCAAGGTGGTAATCAGTTACATAAAAACATCTCCTCCCTCCCTTCACTTGCCACATTCAAATAACCATCAATTCCTCTCATTTTTTTCTCAGAATCTCTAAATGCAGCCTTTGCCCAATTCTTTACCTTATTACTACTATCCTTTATGTGGGTAGTACCAATTATATCCCACCTATAGCACTTTTAAGGAAAGAACTATTAAAGTTTCTTGAATCCCACATTCTAACTTCTTTCCAGTCTGTATGCCCCTGAATGGAACAGCTGGAGCTAATTCCATAGTTGAAAGATCCAGAAAATGTAACTTCTTTTCTTTCAGGACCTTGGGGCTTTGATCTTTGTTAAAGAATTTATCAAACTCAACCCCCCAAAAAACAAAACAAAACAAAAATCCAGTCAAGAAATGGGCAGAAGACATGAACAGACATTTCGCTAAAGAAGACATACAAATGGCCAACATACATATGAAAAATGCTCAACATCACTCCACATCAGGGAAATACAAATCAAAACCATAATATCACCTCACACTGGTCAGAATGGCTAAAATTAACAACTCAGGAAATGACAGATTTTGGTGAGGATGTGGAGAAAGGAGAACCCTCTTCCACAGTTGGTGGGAATGTGAACAAACACAGCCACTCTAGAAAACAGTATGGAAGTTCCTCAAAAAGTTAAAAATAGAGCTACCCTATGACTCAGCAATTGTACTACATGGTGTTTACCCAAAGGATACAAACATGGTGATCTGAAGGGACACATGCACTTCGATGTTTTAGCAGCAATGTCCACAATAGCCAAACAATGGAAAGAGCCCAGACAGATGAATGAATAAAAAAGATGAGATGAATATATATATGAAATGGAATATTAATCATCAAATAGAATGAAATCTTGCCATTTGGATCTAGAGGGTATTATGCTAAATGAAGTAAGTCAGAGAAAGGTAAATACATGATTTCACTCATACGTGGAATTTAAGAAACAAAACAGATGAACATAGGGGAAGGGAAGGAAAAAATAAGATGAAAACAGAGAAGAAGACAAGCCATAAGAAAATCCTAACCATAAGAAACAAACGGAGGCTTGTGAAGGGAAGTCACTGGGGGAATGGGGTAATTGAGTGATGGGCATTAAGGAGGGCACTTGATGTAATGAGCCCTGAGTGTTATATGAAACTGATGAATCACTAAATTATCTCTGAAACTAATAATACACTATATGTTAATTAATTTGAAAATTTTTTTAAAAGACAAGAATCCATTGCAATAGAGCTTGTTTCCTTGATTTATTGTTGCTGTTGTGTTACATATTAATGCCATAAAGTTTGGGTTAAAACCAAATAGTTTCAATGCATGCTATTCTAGTATCAGAATCACAATGTATCCTCTTCTGATCCTCTGGGTCTGCTAAACCATAAGAACTAGGGTCCATCAAAAAAGAAAATAATAAAAGTTACATGTGCTTAGCTGGAATCAGCATTACATTTTTTTTTAATTCCCTTAAGCAAATGCATTATCATTTGGATGGGTACGACCTTGGTAACAAGTGGGAGTATATTTATGTTAATGTGTTTATACTATACTTTAGAAGTAGAAACATAAAGAAACCTCAGGACAGATCATTCAATTTATATAGACTTTTGGGAAATTATTTAAGTAAACCCCATTTTTGTTTTGCATTTGTAAATGAAACTAATGTTTTTCTCTTTTGAGAAATATGTACTTTTAGATTCTTGTTCTGTTCTCAAAAAGAGATATATATTATACCAAAAAAATAAACTTTATAGGAGAAACCATTTTTATTGGGGCAAATATTAATTCTCAACATGCTACTCTATTGGCAAGCAAAGTCCTTTTCATTTTTAATTTTCTGGACACGACTTTGCATGTTCTATGTTTTCTCATATAAAAGGCAGAGATTTATCAGAAACTTCAGAAGAAGAGATGAAGGCAATTCATCCGACACTAAGAGACAAAGAGTTTAGGCAAATCATTTTAAAGACTGGCCTGCTAGCATTACAGTTTAAGGCAATAAAACCAGAGCATTTCATTAAAAATATATATATTCCTTAGGTCTAAAGAGGACTAGTGAACCAGAGAAAGGGATTGTACCATTTGACTGAAGTACATAAAAAGCTGAAGAACTTGATTTAAATGGTTCCTGAGGTAGTGTCTCCTACTAAAATGACTTGAAAGAACTCAGAAGAAATACAAGGTGAAAATTCACATCACCACTAAATTCTGGTAATGTTGGAAATCTTGCCCCAACATTAAAAAGTACCTTAACCCCCTTTCCCTATTATGCTCCTTAATATTTATTTTTTCTTCAATCATTCCAGGAAGCAAGTGAACAACTTGGCAGTACATTTGGGAAATAAAAACTGGAAGAAATCATTTTACCTTTGAAGATACAATTCCCAAAATGGCGAATGTGGTAGAGGGAAAAGATGAAAGAAGGGGATTGTAGTTATTCATATAATCCACAAAGCTAATATTTCATAGAAGCAGCTACTTTGATTAGAAGAAAATGCCAGGCAACCTGGGTGGCTCAGTGGTTTAGTGCTGCCTTTAGCAGGGTGTGATCCTGGAGACCTGGGATTGAGTCCCACTTTAGGCCCCCTGCACGGAGACTGCTTCTCCCTCTGCCTGTGTCTCTGCCTCTCTCTCTGTGTGTCTCTCATGAATAAATAAAATCTTTAAATTTTTTTTTAAAAAAAGAAGAAAATATGTAGATGAAAGACTCATAGACACTGAGAATCAGGTTAAGAAACATGCATATAACTCTGCTTTTGAGCTGAAGGTTTAAGAAAGTCATCTGAGTAGAATCAAAAGCAAAATATACAGGATGATTATTATCCAACAGGTTTGCCTTCTAAGGTAAAAAGAATTGAAAGGGAAAAAAAAAAAAAGAATTGAAAGGGGGCTGGCTCCAACAGTACAGCCTAAGACTCTTGATCTCAGGGTCATGAGTTCAAGCCCCATATTGGGTATAGAGCTTATTAAAAAAAAAAAAAAAAAAAAAAAAAAAAAAGACATGGGGTGGTTCAGTCAGAAAAGAGTCAATCTCGGTTCAGGTCTTGATCTCAGGGTTGTGAGTTCAGACCCAATGTTTGGCTCTATAGTGGGTGTAGAGCCTATTAAAAAAAAATAGAAAAACAATTGAAAAATAAAAAAAAACATGATTCTAATGTACCTTCAGAAAAAGGGAAGATGATTTTCATCCAAAGGCTTAGGAAAATAATGTTTTTGAATATGGTAGTAACAGAAGAGCATGTTAGAAAATGACCTGATACCTGTTAATAGAGCGCAAAATAAATTAAATTTAAAAAGATATTATGAAGGAGTAGCAGCAAGTCAAAAGAAAAGAAAATGCTAATAAAAAGCAAGGTCCTGAGATAAAAAGGAAGATATTTGAGATAAGGAAAGATTATAGGAAATCCAATAAGGCAAAAACAAAATTAAAATTTGTAAGTGACATAGTAAAGAACACAATTGCCATTTTCAAACATTGAATTACTGATGAGAAGCAATTGAGATACTCTCCTCAATAAATTTGTAGAGATAAAAGTAAATAAGTAAAATGTAAATAAGTAAAAATATAAATAAGTAAAGGTAAACAAATAAGTAAAATGTAAATAAGTAAAAATGCAAAAGATATGGAAAAGACTTAGATGCTACTGAACTATAAAATGACTAAAAACTATAACAAAAGTGATTAAGATAAAATTTTTGACTACGTAACACATTAACACATTGCACATGAAGAGCAAAAACCATGGGAAAAATTAGTGAAAGAAACCCATTTAGACTTATTCTGCACAATTTTCACATTCATGACCATATTCACATGAACTCAAGACAAGAAAAATAAAATTATATATAAAGTGGGTTACAATAAGGAATATATTTGGTTTATGTCCATAGTTCCTGGCATAAAGCTCCTAAAATCCTTAGAATTTCCTAAGTGATAATATTTTAATATTCATAAAGAACCCCGTTTGAACATGCTTGAAATCATGCTAAGCAGGTGATAAGGTGAGACCTCTGGATGGTCTTCGGATGGGGCAGGTAACCAAACTAGTGATTAGAAGCTTGGAACTTTCAGCCCTACGCAGTTACTTCTGCAAAGAGGAAAAGGATCTGAGGACCCATAAATTAAGCTCTGTAAAAACTCCTTAACAAAGATATTTAATGGATTTCTAGGTTGGTAAACGCATCCACATGCTGGGAGGATGATACTCTCCAGTTCCACCGGAACAGAAGCTACTGTGCTTGAGACACTTACAGACTTCGGCCTATATACCTCTTCATCTGTGCCCTTTAAAATATCCATTATAATAAACTGGTAAATGTAAGCAAACATTTCTCTGAGTTTTCTGAGCCACTCAAGCAAATAAATCAAACAGAGGAAATGGTCATGGGAACCTCTGGTTTATAGCTAGTCTGTCAGAAGCACAAATAACAACTGGGACTTACAACTGGTGTCTGAAGTGGCAGCAGTTATGTGGGACTAAGCCCTTAACCTATGGGATCTGATGCTATCTTCAGATAGGGTCAGAATTATATTAAATTCATAATATATTCAATGTCTTCTGAAAATGGGAGAACTGCTTGGTGCTGTTGGGAAAAAAAAAAAAATAACGCCTAACAGGATCGAAATTTGAACACATGACTTCACACACCCCTATTGCAAAAAAAAAAAAAAAAAAAAATTAGAAGAAAATAGTGTGTTAGAAACAGTTCAGGGAGAAAAATATTAGAAAACAAAAATAATTAGAATCAGGCAGGTTTCCTTTCTTGTACAAAGGAAACTTATCAATATTATCACAAATATAGGAATAGAAATAAACTGTTCAAGTACTGTTTTAAAATATTTTGTCACTGCAGGCGCTGCCTGCAGCCTAGGGTGTGATCCTGGAGGCCCTGGATCGAGTCCCACATCAGGCTCCCTGCATGGAGCCTGCTTCTCCCTCTGCCTGTGTCTCTGCCTCTCTCTCTCTCTCTCTCTCTCTGTGTGTGTGTCTCTCATGAATAAATATATAAAATCTTTTAAAAAAAATTAAAAAGTACTCACGATAGTCCATCCAAAAGAACAAATCCATCTGAGTAACTACAAATGAAAGAAAATAGATATAACCTATTTTATGATATTACTGAGGCTAGCTAAACATGTTTTAAAATTATTGAAGGTGGTACTACAAAGCTTGATACAAGTTTTGAAAACTATTCTTGAAATTATGATTTCTTTTTAAAGATTTTATTTTTTGAGAGAGAGAGAGAGAGGGCGTGCTAAGAGAGAACACAAATAGTGGGGGAGGGGCAGAGGGCAAAGGAGAAGTAGACTCCCTGCTGAGGAGGTAATCTGACACAGGGCTCACTCCAGGACCCCAGATCATGACCTTAGCCAAAGGTAGACATTTAACTGACTGAGCCATCTAGGAACCCCAAAATCATGATTTTAAAACTGAATACCAGAGCTCTTGATTTAAATCCATGAATGATATTAACAAAGTCTAAACCTTTGAGGTTATCGAACAAAGTTGGGAAAAAATGTTGCACTACTTATTTTATTTGTCAGCATCTCCCCCAAACCTAGTGATTGCTCCATTAGTCTTCCATTCTAAGGAAAGGCCATAATTTTTACTTGGGAAAATTAGAAATATATGAAATGCCCAATTACTACTATAGGATGCTTGGAGAAATTGTAATATACTCATTTGATAAAGTACTACAGAAATTATGACATATAAATTTATATATTTATGTAGGCATAATAATCAGTATATTTAATGACTTGTGTGTCATTTCCCATTGTGGAATAGTGGGAAAAGCATTATGATACAAAATGTCTACCTAATTTGAATTAGGTTTGATTGAATACCTTATACATATGTGTATGTATGCATGAATGTGTATCTATGTATAGATGTATACATTATATATATTAAGTGCCATTCAAAATAATTGATTATAAAATTTTGCTTATAGGGACATACTTTGGGTGGCAGTAACTTCCACTATAAATCATGGGTACGCTACTATTTTTATTAATGGAACCCTCTGCTATAGTTTTGAATTTTAATGATTTATTCTTATAGTTTCATGTAATAGATAATAAATGACTATCCTGCCATTATACCATGAAATTTAAGCATTGCATTAATATCTGGGAATTTGTGCTGCAATATCAGCATTCTATTTTGTTTATTTCTGAGGTAACTACACACGAGCATGAACCTGGGCAGCAATTTTCACAATAAATGTCAGATTCAATGTTTAACAAAACAAAAATGAGTTTTTGTATAATACTGGCATTTTATGCATTAGCATAAATGGCTACATATGTCTATGTCTCATGTTAGAAACTTGGAAATATGGAGCTGATAGTACACATTAGTTGCGTATGAATATGGAAAGTTTTCCAGTTAAACATGAAAGATAAAATACAACATTTATCATCACACCTATCTAAAACTCCACACAAATGAAGATAAATACATTAAAACACACATACAAATTTAAAAAATTAAATTATAGCAGAGATGTCAACAACAATTTGAAGCTGAAGTTTTGATATACTAGTAATAAATAACTGATCAGATTTAGAAAAGATGCATGCTAAATATCTATAAATTTTTTGCCATTGCAGAATCCTGGAAGAGCCCTGGAATTAGAGATGGCAGGTTTCAGTGATGGTGGGTTATGGATGGGTCTGAAAAATAGAAGGTTTGTTTGAAAGTTTGATTTAAGAAGCCTTTACATATGCTGACAGAAGGATGAGGGGTATATTATGGAAAAGCTGATGTGCAGGAAATCTGGATTTTAAAACACCAGTCAGAGCTAAGGGTGAACACACCAAAGGAAAAGGGTTTTAAGAAAAAGCCAGAATCCTGAACAGAGATATCTCACTATGGCTATCAAAGGACAATGAAATAATATATTTGAGGAATAGTTCCAACATGAAAAGCCCAGACAATAATAATAATACATTGAAAAGGAAAATGAAGGAAACAGAAAGAATACAGGAAAATAATATATAATTATGAGACTAAGGAATATCCAAAAATAGCTTTAGAAAATTATAATATGGTAGCAAAAAGCTTAAAAATCAATAGAAACATTGAAAGATAACTTTGAGGAGATCCTCCAGAATATACCGCAATAAAGCAAAGATAGAAAGTAGGTATTTCTCAGAAATATAAGGTTGCCAAAGTTTACTTTCTTGAATATTTTGGGGGAGGCTAATGAGAGGACATACACATATTTGTTAAGAAAATAGTATAGTGCAATAGTGATAGATACCATAAGCAAAGGAAGGAAAAAAGAGATAACTACTAATTCCATGGGGACTAGACTATTGTATAAGAAAATATAACCATGATATACTACTTGGTTTAACAATCATTAAAATTTATATGATAATAATTATAATGTAAAAAGTAATGATGAAATTAAATATAATTGTAATATAACCATAATGGAAGGTTGGGGAGGAAAATATGTATTAGGCTGGAAAGTCTGTAAGCTATGTAAGAAGTCCAAGCCCTTTTTGTTCATGTCTGAAAGGGACAGATATGTCAAACTTTTATTTCCTTATAATTCAGTTTCATATTTTATATATATAGATATATAGATATACATACATACAGAGAGAGTGGGAAGTGACAAGGAACAGCTAAGAGTTTTAATTAACTGCATCTGGGAAATGGTAATGAGACTGGGAAATACTGCATAGTTGATTATACAATTAATAAAACTACTTGATTTTAAAATTATGAATACATAAAACTTTGATAAAAAAAGAGATGATATTTCCAAATTATGCTTAAAAGAAAGAAAGCAAAAAGCTAACGATAGGTATATCTAGGTGGTCAGATTACGAGTGTTTTTCATTTTCTTTACTATACTGCATATTTGAATTATGAAACTTTTCTTCAATGAACTTGCATTACTACTTTTTTGAATCTGTATTATTATCGTAAGCAGATTAAGAAGACAAAAAACCTGAGGAAAGTCAACAATTGTGATTTAAAATAGTTTATTATTATGAGCAAATTATGAAATTTGAAATTATGAAAAGAAAAAGTTTATTTTGTTTGAGATTTTATTCATTTATTTGAGAGAGAGAGAGAGTGAGTGAGAGAGCACAAGCAGGGGAAGCAGCAGAGGAGAGCAGAGGCAGAGGGAGAAGCGACGGGTGGAGGAGGCTTGATCCCAGGATCCCGGGATCAAGACTTGAGCCGAAGGCAGACACTTAACCCACTGAGCCACCCAGGTGCCCTGAAGATAAATAATTTCTGAAAATAAATATCTTGATATTTAACATATCTTATAAGGATATGCACGTAAAGGAATATAGGCCTTGTGCTTTAGGAGATATTTTAAAGACTGTTAACACTTAAACTTTGAAGACTGATTAGATAATTTAAATAAATGAATTTGACATCTTATTAAAAAAGAAACTGTTCCATTATATTTTTCGATATACTTTTTGTAAAATGCTGAATATTAGTCTCATTTCATCAGTGTGAAGCATTTTCCTCTAAGTGAGAACAGATGGTTTTTATTACTAATTCAGAAGATTTTTTTCCCCCAATAACATAGACTAAAGTTATAAATGGGATTTCCCAGACTTACTCCATTTTGGGCCATATGTTTAAGAGAAATTATGCTTACTCATAAGAGACAAGAAGGAACGCTAAGCAAGAGTGGGTTTGACTCTTTGAAACGTATTGCAAAGGGTCTCTTACTATCATAAAGAAACATCTGTTCTCTGTGTTGTTCACACAACTCGTTACTAGATTGTCATTTGAAATACTACTGCCAGGGCATTGCTTTTTCCCACACATCAATAAGTATAATCGTAACTGTCAAATGATATCATTAAATAAATTCTACCCAGGGTTTCCTAAATGGGCAGAGTGTCCCAGGATAACACAAGAGAAACTTTTATGGGTTCTTAAATTCAATTGGATTATATACATAAGATATCTCATCTTTCTCTCAATTTTCAGCCGCTCTTGAATTATGCTCAAAATGCAGATGTTGAATAAATGATTGACCTTGTATTTAAGGAAATAATTAAGAATTCCTTAATTCATCAGTGAAATAAGGTTTAAGTTATTCCCATGTTTTAAAAAATATAGCAATTTCCAAGTTCTGTATTCATTTACCTTGATGGTAATCATCTGTTGTATTTTCTATATTTCTAGCAAATGAATTTTGAATTATCTTAATTCAGTAATTTTCTAGGTTCTTATTGTCAGGGATACAAAATCTCAAAATACCTCTATAATTCAAGCCAGATTTTTAAGATGTTCATAGTAAATCTCTATCTTTTGTACAATTAAATTAATTCACTAATGTTGCCTGCACTTCCAACCTGGTCAGCTCACGTATTTGATCCCCATATAACTACTGACCATTTTGATCGGATATTTCCATTCTTGGCATTGTATTTACTTTCTATACACTATGTACTAAAACAAAACAAAACAAAACAACAACAACAACAAAAACAAACACTTTTTTTTTTTTTTCACTTTTCTAACACTGGAGGAAAATGGTTACCAAAGTGGATATTAAAAAAAAAAAAAAAAAAGCTTATTGTCCTTTTGTCCTTTTCTTAATTTCCTATTAATTCAAATATTTAATCTAATCAGTTTGGTTCAATTTTGTATTTATGAAGGTTTTTTTTTTTTTCTTTTTAAATTCACTGTGATGAATGCTTAGAGATAAAGCCCTCACGCTTAGGGAATTCAGACTTAGAGCTAGAGATAGCAATATCAAAAAAAAAATAAGAAAGACTGTACACTCTTCAAATACATATTAGCTTATGAATATGTCACATTTTCATTTTTCCTATGGAAATTTTCAGGTAAACACAAAAGTAAAGAGAGTTGTCTGATGAACCCCCAAGGACCCATATATTTAGTTTGAACTAGTATCAACATATGGCCGATTCTGCTTCATGTATAAAATTTCTCATCTCCCTACCCTCAATGCACCACGGGATTATTTAGAAGCAAGTCCAAGACATCAGGATCATTTCAACAGTAAATATTTCAATTTGTACCTCTAAAAAGTAAATATTCTTTTGTTTTTAATAACTATATTATTACTAAAATATGATTAAAATAGCAAAGTTCTAAAGCTCTATTATCCAAATAGCTTCATTACTTTAGAAAGAAAGAAGAGAAAGACACAGAGAGAGAAACTTCCATATTCTGACTTCTGTTTTTATGTCTGTTCTGACCTTTGATGGGGAAGAAAGGTCTTTCAAGCCTTCATAACTTCTTACAGTTTTTTTTTTCTACTGCATATTTTTAGTCTTTTGAGTGGCAATTCACGATCATGTTTCTACTCCAATACACGAAATAATCATTCTTTCCTTAGGGAATGACTCTATTGTTTCATTTTTCATGAATTTGTTTAAGAGGGAAAGAAGCTCTTAGAGGGCAGGGGCTAGATATTATCTATTTATAGTCTATCAGAGATCAGGTGAGTACTTGACTTATAAAAAGCGTCCGCTACATATTAACTAGGAGAATAGGCAAGATATAAATTTCCTTTTTTTACTAGTTTAATTCCCAAAGGGATTAGTTTAACTGGTTTCATATTTCATTTGACATATGGAAACTCAATAAATGTCATATAATAATTCTGGGAAGGCTAGTCATCTATGTCAGACCACAAATAGAGAATTACACATTCTTTTTGTTTCTCCCACTTCTCAGTGATTTTAAATTGTTCTTGTCACTGTCACAACAAGCCCAGACCTACTGTTAAAAATGGAAACCTGCCAACAGATTCTGTAATGTGAAAACACCTTGGCAGATTTTGTGACAATATATGATAATTTGTGATGTAGAGACTTCACATTTTTTGTTTTATTATAAAGAGATATACTAATTCTAACAAAATTGTGATTACACATTATTTGGCACTATTTCAGGATGCTGCCTTTAAATTTTGCAGAGAGTGATTGGAAAAATCACAATGAATACTCTTGTTAATAGGATGGATTATGCTCAAAAATACTAAAGGAAGATAAATAATTTTTTTTGGCAAGGGCACTGCAAAATTTTCTTTTAAAAATAATTTTTATCATCACATTATTCTAATATATTCATACATAAGAAAATTCTTTCTGCTGCTCTCTCCCCTTTCCTCTTCCCAATTCTTGCATTTAGAACCTACTGTTTTTTTTTTATATATTTTATTCATTTATTCATGAAAGACACAGAAAGGGAGAGAGAGGCAGAGACACAGGCAGAGAGAAAAGCAGGCTTCCTGTGAGGAATCCGATGTGAGACTGGATCCTGGATCCCAGGATCACGCCCTGAGCAGAAGGCAGATGCTCAACCACTGAGCCACCCAGGCGTCAGGAAGCTACTGCTTTTAGCTAGTATTGTAATTTTCTAGACTTTTGACTTTTCTGCTTATATCAATTGTGTGTATGTGTGTATATATGGAATCTCCTTGGCTTATTTATATGATTCATTATAAAGAAAAGCTTATTGGTATTGCTTAGAGATTTTCCTACAATTTTAAGTAATTATAGGAAGAAATTTTATAAAAAATTAAAAATTTGGGGATTTTTTGTTTTGTTTTCATAAGTAGAAAGTTTAAAAACACTTAGGGATAGAGGAAATGGGGAGATGTTGGACAAAACTGTAAATCAATAAGTGATTATAGTCAATAGTGCTGTATTAAGTACTTGAAAGTGTTAAGAAAGTAGATCTTAAATGTTCTCAATGTAGGAAAAAATGGGTATTATGTGTTGGAATAGAGGTGTGAGATGAGGCTATGATGGTAATTGTATTGCAACATATAAGGGTAATCAAGCACATTGTACACCTTAAAGTTACACAATGTTACATGTCAATTAAATCTCAATAAAGTTGGAAAACATCAAACTAAAAAAAAAATGTTACCAGCAAAATCATAAAGCATGTACTTTTGAAAGAAAATAGCAAACTAAATGCCCTTCGGACAACTAGATTAGGATCAATTAGAAACAAAAACTGACAAAGTATATTCAGAAACAAGAGTATAAATTTAATTATTATTTCAGGGGATCCCTGGGAGGCTCAGCGGTTTGGCGCCTGCCTTTGGCCCAGGGCAAGATCCTGGGGTCCCGGGATCGAGTCTCGCGCCGGGCTCCCAGCATGGAGCCTGCTTCTCCCTCTGCCTGTGTCTCTGCCTCTTTCTCTCTCTATGTCTATCATGAATAAATAAATAAATCTTTAAAAAAATTATTATCTCACAAAATGGTTAGTTTAAATTAAAGCTGGGCATGTTTTCTTTCTCTCCTCTCATATATTAAGTTCAAAAATTTTTAGAGAGTTCAATACATGACAAGTCATTCTATCCTGTAAAATGTAGGAGGGCTGATAGGCACCCATGATAAGATGATTTTTAAATATGGTGTTTTCACAGAAACATAGATACATCCTTTTAGTAAGAAATATTATGTATCTTGAAAAATATAAGCATATAGATATTTTACTTACTTTCTATTTTAACTTCACAAAAAGAAATTACCCCATGATATACTGATATACAATATTCTATGATACAAGGGAGTGGACACCTTAGTGGTGAAAAGGCTTAGAATGAGCTTCCCCAAAATATGTCTCTTTAACAATGTGGATTATTTTGAGCTGAAAGCAATCAAGACTCAGCACTCTTCCCTTAACTACCCAGAAAAATTTAAATATGAAGGCCCAGAAAGACAGTTATTACTAGAGATAACCTTTATCTGAAAGACCTATCTTATGGCAGGGCAAGAATCTCATTACCCATCACCTGCTCTTTTTTTTTTTTTTTTTTTCATTCTATAAATTATTCTACTCATCTTTGAAGCCTCAGGCCCCTATCCCATTCTTTAGCTCAGGGTGGCACATAATTGCCTTAAGTCTTAATGGTTTTGTGGGGCTCTTCTACATACATAATTAAATCATTTTTTTCACCTGTTAAACTGCCTTATGTCATTTTTGTTGTTAGACCAGCCACAGCACCTAAAGGGTATATGGAAAGTATCTTCCCTGACAGTGAAAAACATACTTTCTATAGATAGAAAATTCTTATAATTGCCCTATCAATGAAGACACAGTGGATTTATTCATTATTTTACATCATAGGGACAGACTAAATCTTAGGAAAATTCCTGCTACTTACTTAATTTTGTTTATTTATTAACTCAACAAATATTTACTGAAGACTGCTCCATGCTAAATATTGTGTTTTTTCATGAAGGACATATAATAATCTTGGGTTCTTTGTTTAATGGAAATGATAATCATGAATAAAAGGGGATTAAACTTTGAGGAGAAGGAAAAGAGGGTAATCATACTTGTCTTAAAAATACTACAAACATATTATTTCATATATTTTATATAATACATTGAATCATTCTCCCACCCAAAAAATATGAGTAAACTATAGGACAGTATTGAAAATAAAGAGGATAATAAATTATGCATATAAAATTAACTATACAAAAATATAGTTAGGGATCCCTGGGTGGTGCAGCGGTTTGGCGCCTGCCTTTGGCCCAGGGCGCGATCCTGGAGACTCGGGATCGAATCCCACGTCAGGCTCCCCGTGCATGGAGCCTGTTTCTCCCTTTGCCTATGTCTCTGCCTCTCTCTCTCTCTGTGTGTGACTATCATAAATAAATAAAAATAAAAAATAAAAGCAAAAAAACAAAAAAGCCACAAAAAACCCAAAAGTATAAATATATATTTATATATTTAATATATAACATAAATATATGTAAAGTCTAGCTTACAGTAGGGACAAATCAATTATACAAACAAATATATGAGTTAAGCAGTAAAGCTTGATATGAAATGATAGATATTAAGGGAGTATTTTAATTTTAGTGTATTATTGTGAATTATGTTAAAAACAAAAGTATCTCTTATTGCCGTGTTGAAATATTTGATTATAAAAAAGAATATGTTATCTGAGTTTTAATGTAATACAATGGTAGTGTGTGTGTGTGTTTAGGGGTAGGGGATTTTAAATTGATAAGGCAAAATTGGTCATATGTTGATGCTAGTTGAAACAGGTCAATAGACCCATTGTGTTAATTATTAGACTTTTCACTTTTGTGTTTATTTAAAAATTTCCATAATAAAATGTTTTAAAAGTAACATGATGCATTCATAAATTAAGATGTATTTAAAATCATGTTACATTTAGTATTTTAAAAATATGCTTGTGGTATTTTATTTATTTTTTAAAGATTGTTTTAATTAATTCATGAGAGACACAGAGAAAGAGGCAGAGACACAGGCAGAGGGAGAAGCAGGCTCCATTTAGGGAGCCCAATGTGGGACTCGATCCTGGGTCTCCAGGATCACGCCCTGAGCCAAAGGCAGGTGCTCAACCGCTGAGCTACCCAGGGATCCCCACTTGTGGTATTTTAAATGAAACATTTCTCATTGTGATTTCACAAGTTTGAGTTGTTTAACAATGAATAAAATAGTAATAACAAACTGGAATAAAAGGCTTAAAATAAAAGTTTAGCTTATGGATACTATGGAGTAAAAAGTCTTTTCACATTGAGAAAAAAAAAATTGACTGACCAGTAAGCATATCATGAGGAAGTTTATCTATCTTTAAAATTTGTTATTTGTTTTTAAAAACTTCTAATGGAGGGGTACTTGGGTGGTTCGATTGGTTAAATTCTGCCTTCCACTCAGGTCATGATCCCAGGGTCCTCGGATCAAGCCCCGTATCAGGCTTCCTGCTCAGTGGGAAGTCTGCTTCTCCCTCTCCCTCTCCCTCTGCCCCTTCCCCTACTCATGCACTCTCTCTCTCTCTCTCTGTCTCTGTCTCTCTCTCTATTGTTTGCTCTCTCTTCAAATAAATAAATGTCTAAAACTTTCTAATGAAATTCAGCAAGTTAATAATTCAAAAAAATAAATATGTTCTAATGTTTCTACATACTGCAAGAGAATAAGAATTAAAAAAAAAACTTTAGAAAATGAATTAAGGTTATAAAAATAAAGCTATCTATAAATGATCATTTTTAATAGTATTATTTTCATTTTCTAAATTTTTATAAATTAACACAGGAATGTTCAAAAACGCAAAAATGCAGTTATCATACCTTTAAATTCACCTGATTTTCTTTTATATACTATTTGAAGATTGAAAATAGCATCAAATCTCTAGATGTATCTATTGGTATAAGATAGTCATTAAGATCAAATATGATTATTTCTTGTCCAATAAAGGTTATTATTTATTTATATATTTATTTATTTATTTATTTATTTATTTATTTATTTATTTATTTAATTTATCTAGTGTCCAAGGTAGAACCTTGACTCCTGGGGGTTCTTTGTGAGTTCTGTATCAATCTTCAGTGAACTGGAACATGTGAGATAATGGATTGTTTATACACTGTAAATCTACTTTCAGTGAGCTGGAAATGTGGGAGATAATAGGTTGTTTATGATTTGCAAATCTGTTCAGTGAGCTGAAAATTTGTCAGATAATGGGCTGTTTATGAATTCTAAATCAATATTCAGTGAGCTGGAACTATGTTAGATAATGGGCTATGTATGAGTTGTAAATCTGCTTTCAGTGAACTGGAAACATGTTAGATAATGGGTTGTTTCTGAGTAGTAAATCTATTTCAGTAGCTGAAAACATGTTAGGCAATGGGTTGCTCCTGAATTGTAAATCTGTTTTTTTAGTGAACTAAAAACCTATTTAATAAAGGACTCTTTATATGTTATAAATCTGTATTCAATGAGCATGAAATGTACTAGAATAATGGCTTCGTTTTGACTAGAAGATCCCGTTTACTAGAAACATGTCACCTAATAGATTCTTTATGAGTAGTGGATCTACGGTCAGCAATTTAGATATATGGAATGATGCTTTCCTGTTTACATAAGCTTTGTTACTTTAATCTATTTTGGGCATGTTATTCTCTGATGAATAATGGTTCTACTAGAATATGGAGAATGGAGTGGAAAGCTAAGAAAGGCCTGTTTTCAGTGATATGCAGTCAGACTAATTTTTGAAGTATATTGAGATTTGTTCATTTTTAACAGTTACCAGGTTCTCCTGGGATTCAGCAAATGCTATAAAACATAGAAACCACAGGTTCTAGCCTCAGTGGACTTAGAATCAAACGTAGATATATGCCACATAAGAAATGGGGAATGTTCAACACACCAAATATAGAGTGAATACCACCTAAATTTAGTAAAGGCTAGGATAAAAAAAAAAAAAAGAAGCAACTTGAAATCTCAGTGGGAAGAAAGCAGAAACAAACATAAATCAATGACATATAATGTAAGAAAAAAAAAGGCTCAAATACATGTTTGAAGCCAAAACAAAAACGACTTTATATCGGATGTGAAATACGTATTTCTCATATGTGTTTGGTCTTCATCCATGGTTCCTAGTGTCTGAAAACTGCTTGTTGATGTGAGGCATATACACACACACACACACACACACGCACATTGGAATTGGGTCTGGACATGTTTTTATAGTGTTAGACTTGTGAGAAAATGGTCACTGGACAAGGGATAGGTAAGTAATAAAAGCTAATTAGAGTCAAGAAAAATAGATTTTTGGGTAACAAATTGATTTCCAGTCTCTTATCCAACTTTTAAATATGTAAATGTTGCCCAGTGATTTCATACCTGTTGTTAATTACTATTTCAGGTTTTAGGAAAATTTAGAAAAATCAATATATATTCTCTTATCCACCATTATGTAAATTATGCTTAATTTACCAATGTGATAAATACTCAGGTTTTTAAAAATTTATTTATTTTAAATTCTTATTTAGTTTAATTTAATAAAAAATTGAGAGAGAGCAAGCAACCAAAGGGCAGAAAGAGAGGGAGCAAGAGAATCTTAAGCAGGCTCCAAGCTCAGCAAGGAGCCAATCCAGGGCTCCCTGAAATCATGAGATGAAATCAAGAGTTGGATGCCTAACTGAGCCACACACGGGGGCCCCTCATCAAGGTTTTTTTTTTTTTTTAATATATTAGAAGTCCCTTAAAACCTACCATTCACTAATGTCACATCTCCTTCACCAAACACAAATTCCTGCTCTGTAAGGAAAATTTTTCCCAACTTTTAGAGCATTATTTTTCTGGGATTAGGCTTCACATTTATACTTAATGGGTTTAAACCTCACTTTTTAAAATTAATTTTGGACAATTTCCTTTAGGGTAGATACCTTTTCTTGTGTACTTTCAGTAATTCAATCTGTCAATTATTGTTCTAAGCCAAGTAATGTACTATGATGATGTTTCCTTCCTTGTACTTTTTTTCCCCTGAAGTTAAGAACTTTATCTTTCTGTACTTGCTTCATTTATACTTACTTTTTGATTCTTTATAAACAGTACACCAGTTAAACATAAAATTAAATTTGTGATGCTCACACATCAGACAATCTATCAAAGTCATTTTTTCTTCTGAGAGGCTCCCATCCACCACTCTTGCACTCTTGCTTCAATCTGGAGCAGTAGCTTTCTATTCCTGATGCACAATTTTCATGGTGGGACAACCTTCTGGTTATTTGTTTTGAATCTCTTAGATCTTCCAAGTCTTTCTTTGTCTTATTCCCTTCCTTTACTAGATGCAGTTTCTTTTATAGATTTCTAAGAAAAGTACATCAGAATTAAATATTTGATGACTATGCATGTCTGAAGTGTCTGCATTGACTGATAATTTGGCCAAGAATAGAATTCTGACTGAAATTTGTTTTTTCCTCCAAATTTGGAAGGCAGTACTCCAGTGATGACTTTACCAAATTAAATTTCATTCTGATTCTTGTCCCTTAATATATAATTTTTTCTCTTTCTAAGAATATGCTGAGCTCTTCTTTCATATGCAAGATTTGTTGTTTTGTTTCTTGTGCTGAACACTGAGATTTTATAATATGAAGAATCATGGAATCATGTCCTTCAGACCCCCAAATTTTCCTTGTATTTTTTCATTTCTCTGACATATATTAAAAGTCATGCATTAAAGTTTCTAACATTATTCTTTTCTCCTGATTCCCATCTATTTGTCTTTCCTTCAATTTTATAAGCATTTTCACAACTTTATTTTCCAAATCGTTAGTTGAAAATATATTATTTTAAATTGCTAGCTATCACATATTTGATTTCCAAAAGCTCTTTCCCATTCAACAATTATTCTTGTTTTATGGCTATTGATTTTATTGATGCATAGCTTCTTAGAATGTCTTAATTACATTTTTAAATATTATACCAGGGACAGTTAGGTGACTCAGCAGTTGAGTGTCTGCCTTTGGCCTAGGGCGTCATCCCGGATGTCCCGGGATTGAGTCCCACATCAGATTCCCTGTAGGGAGCCTGCTTCTCCCTCTGCCTGTGTTTCGGCCTCTCTCTGTGTGTCTCTCATGAATAAATAAATTTTAAAGAAATGTTATACCATTTCCTGCTTAACCATTTTCTACAGCTAACTTTTTGTCCATTGGTTTCTCTTTCATATTTGAGGCATTCCTCAAACATTTGGTGATCTTGGCAGTCTATTCACATTTAGGTGTGAATCATTAAAAACTCATGCATTTTACACAAGGTGCTTA
This sequence comes from Canis aureus, assembly GCF_053574225.1. NCBI lineage: Eukaryota > Metazoa > Chordata > Mammalia > Carnivora > Canidae > Canis > Canis aureus. Next base: position 49,637,192 of record NC_135630.1, read on the forward strand.
GGCCTTTTCCATAGGGAATCACAAACAGTAATATCTTGAGATCTAAGCATTGAGACCCATCAGATTCTTTGGAGAAAGAGTTTCCTGTGTTCTACCTGAGGCTGTGGTCAACATCAGGAATAGAGAAATGAGACAGAATAGATTTGGAAAATTCAAATATTTTGGTTTTGGCCATTACATTACTTCTGGAAATATAAGGTCCCCCACGTCTAGTGATCCTTAAAGGTACTTCAGGGCAAATGATCTCACTTCATCTTCCTTCTCCTCCCTCTAGTCAATTTTATTTAAAATCTTTTCTTTTTTTTTTTTTTTTTTTGTTAGGGCTCTTACTACATGTTCCCCTGCTGCCTTTCAAATTTGTTGATATTTTTATCATTGTTTTTCCTTATCTTTTTGTTTCTGTATGTTTTTACTTTACTCATTATTTTTTACTCTCCTTTCAACTGCATTTAGAAAGAATGAATAGATAATATCTGCTATTGTTTAAAATGGTGAATAAATATTAATTTAGTTACCATTTCAAGATTCTATCTGAATGTTTTTCACTTTAGCAATTTAATCAAACAACCAGTAGGTCCAGACTAGTATAACAAAGGTGCTAGAAGGGCACCTGGGTAGCTCTGTGGTTGAGCACCTGCCTTTGGCTCAGGTCATGATCCCAGGGTCTTGGGATTGAGTCCCACACTGGGCTCCCTGCATGGAGCCTGCTTCTCCCTCTGCCTGTGTCTCTACCTCACTTTCTGTGTCTCTCATGAAAAAATAAAATCTGAAAACAAACAAACAAAGGTGCTAGAAAATATGAAATGAAAAATAGAAGAATAAAGTCCACTTTTTTTTTATGGAGAAACTGCAGCTGGAGCAACTGGAGGCCTGTAAAGAAGGTAGTTACACTACCAATGTTTTCAAGACAAATTCAGTTTAAAACTTGTCCACTGGATTAAATTCAATGAATGAGGAATCTGGATAGTTCTGAGCTAATTCTTCTCTGATAACTGCCCCCTATTTATTAAAGTTTTATGTGAGAAATAAATTTTAGCATAATCTTAATTCATATGTATTTCAGATGTATATTGCATTTCTTGTAATATACTCCAAATGTATTTCATATATTTAAACAGTCCAGGGGCACCTGGGTCGTGCAGGCACTTAAACATCCGACTCTTGGTTTCAGCAAAGGTCATGATCTCAGGGTCACAAGATCAAGTGCTGTGTCAGGCTCCACCTAAGCATGGAGTCTACTTGAGTTACACTCTCCCTCCACCCCTATTCCCAACACTCTTCATTTCTCTCTAATATAAATAAATAAATCTTAAAAACAAAAACGAAGACTGTCTTAAGAGATAAACATATAAATAAATAAATATTCTAGGTTATATAACATTAAAAATATATAAGAAATAAATTTAGAATAGATACCTAATTAAAATAGCCTATAAAAGTAATGATCTCAATCCTCTCCTTTACCATTTATTTTCAAAAATTCTATTAAAAATTGGGATGGAAATCTATCTGACCAGAATAAAATACTATGAAAATGTTTATTTTAGTATAATTTATAATGGAAAAAACTAGAAGATCATTTGCAATCAGAGTAAGAGAGTTAATAAAGTATGGTGCATTCGCAGTATGTAATATTACTTGGCTATTAAAAGGAATTAATATCAGTTCACTTGACTGTATTTATATGAATATTTCTGGATAGATAAATTGAAATATTATAAAATAGAGAAGGAACAGTATTTATTAAATAAAATTTAATACAGTTTTTATTAAATAAGTACATCAGCATAGGTGTCTATATAACATGTTAATTATTATATGTGAAGGGAAATTACATTAGAATACATATCTGGTATTAACATGAACTCCCTTGGGATGGAAGTAATAATATAAGGGAATTAAAAATGAGAAAAAAGCAATAAGCAATCAAATGACTTCAATTCTAGATAGCATAAGATGAAGATACATTTCTATAAATGATAAAGAATAAAGGGACTTAATTTGAGGTATTGGCAAAACTCCTAGAATGTATCTAATCCCTTATTGATTTAATAAAAAAAAATTCCAGCTGTGAAAGAATGCCATTTCCATTGGAATGGATTTTTTTTCAGAAATAAAAATAATTGAACAAGAAAGATTCTGAAAATTTCACAGCAGTTTCTTCAGCAAACTATTTTTATCTTTGCAGTATCTGTTTTTAAGTACGATTTCTGAAAAATAGCCTTAGGTCTAAAATATCAATTCTCATAGATAACTCCAATACTGGTAAGAGAAATTTAGAAATTTTTGCATGTATAGCGAGAAAATAGACAAATGCTAATCTCAGTGAGATGTCTGCAAATGCTTTAGATTACAAAAGTATTTAAAACAGAAAAGTTAGAGGGCAGTAACTTTTAATAATAACCTATTGATTTAAATGTGTATGATTTAACAATGGATAAAAGGAAATAGTGAAGAAAGTGTATTAATTTTATGAAAGTAATTTTAAACAAAACACCACATAGCCTTCAGAACATGAGAGGGGAATATATAACAATTATAACTCAGTGATGGCAAACTGTATACAAGAATGTAAAATCCGCCAAGAGTTAATTTGTGTTTTTGGTATTTGACTTTCTGAAATTAGTTGAAACTCCAAAAAAGCTCCTACTAAGGCAATAAACAAACAAAAATTTAGGGTAAATTACAGACAATTGGACATAGACCATGTTGGAAATGTGCTAGTAATCATGATCCCTAAGTATTCACCACAATGGCATTCAGAAAAACTCCATGATTCATGCCAAGACTCAGATCTACCTACTCATGTAACCAGACATGTCACACATATACCAGTTAAATAAATGGGCTACAGATTACATGATAATTTTTCTTGAAGTAAAAAATATTCTTAATTTTTGAAAGACATCAAATAATTTTTACTATGCGGCAAGTATGATTTGCTGGTTTGCCAACTATACAAACTAAGAAAATTAAGAAATTCCAAAATTTCTTAAGACTGAATACTATCTAGGAGAAGACAATAGTCATAAATTGAAAATAGTCATCCAGTGGTTTTCTGCTTCAAATAATCTTTCCAAATTAAAAGAAGAAGAAAAAAAAAGGAAGGAAGGAAGAAAACTAAAAACAAAGAAAGGAAATGAAAAGAATGCTTCTTTTTGAGAAAATAGGCATCTTTTGAATATTTTGCAGCATCATCCTGATTATAATAATGCAAAATGCTAAGACTATTCCTCTCATTTTGGAATATCACTTAAAAAAACTGATTTCATCATAATGTAAGCAGGCACTATTGAGAAATAGACAAACAGATCTGTAATTTGTCCAGTAACATACTATAGATACCTATCTATATGTTTAAACTGGAAATACATTACAAAATCCTTATATTCAAAATTGTTAAATGCTTTGTGAAATATTTCCCTGATAATCCAATGCAATATCAGTGTGTAGTGGCTTTGAGCAAACAGAAATGCATTAGAAAACAATTCAAATTCTGATATTTGGAAGACTCTTTCTTTAAAAAGATTAATCTCCCTGATACAGTAAGATGAAACAATGTGTTGTTTCATTTCATGATAATTTCCATATAGCAAATGCAAACTTCAAAAATAATCATGTTTAGATTTAAACAACCAAATCAAAGCCGACTGTTTGATAACAATCAATACTTTGCATCTTTGCTACAGAGATTAAAGAGCTTTTGAATCAGGACCTGATTAATCATTTCAACTACTATTGTACTACACGAGAATAGTGGGGAAGTTTGTTTACATATATTATTCTAAGAGAAGGTCACGCTATGACATAATCTGACAATGTTGAAATGCAAATGCTTCATTTGGACATTATTCTTATTCATAGAAAGTTGAACCAAGTTGTCAAATATTTCCTTCTCCCTTGACACCTAAAATAGCATGGAAATGTAGTAACTGAAGATTCATTCATATTTAATCATTTCAGAAGGAGCTCTATTTCAAAGAAAAATAGTTTTAGAATTCACATTGCAAAATGGATTCAAATTTATACCTGGTCCAGCATTTCTCTCCAACCTAGACTCTAAGGAAATAAGCAAGCAACCATAATATTTATGACTGTGACAACATTTCTATTCCACCAAGTCAAACTTCTGATAAATAATTAAATACTTTCATAAATGTAAGCCTTAATTATTTTCCCCTTTTTCTATGGCCTACTTCAGTGGCCACTTGTGCCCATTTTCTTTAATCAGCATATTTGAAATATGTCCTCTATTGCAGGGTCGCATGGGTACAGAAATATATTTCAATTTCAAGGCCACACACTGACCTCCCTGAAAAAAATGACTTTACACATAGGTTGTCTACACATGATGGCAAATTCCCTGTTAAGCAAGTGAACTCTATACCATGCAGACAATGGGAGGCTAAAACTAACCAGATATTCATATTACTAGAGGAGTTCTCTAAGAATATATATATATATATATATATATATATATATATATATATATATTAATATCTAGATAATCTACCAGAACAAATGGATTTTCCACAATCCCGCCTGCTGGCAATCTATTTATCTTTTTTTTTTTAATTTTTTTTTTTAATTTTTATTTATTTATGATAGTCACAGAGAGAGAGAGAGAGGCAGAGACACAGGCAGAGGGAGAAGCAGGCTCCATGCACCGGGAGCCTGATGTGGGATTCGATCCCGGGTCTCCAGGATCGTGCCCTGGGCCAAAGGCAGGCGCCAAACCGCTGCGCCACCCAGGGATCTATTTATCTTATAAAAGGCAGGTTTTCCAAGACTTAGAGAATCCCACTTTAAACTCTAGTTGTCAACTTCATTCATTCCAAAGGAACCGTTTAGTGGAGTACATCTATTTATTGCACACACACCCAAATGAATAATTGCTTCCAAGAACACGGGGACAATTGGTGGTGGGGAGGAGAGTGTCTCAGCTTTTGGTGAGATGTCTATGGAGAAACTCTTAATGTGTTCATTCTTGACCGGTATACTGAAACTCCTTTGTCTTATCAAGTTCAGTTATAAACCAAAAAGTAAGAGAGACCTATACAAACATCCCAAAGCTTAAAAATACCCCTTAGAATAAGACTAATTCTTTATTATGATTTTCATAATTGCTTGAGTAAAAAAGATGACAAGGAAGCTATTTATACAATAATCCCATTCTCAGAAATTGTAAAATTCAGTGAAGCATTCTGACATCATCAGGATATCATTTCCCAAGGATTGCTTTCATAAAATAATCCAGAAATTACTTTATTTCAAAACCTTGGCTTAAAAACTAGGACTACTTAAGGAGGATTTCCTAAAAAACTGAATCTTTCTGTCAGTCTACAGAGGATGTTATGAGTGCCATATCAAGGAAGTTGGTTTTGAGATGCAGAAGAAGGGAAAAAAATGTCTCCCCATCAAAGAATTGCCCTGTACCAGCAGAAAGTCTCAAATAAAGCTAAGTACATCTCCTTAATATATCAAATTTCCAACTCTTTTTCCCTTGCATTAAGGCAAAACATTTCTTAAAAGTGCCTTGTTCAAGCACACAAGACAGAACATATATATTATTGTATTTTTCAGCAAAAATGTGGGTCCTAAGATCACTAGTGTGTTAAAATGAGAAATTAGGGACAAGTTTCCAAAAAATAAAGTGCTGGGATCCTACATTACATCTGCCTCCCAACTGATGAAGAACAATGCCTATTTTGCTTGCTGTTATCACCATGCTTGGGACAAAGCAGGCAAGCAATAAATAATTGAATAAATGCATAAAAAATGCAGTATAGAGAATCCACTTAGTTGAAAATAAATACAAGTTTTTAGGTTGTACCTATGATTGCCTCGGCCTTCATATCATCCTTCACATGCATGCATCAGACGTCATGTATCCTGAGACATTAATGGTATTTGACATATTAGGCTTCATCTACCCTGTAGAAATGTTTATCTAAAGAGAAACTGATAAATTAGTGTAAGCCTTAGTTTTCTAAGGTTTCAAGCTAGAATGACTGCTAATAATGTTTATTCTCTTCTCATATAACTGCATAATACTGTTAGACTTATTTGAAAATTGAGCTACTGTTTCACGTAATTTCTCTGCTCCATGGACTATGCTCTACTGGAAACATTTGAAAACTCCATGACCTGGGGTTCAGTACCTTTCAGAATCCATGTGATTGTCTTCTCCCTCTAGTACATAAATCTTTTTAGTCATACAGAGCTTTTCTCTCTCTTTAGCACACACAATTCAGCCCTAACTTTATGTCTTTGCTCGACTCTCAGAACTGTAAGTGATTTCTCTATTCTCTCAGAGCACATGCTTTGTAGCTCCCCTGGGACATTAATTACATTCTTCCTTATTTTGTAGTTATTTATGAGTCTGTCTTCTTCTCTTTTACTATATAAAACAAAGGTCTTGAAGGTAGAAACTACTGTGTTCATTTCCCTGTCTCCTTTATTATGAAGTACTGTGTTTCATACACGGTAGGACTCACAAGTTTTTTAATGACTTAAACAATACACACGAAAACTGAAGCTTAAACCAAACTTTTTATTGCCTAGAGGATTAGATGAAGTCAACAGATAATGCCACAAGCCAATACATAATGCTTTTACTTGAAATCATATTTTTGAAATTATACCTGAATTTTAATGTAACAAAATCAGAATAAATTCAATAATGGAGACTAATTGCAAGCTATTTTTTAATAACACGACTAACATGGACTATAATTAAATGATATTATGATCCTTAGAAAGTCACAATCCATTCCAATATTTTAAAAATTTTATAACTGTGAAGTATTTGATATTCTCAAACTGCTATTGTTCACACAAACAGCTTGGTTCAAAACATATTCTACAAATTAAACTAAACATAACTTTACATATTTATCCGAGGTGCTTGTAAACCTGCCTCACAAAGTTTAATATATCCCTATATTTGATATAAAGTATTTATCTGGCCACTGCATGTTTTAGAAACAAAGCTAACATGGTTTCTAAGGACAAGGGAAAATAGAAAATGCCACAAGGGGCCTGTGAAACTGATCAACACTTACACAATGAAAGATAATAAAGATGAATTTTCCAGATATGTTCTCTCATAAGAGAAAAGTAAAAATCCAGAACTGAAAATCTTAAATGCATTGCTGTAAAACTAACAGGATGATGAAAGAAATGAGAAATGGGAATAGAATTGTAGATTGCTGTTAAGAGATATGAATGCCAGGTGAGAATAGTTTTGGTCACAGGGTTTTTAAGAGTCTTGAATAGAATGTTATTACAGGTTCACATATAAAACAGAATTGGGTATCAAATATCTGCATTCAAGTGTTTGCTTTGTCATTCAGAGCCAGGGATATGATGGTGGTTATTTAATGTCCCAGAATTTGTTTTTTTTTTTCATTAGGAAATATTAAACCTCCTCTGGCTCTATGGTGATCTAAGAAATTTTAAATGGTACAATAAAGGCAACAATTTTTATAAACCATAACGTGTTATTTTTTATACAATGGAGTATCATGTTATAGTCAAACAATTTTATTAGGTCTATAGCTCTATAAATCATACAGCTGTTAGGGTAGACAGATGGCAAGTGGTGGGAAGACCACTTAGGGGGATTTGTAATAGTTCTGGAAATAGGAGAAGTTAGAAGAGTTTACAAAAAGGAAGAGAAAAGAGATAGCATTAGAATATGAAATTAATTAGAGATTGCAATGAAACCAATTATGTGGCAGGATTTAACTTTTATTTTTCCCGTAATATTCAACACCTAATCATACCTAGAACCCACTAAGTTCTAGGTATGCTAAAAATAAAGGAACATACAATTTTTTTAACTAACACATTTTTTTCATAAATAATAAATCTTTTGTTTTGAATCGGTTTTAGTTTTTGATCAATGCAGCATGGGATCCTTTTTTTTCTTTTAAGATTATTTATTTATTTATTCATGAGAGACACGGAGAGAGAGAGAAAGGCAGAGACAAAGGCAGAGGGAGAAGCAGGCTCCATGTGGCACTTGATCCCAGGACTCCAGGATCACACTCTGGGCCAAAAGCAGGCTCTAAACCGCTGAGCCACCCAGGCATCCCACGTGGGATCCTTTTTAATATCATTAGTTGTCATATTGTTGAATAAGTCTTGGAAAACTGATCTAAAGATTCAGGATTCTTTGCCCTGAAAACTATTCAGATGCTTTCAAATTGTTCATGCTTTATAAAGTATATCACTCACAGAGACAGTTATAGTCACATATGTATTAATTCATTGCTATAGTTTTTGCACATTGGACAATATTTAACCACTATAAAATTAAAATATTTTCCTATATTGAATCTTTTTGAGGTCAATAAATTATCATAAATTAGTCTTAGAAATTAAAAACAACAACAACAACAGAGTTTCTTTAATGTTAAAAGATTGGCTTTGGATTTAATTTTAGGCTCAAAACTGAGATGTTATACAGACTATGGTAAATCTGTTTCCCCATGGGAATTAATAATGCCACCTCTATATGGTATATGTTTAGAGGATGGAATAAAATAAAATAGAATAAAACATAACACAGAATCAGGAAAATAATTAGGATATAAACATATCCAAAAGGACTTCAAATTAAAAGTAGCAAACTGATTATGTGTATTTATATCCATCCCCTCCTTAAGCTTCACTAAAACATCAGTAAAATATATAAAAGGACTTTTTTGAAGGTAGTAAGTATAAAAAAAGAAAAAAATGGGGAAGATATAAATGATAGAAAGCAGATAGAAAAACGGTCAAGTAGTTATTTTTCAGACCCCATAACTCTAAATGGGAAAAGAAAGGAAAAAACTCTCCAAATCTGATGAATTAATACCAGTAGATTATTTGTAAAAATGGAGAGAAACTTAATGGTAAAAATAGGATCAGGAGGCATTAAGATCCCCAGATTCTCTTCATACTTCATATAGATAGACTTTGCAGAAGCTCCTGATACAGAGTTTTTTGGTTTTTGTTTGCTTGTTTGTTTGTTTGTTTTTTCAAATATCAAACATAGCATCTCTGAATTGAATAATCAAAACCACAGTTAAGGGCAGCAGTAGTGTGCTTAAAATATGGAGATGACTTGGCATATTGAGACTCCCTTCTCTAATTGCCTCTAAAAATTGCCACAGCTAGAACTATATCTTTCAGGCAGTGACTAGAACAGTCTAACCAGGACCCTCTTTCTATCATAAGAGAAAGATCTAAAGATCTGACATGGGGAGTTCCCGAAAACAAAAAGTTCCAACCAGATGACTTGTATTTGAGAAGGACCCCACCTGCCTGCCTGCTACACCTACAATATTTATAATCTGCTATTGACTGTTCCAACCTTAAATACGAGTGAAAGGCCTTAGTTATATGAAGAAAACCTTTAACAGAAAATTAAGAGAGTAGTTCAAATAAGAAAGATTTTTAAAACTTAGGATAAACAGGGCAGCCCAGGTGGCTCAGTGGGTTAGAGCCTTCAGCCCAGGGTGTGATCCTGGAGACTCGGGATTGAGTCCCACATCAGGCTCCCTGCATGGAGCCTGCTTCTCCCTCTGCCTGTGTCTCTGCCTCTCTCTTGCTCCTCTCTGTGTTTCTCATGAATAAATAAATAAAATCTTTAAAAAAAAAAAACTTAGGATGAACAGGACTTCTACATAAAGACAGTAAGTTCAAAGTAATTATTGTTTGTATTCCCCGAAACATAAGTGAGCTACTGCATCCATGAAATAAGAATAAAGTGATATTGAAAAATAAGAACACTTAGAAAATGAAAATTGACTTGGGGGAAAAAATCATATCAGAAATGAACTCAGTGGAAGAGCTGGAAAATCATGTTAAAAAATAATATAATTGCTAAAGAAATGAAAAAGTAACTGATTATCTCATGCAACAGGTAGGAATAAACCCACACCACAGGGCTTATCATCATGAAACTTCTAGAACACTGTTGACAAAGATTTACTAAAATTCTAGTGGGATGAGAGGAGTTTTCATAAAAAGTTCTAGAATCTTCTAAACATTTTTTTAAACAGGCATATTTCATTGCATTGCACTTAGCTTTATTTTGCTGCATTTTTTATAAAATGAATGCAACCCTGCATCAAGGAAGTCTATAAGCGCCATTTCTCCAACAGTATTTACTCACTTTGTGCGTGTGTCATGGTACTTTAGGATGTGAATGTTAGTAATTCTCTCAACATTTCAAATTCTTTCATTAATATTATTAAGCTACAGTGATCTGTAATTTTTGATGTTACTATCACTATTGTTTTGGTGCACTGCCAACCTCAGCCATATAAGATGGCAAACTTATTATACGCAGTGCATTCTGACTACCATGTGGCTGTTCCCCTATTTCTCCCCCTCCTCAGGCCTCCCTATTCCTTGAGATACAACAATATTGGAATTAGGTCAATTAATAACCTCTGTAAGTATTCAAGTGAAGGGAAAAGTCACACATTCCTCCCTTTACATTAAACGTTAGAATGATTCAGTTTAGTGAGGAAGATATGTCAAAAGCTGAGACCAGCTGATAGCCAGACCTTTTGAGTCAGTGAGCCAGGTTGTGAATGCAAAGGAAAAACAACTAAAAAAAAAAAAAAGTAAATTCTACACCAGTGAACACACAGATGATGAGAAAGCAAAACACCCTGATTGCTGATCTGGATAGATCAAACTAGCCACAGCATTCTCTTAGACCCAAACCTAATCCAGGGCAAAGTCTTACATACATCTTCTCAATTCTAGAAATGCTGAGAGAGGTGAGGAAACTGCTGAAAAAAATCTGGAATCTAGTAGAGGTCAGTTCATGAAGTTTAAAGAAAGAAGCTGCCTCCAAAACACAAAAGTGCAAGGGGAGACAGGGACTGGTGATGTAGAAGCTTCAAGAGCAAGTTTCCAGAAGATCTAGTAGCTATGATGGTTAATGAAGGCAGCTAAATGACACAACAGATTTCCAATGTAAATCAAATAGCCAGAGAGTAGAAGATGCTGTGTGGGACTTTCATAACTATGGAGGAAAAATCAATTCCTGGCTTCAAAGCACCTGACTCTTATCAGGGGCGAATGCAGCTGGTGACTTTAGTTTGAAGCCAATGCTCATTTAGCATTCCAGAAACCCTAGGGACCTTAAGAATTATGTTAAATCTATTTGGCCTGTGCTCTATAAATGGTAAAAAAGCCTGGATGACAGCACATCTGTTTACCATGGTTTACTGAGTACTTTAAGCCCACTGTTGAGACCTCCTGGTCAGAAAAACAGACTCTTTTCAAAATATTACCACTCATTCACAATGTATCTGGTCATCCAAAAGCTCTGTTGATGTACAATGAGTTTCATATTCTAACATGACACCCATTCTACAGCCTGTGGATCAAGGAGTAAGTTTGACTTTCAAGTCATATTATTTAAGAAATACATTTCTGAAGTGGAGGAAGTGACTGCAGAGGTTGTGGAAATAGCAAGAGAACTAGAATCAGAAGTGAAGCCTGAAGATGTGATGAATTGCTGCAATTTCATAATAAAACTTTAATGGATGAGGAGGTGCTTCTTATGGATGAGCAAAGCAAGTGGCTTTTTGAGATGGAATCCACTCCTGGTGAAGATGCTGTTTAGACGATTGCAATGACAACAAGGAATTTAGAATATGATATAAACTTAGTTGATAAAGCACCAGCAGGGTTTGAGAGGACTGACATGGACTGTGAAAAAAGTCTGTTCTGTAGAGCTAGAGAGCTATCAAACAGCATCACATGGTGCAGAGAAATCTTTTGTGGAAAAAAGAGTCTGTCAATACTGCAAACTTCATTACTATCTTATCTTAAAAGACTACTACAGACACCCCGAGCTTCAGCAACCTCTACCCTGATCCCTCAGCAGCCATAGACTTTGAGGCAAGAATTTCTACTGGCAAAAATATTACAACTCACTTAAAGTTCAGATGATGATTAGCCATTTTTGGCAATAAAATATTTTTAAATTAAGGCATGCACATTGTTTTCTTAGGCATAACACTGGTGCACGCTTAATACTATTAAAAGTATGTCATAAACATAACTTTTATACACACTGGCAAACCAAAAAAGAAAAATCACTTAAATCACTTTATTCCAATATTTTCTGTATTGTAGTGGTCTAGAACTAAAGTCACATCTCTAAAGTATGCTTGTGCGTAAGATATCAAAAGTTTTATCTACTGTGCATCCTTTCTTAAGGTACTTTGATAAAACTATGGAGTAATCCTTGAATAAATAAAATATGAGATACAGGAACTGTAAGATAGGTACAATACAAAAGCAAGACAAAGAGAATCCCTGAGATGATGATAAAGGTTTATTCCTAAATTATCTTTACACAGAATGAGTCTAGCCTGACTTAGGACATTTGAATAAGGGGATTGGAAATGGGAATAGAAGTCAACAGATAATGCCACAAGCCAATACATAATGCTTTAAGCTACAGATTTTGGACTAAAAATTTAGTTATATTATTAAATGATTTAGATATGTAAGCAAATAAAGAATTCAATAAAATAGTTTAAAGTAGCTGATTATGGTAAAGAGGTATAGAGCAGGCCTGCTGTTTTTTTATAGCAAGTCTTTTAGATTTATATGACTTGTTAAAAGTTGTATAAATTGGTAATTAGTTTCCTATTGAGGTGGAAGCAAATTAACACAAATCTGGTGGCTTAACACAATATCAATTTTTCATCTTACATCTCTAGAGGTCAGAAGTCCAAAATTTTTTATCACTGGACTAAAATTAAAGTATAAATCATCCTAAATTTCTTTGGGAGAAAATTTCTCTAAGAAGAATCTGTTTCCTCATCTTTCCTAGGTTCTAGAGGCCACCTCCATTCCCTGGTCCTTCTTCCATCTTCCAAGTGCATCTCTAACTTCCATCTTGTCTCCCCTCTAATTCCAATCCTTCTGTATCAGTCTTAAAAGGACCCTTGTGATTACTTTAGGCCAACTGGATTATCCATTTCAAAACCTTTAACCAATCACACCTCCAAAGTCCCTTTTACCATGTTACCTAACAAATACACTGGTTTCAGGGTTTGGAATATGGACATCTTTGGAGGCCATTATTCACCTTGGCACAGTTGTCTCTGGTTCTCAAAATTCATATCCACACCATATACAAAAATTCAACCCCAAGGTTACTGAAAGTCTCAACAAGTTTACAGAATCAACTCAAGTGTATAATCTTATCAAAGTCTCATCCATTCAAAAATCTGAAATTTAATCATCTATATCAGGTATGTTTGTGACTCTGGGTATGATCCATTTTGGTACAAAATTCCTTTCCATCTGTAGATCCGTGTATTTTACCTGTTACCAAAATACAATGCTAGATCACGCATGGGGTATACCAGTAGTAGGTAGTCTCATTCACAAAGGAAGAAAATGGAAGGATAAAATAAGTCACCAGTTGCAAACAATTGTAAAATCCAGTGAAGTAAGCTCCATTTGTGTTCAAGTCCTGGGAAAAGTCTTCTGTAGCTCAAGGTGCTGCACTCTATGCCTACAACTCTGCCCTCTGAGTCATCCTTCCTTTTTCATGTAATTTGTAAATGAATAGAATTACCAAGCTTTTTCTTGTCTACAGAATTTTATGAATCTGAAAGCTTTGTTTTATTTTCTCTTCTCTCTGTCCTTTTCAATATAAGATACTGATGTTTCTGCTAATATTCTCAAAAACCTTGTAGTTCTATATATATTGTGAAATTTGCCCCATTAGAAGATGCTTCTCAACAGTTATTTCCAAGATAATTCTATCACATATTTGGTTTCTACTGAGATGGCAAAAGAATTCATGAGGCATGAGACCAGTCTCTTCAGAGAGCCCTCCACATGGTGGAGTACCATTACCTTTTGTTCCTTCTGAGGCACCAACATGGGACTGTCCAGCCATGTGCCTTGGCTCCCAAATACACTTCCCTGACAGTGAATTTTCATGTCACTTACAATCTGGATAGTCTGAGAACTTTCCAAATCATCAAGTCCTATTTCTATTTTCCTTTATAATTCTTCCCTTAATTTCTCTCTCTCTCTCTCTCTCTCTCTCTCTCTCTATTTTAGCATATAAGCAGAAAGGAGAAACCAGGCACACCTTTAACAGTTTGCTTAGAAACATTTTCAGATAAATATCCAAGATCATTGCTTACAATGTTTTCTATAGAACTGTTTCCTATATAACTGATCCTAATAACATGTTCTTCATTTCCTTCTGAGCCCTCACTAATAGCACTCTTAAATTCTAACAGTTTGTATATGATGATTTAAGTATTCTCTAAGACAACATAGTTTTGTTTTGTTTTGTTTAGACCATACTCCTCACTTCCTCTGTGTACCTACTCATTAGCAGAGTCTATATATATATATATATATATATATATATATATATATATATATATATTCCAGTCAAGGTGTCAGCAGAACTGGTACCTTCTAGAGGCTATAGATAATCTGTTTTGTATCTTCCAGCTTCTAGAGACAGAGAGCATGCCTTGGCTTGGGGCCACATTGCTTTAATCTCCGCTTCTCTTACCACATTATTTTCTCTATCTTCTGACTCTCTTGTTTTTCTTGTTTTTTTTTTTTTGTTTGTTTGTTTTGTTTTGGTTTGGTTTGGTTTATTTTGGTTTTGTTTGGCTTGGTTTTTTTATAAGAATTCTTGTGATGTCATTGGGGCAATCCCAATGATTAGCACAATCTCTCTTATTTAGTCATCTGATTGTATATTTAATCACTTTTACAAAATACCTCTACAGGAACAGCTAGATTATTTTTTTTTTAAGATTTTATTCATTTGACAGAGAGAGAGAGAGAGAGAGATAAGGGGGGGGGGGGCAGAGGGAGAGGGAGAGGGAAAAGCAAATTCTTTGCTGAGCAGGGAGCCCATTGTGGGGCTCCATCCCAGGACCCTGGGATCATGACCTGAGCCAAAGGTAGATGAGTAACCGAATAAACCACCCAGGTGGCCCAACTAGATTATTTTTGGACTTGAATAACTAGGAACTATTGTATAGTCAGTCAGGTTGATTCGTTAAACTGACTACCTTGGGTAGAATTTTTATAGACTAAATTTTAAAAGCACAAGGTTAATAGTAATAGTAAAGTGACAGTTAATTAAATTGTACTGATTTGCTTAACATATCATACATTGCTGACAAGTTAATATATGCTAAAAAGAATAAACAATTCCACATGGAAAGAAAGATGTGACAAAATAAACATTGCCTCTATAAAATACATTTGATTAAGTTATATCATTACAAATTTAATCAGGTTTATGTCACGTTATTCATAATATACTTAAACTTACCAAATAATTTTCAACTATGACAGGTTTTAATGAAATATAATTTTATTGCCTAAAAAGGTATTTAAAAATTAGATATGTTGTGAGGTCAGTAGTCAGCTCTGATTATAGATTATCACCTCAATGTCTCTATCTCTAAGATAAATTGGCCTTTTTAATTTAAAACAAATAAAAATGCAGAGAAACTGCTTTCCTTTATAAGTTTTGATAAATGACACTAGGAAATGTAGAATGAATACAATAGACTTTGCTAAGGAAAATCCATGATGTTTAAGAGTAAGGCCATGTTTTTACATGAACCACAGCAGGTGCTCTGTTGGAACATTTATCGGTGGGAGTTATTCTAAGGTTCACAAATATGAACATTTTTCTTAATCTTGTATAGCTAATTTCTTTCAGGTAAATGAGTAGGTGTATAATTTACCTCTCATAGCAGGTAATCATATCAAAATTAAGCCCTAGGTAAAATACATAAGAATAAAATGTGTATATCTCTTTCTACTAGTAAGGAAAACACCTCCAATCTATTGGTGTCAAAAACAAGTGTTTTAAAAATGTGAAGCATTTCTTGGATAATCCTATTGTCAAAATCTGACCATCGATTCAAAAATGTTACTTTTAAATTCCATGATTTAGGAGACTTTAAAAAAATCACTCCCTTAATTATCATTTAGAGTAGATCATTGAATAAGAGGGAATTAGGGGTGCCAACTTCCTGCAGAGTCAAAAATCTGCATACAATTTTTGACTCCCCAAAAACTTAACTACTAACACCCTACTATTGACCAAAACCCCTACCACTTCCATAAACAGTTGATTAACATGTTTTGTATATATGCATTATATACTGCATTCTTACAATAAAGACAATAGGGATAGAGTGTTATTAAGGAAATCACAAGGAAGAGAAAATAAATTTACTTAATTTACTTAAATAAATACTGTATTTATTTTAAAAATTCCATGTATAAATGAATCTGTGCAGTTCAAACCCATGCAGCTCAAGCATCAGCTTCCTGTTTTCCAACAGACTCTTCCACAAGATTGCAAAGCATGCACTGACATAAAAGTGGACCCTTACCCCTCACAGTGTAAATCTTCTGTTTTCATTATAATTTTGGCTTTTTGAAATTAAATAAGCATCATTTCAGAGTGAGAAAAGGTGAAGAAATTTAGTCTGATGTATGTGAGATTTAAATTAAAAAATAGTTTTAATTAATACTGTGTTTTTTTTTTTTTTAAGATTTTACGTATTTATTGAGAGAGACAGAGAGAGAGCATAAACAGGGTAGGGAGAGACAGAGGGAGAGAAACAGACTCCCCACTGAGCAGGGAGCCAGATGGACACAGGGTTCAATCCCAGGACCCTGAAATCATACCTGAGCTGAAGACAGATACTTAACCAACTGAGCCACCCAGGTGTCCCTAGCTAATGCTGTTTTAAAAAGGTAGATAATTTTTATTTATCTAACTTATGGCCCCAAGGATACATTAATTAATCATTTATTACCTTATAGGACATTCCTCTTGGCTCACATAGATTGTGAGATGTGAAAGGGCACACACACACACACACACACACACAAGAAAACAATTTTCATGTACTAGATATTTATTGTATGCCTATTATGCACCAAACACTATCCTAAACAGTAGGGATACAGCAAACAATATTTTAACTTTCTAGTTTTTTTCCAAAACATGTTTTTCAAATCAAAATATCAAGTACCAAACACAAGTGGACCACCATTGCAATTCATTGGTGATGAATACCAGTCATACATACAACATTGCCACTTCTTAGGGAAGAAATGTAGCCTTGTAGAGTTCTAGCAAAGATGTTACAAAAAAAAAAAAAAAAAAAAGTAGTCTGAGAACTAAACAAACCAGGTGAAATGGATGACAGTCATGGGACTCAAGGGAGAAATGGGTTGTCAGAGGTAAAGAGTAGTCAACAATTTCAAATGAAATGAGGTCACTGGCAGCAAGTCCTTGGTGGTGTCTGTTATCAGAGTTATGAGGGAGGGCATGGCAGAGAGCAATGGTTAAAGGAGTGAAGAGAATGAGTCAGCGGGTGTAGATTACCCATTTAAAAAATGTGGTGAAAGGAAAGGTGGAGAGGGAAACAGGAGGAGACAGATTTGCTAATGGTTTTATTTTTACTGTGAAGGAGAACTGAGCATGATTCCAGGCTTGAGAGGAGAGCTACTGGACAGAGAGAAATGAAACATGTAGCGTGGGGACAAGGAGGCAATGGGTTCAAATAGCATAGATAAAAGAGCTATACCTGAAAGACCACCTTCTACAATTCGAAAGTAGAAAATGAAAAATGGGTAAATAATAAAGTGGAAAATAATAATAATAATAATAGGTAAATAATAATAGAGGTAATAGTCACCATTATTTGAAAAAATACATATATACACACACACACACACACACACACAAATTCAAAGTACTTGATATGTTGTTGCAGATATTATTATTATCCTTATTTTGCAGATGAAAAACCTGAGAACTGGTGGGTTAAGAATTTGTAGAAGGTACATGATTATTAAGAAGCAGAGGCATGATCTGAACCTAAGGAATCGTTTAAGAGTCCAGATCTTTATCTACCACACATGGCTGAACCTAACTTATTAAGTGGAAATGAGAGAAACTGAGGAAATTAATCCCTCTTTTGCCTATAAGATAAGGAGAAAAGACATTTACTAAGAATGTTGGGGACAAGTATGGAAAGAGTTTTAATATCATGGTGAAGAAAACTATGGTATCACATGCATAAGTATGTGTGTTTGTGTGTTTTCACTCGTAAAACATCTGTCCTTTGGAATGGGAAACTAATCAAATTTTGTGGAATTTTAATAGATATTTATCAAAAAGATTAGTGTTACTAAATTTCTTATTTAGGTTGTAATGTTCACTTCTTGCCTATGAGGCTTTCAAAATAATCATAGGTCTTAATGCTTTTAAAAGCTCAGAATATATTAACATTTAAGATCGGACAACACATTCCACTTTTATTTTCCCTTAAGGAAGCAAAAGGAAATCTTCTACATATAACTAGCTCTAACTTTACATACACATTTCCCCTAAAACTAGTCCACTGGTTCCCACTTTTGAATATTGTTTTAGTTTACTAGAGCTGCCATAACAAAATATCATAGACTGGGTAGTTTAAATGACAGAAATTTATTTTCTCACAGTTCTGGAGACTAGAATCCAAAAGACCAAAGTGTCAGCAGGTTTGGTGTTTTTCAAGGGCCTCTCTCCTTGGTTTGAAAATAGCTACAGTCTCACTATGTGCTCATGTGGTCATCTCCCAAAATATAGTGCCTGTGTCTTAATCTCCTCCCTTTATAAAAATGAGTCACATTGGATTAGGGCCCATTCATATGATTTTATGTAATTTACCTTAGTTACATCTTTAAATATAGTCCAAAATATAGTCACATTTTGAAGTACTAGAGGTCACACTTGAGGTTTCAAAATACAAATTGAGGGATGATGGGGGTAACCATTAGGTTCATAATAAATATCATTAAGAGAATCTTAAATTTTTGCTTAACTGTCTAATCAGAACCAGAATGGAGTTACTTCAAGACTTATCATTTCCCTCAGCATCTTTGGCACTTTGGAATAAAAATGAACTAATAATGATGAGCTTTGGTGCAGTAATGTTCATTTTTCTTTACTAGTAGGATAATGAAGTTAAAAATAATTAGCACATTTAGTATTTTGTGGAATCAAGAGGTAAAAAAAGTCAGCAGCCCTTCCACATTGTAACTTTGTCAAAACAGTAATAAACTTTCTCCAGTGGTTACTCCAGACACAGTTAAGAGTTAAGATTCACTTTACAATAGAAAACTGCTGGTTCTTGACTGGAAGAGTCTGGACTAGGCACTGTAGTAAGCATTTTTGTCATTGTTTCCATTAATCCTCATACAAACTGCTAGTTGGTGCTAATATTTTCCTTAATTTTCAGTAATTCTTAAATTGACTATATCATAATGGTGAACAGAACCTGGACTTGAATACAAGTCTCACTTATTTGAAAGACCATGTTTTTTTTATTAATTAATTAAATTAATTAATTAATTTTATTTAAGAGAGAGCACACAAGCCAGGGGGAGAGGTAGAAAGAGAAGATGAGGGGCAAGCAGACTCCCAGCTGAGTACAAAGCCAGACTCAGGCTTTGATGCCAGGACCCAGAAACCATGACCTGAGTCTAAGTCACTTAGCCAACTGAGCCACCCAGGTGCCCCAAAAGCCCATGCTTTTAATCTTAGCAGAATAATACCTTATCAAATATCTTTAGGTGTCAATGAACAAAATGATTATGAGGACAGAATAATGTGACCCATATCTTGATCACTAAAATGAATAAGACAAATCTCTAAAAACCTCATTTGTTGATGGCAATGAGTAAAAGAAGATTTGAATATCATACTTGAATCTTTAAATATGATTTGCACTCTTTAAAGAAAATATTAAAACTCCCACAATCATGCAAATCACACTATTGCTTTTATGGAACTTAAGTGGTAGCACTGCATGAAATAGTATGCTGCATTAAATACATGTGTAAAACTAGATACATGGGGCATAAGTCATAAGAAAATATGACTCCATAAAATTGCTTTATCAGCATTGTAGCATTCTTCATCAAAATGTTACCTCTTTCATGATGGTTACCAAATAGAAGATATATTTTGTTTATGGCTCATGTTTTCAATGCCAACGATTTTTGCCAGGATTATTATATATAAATTGCATTATTTTTTATTTTCCAAATGAAGAGTGTTGAAGAAAAATGGGATTACATTTTCTCATAAAATACTTAGCATACATTAAATGCACAATAAATGTTTTGGGGACAAATGAAATAAAATTTAAACAAAAGAAAAAATCAATAATTAAGCATCATCTTATTATCATGTTAATAAAGGATATTTTCATATCAGTGAAATAAAGCACTCTAGTATTTCCGTGAAGAAATAAATATGATTTCCGTGGATTCTAAAACTGATGTAAGGCCCTTGTGCTAAAGAGTAAAGTACAAGTAAAAAAAAAAAAAAAAAACTATTACTCATGAAATTATAGAACCTTTTAATATTTCATTTCAAATGAGACTAAGCAGACTCTTCTTGGTGGGTATTAAAAGAATATTTGACAAATTGAATGAAATAAGGCAGGAATAAAAACGATAATTTAACATTAGAGTCTATAGGGAGGTGATAATTTCAGATTGCAATATTACCTTGTGCAAAAAGTATTATACTACTTGACAACTAACTGTGATTCAATCTCCTCAGTTGAAGATAAGAAAATATTAAGTTTAGGCAAAGCTCATCTTTTGTTAGGATGATTCAAATCCAGACACCAGATTCATGTCCAGCTTTACTACCAAACCAATCACTTTTGCAAGGAGGTCAATAATAAAGAAAAAAGGAACACTTACTGTGTATTCACCAAGTAAAGTAAACAGTCATATAGATTCAATTCATATGCTATGTTTGAGAAATATTTTACACAGGGAAAAAAGAATGGCATACGTGGTCATAACTGTAAACCATGTTAAGTTACTTGTATTTTAAGAAACTGTACCGGATGATTTTAAAGTAAGATAAATGTTTGTTGTCTTAATATTGTTGTCAGAAAATGTTAATAACCTGATGCATAAGCAAAAGTTATTGATTTATCCTTATGGTTATTGGTCAGAGTTCATCATAATGCAACAAAGGGCCATCTAGTCCACAAAGTTCCTTTTTTCATTCCAACTGGCATTGATTTCATTTTACTCTGAGGGCCTATAAAAATTCTGTTTAGACTCATACCACCCTGTGTCATACTAACTTATTTCTACTGATTACATTTTCCCTATTACCTTGTTAATTCCACGAGGGCAAGAATCTTGATTTTCAGAGAGCATGACTCCCTTCTTTGGTGAATATTCACTGATTGCTTACTAAGTCCCAGAAACTCTATAATCAGTGTCAGAATGCCCCAAAAGGCATTCGCAATAGCAGTCAACACAGTGTCCTGAGGACCTACGATAGGCTGGAATAGAGATATACTCATGTGCAAGGTACTGTGTCTGCTCTAATACAACAAAGAAGCTATTTCAATAAAAAGAAAATAACAGTATTATCATTAAGGCTTTTTGGATATTGTGGAAACTTTGAAAGACATGCTTATATCTAGACTGAGATGATTGTGTGTGTGTGTATCATGTGAATATTGAGGAAAAGTTAAACTGAAACCTAAATGTGAACACAAATTAACCAAGTGAAATACAGGCAAGGAAACAGAACATGCAAATGTGTCTAGAGGGGAGGGAGAGAATGATCTACTCAGTACATACACTTGTTTAGCAGAGTTGACAATTAATAAATCTAATACAATGGTGTGATTTGGGTATATATTACAGAAAATAAAAATTTATCTTCCCTTATCTCTGAATCTGTGTAGTTCATATATGAAATTATATAGAAAGAAAACCCTGCATATATAGTATGTTAGAAAACATGCATTGCTTTAAACCTTCTATAGGTTAAACAACCCAATTGGCATTAATACCTCTTCAAAATGACAGACTGAAAAAAAAAAGACAGACTGTGTTATGTAATGTGCTAATACAGACATTAATCTGAAATTCTGCTACTTTCCAATTTGCTTCCTTGCGCTGTGAGTGTATTTTAATAATGGCAATGCAGGTAAATCACAGAGTGAGGAAAATGCTGTAGAATTTATGAAATAAGTTATAAATAAATGTCTAATGTTATATAAGAGGTATTTAATCAATTATCGAATTCAACTTCGCGTAAAAATACACAGTTCATGCCATCCCACTGAAAAATTACTTGGGAATTTACGCTTTCTTTTTTAATTAATTCTATTTTTTTCTTTTTTAATTAATTCTAAAACAAATGTTCATTTTCTCACTGAACTCTGTTCTTTACTTAACACTGGCAAAGTAAGAAGGTTATTGTAGATTTCTATTGAATGTGGACAAAATTGATCTCATTTTCCCTTATTATCCACAAAACTAATAGGTACAACTAACAGGCACTTTTACAGATACCAGCTGTTCCAGACTTAAGTACTCCTGTCATCCCAAGCCCATAGGCTACCAACAGATGACCTGCTTTGTCAATTCTGACCCCATGTCTAGCCCATTCAAATCCCAGGATTTTGTGAATATAGCAAAAACATAGAACTTTATATAAAGATTTTGCCATTTCAGACTTTCATGGATTAATTATAAATTGTGTTCCTAGCCATCACTTTACACATAGAGGTTTCTAAGCAACATTATCCTGCAGGTTCGAAAAGGAGAAGACAAAAGGAATTTATGAAAATATGCTTTATTATACAATACAGACATTCTTATATATCTGATCCATATTTATATTTACCAACATTCCTTTCTTTTTTTTTTTTTTTTCAGGTTTGGTTTGTCTTGGCACTCAGCCAAATATAAGTTCTCAACAGTCCTCAATTTGCAAAGGGTGACAAAGTATTTGAATCTTTGGAAAATCAAATGCTTCTTTTTTTTTTTTTTCTTTCTTTCTTTTTTTTTTTTTTAAGATTTTACTTATTTACTCATGAGAGACACAGAGAGAGAGGCAGAGGCAGAGGCAGAGGGAGAAGCAGGCTCAGGGAGCCCAACATGGGACTTGATCCTAGGAGCCCGGTATCATAACCTCAGCCAAAGGCAGATGCTCAACCAGGAGCCACCCAGGCATCCCTCAAATGCTTCTAAAAATAGAAATTCATTCTGTCATCTTGAAAATATCACTTCCATTTTTTCCAACTCTACCCCTTCCCCAAAAGTAGTACTTTTGCTATTCACATAATATATTCTATTACTATAGCACAGGTACCTTCTTTCATATAATTCTAAGAAAACCTCTGACAAGGTCAAGAACAGGCAATAGTCAAGTGTATAAGCTCAGGAAATGCTATGAGATGATGGAAGAACCATGCAGCCTGACATCCTTTTCATCCACAAAGGTCCCTCTCCTCTCTCCTTAGGGACCTTGTATTTTCTTTATATATAGTATATGAGACTTTGAAGGGAGAAATCACCTGTGTTTTTCAAAATCTCTGTGTACTACTATGGCCATTTTGCATGCTGGCTGGATTCTACTATTTTATAATAATGACGCTTAAAAAATGAATCATTTAAGGAAAATGAAGGCAAATGCTCATAAGGGTTTATGCTGATTAAGTGCTGAGTAAATACTAGGAGCTGTTCTAACCATATATATTAACTCATTGAATCTCAACAACCCTCTGAGATTGCTACTAGTATTATCTTTTCTGAAAGAGGAGACTGAGGCCTTGATAGGTAAACATCTTACCCAAGGACACAGCTCATTAGTGGTGAAAAGCAAAGAAGGGGCTAAGCTGAACACAGCTAGATATTCTGGCTCTAAAATCTCTATTTTTAACCAATATTCTATACTGCTTTTCCTACTTTCTCATCAAAATTTAAGTCTTTAATCTCCCTCCCCCTGGTAATCACAAGTCCAACCAGGCAAGCAATTGAAGTAAAGGATTCCTTTTTACTCTGCAAATGAAGCTTTAAGTCCTCTAACAACCTAATTATATGGCTAACACATAACCAATTTGTAATAAAGCTAGTTATTTTTATTATCTTCCAAACGATTATGCATTATCGGGGGTGTAGAAAAGAGTATATGCAACAGACCTTCCCTAAGAGAACTTGACATTTCTTTGGGGAAATCATATAAACAAAAATGAAACAAAGGAAAGTCACAGGGTAATAACTAAGGAGGTGATAAGGATGTGAGGCAGAAATGACAAGTCTTGAATGTTTTTCAAAAGGGTCTCCATTTTTTGAGACTGCAGCACTGTGGGCCTCAGTACTAGGGGAAAAAAGATATTGAATTCCTTAATTGTATGGAAGGATTTCAACTGAATATAAAAATCCCCCCAAACCAAAACCATTTCAAAGGCTATAAAATCTTTACCACTTTATTTTAACAACATAAGGTGTGAAGTTTTAGAAAAAAAATACGGTATGTTCATGAGATAAAAAATGGTTTGAACAAAAGTGATGCAAAGGGCAAATTTGGCATAGAAGAGAGATTTCTGGTGAGATGGGTCACCTAGATTGAGATTATCTGGAAAGGAAGTAATGGATTATACTTTCAGATGCAGAAAATAGGGAGTCATTCAATATTTTAAGGAGGAATGCAATGAAAGCGTTGTGCATGGTACATAGAAACTTCTAGAAAATCAAGGCATAAAAAGGGAAAGCAAGTAGAAGATCAGCAATATTCAGTAATAAAAGAACGGAAACATGGCTCATAATGGTGACAGTGGATAAGAAAAAATAATTGGTGAATAAATGGTTCAGAGATACAGGAACAGAAGGAGTTAGTAAATGTGGGGTTCGATTCTGATTGGTTATAAAAAAGTAATAATTTCACTAACAAGAAAAATAGAAGTTCTGATGTTTTACATGGGAAAATGGCTTTGGTATGTTAAATTACTAGTTGGCATCAAGATATTAAAGGGGATTTTCAGTAAATGTCTGGAGATTTCATAGTGTTCCAATAACGAGATAAATTGGCAAATTGGGACTTGGGTTAATATTAAGTAATGAAGGTACCAGTAAGAATGAACAGAATCATTGAACTCTCTAAAAGGGAAAATATGCCCATTATTAGGGAGAAAGTTTCTGCAGGAGCTGCATTTCTACAGTCAGAAACAGAAAGCAGGGAGCAGCATTTGATAGTCAAGGGAAGTGATAGTGACACCCTTACATGACTTATCTCTTGGTCCATGTTTTGGGGAAAAAAAATGAGCGTGGTCAATAGAGAACTAATGGAAGAGTGAAATGGGAAGTGTAGAATAATAATTATAATGCAGGTAAAGATAGAAAAGCAGGCTCACAAATATGTTAAAATAGGCTGGATACAGTGCAATCGGATTGTGTTCAGAGAGAACACTAAATCCCAGGAGCAATCAGACCCAGGCTGTCATCAAGCTATAATGGAAAGTGAAAACAGAGAACAAGAGTAAAAAAGTGTTATCAAAAATTATGAGGAGATTGCTAAGTGTGCTAAGGCATCAATAAAAATGCAGTGGTTGTCAAGAAAGATTGTCTAAGAGGAAAGCAAAGAAGAAAGGCCATTGGGTGTAAATTGCTTAAGGAAATGGAAAGGAACCAGGGTACGTGGTTGGAGGATGGTATTGGTTAACACTTCGCTTTATCAACATGTCAGTAAAACATAGAACTACGCATTGCAAATTCTACTTTGTAGAAATCTTAAAAAGTTAATGAGGTTTGCAACAGCAACATTCATTTGAATATAGCATGAAGGATTATTAGCCTTTATTCCGCAAGAATGATAATCTAAGCCATACACTATGTTGTCGTAGGTGTTGCAAATAAGGCTGACTACAAAAAAAAATTGGAATTTATGTATCTTTACTTATGTCATTTTTAAAGCTGTATAATTAAAATTCAATTAAGAAAAAAAATCTGTGCATGAATTTCTGCCCTAAGAAACTTATATTCACGTAATGGTTTGTTTTAGTATAAATTCTTTTAACATTCTCTCTCTCAACATTTTTAACCAGATACGCTATACTCAAAAGCTCAGAATAGCAAGTTGCATATACAAATAATATTTGATTTCTGGTAAACTTTGCTTATTTTTGTATTATAAGTCAAAAAAACTGAGCACATTTTAATGAGTACATGAAATTGAAATGTCTTCTCTTTCAAACAATTACAGGCAACTTCACTCCTACAAATTATGATCATTTTTCAAGAGGAAGCCAAGATTCACTTGTGTCCTTGCCTATTTCCACAGGTGTTCTACTGCTTTCTTAGGAATTTTTAATTCATCAGCCAGCCCCTCAGAGACTTATTCGTAGTGCACGGTACATTGATTTCATCTGCTAAATTCATGCCATAAATCTTTCAAAAGGAAAAAAAAAAGTTCTAATATGTATACTTTTTTTTATTGGTTCCTATGAAAAATGCCTCTTCTAACACTACATCAAAGATTATTTTATCTCTTAGCTACCATTTACAACTTTCTCATTCAAGTCAAACTACAAAAAAAAAAAGTTTTTCAGTCACATTTTTTACACAGAGATGCGGGGCAATTAAAGTGCCTTAATAACAACTAATCATGAGGGACTCATAAGAAAAATTCAGTGTTAGCTGGGCTAAATCTAAAAAGCATTTATACTCTTGAAGTTGGCAGAATCAATTCAAAGTCATTAAATCCACTAACCCACAGTTTTGTTATATATTTTCCCCACTAGATAATCCTTCTCTGTCTCATTCTATTTCTTCACCATCAAAGATAGATTGATTTCTAGCTCATGGATAAAGCCAGATATTATTGTCATAGTCCACTACTGGTTGTCAAGGAACATTATATAACAAATAAAACAGAGTTTTGAAAAGCCAAGCCAGGTTTCATTGTATTACTTAGGAAGTTCTGGAGGTAAGCTAATGATCACTTCTCCAACTGATTGATTACAGATTTTGCAAATTCTCCCCTTTCATTTATGTGTGCAGCCTCTTTGTAGTTGCACACATCAGTGTGAGTCTATCTCCATATCATGAATCTGGATTTGGCCGTGTGATCTTCCTTGACCAATGAGGCATTAGTACATATGGCTTGTAAAAATGTTTGCAAATTCTCATTTCTGAGAACCATGTGACCATCCCAAGCTAGCCTATTGGATAATGAAAGACTTATGGCCCAGTAACCCAGAATATAACATGCCCACTGCCAGACATAGGAAGGAGGTCATCCTAGATCATCCAGCTGCCATCTGATCTGAAGCTGGTCAGAGATCTGAAGAACCGCTAGAGAAGAACCATCAGCCAATCAATAGAATAGTGGGATAAATAAGCAGTTGTTTTAATACACTAAATTCTGGGATGGTTTGTTATGCAATCAAAACTAATTGATATACACCAATCTCTCAACTCCTAGACTAGGGATTCAAAAAGAAATACAGGGGCACCTGGGTGGCTCAGTGGTTGAGCATCTGCCTTTGGCTCGTGTAGTGATCCCAAGGTCCTGGGATTGAGTTCCATATCAGGTTCTCCGCCAGGAAATTATTTTCACTAAATAGGACACCTGTGTGGCTTAGTGGTTGAGCACCTTCCTTTGGCTCTGGTCATGATCCCAGAGTCCTGGGATCGAGTCCCACATTGGGCTCACCGCAGGGAGCCTGTTTCTCCCTCTGCCTATGTCTCTGCCTCTCCCTCTGTGTCTTTCATAAACAAATAAATAAAATCTTTAAAAATTAATAAATGAGAAAGAAGTGAAGTATTATTGAGCCTTCTGCGAGAAAATAAAAAAGAAATACGTGTAATTAAGTTTAAACTGGCATTTAATACAGAAACGACTTTGATCAGTGCTTGCATCAGCTTGCCAGTTTCTTCTCATTCCTTCCCTCCATACCTAATTAGATTCATTAACTATAACAACTTGAGAGCCCACTGTAGGTTTCAGAGTTCAAGTTTTATAATAAGCAAAGGCCCTAACTCTCTTCCATATTGACATGATCCAGCAGTTTCTGATTCTGCAAACAGAATCCTTGTCAGACCATATAACATTATCTACTAAGGCAGTCCCCTGAGCCTGAATACCTTCACAGAAAACTTTTCAGTCTCCTGTTTTAAGACTGATTCTCACCATAAAAATGTTAGTATTTGACCACATTGCCTTCACCCCATCTATCGCTGTCAGTATTCTGACACAGTCATGAAAACTTGGGAAGCGCTAAAATGAGTCTACGTAAACATCTTACTAAATAACCATCATCTTCCATTCATTTCTCCATATACTTCTCCCAATTTACTTCCCCTGGAGACCCAAACTCTTTTTTGTTTGTTTTTGTTTTTGTTTAGCTGCAACTCTGTAGTTGACCACCCTCTGTTAACATGATCTGTTTCTTTGGTTTTGTTTTTTTTTTTTTTTTTTTGATCTGTTTCTTTGGATCTTCACTTCTTTTCTATGAAGACCTCCATGTACAGATAAAAATTAACATTAAACATTTTGTATGCTTTTTCTAATAAGCTGTTTTCTATCAGTTTAATTCACATTTCATTGACCAAAACCCAAAAGGGTACAGGAAAAATAGTTTCCTCCCTAACCTGACACAGGCCATCTTCTTGGAGATTCCAATATTTTAAGAAACTGAATGAATGGAAGTCATACTAAACAAACAGCCTACAGCTTAATGAGGAAGCAATCCATGTTCTCTCTCTGTACTAAACATGACTCACTCCAGATTCTGTTCTCCATGATCGATGATCATGTTATCCTCTGTTTTCCATTGAAGCATAAGGATTATTCCCTGCCTCACTGCTTGCTGACTCCCTATGCATAATGTTCATCCTTCATTCTTACCTTTTTAATCTTAGTAATTTCAATGTATAATAAAACAATGCTCCTTTATGCCTTTCTGATATTTGCAATTATCTGAATAGGTAATCTGAAAATTGCTTTAGCTAATAAATACAATTGAAAGTATTTCTTTATTTTATAAAATCTGTAAAAAAAAAAAAAAATCATTGAGGGACACCTGGGTGGCTCAGTGGTTAAGCATCTGCCTTTGGCTCTGGTCTTGATCCTGGGGTCCTGGGATTGAGTCCCACAGAGGGCTCCCCACAGGGACCTGTTTCTCCCTCTGCCTATATCTCTGCCTCTCTCTGTGTGTCTCTCATGAATATATAAATAAAATAATTTTAAAAAAGAAAGAAAAATGAGTAGTTAGGAGTCTCACATTCTGAAAATGTCTATATGATATATAACAAGCAAGTTAAAAATAAATACAATTTAAAAGCTGACATTTTAACCCTTGAAATTACAAACAGAAAAATTAACATAATTAAATGAATTTTTAGGCACTCATAATAGTATATAGAACTAGCCTAACTACAGGAAAAGTAAAAGCTATTTCCAGTATAATATAATTTAAAAGCAAGACGATTGCCACTGATAGTATTTTTTTTCATTTTTTAAAGTTTTTATGGATTTATTTGACACAGAGAGAGTGCACAAAAGCAAGAGGAGTGGCAGGCAGAGGGAGAGGGAGAAGTAGGCTCCCCACTGATCAGGAAGCCCAACGTGGGGCTCCATCCCAGGACCCCAGAGTCATGATCTGAGCTGAAAGCAGACACTTAATCAACTGGGCTACCCAGGCACCCTGCCACCAGTAATCTTGGAAAAAATATATAGAGGAATATATATATATATATAAGCCTTATGAAGGAAGAGGGTTCAAGATGGTGGTATAGGAAAACCCTGAACTTACCTCTTCCCAGGGACACAACAAATTTGCAGCTATTTGCAAATCGGCCCAGGGCCTGATTCTGGAGTCCCAGGATCGATTCCCACATTGGGCTATTGCATGGAGCCTGCTTCTCGCTCTGCCTATGTCTCTGCCTCTCTCTCTCTCTGTGTGTGTCTCTCATTAATAAACAAATAAAATCTTAAAAAAAAATTTGCAGCTAGATATGAAACCATTTTCCTCTGAAAAGCATTTGAGAACTAGATGAACTGTACCTCCATAAAAAAAAAAAAAAAAAAAAAAAAAAAAGGATGCACTGAGAAGACTAAGAGAGACAGAGATACCACTTCCCCTGGGATCCTAACACAGCAGTGGTGACCTCAGAATCAGAACAATGATCTTCAGAATACAGAACATTCCCCTATGGAGAATTGTGTCCTCCATCAGGAACTCTGACTCTAGGAGCTGTCATCAGATAGATGAGCCCCTAAAATGTCCGGTTTTAAAAATTGGTGGGGATTAAGATCAGGGGAACCACAGAATTACAGGGAATGGAGATCTGACTCTTAAAAGGGTTGCAAGAAAACCCACTTATACTGAGATCCTGAGCAAAAACCAACAGATTGAAAATTGCCTAGACCATAAGTGAGAGAGTCCCACTTACTAATTTTAAAGTGGCAGCTGGAGAGACAGGAACTTGTAGGGGCTATATCAAGGGACAGAAGCCCTGAGAGATGCCACTTTTGAAATTTTGTCCTAACTTGCTGGTGATAGAGCCAATAGAAACCATTCTTGGTGTTCTCCTCCTAGGCTGCTAGCACTATAGGGCATGCTCTGGCTAGCCAGTGGTGTACCAGGCTGGGCAAGCTCTCATGCCAATTAACTCCAAGCAGGCTCCAAACCACAACTGTGAGGGATAAGACTCTTGAACTCTTCCCCTCTTTCCTCAGCTAAGGAGACAAAATGCAAGGGCAGAATGAGCACCCTGAGCCCTGCTCTCCCTGCACAGTGGCTAAGCTACAACTGGACCGGATAAGTGGCCCAGCTATGCCCTTTCTGCACAGCAGTCAAGCTGTAACAGGCTGGGTAGGTGTCCTGAGCCTTGGCTATCCAGCAGACAGACTGAGCAGTAACCAGACAGGGAGTGCTGCGGGTCCTGCCCTCCTTGCAGTAACCTACCCACAAGAGGGCCAGGTCATAGCCCTGAGCCCCTCTCACCCCACAGAGAGACAGAGCAGCAACTGAGAAGGGTCAAGCACTTTTAGTCTGGCCCTCCCTGCACAGCAGCTGCAGCTCAATGGTATGTCCTTGGTATATTTAAATACTTAATCACATTTTCCATGAATTAATGTTTTATTAAAATGGAATACCAAGAGAAAAATGAATTTTATATTTATTTGTATGCCAGTAACTCATTTGGTGGGGAGGGGGGTTCATTTGGCTCATTGTTTTTATTTTTGGTCTGGCAAATCAAACTATAAATTCTACAAAACTTCAAGAGAGGATTGCAATGGTTAAACAAATTAGCAACTTCTTAAAGGAATGGGGTAGCATAAGGAGAGTATCTGGAGAATTTTATGTAAATTATCAGTGTAAACTAATTTTAATTAATTTTTAAATTCTAGTATGACCTTAATACACTATCACATCTGTAATTATTATAATTATTTCTGATTGTTTAACAACTCTAACACATATTCTAAATATAATTTAGGGGATAATTATCCTAAATAATCTACAAATGTGTCACAAATACAGTAATATAAGTTTTTAAATGAAATAAAGTTGTGCTTATTTTTATGTTCTTTGCACACCCTTTCTCATATAATCTTCACAATAAAAATTATGAGTTTGTTTCCCATTTTGTAAGTGATGACATTGACAGTATCACACAGGAAATAAGCAACAAAGTGAGATCTGAGTTCCAACTTGGTTGATTCCCAACTCCTAGCTATCATATTTTACTTCTTCCATGTGAGTTAACACATACATCCACAAAGTTATTAATTTTAATTGCTTTGATTTTAGAGGGGAGGATTAGAATGGTTTGGTTGTACACATACTTTAATTAATATGCTTTCAGTTTAATTTACCACTGTGGAAACAGATTCTGTAATACTACAACTCCCTAAGTCATCTCTGTCTTAAGACATGACTGTTAAATGTCAATGAACACAACATAGCCAGAGTGATCATCATAAAACAAAAATCCTAGTATATGTGTATCTTATAACAGTCGTGTTTTCCCTTTATCTACTAAATAAAACCAAAATTACTTATCCAGGTTATTTGTACACCAGTGTTCATTGCAGAACTTTTACAATAGTAAAAAGTAGAAAGAAAGTGTCTATAAACAGATGAATAGATAAGCAAAATGTGGTCTATACATACAATAGAATATTATTCAGCCACAAAAAAGATAATAAGACTTTATTTTGGGGTCAGAGAGGGAATGAACTTTTGACACGTGCTATGACATGAAAGAACCTTGAAAACATTATGCTAAGGGAAATAAGCCATGCACAAAAGGTCAAATATTATATGATTCCAGTTTCATGCTCTATCTAAAATAGGCAAATTCACAGCGTAAGAGCACATCAAAGTATCCCAGGGACTGTGGGAAGGGGGAACAGAGAATAATTTTTTAAACAGAATTTTATTTGAAATGAGTGACAAAAATGTTTTGGAAATAGTTGTGATGGTCCCACAGTATTATAAATGTAATTAATGTCACAACATTGTATAATTAAAAAATAGTTTAAATAACTAATTTTATTTATTATATATGTATCATATATTAACATTGTATATATTACCTAATTTTAATAATTAATAATGTAATATACCAAAAATTATTAAGTTGTACAATTTTAATGGGTGAATTGTATGGTATGTAAACTACACCTCAGTAAAAACTTTTTTTTTTAACACTTCTTATCTTGGCAGATCACATCTTTCATTATTGGAGCTCTCCCTAGGACTCCAGGCTCATCTCATACCAACTCATGCCTTATAACCCATGTTCCAATAATACCAGATGATATGTGACTCTTTGTCTACCCTGTGTTTTTTCAAGTCTTTGTACCAAAAATTTTCTGAGCCCTTAGTCTAGAAGAGTAGTTTGGAAACTTCTTGATTTGAGAATTTTTACTCTCTTAAAAATTATTGAGGACTTGAGAGAAATTTTGTGTGAACTGTTGTCTATAGCTATTTACCATATTATAAATTGAAACTAAAAATTGTGTTTTAAATATATTAATATCTTTTAAAATAAAAATGAATTGATCACATATTAACATAACTAGTATCTTCTAAGAAAATATCTGTGCTGTTTTTTGCTTTTGTTTAAATATTTTATTTATTTATTCATGAGAGACACACACAGAGAGAGAAAGAGGCAGAGACACAGGCAGAGGGAGAAACAGGCTCCATGCAGGGAGCCTGACGTGGGACTCGATCCCAGGTCTCCAGGATCACGCCCTGGGCTGAAGGTGGCACTAAACCGCTGAGCTACCTGGGCTGCCCTGTGCTGTTTTAAATAAGAAGAAAATAATTGTTTTATGATTCTACAAATCTGTTTAGTGTCTAGATTATTAGAAGACAAGTGGATTCACACATCTACTTCTTCATCCTATCTTTTATGTTGTTTTAATTGAAATATGTGAGGAAAATCCAGCCTCATATGCCTATGAAGCTGGAAAAGAGAGGAGTGGATATTCTTTCACACTATATCAACATATAATGCGTGGTAGTTACTTAAAGGTTGGCTTGAGTGTAGAATCAGAAACCACAGTGGCAAACTTTTTACACACTATTACATTAAAATTCACTGATCTATCCAACACTTTGAATGGATCATTTACCCATGCATGATTTTATCATGTCATTTGCAAAATATTGGTTTCCTAAGTTATGCATATCTGTTGACACATTTCATTATGCAATACTCCCCCCAAAATCACTTCAGTAATATTACCACCCATCTCATCAGAAAAGCCTTTAAGCCTTGGGGAGTTATCAAGCTTACTGTGCTTGATGCAAGTCTTTCAGAATTCAAATTTTTACTTTAATGCTTGATTTCTATTATTTGCAGCAGATATTGTAAGTCATTTTCCTTGTAGTGAAAGACTCATTGTATTCATTTTTTAGAAAATGTCTTCCCTATACCTAGGTCTGAATAACCATAGCCTGTCTGTTTCTTATTCTTTCAAGTAAAACATGATGTTCCTTAAAAGAAGCACGACCCAAATAATCGCACCAATACGTAGTTTCCTTCAGGCAACCATCGCACTTCAGAATGATGCAAAAGTGCGTTATGTGTATTTCATCATACAGAATATTAAAGAGATGTGTACTGAAGGATCAGATTTAATAAAATAAAAACGTTTTACCCAGTTCAAGAATGTTCTTTAAGCGAAACTGGCTCTTTCTTTCCCAGCTATTAAGCAGCAGTGAAAAGTACAATGACTACTAGTATGGTTTGGTACCATTGCCTTGATTAGCACTAAGTTACCAGCAATTAGTCACCACTGCTTATATACCATCAATGCAAATGGCAATACCATTGACAAGGCAATTATCCAGTATTATAAAAATAACTCTTAGACCCTTGAACACATATCTGGGATCAGTGATCACATATTTGTACTACTTGAAGACTACTGGTCTAGAATTATTCTTCTTGTCTTCCCCACCCATATCTGGCCCAAACAACTAATAAGATTCCTATTGAAACTTTCAGTTTCCTCAACTCAGGTCAGTGGCATCTTGTAGCCTTCCTCAGGCAGATTATTTTTGTTCTCTAGTATCTTGTGGATTCTACTGAAATTAAATGTTTGTTGACTTGTAGCTTCTTCTGAAACTGTAGCTTCTAAATAAAGGTCTATGGACTCCTGTTCAACTTTATATCCAGGGTTCCTAACAAAAAGTCTATAGCACTGAAAATGAATTAGTAAATTAATATATTGTGGATACAATGTGAGCCCTTCCAACTCTGAATTGTATCAGTCTAGAAAAACTGGAGGACCAGAGTATTATCTAAACTTCATAGAACTATACTGGATCAATGAATCTCAATTACGTCTGAACTCTATGATCAGTACAGTTACAGTTGCATTCTCTCTCTCTCTTTCTCACACACATGCACACACACTCTCTCACACACACACACGTCAAAATGGCATGTTGGCATATTCTGGAATTTACAAATTGGCATGAAATTATCAATAAGTACAGTAACCTTAGAGAATAAATAAATGAGAATGTATATTTATACAAGTATATGTTTGAACTAATTTGGAAAATCTGAGTAAGATTTGAATAGGCAAATACTGGCCTAGCAGAATGGCAAGCATAGCATGGGGTGGCAATGTGCAATAAAAAGTTTGACAATATTTATATTTATATTTATATTTATTTATATTTATATTTATATTTATAGGAGAAAACATACAGTAGATGCTGGATCTGACTAGTTATCAGGTATACTAATATAAGTTGACTTTTTTTTTACAAAGTAGATAGTCATAGCTAATAAATTATAAAATTATTGTTGGAAAAAGTATGGGACAGTAAATCTTTTCACATACAGTTGATGAAAAATATAAACTGATATGGTCTTTTTGGACCGAAATTTGACCAGGTATAAAAAATAAAATAAAGATCGATTGACTTTGCAATTTTATTTCTAGGATTCTATGCTAAAGAAACACTCACATGCCTGAATAAATATATTTATGTGCACAAATGTTCATTGTGACTTTGTAGGTAATGATGAAATACCATAAACAACTTAAATGTTTATCAGAAGAAAATACTCAAATAAGTTAATCTTTTGTACAGAATAGGCACAGACTTTCAAAAGAATGAGATAGGACCTTATGTATTGAAATAAAAGCTTTTCAGGATATTTGATAACTATAAAAAAAAGCAGCTGAATAACATATAGGATCATTCAATTTTGTAATTACAAATAACATACACACATACATGAAAAAATTCTGAAAGCACGACAGCTGTCAGTCAAGGATAAGTAAATGGACTTTTAGTGTAAAGGCAGAAATTTCATTTTTAAATCTATATTACTTGACTACTTTAAAATTAACTTATATATTAATTTTCAATTTTAAAAGTAATGAAAAGGACTGACCTCAAGTATAGTGGAATTGGAAAAGTGGAAGATACATGAAAATCACGTAGAGAGAAAAGAAACAGGTTGTATGAGGAATATATTATTGATAGTTCCATGATTTGAAACTAGTAATCATAATTTACATACTGTACATGCTAAGAGGTAATTGCTTCTTTGACATTTGGCAGATCAGACAATAAGGGTGCATTATTCTTGAACATAAACTCAAAAAAAGTATAAGTGTTACATGCAATTACCACTCTAATTTCTCTGCTAATGCAAATGATACTCACTTTCGCCAAATTATATTTTAAAAAATGAATGTACTTACTTTCAACAATAACTTGTCTGTCCTCCCAGTTATCCGTAATAAGCTGTATATTTCCAAAGTGTGCATCACTGTAAAAGATGCGGTTGGTACCTTTTCTTCTTTGATTATAGTCAAAAGCCAAAGCTATGACATTCTTGAAATAATGTGGATTCTCATATGGCCTTATTGGTGAATTTAAATTGGTTTCATCAGAAAGATGTATACTTTTTAATATTGTTCTCCCTGAATAAAGCAAATAGCCTTCATGCCTTAGGCAAGTGACTCCATCCTCTGCCAAATATCCATGGGCACAAGTGCAAGTTCTCCGAGAATTTCCTCGATAAAGACAGAGTTGCTGACATCCACCATTGTCTTTGGCACAAACATTGGTGCCTAAAGAAGGAAAAGATACACACATACACAAACATATATATTTGTGTTTTTCTTTAGTGTTTCAAATGTTTTTTTTTTTATTTTCTTACAGAAATATTTTACAAAATAATGTTGAATAGTCTGTCTTTTTATTCTTAATACTGGTCAGTATAAGAAAATCAAATAATATAAAATTCTGATTCTTTTTCACACCAGTTTAAAATTTTGCATTTCTTATTTCAAAGATCGCAATCTTCCGCTCCAAATACCAACCAAATAAAAGGATTAAAATTTTCCTTAATCTGCCAGGTAACTGTGTAACTATTTTCTGAAACTTGATGCTGAGATTACAACAGGCTTTATGTATTATAATCTTTGGCACAAGTAACAATTCTCTCAAACATGAACTGAATTCACCAACAAACAATGCACTGATTTAAACTCTTGTCTATGAAATATGAAAGCTATCAAAGAAATTTATAGCTCCAATGTACCAAACCTCCTAAGTATATTAAACATAAGTTTTTGCTTCAGTTTTGAGTGAAGATGTAATATACTATTAAGATATTTCCATCAGGCTGATTTTCCTCCATGAATCCATCATCAGCTCTGCAGTTATTATGCCTATCTTTGATGTCTAGAAAATTAATTACAATTTATTTTAATGGACATTAAAATGGATATCTAATTACATAATAGACATTTAATTGAGGTACAATTTTAAATAAGAAACATCCAAACCACCATCATATCAGTTTCAAAATGCACATTTTAAGGAAGTGATGACTTTTGAAACATTTCACACCAAGAGCAAACTTCTGAATCCATAATCACTTTATAAATCAAAATATAACCCCAAATGCAATTTTGGCTACTTTTTACTCTCTAATATCCTAATTTTATTTTGTATTTTTTGTAGAATATGTATATATGTCAAGATATTCTATATTACTTAGCTCAAACCCATACTGAAGACATGTCAGGTATGTATAAATACACTGTTTTAGGCAAAAATACGTATGTATGAACTACTCTATATACATTTCATTAGGCTACTGTATGAGTTTTGTAGGAAACTAGATGTAAAATAAAATAGAATTTTGAGGTTTTGGATTTATATAAGAATCTCTGACTTAAGTTTGATAAATGTTTTAAAAATAAGAGAGAAATGACATAAGATGTATGCATTATTTAAGAGTGCTGACCTTTCTCTCTTACTCGGTTAAAGATTTTAACCTCCTTCAGGTTGACTCCAAGACCTGTTCTCATGGTTATAGTTTCCGTGGCATCATTCTTGTGGCCTCTTCTGATGGACCCGTTGGCATGTGCTCTGACAAGAAGTTGAACATACATGATCAAAAACCTTTAAGTACTTCACATCAAGCCAGTTATTTAAACTGAAGATAACAGATGGCCAAGCAGAAGGGGAAAGAAACCAACTTTAGTCTCTGACATTGAAACGCTCAAGCCTGGAATAGAAAGAGTGGCTGACTTCCTGCAGAAATTACATGGCTTTGTGAGATCCTTTTTTGTGACCTTACTAAGGAATGGCTAATCCTACAAGGGTAAAGCAACTGGCACTGAAATAACATTTTGAGACTCAAATACTTATGAAAAAATAAATTACCTGTCAGACCAGTAGATGTAAGCCCCAAAGACCGCAACTGAAAACATATCCACATTGCTCCCTGACAGCACCACCTCACGATTCCCTCCAGTCTCAAGGTCGATTCTTTCTATTTTGTCTGTACGAGCATCACACCAGTACAATTTGTTTTCCTAAAGATCAATTGAAAAGGAATATTGCAACCTTTTTTTGGATTAAGTGGTTTATTAAAAAAAATAAATAAGAGAACACTAAGAGTGGATTAATGCAAGTTGGCAGTTTGTACTTTAAATACTTAAGAAATCCAACACACCTCATAGTCGATGGAGATACCATTCGGCCATGCTATTCCCATGCTTACAAGGATAACCTTCTCTGAGCCATCTAAGCGAGCTTTTCCAATGCAGGGCATCTGTCCCCATTCAGTCCAGAACAAATAGCTGAAATAAAATTGCTGGTTTAGAGTAATATGCAAATAAACATAAAAACACATATTCATAATAATAAATCAATAACATCCATTCCATTAGAACAAAAATAAAACATTTTAGAATCCATATACATATGTGTTTATTTATAAAAAGTAATTTTTATTGTAAAAATATTTATTCATAGAAATCACATGGATGAATTCAAAATCCCCCAAAAATACTTTGCTTATGCTACTCCATGTCTGAAATGCCCTTCTCCAACCTGCCTGCCTAATTTATTCTTGTTCCTACCTCAAACATCATTTCCCTCAAAAATTATTCTGTGTTCTCATTACTGAACAATATACTCTGCATGGATTAGAGTGGCAAATTTATAGTGCTATATTTCTTATATTTCTTTACAGTGTTATTTTTTGTTAATGTCTTTTGCTCCCACTGGACAATAAGCTCAAGGAGGACACTGATCTTCTCTCCTTTTCATCTACTAGTACACCTACAGCACTAGGAAATTAGAAAATTTTAAAAATAAAAATTTGTGGTAGATAAATATTTATTAATGCATACATGAATGCACTATAATTTCAATTCTGTCCATTTACACTGCTAAATGTAACTATTCTAATTTGAATTTTGTAAGTTATCCTGTGAAGGGATAATTAAACATGGATTTAAACAAAAGCAGACATTCCTATTTTAGTAATCTCATAATGCAGAATGGAATATGGAAGAAAATGTAATACAGAAAGAAAATCCTGGGTAAGCTGAAATAAAAAATGTCAAAAAACTAAATGTAGAGAAACAGAAGGCCTAGTATCTGTGCTTTCTTTCACTCATTTGTTCAGCATATATAATATTTATATTACAAATGCATATTACAATACGAAATGCATGCTTTCAGATAAATAGGATCCACTCTTTTCAAGTTAGGTTGACTGAAATTTTTATTCACCTGTCAGAAAACAGCAATGTTTAGAATTTAGAAAAATATAGCAATTATTGATTCATTTAGGCAAAAATGGGTATGTATTCTGTGCATATTAGAATACATATATATGAGTGATCATATGTGAGAAACGAAATGAAGCTAAATATAGAAAAATCAAAGATATACATTCATATGTTGTACCCACTTAATGAACTTATTTATCCATAAAAAAAGATACTTAAACTATGTAAAAGTACCTGTACCTTTATGCATATTGTTTTGATTTATTTTAAAAGTTGATTTTTTTCCCTGAAAATGCTATATAAAATAAATGTGTTTGGACTTTTACAACCAGATGAAAAGGAGGTGTGGCTAGAATTTCAAGTGTATTAATCCTGAAGAAGCTTTCATTCATATTTACAAGATCTATAAATCAGAAAGGGAAAACTTTATAGCAAGAAATCCAAAAAAAAAAAAAAGAAATCCAACAAATATTTTACTGGCTAGATCTAGGCTGAAACAGGTATGAAATAAAAAATATATGCTTTCACTATAGTTAAGACTTTTTAAAACTTTCATGAAGATTCTCATTGTGTTAAAAATAAATAAATAAAATAATTGGGAGGTCAAATTTGTTGCCCCATTTTTAACTTTGCAAAGAAAAATTTTACCATTACTAATGCCCTTAAAATACTAGTCAGGCATTGCGTCAAAATGGCAGGGGATGTAACAGTGAGAAGAAGGCATTTTGGGAGCCGGAATAGACAGGTGCTTACTTACTCAGTCGGATTCTTGTCATCTACTTTAATATACCCCAGAGTTCAAATATGGAAGGAAGTATGTACAATATTCCTTTTATTTAATCATAATCTGCTTTCAAAATGCACTAAATGAGTAATAAAAATATTATTTTGAGTGAGCAGGGCAAATCAGCCATTTCACATATTTAAGTGCTAATTCTTACAGGTATGGAAACTGTGGCTCAGGATGTCAACAATCCACGCAGATGACCAGGAATGGTTCAAGCCAGAAACTTCACTCAGGCCTGTGGTGGATTCTCTATGTTGGCTCATCAAATATAAATAGAATACAACAATATAATAACCTTATGTCAAATGTTATTTTTCCCTAGGTATAAGGAATAGAACAAACTTCCTCATACATAAAAACACAAAACAAGCCATGAAAAAGGTCTTAGTATTGAGAAACAAGTCTGTCTTGTTCCTTTTTTCTCAAGTAGTCCCTATTTATTTTAAATCTGCAATATTTCCATGCAGGAGGCTTAGATGAATGATAATAACATTACTAATTAAAATTATTCAAAATAAAACTATCTGGGGGATCCCTGGGTGGTGCAGCGGTTTGGCGCCTGCCTTTGGCCCAGGGCACGATCCTGGAGACCCGGGATCGAATCCCACATCGGGCTCCCAGTGCATGGAGCCTGCTTCTCCCTCTGCCTATGTCTCTGCCTCTCTCTCTCTGTGTGTATGACTATCATAAATAATAAATAAATATTAAAAAAATTAAAAAAATAAAACTATCTGGAGTACAGATTTTACTCAAATTTTCCATAGTGATTTGATAAATTATCATTATATATAAAGCCAATCTGACTGTGGGAATCACTTTTATGTGGCTAAATAATTTATCAACTTCATAAAAATAAAAGATTTGAAACCTACTAAAATGAAGCAACATTTTATGAATGTCAGGGAAGGAGTAATTTATTTGCTCCTTAAACTGAAATTAAAAATAAAGAATTGAATAGAATTAGCACCTTGAGAACCTTCAGGAATTATAACTAAATGTAGAGAAAGAAAACTAAGCTTAGAAAACTACAGGGAGAAACTTATGAATAATTTAAGATAGCAATTTACATAGTTGTACTTGAGATAACTTTAATGAACATAGATTCTTTGTATCTGAATGTGATTTTTCAGGAAGGGGAGAAATAAAAATCCTTGTCACTGGTTTTTGAGACCCCATGGAAATTAAGATTCAATGCCAGCATTATAGGTCGATGTTGTTCCCATTTGAGCTCAAAATTAGCAGTAGCGAAATGTTTGTTGGATTGTACGATACAGTGAAAGAAAGTGCCTTTAGAGTATTGGTTTGATTAATTTAGCGCTGAAAATACTTCTCAAGTTTATCCCGGGCCCAGAAATTTTCCTAATTGTCAAAATCAAATGCTATGTTATATAACCGAAGTTTCTCTGGATAATAATTTGTCCTAAAGTGAAAACTCCCATATTCACAGAGACTTGCAGTGACATAATCTAAAATCACAAAATTAAAAATGGGACATTCAAAAGTGGATTGGAAGATTACAAGGATAATATCAGAAATTATCATAACACAAACATCTGTATTATCTTAATAAGGCGTAGACGTTCTTGGCAGGAAAATGTGCAATGAATACATATTATGTTCCACTATTAACATCCAATTAATTACGGACATTTGATTAATAAGCAAAATATTCCATTTGGCAGCATCGGATTCTTAAAGGCCTGGGATACACTTTCAGTCCTCAAAGGTTTACTGCATTTATCATATGACCATTGTACCGATATCGGAATTATTTTACATACAGTTACATTTATAAAAGGAAAACAAATCTTTTGCACTTGTAATTAAAGATCAAAAACATAGAAAATATTACAAATGCCCTTGTATAATTTCAAATAGATAGATTTTTAAGAAATAAAGCTAACATGAAAATAAAGCTTTGACTTTAGTGGGGAAGAGTAAAAAGTGTGAGGTAGAAAGAAAAGAATGAGTAAGTCCAAATTGTTATAAAAGAAACAGGATTAAATATTCTTTTAGGGATCCCTGGGTGGCGCAGCGGTTTGGCGCCTGCATTTGGCCCAGGGCGCGATCCCGGAGACCCAGGATCGAATCCCACATCGGGCTCCCGGTGCATGGAGCCTGCTTCTCCCTCTGCCTGTGTCTCTGCCTCTCTCTCTCTCTCTGTGACTATCATAAATAAATAAAAATTAAAAATAAAATTTAAAAAAATATTATTCTCTTAGATATATGGGTAATAGTGAAAAGCAACTAATTGGAATCAAATGTCTTTGCATTTAAGATTCTTCTTTTGAATGCTAAACTATTTCCTTTGAACACAGATCTGGGTTGTAATTGTTACAATAAACTCACTCTTTCTAGTCTTATGCCATTATAAGAAAGCATGATTTATATACTTTATCCGGTATGCCAAAGAAACAGGAGATAACCAAAAATTTCCATGCTGGCACAAAAATGAAGATCTTGTAAATTCTTTTATAGGCAGATGTCTTGATTGAGAAGAGAATCAAGAATGTTATTGTTACTCTGCTCCACTAGGGGAGAGTAAAGTGTGTTACATTATCAGCAAAAAGCACACAACAACAAATAGAAACAAAACAAAAATTCCACAAATTAACAATAGCAGCTAGCCTTTATGTGAGCGTGAGTTTTTATCTGACAAAAAACTGCTTGTAATTTTCAGTGTCTCAGCAGTTTCATTAGAATGACTTAGGAGCACCTGGGTGGCTCAGTGGTTGAGCATCTGCCTTTGGTTCAGGTCATGATCCTGGGATCCAGGATTGAGTCCCGCATCCCGCTCCCCACAGGGAGCCTGCTTCTCCCTCTGCCTGTGTCTCTGTCTCTCTGTCTCTGTGTCTCTCATAAATAAATAAATAAAATCTTAAAAAAAAAAAAAAAGAATCCCTTACAACTCATCCTAATCAAATACTTTGTAGGCCAACCTGTCAATGTCTCCATTTTTAGGGTACATGCGTGCAAATAACATAAACCTTTGAATACATTTCATGAACACATGAATTGACATCCCCTATGAGGAATGCAGTGTAAAGTAGAACCTTCTCTATTCCTGTGAGGGCTTCTTCACACTTCCTTTTTCTTTATTTAATGTGCAGTTTTGTTTTGAGAAGGTATTGCATGCCAATCCCAAATCACTTTTCAAGTCCTAGATGTGTTGCTATTGCTTAGAGGTTCCTGTAATATAAAAAGAACTCCAGCACGGAGAGCACAACACTCGTTAAAAGGAAGAGTCTAGAGACAGTATAACCTTGAACACTACCTTTCAATTTCCTTCTTTTTTTTTTTTTTTTTTTTTTTTTGGTCTGTGGTTTGGTGGATGATTATCAAGTGAATTCTTTTAGTGCTGTCATGTACTCACTTCGCAAATATTAACTAGGTACCTATTATATGCTAGAAGCTGATGATACCAAATGAAGTGGCCTTAACAACCCTCATGAAACTATTTAATGGTAGAGGCAGATAGGTAGAGAAAGAATAATACTCTCCTCCCAAAAATGCCAATAGAAATACTTAAAACTTGCTAGCTGTAAGTTTCGGAGTCATAAAAAGTAGAGGCTTCAACACTGAGAATGTACGATGGTAAGAGAAGTTGTCATTTCTATATACAAATCAGAAATGAACTTTTCTTTTGAGCCAAAATAAAGATACGGGCCATCTGGGTTGTTCTCTTTTTCTGTTTAAGCTTAAAACAATATTTATCATTTATCCCACAAGTCTTGTTCTGGTTTCTGTTATTCTTAAGTTTTATATCAGATTCCCTCTTGATTCACAACTTTGCAATATTGAGGGAAACAATTATAACGTGTATGCACAGTCAATACTGGGAAACTATCAAGAAAAATTATTCACGCACACAAAAATGTATTTGGTATCCATAATGCTATAGCATATTATTTTTATAGCTTATTTTATGTTTAGTTCCTTATTTAATTAATTAATACCCTGCCTCATTGCACATCTTCTCATTTTAATA
Source organism: Canis aureus (assembly GCF_053574225.1). Taxonomy (NCBI): domain Eukaryota; kingdom Metazoa; phylum Chordata; class Mammalia; order Carnivora; family Canidae; genus Canis; species Canis aureus. Next base: position 49,681,415 of record NC_135630.1, read on the forward strand.
AATATATACATGTACATATACACATATGATATCAGTTTGCTATTTACATGTTTCAAAATATTTTTCCTGAGTAAAGGGTCCATTTTGTATTCATTTTTGGTATCCCTGATGTAAAAGATTTGGTGTTTCTGTATAATATATACATTTTCTTATGAAATATTTAATATCTAGATTCCTAGAGCCAAGACTCCTAGTACTCATAGGCAGATTTTGAATTCTTAAAATATTACACAGAAATTTCGAGTTTGTTTCATGACCTCCAACCTGTCTTCTATATCGGTCACATCCAACATACTCTGGATGTTCCAATTGAAAGAAACGGAGATAATTTCCAGATGTACAGAGAGAAAGATCTTTTAAACTTCTCTTTTACCCTTTACCATAGCTTTTCGATCAGATCCCTTAAAAAATCAGGGTAAGTTCATACATAGGGGTGTGGCTATTTCTGGTTTCCATTCAACATTGCTTTGGGGTCTGGACCAGAAGCTCCCTCCTGTAGTGGGAGTTGGCATGTTTTTTTCCGGCCTCTCTTCCTCCTCCATGAGCCACAGAGCTAAAGTGATAGCCCAAGACATTTTGATGACTTCTAGTCCTTCTTCCCTCCTTTCAGCAGGGAGAATAAGATCCAAAATTCATGTTTAGAGTTAAGGAATGAAGATGAAGCACATGGTAAAAGATTGGGTGTGCAAAACCTAACTAGCTTTAAAACAATGGTGTTGGCAAAATTTTTGAGAAAATTCCTAGTGGAAATAGTGTGATGCTTTTCTTTCATTTGTTATTATAATTTGTTTATATGCCTCTCTTAGAGACCTGTTGAGAAAATTGGCTGTAATTTGGGGCTTGATTATGGTGTTTCTGAGTTATTTGACCATCATGGTATCTTAATGTTACAGGGGATCCCTGGGTGGCTCAGCTGTTTAGTGTCTGCCTTTGGGCCAGGGCTTGATCCTGGAGTCCCAGGATCAAGTCCCATGTCGGGCTCCCTGCATGGAGCCTGCTTCTCCCTCTGCATCTCTCCCTTTCTCTCTGTGCCTCTCATGAATAAATAAATAAAATCTTAAAAAATATATATATTACATACTAAACCCTGATTCCACCATTATTTCAATTGCAAATCAAATTTAAATCTACTTGTTTTTTATATGTACTATCTTGCCTTAAGATAAAAGCATACTTTAGCAATGGTGTTGAACTATGCTATACTCTTTCTTTTTTTTTTTTTTAAGATTTATTTATTTATTTATGATAGACATAGAGAGAAAGAGAGGCAGAGATACAGGAAGAGGGAGAAGCAGGCTCCATGCTGGGAGCCTGATGCGGGACTCAATCCCGGGACTCCAGGATCGTGCCCTGGGCCAAAGGCAGGCACCAAACCACTGAGCCACCCAGGGATCTCCTGCTATACTCTTTCTATCTCAAAATATGTTAAACTATCATTCAAGATCTTCTGTATATTGTTAAGCATTCTAAAAGCATACATCTATTGCATCAAAGACTACTTGACAGTATGTAGTTGTTGAACACCAAGATCCCATCTTAAGCTGAATCATACAGAAAGAAACACTTTTCAGCAAGTTATTTATGATCATAAAAATATAAAGTTATATTAACAAAACAATGTTTTGTCAGAGTATTTGTGCTTCACTTAGAGATCATATACAATGGGAAGTTAATCGACTTTTTTCAGTGTTATATGAGGTATCATATTGTGACTTCTATAGAAAGTGAATTTTTAGCATAAAAATTATTACATTTCAATTTCTTAAAAGGAACTGATGCCTTACAAAAGACTCATCGGAAGGAAGAAACTAATTTTTCAAGCTGAAGTAAATTTATACATGCTTTCTATTTTGCATTTGGCTACATTTTAAAAGACTTCAAGTCTCCTTTGTTCAAAACAGGCTTCATGCCCACTTTTTCAAGGCACATTTATATCTTGGATTCAGCTAATTTACTCCATCATTGTTTACCTTTTTCCTTTGGCAATACCCCTGACATGTTTTAACTTCAAACAGAATATGAAAATGCTGTACTTTTATTCGTATGATATGAATTTAAACACCTAAATGTCTACATAATATTATCTGGAAACCAATGATTGAATTACCATTTCCTGGAAATCGGCATAGCATTTAAAAAAGTTTATTAATTCTAAACCATAAATCCTGAAAAAATGTATATCCATGTGACTTAATATTTAAGAAATATTTTTTAGGAAGAAGTGAGGATTTGGAGGTAAATAATATTTGAATTATTGCTATATATTTCAAAGATTTCTTGCTTTGTGGATTAAAGTATAAATCTTGGGGGGACTCAAAATTAAGATATCAAAATTATTTAATAAGATCCTCCAGCTGAGTCTGTGCTCAGTTCATAGTTGTAATGAAAAGAAATGGGGAATCTATGAGATATTGGAGAGAAAAGATGACAGGAGTTAGTGACAAATGAAAACTACAGAAAATCTAAAGTAAGTTTCAATCTTTTCAGGACAAAAAGACACACTATGGTTAGGAAAAGAAAGTGTAGACTAGACATAGAAGAATATGTTACATTTCTGTGACAGTGCACATTCAGACAAAGATTTTCTAAAGAAAAATGGAAATATAAGTGAAGACATGAAGATGAGATTTTGGATGTAATGTAATGATTTGTAAGAAAAACATGAAAATATGGCTTGAAGGATAAATATATCAAGAGAGAGAATGCATACCAAGACTTAGATGAGGAGAGAGATGTGCAGAAGAGGTATGGAGGTGGGGGTGGGAGAGCAAGGAGACTCCGAGTTAGAGAAGGTAACAGAGAAAACAAATTCTTGAGTGGATAATCAATGGATAAATATGTCAAAGAAAAGGTAAATGGTATGAAATCTGGGGGAAAAAATCTTTTAATTTGGCTATGGATAAATTTTAACAATTCTGGAAGGAGCAGAACTTCTCTATTCTAAGAAGTTGGGAAGTAAACATGTAGAGAGAAATAAGACATTAGGCATTTTGTGGGGAGGAGTTTTTTTTATTTATTTATCTTTTTTCAAATGAGAGAGATCAGATCTTATTTGAAAACCAAAAGGAAAAGCTTCATTGAAAGAACTGATTAAAAATGACAGAAAAGTTACTGCATGAGATACTTGAAAAATTTAAAGTGGAGAAGATTTAAGTAAGAAAGAAAACTTTCCCTGAGGTTATTTGAAAACATTCACAGCATAAATTATCCGATTTCTCCATATCATCACTATCACAATTAACCACTGAATTTATTTAATTGCTTTATTACTAACTGTAAATTTTGCCATCTTCTCCCTCCACTGCTGTCATTCTTAGGGGCTTTATGACTTATGCTGATGACCTTGTGAACATCTCAGCTCATGTTCACCTCATCTATTCCAGGGACCTGCATCCCTCCTTTGCCTCTGCCTTACATAAGCAGGGTCACACACTCATCTTAATTACCACATAAGACTGCTCTATTTCCAATTTTACCAATTCTGAAATCATCTCTTGGGGATCCTTGGGTGGCGCATCGGTTTAGCGCCTGCCATTGGCCCAAGGCGCGATCCTGGAGACCCGGGATCGAATCCCACGTCGGGCTTCCAGTGCATGGAGCCTGCTTCTCCCTCTGCCTGTGTCTCTGCCTCTCTCTCTCTCTCTCTCTCTCTCTCTCTCTCTGTGACTATCATAAATAAATAAAAATTAAAAGAAAAAAAAAAAAACAATTCTGAAATCATCTCTTAATTTATAGAGTTGTCTTTGTCATTCACGGCCTTACTTCTTACTCTGACTTTAACCCGCTGCTCTTGGTTTCCATGATTCACTAACTTCTAGACCTCAGCTCCTGACCGGCAACTCATGGGTATTCCATTACAATCCAACTTTGAATCTGTCGCCACCTGCTTCCTTTCTGGCTTTTTTTTTTTTTTTTTTTTTTTTCCTACTGCTAAGCTGCTGAATATTACTCAAGGTCATAGAAACATACTAATTAGATTCTTGAACTCCATCCCAGCTAAATTTATGTTGCTTTAAGTCCTTTTATTCATATTTTATTCACCACAATAGTTTCAGCAAAACTACCTATCCACTCAAAGCTGCTAACCTTTCTCATATTGACCATCACCTATGGTCATTGCCTATTGTCATCGCGTATTGAAGTTTCTTCAATTTCACTAACGTATTTGCTAAGATATATTTTATTGCAGCATCCTGTTTCTTCATTCCATGTCCAAAACTAGAAGAGGAAGAGAAATTCCCCTAATTCAATCCTCCCATTTAAATTTACCTCATTTAATCCTTCCAATAACCAAAAACTACATGGACATTTGAGAACGAGATATTTCAAAAGATCGCAGAGGTAGGAAAAATCCAAACTAGGATTCTAATCTGTGGTGGACATGGTTGGTGCTCCACCTAGACGTCCTCAGATTTTGTTTCCTATTTCTATAATCGCCAGTGCCCAGCTTCTGTATCCTTTGTCTCTAACAATTCCCACAGGCATTTTTCTTGAGAGAACAGCCACTAGCAACTCTTCTTTCACAAGCAGTGCTGAGATCTTGGGAGTATAGGTCTCCCGAAGGTGGCCCTCATCCAATGAATGGTTGGGTGGCAGTTTGAAAGCCAAGCTCCCACTCTCAAGTGAGTTTTAGACTCCAGCACTCCCTAAGTAATCAGTTGAGACCTGGACTTTGCTCATAGTTGAATCTTTGTTTCCTATCCTGCTTCTCTCCCATTGCCTGAACTGAATTTTCATTCCAGGCTCTGTTTCTGGAATACCTGATGTAAGACACAAATTTTGTCCATCTGCTTTCTGGTCCACTATTCTTCCTGCCCCACCCTATTGCTTCTTCCTTGTCCAAGTTCCTCCTACCCTCCCGGGAATTTGTTTTTCTCTCAGTTTCTTACCCCCTGCCTATGAACATGTGGAGTATCCCCCGACTCCTACACTAACGAAAACTTCCTCAATACCCTACTATCTTCTCAACATCTATTGTTCCCTCTTTCCCTTCATTGTCCAAGTTTCTGTCACTGTCGATGAAATATGCAAGCTCTACATTCTAATTATCTTTCATTTAGTCATTCTTTATATTTGGCTTCTGTCTTTACCAATTTCCTGAAATTGATAACAATTAGCAACATCATCCTCATTATCAACTGCATGTTCTGTTCTCTGCTTTAATATTTCCTAAGCTCTTTATTGCTGGCACACTTTCCTCCCTGGAACTGTCTTCCCTTGACTTCTATGATATAGTGATTTTCTGAGGATTGAAATGACCATTTCTCTTTTGCCTTCTTCTTGATTTTCTTTTTCTCTTCTCTTAATCATTTCATCCCCTGATTAAAAACGTTCTCCATTTTTTATCCTTACATTTCTATATTCTGTACTCTTTCTTGAGTAATCTCATCTATACCATGGTTTATTGCAGAGTCTGAACTGTTTAGTTTAGACTAACAGTTAAACTGTTAAAATAAACTGAAGTAAATTTATACATATCCAACTCTCAATTCCATATATTCTACTAAATATCTCTTCTCCAGAACATGTTATCCTAGGAAGAATCCAGGATTCCAAAACAATTTTAGTTAAAAGAAAAAAAATAATATTGTTAGGATTGATTTTTTAGGCATAAAAGACTGGATTTTTCTAAATCCAAACTGATATTTCATATGTATTTTAAGATTTTTTTCCTCTCTCTCCAACTTTGATCAGACTCCCGCTGGCCCAAGAACTTGCAAAGAGAAAGTTCTTTTTTTTCTTTTCTTTTCTTTTCTTTTCTTTTCTTTTCTTTTCTTTTCTTTTCTTTTCTTTTCTTTCTTTTCTTTTCTTTTCTTTCTTTTCTTTTTTTTTCTTTTTTCTTTTTTCTTTTCTTTTTTTTTCTTTTTTCTTTTCTTTTTCTTTTCTTTCTTTCTTTCTTTCTTTCTTTCTTTCTTTCTTTCTTTCTTTCTTTCTTTCTTTCTTCTTTCCTTCCTTCCTTCCTTCCTTCCTTCCTTCCTTCCTTCCTTCCTTCCTTCCTTCTTTGTTTTTAATTTATTGCTCTTTTTTATTTTTTTTTAGTCTCTCTTTTACATGTTTGTCTCCAGCTCTGTCTTGGCTTGCGGGTTAAAAAAGAACCCCCTCCTCATAACACTCTCTTTCTCTCTTTCTTTCTTTCTTTCTTTCTTTCTTTCTTTCTTTCTTTCTTTCTTCTTCCTTCTTCCTTCATTCTTTGTTTGTTTTTAATTTATTGCTCTTTTCTATTTTTTTTAGTCTCTCTTTTACATGTTTGTCTGCAGCTCTGTCCATTACTTGGCTTGGGGGTAAAAAACAACCCCCTCCTCATAACACTCTCTCTAGGATGATAACTATTTCTATGAGTTCCCTACTTTAAAGCATGCTGCGATTTCAATAAACTCATTACACTTCTGACCATTGCTTATGGGCTTTGGGGGCAGGGAAAAGGCTTAGGAGAGAGAGTCTAGGACCATTTTAGATTCTACTTAGTAAAGTGGGGAATGTGTCTTCATGGTAATTTCGTTAATATGTAGGGAATACTATTGCCTATTTAATGGCCCCAATTACATCTCGGCTCTTCCCTATGTAGGTATACTCTTGCCAATGGCCTCTCCTTGCCACCACCAATGCTTTGATTATTCTATTCTTCAAGTAATATATTCCCACCCCACCGCAGAAACTTCTCTCCTTCAAGTCTTCTCCATAAAACCTCTACTAAACATCACCATTGCTGCTACTACCTTCCCTATGACTACCTACTCTGATTATACCAAATCTCTTGTTTTTCAAAACTCAATGTAACTTCATAAAGATCTTACAGAAATTATGTTAACATGAGATTTAGGCTTGAGTCATATTGGTCTAGTCATTTTATACCCGAAAATGAATCTCATGGCACAATATGAGACTTAATTTTAACTGAAATTTTGTATTTGTTTAAACTGCAAGCTTAAAAAAAAAAACTGTAAGCTTAAACAGATAACTCATTGTGAACGGAAGCAGCATCTTATTTTTATACCATCATACTTCGCAGTGCCCACCAGTGTCTTTCAAGCAGTAAGCAGTCCTATTTTGTCAAGATGTACTGAACTGAAGGCTGAAGAGGAGATGGAGATGCCTTAACATGATCTCACACACAGTGTGCTGCACTCAATAAATATATTTTTTTAATAAACTGACAGAAAGTGGAGTATATGTGGGTTGCTTTGCCTGATGTTCTCAATCATCCTAGAGAGAAGGAGGTATGTTTTTATGCTAAGATGGCTGTGGAGATATAAAAATATACTTAAAGAAGATAAGTATCTTCTTATTGTTGTGCCAGGTACAACACAACAACTTGAGGTTATATACTAGGCACAACAACTTGAGGTTATATACTAGGTTTCAACAAAACATTAAAAAAAAAAAAAAAAAAAACACAAACCCTACAGATTGGCAAGTAGCAGCAGCAAGAGGCCTACTAAATTGAACTGCATAAATCTGTAATAGGCCAGGCACAAGACACTCTCGACCATACAAATGAAGTGCTGCACTTATTACAAATACAAGGGGAAGAAATTCTTTATTAGAAACAAACTCATTTCCTGCATATCTCTGGGATTTCATAACATTCAAATTATATTTGGTCCTACCATTAGAATAATTATCCACAACATAGCAATTGATCAAGTTTTCTCTATTGAGGATATAATGATTTATTGCTTGATTATAAATTATAATTTAAAAAAAGATTTTTAAAATACCATCATATTGGAAGAGTATATTTTTATTTTCAAGTTTATGAGTCGATGTAGACATCAATTTAGTAATGTGTTATTTTGTTGGAATTAAACAAAAGCACCCTCTCCCTTCACAATCTTAATATGCAATGGCATAGGTCCATGGTCACATGGTTGTAGCCAAGGGGCTCTACAGAGGAAGGGGGAAGTTGCAACCAACTCAAAATTATTTTATAACCTCCTCTCCTATTTTTTTTCCAGTATTTTCTCATTATGGCTTATTCTCTCTTTAACTTACAGTTATAACCTTTAAATTTTCAGTGTAATTTAATCCTGAAACTGTTAAAACTTTTTTCTTGAATGCTTAATATTTTTGGTTATTAAGTTTCATAATATTCACCAATATATGTGCATATGTGCGATATATAGCACACAGACATACATGTACATATAATGTGGTATAATTTTGGAGTTTTAAAAAACTTGACTCTCCCAAATATCAACTTGATAGCAGAGTAATTACTTAAAATAGCTAACTCAGTTTCCTTATCTGTTAAATGGAGGAAATAATACCACTCTAGGTTTGCTGCAAGCTTTTAAACACAGTAAAAGGGGAATAGGAATAGAATTCCTGGTATATTGGATATAGGATATATGAGAGAGACACCAAAGATCATACCAAGTATTTTGACACAAGCAACTGAAATAATAGAACTGGCATCAACTAATGGAGGCTTCATAATTGTGGAGAAAGATGCAGTTCATCTGCTAAAGTTAAGATTTCTGGTGGATCTTCTTTTGATTACCTAGTGCTACTAGAAAAACCCTCCAAACATAAAGGCTTAAAACAATAACTTAATTGCTTCTGCATTTGCAATTTGATCAAAGCTCAGCAGGAACAACTCATTCCTTCTTCATATTCACTGTGATGTCACCAAGTCTGAGGTGATATAACAGTTAGAGGCTAGACTCATTTAGGTTCACTCACTCAACAGATCCAGCAATTGGTGCTGGCTGTCAGCTCAGACCTTAGCTAGGGTTCTAGGCTGGAACACCTATATTGGCCCCTTCATGGCTTCCTCACAGCAGAGTGGCTGGCTTCTAAGAATGCCTCAGGAGAATTATGTTGAAATTTTGTTTTCTTTTATGATATATCCTCAGATTTTACATAGTATCAGTTCCATAATAGACATAGACCTACTAAAACTCAAGCATATGGAAAAGATGCTCCACTTCTCTGTTTGGAAGAGTCAATGTCACATTTTAAGAAGAGCATGTGGAACGGCAGATATTATTGTAATCACCTTGGAAAATAAAATCTGTCACAGATCTGTAATTGAACATGTTGAAAAAGTAGTACATAAAAACATAAGAATCTAGAGTTTAGAGTGAGGTGTGATCTGGCTATCAACATTTTAAAGTCTTTAACATTTAGGTGGGATGAAACTACCAAAGAGAATAACACCAGACTGAGCCCTGGGGAGCTCCAACATTAAGGTGTCAAGAGAAAAAGAACTAAGAAAGGAGAGTGTATTGGAATGACTACTGAGATGGAAAAATCGAGAGATTGGTTTCCTTCTTTCTCATAAGGTCTCTTTGAAATCCACCTCCACAAGATCTGCCCCGTTAATAGAAATTGAGTTTCTTGAGAAACTGAGTTTGTTGTATATAATGTTTCATCTGGGACCTTATACCAGTCCACGAGATAAAACATAATTCATCTAAATATGTCAAAATAATCTCTTCCCTTTCTTTGGCTAACTCTTTTCCCCTGGTTACATTCCCATTTGTGGGTTACATATCCATCCTTAGATTAGTCAATCTAAGACATTTCTGGCTAACAGATATCAAACAAATTGACATAAAGATGTTTCCCTTCCCAAATATGATCTGGCAAGGAATAGGTGTTTTATCTTCTCCCCCTTCTCCTTAAGTGTAAACATACTCCCAATGATATATCAGGTATGTTGTAACACCAATTCTAAAACAGAAAATAGCCTAGTAAAGATAACAGTTGAAAAAGATAGAAAGAAAAACTCCTATAGACTTATGCTCTAAATTTTTGCATCCAAGAGCATTCTTAACCAATGAAGGTTTTTTAACTTTTACATCATAATCTTAGCTTGAAGTGTGACAAATTGTCAATGTTATTTCTTTCTCCTATATTAATCTTTTTGTTTCCTTGTTCACTATATTAATACAATGACTTAATTTTATAGCATTTGTCAAGAAACTGAAGCAAATGATGATATTAGAAAAGCTACAACAAATTAGAAAGTTTGCAAAGTTTCATGATAGTTGATTTGATGTTTTACATAGATTGCCTTCATTCTAAATCGATGTTTTTACACTGTGTATCTAATACATCAGGGTTCACTTTTCTACCTCTCCAAAATGAAAAGGAGTTCAATCAACATAAAAATCTCCACCTTTTAAAAACAAACAAGCAAAAAACTCTGAAGCCAAATTATACTAGCAATGAAAGAAAAACAATGGTGGCAAGTTATATAAAGTTTTATAGTAAGACTATTTCTAAATTATTGACTAAGAGAAAAGCAGTTATCAGTCAACAACTTATTCTTTACCAGCCAATGTACTAAGATCTGGAAATAGAGAAATGAACCAAACACACATGTCTATTCTCCTCATAGAACAATGAAGAATGGAGACATCATCCAGTCCAGTGAAAATACAGAGCTACTAAGCAAATAAATATAAGCAAATAAGCAAATATTAGTGCATGGAATTTATAAAAAATGAAAGTACTAGGTACTTTGGTGTCATAGAATAGAACAATCTAATCTGTTTACAAAGCCAGAGAAGGATAAATAAAATTTAGCAAAGTAAAAGTCGTAAGGAAAGCACTGCCAATAAAGGAAAGAGGTTTTTCAAAGGATGGGAATAGAAAAGAATAAGAAAAGAGTAAGAAATATCTGAAAATATTTTTAAAACTATGTAGTCCAAGAAAGTTTGACTGAGATACCAAAGAAACAACAGTAGGAGTTTGAGACTGAACATTTGCATAAGACCTGATTAAGAAAGATCACAAAAAAAAAAAAAAAAAAAAATCACAATAGAGGAGCCTGGGTGAATCAGTTGGTTGAGCATCAGGCTGTTAATTTTGTCTCAGTTTGTGATCTCAGGGTCATGAGGTCAAGCCCCTCATTGAGCCCCACATGGAACTTACATTCAGCGCAGAGTCTGCTTGTCCCTCTCCCTCTGCTCCTCCCCTCACCCACTCACTCTCTCTGTAAAATAAATAAATGAATAAAATCTTAAAAAAAAAGTATCACAACAGAAATTTTGGGCTTTACACAAAAGTCAATGGGGATGGATCCCTTGAAAAGACCTAAGCAAGAATTATAATAAAAGAAAAAAAGAATCACTGTAGCCCTTAATGATGTTAGGAGAGGAACTGGGAAATTATTGCAGTGTTGTATGTGTAAGATAACAGATTTAATTAGAGTGGAAGTTGCAAAGATGGAGAGTGGTAGATTGGTAATATTTAGAAAGGAAATATTAACAGAACTTGATGGCAGATTGAATTCATTTCAATTTTAGATATGCACAGTTAGAGTGCCTATGAAACATCCAAATGGAAAAATGGAGATGTCAAAAAGGTAGGTAGACATATTTATCTGGAACTCAAGGGAAAACAAAAAATACAGAGGTTGGGTTGAACATGTTTTGGCAATCATAGATTTATAAATGGAAACTGAAGCCTTAGAAATATTGAAGAAGAGGTTGGATACCAATCATTCAGCAAATAAGTGAGTATCCACTTTGTAAACAGTTGTAGGGCAGAATTCAAATTAAGAACCTAGAAACATTTTGGTATACTTACTTGGATTTACACATACATTAAAGAACTGCATAATAAATATGACCCCATCAAATGTGTTCTGAAATATACATCACAGAGTTAAAATAAACTTTTTTTTTTTTTTTTTTGCTTAGGTAAAATATTGAATTTCATTTCAAACATTATAATCTGAAAATAAATATTAATATGGACATCATTTTTTTAAATGAAACTTAAGAAAACTCACTAAAACTCAAGATATAAAAAAAAACCCTCAAGATATATGTAAAGCTTAAAATTACCCTTTCTCTGGGTGCAAAGCAATAGATCTTGGTTGATCCAGGCCTTGGGAAATAATTACATAACGGAAAGAACCATTGAGTCTTGCAACTTCAATTAAGTTGAAACCATGATCTGTCCAATATATGTTACCTAGGAGAAATACAGATATGTTTATAACATGGTTGTAAGAAAGAAAATTATTAATTTGTTATGGCTAAAATTAACTTTCTGAACATTCACATAAAATCAAGAAATCATTTACTTCCTATATTTCTTAATGTGTACATTTTCTAACCAGAAATCTGTAAATAAACTAATATGCAAATACTTCCTAATCTCGCATATCTGTAGTTTAAACCATATAGTGATACACTTATATGCTAAAAATAAGTTGAAACTTCTCTCACCTAAAGAAGGGATCTATTTTAACTTTCTACTGACTCCAGGCAAAAGAGAACTTCTAACACTTTTGTTTACCTGCCTCACAGTTCCCGGGAGATTTGGGCATAGTTAACACTACATACTCTACTTTTGCATAAAAACATTTGTCTAAAGGCTCAAAAGCATTAGAAAGAATGAAGCCAAGAGCAAAAGAGACTATTTATCCCTTTGGCTAGAAGTAAAAAAAAAAAAAAAAATGTTATGAGTTGGAAACAGAATTTTTATGAAGGAGATTGAGACCCTAACAAAATAGGTGAGGAACAAGAACAGAAAAAGCCATGGATTATACCAGCAATCCAGTCAATAGCTATCCCCTCCACTCTTCCCAAGCCATTGGTAATGATATCTTCTTTCCAAGTCTGATCTCTTTTAGCTCGGCTAATTTTATTGAAGCCCATGTCTGTCCAGTAGATGGTATCATTTTCTATGGGTAAGACAGAAAGAAAAAAAAACAAAAAACAAAAAAACACACACATACACTATAAAAGGTATCAACATATGCATTAGGATTACATTGCATTAGTATTTGGGGGGTTATCATTCTGGGTATACCAGGCTATAAATATTCTTCAGGACAATTTATTAACACAAATAGCAAGAAAGATGTTAAAACAACATGAAAGAACCTAGTCAAACGGCTTTTGAAAAGTACTTTTGAAATATACATGGAAATGACCTATCACATCCTTGATTATTTTTTCTTCATTTCCCTACTCATTTTAATTCAATAAATACTTATCTCACATTATTTTGCAACCTTGATATCAAACCATGCTATTTTGGGCCACGGTTTTTCTCTTCACACCTATATCTGTGTCTGAGTTCTCTAAGTAAAAAAAAATGATACTATTGGAGATAATCAACAAAGTCTCAAAGTAGAGAGAATGGAAAGAAACATAAGGGTATTTCAACTATATTGAGAGTGTTTTAAGCATAAGGTCATTCAAAATGTATAAAGCTTTAAAAATGCCCTAGCATCCAATTATTCCTTCTGAGGTACTAGTTTCCCAAATGTCAACTACAAACTCCTTACATTATTTTTCAAACTCTCATTGTACAAATGGGCTTAAGAATACTTGAAAAATGGCTCTATGCTATTGTAGAGTCTTTAAATAACAGTGCTTTTTGAATATTTGAATGAAAAATGTGTCTAAAGATTATAAATGAAATATATTATATGTGCATGCATATGCATAAAAGGGTAGCAATTATAGACCAATGATTTTAAATATAGCCACCAGAAAGACACTGGGGACAAATCATTAAATAATAAATTTGCCACCAACTAAGTAAGTTTTCGTGTTGTGACCTACGTGGCCATTTGAAGAACAAATCCTTTAAGGCCAATATAATTTCCCTCTGGCACAGTGACAGACTATGGAAATAAAGAAAAAGCAATTAGTATAATAAAGCCATTTATCAGTAAGTTTTGAGATTCCATTTCAAATAAAATATAGTCTAAATTCTTTTGCCCAATTGGAAAAAGATTCCAAAACCCCCTTGTTCGCAAGAATGGTAAGTCAAATATATAATTGTTTGAAGCAGAATAGATACCATTTTCAAATATATATCTGGAAAGCAAGAACCTGCTTGATTTTTCCAATTCTCTAAAAGTATTAGTTAACATGTTTCATTTTGAAAGATTGAATCGATGAACAACAAAAAGTATTATTTTTGCATCAATACTAAGCATTATGCCAAATCCAAACCTCTTTTGCAAATATCTAACTACCATATATCTAACTACCTACTTTGATTCTCCACTTGTATGGAGAGAAGGCAATCTACATATACAAAAGACAAATTCTGGATTTCTACCTGAAACATTCTTCTCTTGCAGTCTTCCACATAACAATTCCACATGCCATGATGATATATGGTGGATGGCATCTCCAACTTTTGTTTCGTGAGCTAAAAACTTCTTATTATCCTTGATTACTTTTTCTCAAACTTCACATCTAATCCATCACCCAAATACTCTTGTATTCACTCTATTACCGAGTATTGTTGGCTTTTTTTATTCTTCCTTCAAATCATATCCATCATCCAACTACCTCTCACATTTTCTGCTACTTACAGTGGTATCCAAACTACTATTAACTCTTGCCTAAAGTACAGTGGACCCTTGAACATCCTGAATGTGAACTATGCAAGTCCACTTATACACATATTTTTTCAATAAATATATTGAACAATATTGATATGTCACTGATGATTTATCTTGTAAGCAGATGACATAAACTTGCAGTGTAAATAAACTCAGCAAAGTACTGCGAGTGTATTTCTCGTATGATTTTCTTCATAATATTTTCTTTTCCTAGCTTGCTTTATTGTAAGAATACAGTACTTAATATCTAGAATATACATACAAAATATGGGTTAATCAACCGTTTATGTTATCGCTAAAGCTTCTAGTCAGTTCGGCTATTAGTAGTTAAGTTCTGGGAGAGTCAAAAGTTATATGCAGATTTTTATACTGCACAGAGGTCAGCGCTTCTAACCCCGGCATTGTCTAAGATCAATTATATTGCAAATAGTCTTCTAACTTATTGCCCAGCTTCACTTCTGCCTCCATATTCCCCTTTCCTCCCCAGTCGTTTCTCTACTTAGGGACCATTGTTAGAAAGTAAACAAGATCATTTCTCTCCTCTCCACTCAAACTCTCTAATCATTTGTCATCTCATCCAAGGTAAAATTGAAATTCCTTCCCATGAACTTCATGATCTACCCATATTCTTCAACCCTCTCTTACCTGACGTCCTTCCCCCCACTCATCATCTTTGGTAACGGACCTTCCTCTTCCTAACACAAACCAAACACTAACAGTCTAAGGTTCTTTACATTACTCTTTCTGTTTGGAAACTCTTTCCTCAGGTACTTGCACACCTCCATCTTACCTCAAATATCATCCCTTCTTATTAAAACTTTCCCTGACCACTCTATAAAAAATTATTGCCTTGCCATGCTCTTCACCCCTTACCAAACCTATTTTTGTCCATAACATTTATTACTGTTGAACCCATTATGTATGTGTTGGCTTGTTTCTTCAGTGTCTGTCTGTCTTATCTCTTGGAAATGTAATCTCTGTGAGGGTTGGAACTTTATTTTGTTCACTGCTTTATCCCTGGCACCTGGAATGATAATGCCTGACACACAGTAAGCTCAAAATAAACATCTGGTAAATAAATGAATGAATGTGTTATGCTATCCTATCCAAAGACTGGCTGGAAAGAGGTACAGGGGAGACACAGCTTTTGCCATGAGAAGCTTTATAAGCTCAATAAGGAGAAGGTATGCATATGAAAAAAAAGTGACTAACAATTCACAATCGTGTACCATGAGCAGCATAAGTAGTACAGGCAAATAATTTTGTAAGAGTTCAAAGAAAACATTGATAATCTTCACAATTTTTAGGAAAAAATACCTTATTTTGTATGAGAAACTTAGTTTTGTGCTACTGTATTATAGCTCTGCCAGCCTGCAAAATCCTATTCCATATAACCAGGAAACATTCTTTCTATACCACTACATCTTGCATAAACTTTTGTTATATGGAGCTGAAATTGGGGCTCTGCATTTCTTCTTAGAAACAGACTGTGAGAATGGTGCCCGAATGGTTTAGTTAGCTAGTGTCCAATTCTTGATTTCAGCTCTTGTATCAGAGTCCTGGAGTCCAGCAAACATTAGGCTCTGCTCAGCTGGAGTGCACTTAGAATCTTTTCTCCCTCTCCCTGTGCCCCTATCCCACTCTTGTTCACTCTGTGTAAATAAATGAATAAAATCTTCAAGAAAAGAGAAAGAAACAGACTGTCAGATAATTCATATGGAGGGATTGCAACTGACCCAACTTTTACCAATGTGGTCACATGTGCAGTAGACACTTCATGAGTATTCTTTTTTTTTTGTATAATAGATTAATTTGTAATGCTGAAGGTACCTCTAAGTGGTCAAATCCATTAAGTCAAAGCACTGAGGAACTGAGAAGTTTCCTTGTAATATTTCTACTAGGTATATTTGGGAGATTAGTGAGCAAATAAATCATGTGGTGATGCAGTAAGGAGGACCAAAAAACAGAAGAATTAAAATAGTCATTCAAAATAAATAAATAAATAAATAAATAAATAAATAAATAAATAAATAAATAAAATAGTCATTCATATCCAAATCCCTTTCTTAGCAATTCTTTCACATACATACTTCATACCTAGACACTCTTAAATGGATTAGGTTCACTAATATATAGGAATATGTTTTCAAAAAAAAAAAACAAAAAGCACCAATATTTTTTCTGATATCTGGGAATATCTGCAAATAAACATAAATTATGTCAAGAATGTTTTAATTAGGAATAAAATCAGGCTGAAAGTTTATAACAAACTACAAAAATACAAACAGAAATACATATAAATATAGAAAGGGAAGACTATCATAACTGTGTTCTGATACTTATCCCAAAATATGATTTTTTTAACTTTATTTAACAGGCACTCATAGAATATTTAGTATGTGCTAAACATTATTATAGGCTTAAGAGTTATGGTGAACATGATGGACAGTCCTTGTAGTCATGGAGTTCACTTCTGGAATTAAATTAAAAATAAACCTACCTTAATAGGTAGGTCCAGGAATCTGTTTCTCCATTTACAAAGGCTGCCTTAAGGCATGCAATTCATTAATTCTCTTGTTTAGTTAAGATAATGGCCTCCAAACATTCCATTCTAAAACTTTGACACACATAATGGTTACCTCTAACCCAAACCCTATTTTTTGTTCTTTCAGAAATCACTTTGTAATTTTTGGGAAGAAGAGACTTTCTCATAACACTTGTACATTTTCTAATCATCATACATCTCAATGCTGTATTTTGTTTCTGGTCTGTGTCAGTCATTTCAACTCAAATACTGGATTCAGTCCTTTTCCCTGATCCACTTCCTAGAATCCCACCCACATATAAAATACAAATAGTACAACAGAATTTATGGAAGCACGGGATTGGGAGATAAAAAAACTTCAAACTTAACATTAGATACCGTATACTAAAAAATGCTCTGGTCATAGCCACAAGAGCTGGTTTTTCAGTGACAATCCTGGCCTCACACTTCGTCTTCCACACCTTTTCCTCCCATCTCAATTTATCATTCCATTCCCTTTCAGATTACTCAGTGTCCAAAAAGAAACTCTCTATACCTATTGTCCCCAACCTCAGCAACAGGTGTGCCTTTACACAATTTAAATTCAATAGTCCTCAAATGGCTGCCCATTAGAATTGCTTAGAGAAGTTAAAAAAAAAAAAAAAAAGTATTGAAGGTACAGGCTCACCTCAGAGATTTTATTTTATTTTATTTTATTTTTTTAATAAATTTTTATTTATTTATGATAGTCACACACACAGAGAGAGAGAGAGGCAGAGACACAGGCAGAGGGAGAAGCAGGCTCCATGCACCGGGAGCCCGACGTGGGATTCGATCCCGGGTCTCCAGGATCACGCCCCAGGCCAAAGGCAGGCGCCAAACCGCTGCGCCACCCGGGGATCCCTCACCTCAGAGATTTTAAATTGCTTAGTCTGGGGTAGTGTGCTGGTTGAGAATTATTGGCTAACTCATCAAAAGTACAGATAACAAGAAAAACATTTGTTATTTAATAGGATCCAAGATTTTCTGAAGGAGATTGCTACTGTAAAATGCTATCCCACCCCCACTACCATTTCATTGTTATTAATAGCTCACTACTCAAGGGATTTTCAGAGAAAATAGGAGAAGAGCCTGACACCATTTCCAGAATACCACATTTGGGATTTTTTTTTTATCTCCAGTTGCGAATCTTTAAATTGGGGGGAAAAAAAAAGAATATATATATATATATATGTGTGTGTGTGTGTGTGTGTGTATTTTAAAATTTGTTCAGTTGCTTCCGATGAGACAGGGAAAATGAAGGGACCCCTTTAAAAAAAAAAGCTGTTTTTTTTTTTTTTTTCTCTTTTTTCCTTTGCTCCAGCTTCTATTCTGCACCCCCATCCCATTCTACACATGCCTTGTAATGCAAATAGCATACTACTTCCTTGTAAGGGATGGAGACAATGCAATGTTTGGAGTCTTCCAGCACAATAGATAACATCTAAAGAGTGACTGGGCAGGGCCATGTTAGATGTTCTCCAAGACCACTGACTCCAAGCACCTTGACACTTGACACCAAGACTTCTGGCTTCAGGGAATGAGTGATTTATGAAAGACACTTGGACCCTGTCCTTGTTCTCACCAGTTCCTGGATCCCTAATCACTAGTCAAAACCCCAGATCCCAAGCAAAGAGGGGACTCCCTCCTTTTCTTTATGAGTCTCCCTGACACTCAGCTCATCTGTATCTGCTCTCTCTATATCTTCAATAAACTCTGCTTTCACTTCCAACTGGCTCATGTTTGATTCCCACCTTGGATGGTCCTGCAGGAAACCCTCCAGGTCCTTGGACCTGGCCTACCTGCATCTTTGATATGCCATTGGCCCCAGATCTTGTAAGAATCACTGTTCTTCAATCTATGCCTGAATCAAGCTAAATCAAAAGGCAGCTCAAGGAAATGACTTTATGTGGATTCTTCTCCATTCTCAATAAACTGGCTTTTTATTGAACTATGTGTGATATGTCCTCTGCCCCATGAATGTATGTATGTACTATTTGTTTTATTCTTTTCTTTTAGATTATACAGACATTATGAGCCCTGAAATTGACAGCATTCCTATCTTTGTACTGATTATTAGAAATACCAAAATTGTATTTGCTGCCAATTTCAGCAAAAATACAGAATTTTACAGCATACAGTTTATGTCTAGCTTAATGTTATTTTTTTTTCTTTTTTTCCTTAGGACTCATTCCCTCACATCTTGTTTATTTTACTGCCATTCCCACATTTTTGAAAGTACATACAGTAACGTTTAGAATAAGATAAGATATATATGTGTTAAAAAAAAGATTATTTATTTATTTATTTATTTATTTATTTATTTGAGAGAAAGACTGAGAATGGGAGAGAGAGCATGCACAGAGGAAGAGAGAGAAGCAGACTCCACTGAGCAGAGAGACTGATGTGGGGCTTGATTCCAGAATCTCAGTGTCATGGCCTGAGCTGAAGGCCAATACTTAACTGAATGAGCCACTCAGGTGCCCCTGAGATACACATGTTTTTTAACTTCTCAAATCATACATTATACATTAAATGACATTAGAGTTAGCTATACACACTGTATAGGGCAAGGCTAAATACCAAACAAATCAAGATAGTGTAAGAAAAATGTTAAAATAGTGACTTTTGCTTATTTTTCCTCATCTTTTAAGAATTTCTAGTTTAGTGTGTACTTAATATAGTAAATATATTCTTTACAAGTAAATAATTAAAAAGTAATAAATAAAAAACACTGGTATTTTCAGTCAAAATCTTTTCTTGTTTAAGCAGTAGTTTTACAATAAAAAAAAGAAAGGTCTGCTACTACTAGCATGCCTGTTACTTTCCAGGAACACCCCATTTTTGACACACTCAGTGTCATGGCACACCAGTTGAAACCACAGGAGCAGACTGTGAGTGCTACAGAAATCAAGAGGAAAGCAAGGTGCATCAAGGTCATCAGAAAAAAACCTCAGGGAAGAAGTGAGGCTTTCACTGATCCTTGAAGACTGGGTAGCACTTGGATTAGCATTTGGAGAAATGATCAATATAGTTGACAGAAACCTAGTCGGGATAAAGAACTAATTTAATAAATGCAGTCATTTTCACAACAATAGGATGGACAATAAGAGCATTTCAAGTAGATTTGGGAGCAAAAACTATGATGACAGCCTGTGCTGAATTCATCAGATATCTAGGTACAGATACAAATTAAGTTCTACTTTCTATTCTTTTCCAACTTTGAAAGCATTTCTTTAAACATTTTGCAGGTTAATAAGGACCCAAGTTCTCGATATTTCATATTAAAAGGATTCAATAATAAAGTGCTAATGAATTACATTTGTTTCTTTCATTTTGAGAAAGGCAAATCAATACAAACGCTAATGGGCAATTTTCTTAGAGCAACAAATCACTAAAGAACTCCATCCTTGTGAGTAAATAAAATAAAATCTGCAGACTTCAAAGGTTTTAGATATCTTAATCCCCTTAAGGTACAATGTTATGAAACCTTAGATAATGTACATTCTCTTTTAAATTACTCCTTTATCAAATAAGAAATACATGCCCGTCTAGGTTTTGTGTCCTGAATGGAATTTGCATTAAACACACTTATTATAAAAGCAATTCCATTTTCAGGTTTTGAACTGTTTCCTCTCAGGGTAACAAAAAGAATCTTTCACATTTTCTTAAGCATTCACTGTTTTTTCTCTTCAAAGCAATTGCACCGTGCTGTTTTTCACATGCATTAAGTTAGTCCTCACAGCCCTTGCATTCCTAATTTTGACTTTCAGGTAGCATATGAGAACTAAAATGTGCTGTCACAGTCTCATTGGCTTCAGATAGAAGAGGACCAATTGCAGCTCCAAAGAGAAATTGTTTTAATTTATTCTGTTTTAGATTTTCAAAGCTAAGCTATAAAATTGAGATAGCATGTTGAATAGATATGTCTTCAAGGGACACCTACAGGCATTTCTTCAGGAAACTATCAACCCATTTCAGAAAACAACGCCATCTGATTTCACTTTTATTTTTGAATAAGGAAAGACAAAAATCTTATTCCTCTAATGTTTGGTTTCTTTGTTATGCCTTGAATTAGTAAATCAGACAAAGATGGAGTGTATAACTTAAAAATAAAGGCTTTCTCAGCAAATTTATTTGCGTATATATACATTTTTTTCATCATCACCTCTGATGAAAAAATACCTTAAGAAGTTTACAGAAGAGAGGACTGTAACATAATAACTAAAGGCTTGGGTACCATGCTCTGAATCGAAAATCTCAGCTGGACTTCTTAATGGCTCTATGACAAGCACAAGTTACTTAAAATTCCTATTGAGTTTCCCAGTATGTAAACAGGTAATAATAGAGATGCCGTGAGGATTAAATAAATCAGTCTTTGTCTAGTACATGATATAATAAAGCATCAACTATTAAAATTTAAAAACACAAAGCATATGATATAATAAAATAAAAACTGTAACAACTAATCAATTTGGTAATTTTATATGCTTTTGAAGTTTTATTGTGGTCTTAGTTTAACGTATAATTGTTTTTATAAATTTAAAACTATAGATAAAATATTTCGGTATTTTATTTGCAAAAAGAGAAAAATCTATTTTTAGTTAATCTCATTCAAGGAAATAACAAAGGTAGAAAATAAAAAATAATTAGACTTTGCTGTATATTTCCATTCACCATCTAAGAATTTTTATATTAAAATTTAACATTGATTTGGAAGCAAAGTGGCATCTTATATTTTCAGAAAGGCAAAGTTAACTTTCTATGAAAAGTTACACAGATATTGATTCTACTTGAAATTGTCAGTGTCTGCTGTACTTAAGGGTAGGCCAAAATATATACACATTTTTCCCTCCAGAACAGAAAGAAGTTGTTATTAACACTATTAAGAATCAATAAAAATTTTCCCCAATTGGTGTTCTAAATGCTTATGTGTATCATTTAAATCATAGATGAAAAGAAGATATAAGAATCTTATTATAGGGTAGCCCTGGTGGCATGGCGGTTTAGCACCGCCTGTAGCCCAGGGTGTGATCCTGGAGACCCGGAATCAAGTCCTGCGTCAGGCTCCCTGCATAGAGCCTACTTCTCCCTCTGCTTGTGTCTCTGCCTCTCTTGCTCTCTGTGTCTCTCATGAATAAATAAATAAAATCTTAAAAAAAAAAAGAATCTTATTATACAATTATTTTCTAGTTTAATGTCACTATTGAATCGTAGGCAACATGACAATAAAACAGTCTATAAATGTGCCCTGCTTGGGCTTTCAGAAATGATGATTCTTTTTATGAACAAATCCTTGCTAAAAATAGAAAAAAATATATATATAAATTGATAATTTTTATTGAGTGCTATATGCATTATAGGAGATACAAAATTGACCAAGAAGCCTCCTTCAATCTTTGTAGAGAAGCAATCACCCTCTCGTAAGTACTTGGTAGCCATACACTTTACCCATCATTCCTTAGTGAATTGCAATTGTTTCTTGACCTATATTGGGAGTACATTTTAAAAGAAGGCTATGTATTCTCCTCCTAGTTAGCTCCACAGAAGCCAGTGTAATACTTTGGGCTGCATAGATACAAAAGCTCACTGAATGAATGATCAAGTATGAGTCAAATTCAATGTCAGAAAATAAACCCATCAGAGTTATCCTCAATCTCCTTCTTTACCTGTGCTCTCTCATTTGATGAAAGGGACAAAATTCATCACCCAAACTAAAGAGTTGAGAGTTATCCTTGACTCTTTCTGCATCTATTTACCTTATCCCCACATTTGATCGATTATTAAGTTCTGCATGTTTTTAACTGCTTCTTCTACTTCTTTTTTTCTTTAGTCTGCTTATAGCACTATGGTTTTATTCAGGTCCTCACTATCTTTCTTCTGAGTTATTGTGACATCCTCCTAAATGGTCTACCTTATAATTTTATTCTCCTCAAACTCATTCTTACAATGATCAAGGTAATTTAGCTAAACTGCAAACCAGATCTTATCACTGTTCATGTTTCTAGGTTTCTCATGACCCGAAGATGAAGTTTAGATTCCTTAGTAAGTCATATAAGGCCACCTATGATCAAAAGTAGCCTCCAAACATTTTTGTTGAGTATAACAATTAAAATATCCATCCTTAATATATACATATGTATATGTATTTTTTCATCCCTTATACATATACACATGCATGATATACATTTTTAGAGAAACAAGGAAAAGTAAATCAAACAGTTCTACTATTTTCTCCTATCTAACTTATTTAGTTACAGGATGTGTACCTTGCTTCCTTCTTGGAAAAGATTCAGCCTAGGAGTACTTCTTTGGTTTTTGTCTATTATACCTTCCTTCCTCAGTCTTGACTCTAGTAGAACTGCCCTGTTTGCAATCACCCTCACTCACTCTACACACATCCATCATATCATTTCTCCCTTCTATGCCTTTTCTCATGTCAGTTTCCTGAACCTCTTTCCCAAGAATCCATTATTCAGACATTAAGATTCATGCATTCCCCCCGCAGGAAGCCTTCTTGACTATCCC